>NC_083102.1:80612498-81249798 GCF_949774975.1 Lagenorhynchus albirostris | reverse complement strand
CAACAATAGAACTCACAGAAAAATCCTAAATTAAAGATAACAATTGGATGGGATGAGTGTTACTGTCTTTCAAAAAATTACGCCAAATGCGTGAAGACTAGTATTAGGCACGAGAATAACGTTCTTACCCAATTTATTAACGTATGTGTGGTTGTTATATGTTTATTTTATAACAGAAAACAAAGGATCACGGCAAGACTCGTGCATGTAAATATATTTTGATGGCAAGTGAAATCAAATAGGACCCTGCCAAGAGATGCCAAGTTTAACTGTGATTAACACAACAACAATGTAGTTGATGAAAACATTATTTCAGTGACATTAGCCATGAAAATATATTTAATAGATTTTAAAGATAATTTTAAGGTAGTTTGTTGTATGCTGGAAGCAATTCAGTTGTTTAAATGTGCGTCGTTTATATACACAAACTAACATAACTGTATATTTCGATATCCCCTTCCCAACACTTTCATGATTTAAAATAGTCTAGCAAAAGTTAACAATAAGTTTTAAATATTTAATTAACAAACAACATGATTTAAACATATTGTTACTAGAGTGAGAAGTTCCATATTTTTTTAAATCACTTTGGTGTTTTCTAAAACGTCAGTACCAGTTACAAATGAGACTACAAAATCACAACAATGCATTAGAAATGGTAACTGATGTCAACTCTTAGAACAATAGTTGGCAAAGTGATTCCATTTTCCCCTCCCCCCATTTTTAAATAAAAAAATATTTTAAATAAGGAAATGTACACAAATGGTACCTAGGGTATATTGGTGGTGGAGGAAATTACAAATGTATGCAAAGCTAAAAACAAAACAAGTAGACCTTTTAAACTATGCTAAAGAATTGGTTATATCTTTGATATATGAAGCATATTAAAGCATGCTGGATAATGTTAATAAGATTTTTACTTAAAAATGGTATATAAGAAAATTTCCAGCATAGACACACACCAGTATTTGGCATGTTTGAAAAAAGAACAAATGCATTTTACCATTAAAAATATCTGCATACTTCCAGCAGAATTATTCCCTATAGTTAGAGTTACACATTCATTGTTTTTACCCTTTCTTCAAATACTGTTTACCCCTGAAAATAATCTTTAAAAGCATAAATAAATTCTGCTACCATATTACTCTATAATGAAATATCTAATTTACTACACTAGCCATTTTCACTAATGAGGCTGTATAAAAACAATTTTGATTATTCACAATCAAGTATTCGTGTGCATACATATAGATTCAAGGTTTCCTTTTTGTTCAGATTATTGTAAAACCCTCATCAAACTGCATGGAAATTTTGGTCAAGTGATCATACCATTTAAAACAGAGGGAACAAAAGCAGCAGCAGCAGCAAATCTGGGATTGTACGTGCTGCTATTCCAGCGAAAAAAGAGGAAACCTAGGGTGAATCTTCATTGAGAACATATATGTACTCTTCAAAAAATAAATGTGTCAAATCTGATTTATGTACTTAAAATATCTGTACATAGGTTTTCAGGCAAAAGCACGAATCTGTATAAAATCCATTAATTCCCATTTCACCATTTACCTAATCCAATCATTCAGCATTTACACTGCACAGTATATTCAGAGTAGTTTAACGACATTTTAAAAGATGACTTAAGTGCATTACATTGCAAGGTTCAGATTCTTACATAACAATAATGTCACTCAGTTAACTTTTCAATGGACTATACTCTACAGTAAGAGAAAAACAAACCGAAAGTTAAAATAGCAGCAGCATCATGCAAAATACCCTTGGTGACCAAAGTTCATTTATCACAAGAAAAAACATTTCCCCTCCCCCCAACAAGCTTTCCTTAGAGCATTTTGAAATATCTGGCTAGCACTACAGAACTTTACTGTGAACAAAAAGAACATTGCATCAAAGCGTTTATTAAGGGCTCACATTTATGAGGAAATATGTCGCATATTAATTCTACCCTCAAGCACCTTTAATTTCTTAATTATTTTCAAACAACCAATCCATTACCCCACCAAAACCTGGTCATCATTTGTGTTATATTTCTGGCAGAGAAGCCATTCTTCATAAAGCATTTTATTCATGGCAATTTTTATCATAGAAAATAAGCCATAATTTCTATTTTGACAGCTTACACCAATGTTAATTATCTCTCTCCCTCTCTCTCTCTATGTATACGTTCAATAATAATTACTCAAAGCAGCAAATAATTTTGAACAGAAGAATAAGGAAAAAATAACTTTCTTTTCCCCTAGAGATTTTCTTGGTAAAAGAACAAGGATTGCAGCAAGTCAGAATTCCAGGTCAAAATTAAGATAATTTGTGTGATTCATAAACAACTGTGTGGGGAGCCCTTTTACATGTAATCACCAACAATGCAACAACAAATTCTCAAATTTTCCAATAGAGAGCATGTATAGTATTTTGCTTTGATGTTATATATAGATGATGCAGGGTTCACACTTAAGGATCTGACACCCTGACATGCAGCCAGCGGGTGCCTTAAGAGTCTGTGTCTTAGAGTGATGCCACGGGATGGTCTGAGCTAGTGGTCTGCTGATTCCACAGTTGACCCTCTTTTAATGCAACGGAGGGCTCATGTTTTGGCAGGGTCTGGAGTTTAATATGCAGATTTGGTTTCAGAAGGTCATAACTGGTAGTGTCTGCTGCCAGATAAAAGCCAAAGTAGTACACACTGGATTCCGATGATGGACCACAGGGAGGGACTTAACCCAGAAACACCCCCGCAGTCGGTATAATCCTCCTGTTGGAAAGAAAAGGAAAACAGAAAACTCCTGAAAAATATTTAGTAAGACATCTCCCAGAGCACGCCGTGTTTAGTCCACTTCTGAACTCACCTTATAAAGCTGCTTTAATTTGAATCCAGATAATTTACACTGTCCTAGATTTTACTGTTCAACAAGTTTAGATAAAGCCGTTTTCCTAGTACCGTTTGAAGAATGCTTTACATTTTTAGTTGTAGATTCTGATGATTATGAAAGGAAATACTTTATGCTGTTTTGAGTGATATTCCAATTTCTAAACTGAAAAACCTTACTTTCACAGTATTAAATATCCTTCTATATTTATAAGTACAAGATATAAAAATAAAATTTCATAGTCTATTTTATAATTCCCAAGAATTATGATATTAGCAATTATGCTCAATAAGGCAAAGTCTGAGATTGGTAAAATAAATAAATTTGAGAAATGAACTTCTATTTTCCCTATCCCTTATATCCAATTTCAAACGTGAATATATCATGCTGCACATGTAGCATCTGGACCTTCATCAAGAATTAAAATGAAGAATAATGTAGTTGAACCCTAAAAGAAAGGACACTCTGAAAACCTATATCCAAAATAAAGAGCTAAGCTAGCAGGAGAGGTTTATCCTGTTTAGAGAACCATGAAATACAAGCTACATATTTGCTCATTTGGATCCCCCCACCCCGTCTAGTGGCAGATCATTAGATTCCTTGCTAACACAAAATTATTCTTTACCTTTTATTCCTAGGTTCTGTATTCTGTAACATTTTCTGCATCCTCTGATTCCTTTAAATATACTGAATTTCATTAAAAAAACTTCCTATCTTAAGAGGTACAAACTATTAGGTATAAAATAAGCTAAAAGGATATCTTGTACAACATGGTATATAGCAACATTTTATAACTATAAATGGAATAAAACCTTTAAAAATTGTGAATCACTGTGTTTTACACCTGTAACTTAAATAATATTATAGGTCAACAATACTTCAATTAAAAAAAAAAACAACAAGAAAACCTCCCTTCTATTTTCCTAAACATCTTTCAAGAATTCACTAATCCAAGGTTCATCTTCCAATAATCAAAATAATAGGTTATGTAAGAAAATAAATTTTCTAGTCTGAATAATTTTACAAAGACTCTGAGCTCCCAGAGACTAAAACATTGGCTCTTTTTGCTCATTAGGGTTTAATACAGTGCCTGCCACCAAGTAAATAACATTTTCTTCTTGAATTGTATTCTAAGGCAGCAGAAGTCTGTTAAAGAGAATTCTGAGGAAAAAAATCTATTAAGGAAAATTTTATTTTTCAAATCCCAGAAGTGGGATTGCTGGATTATATAGTAATTCTATTTTTAATTTTTTGAGGAACCTCAATATTGTTTTCCACAGTGACTGCACCAATTTACACTCCCACCAACTAAGTGTAAGGATTCCGTTTTATCCACATCCTTGACAGCATTTGTTATTTCTTGTCTTTGTGATGATAGTCATTCTAACAGGTGTGAGGTGATAACTCATTGTAGTTTTGACTTATATTTCTCTGATGTGTACTGATGTTGAGTATTTTTTCACATATCTTTTGGCCATCTGTATATCTTCTTTGTAAAAATGCATATTGAGATCCTTTGCTTATTTTAAAATCAGATTAGTTTTTTGATCTCGAATTATATGAGTTCTTCATATATTTTGTATACTGGCTCCTTATCACTTACATGATTTGCAAACATTCCCTCCCATTCTATGGGCTGTCTTTTAATTCTGTTGGTTTCCTTTGCTGTGCAGAAGCTTTTAAGTTTGATGTAGTCCCACTTTTTCATTCTTGTTTTTGTTGCCTTTGCTTTCTTATGGTGACAAGTCCAAAAAGTCATTACCAACACCAATGCCAAGGAGCTTACTCCCTATATTTTCTTCTAGGAGTTTTATGGTTTCAGGTCTTCAAGTCATTAAACCATTTTGAGTTGATTTTTGTGTATGGTGTAAGACAGTGGTCCAGTTTCATTCTTCTGCATATGGCTGTTCAGTTTTTCTAGCACTCTTTATTGAAGAGACTTTCTTTTCCCCAATGTATATTCTTGGCTCCTTTGTCATAAATTAATTGACCATATATGCATGGGTTATTTCTGGGTTCTCTATTCTGTTCCATTGGTCCGTGTCTTTTTTTATGCCAGTGCCATACTGTTTTGATTACTGTAGTTGTTTAATCTAGTTTCAAATCAGGATGTATCATGCATCCGACTTTGTTTTTCCTTCTCAAGATTGTGTTGGATATTTGGGTCTTTTGTGGTTTCATATATGTATTTTAGGATTGTTCTAATTCTGTGAAAATTGCCATTGAAATTTTGATGGGGATTGCATGCAATCTGTAGATTATTTTGGGTGGTATGGACATTTTAACAATTCTTCTACTCTATGAGCCCTGAATATTCTTCCATTTATTTGTGTTGTCTTCAGTTTCTTTCATTAATGTCTTATAGTTTTCAGTGTATAGGTCTTTCACCTTTTTGGTTACCTTTATTCTTAGGTATTTTATTCATTTTGATGCAAATACAAGTGGAATTATTTACTTAATTTCTCTTTCCGATAGTTCATTATTATGGTATAGAAATGCAAATGATATTTGTATATTAGTTTTGTATCTTGTAAATGCTTTTCCTGCATCTATTAAGATGATCATATGATTTTTAGCCTTCATTTTGTTAATGTATGTATCACATCAATTGATTTGTGGATTTTGAACAATCCTTGCATTCCTGGAATAAATCTCACTTGATCACGGTGTATGACCCTTTTAATGTGTTGTTGAATTAACCTTGATAATATATTGTTGAGGAATTTTTCATCTATTTTCATCAAGGATATTGGCCTAAAATTTTCTTGTAGTATCCTTGTCTGGTTTTGGTATCATGGTAATAAGGCTGGCATTGTAAAAGTGAATCAGGAAGTGTTCATTCCTCTTTAATTTTTTGGAAGAGTTTGGAAGGACAGGTATTAATTGTTCTTTGAATGTTTGGTAGAATTCACCAGTGAGGCCATCTGGTCGTGGACTTTGTTTCTTGGGAGGTTTTTGATAACTGATGCAATCTTCTTACTAGTAATTGGTCTGTTCAGATTTTCTATTTCTATTTTTTCATGATTCAGTCTTGATAGGTTGTATGTTTCTAGGAATTTACCCATTTCTAGGTTGTCGAATTTTTTGGCAATTTTTACATTGTCTTGCTTTTTCTCCCTTTAAGTCTGTTAATTTTTACTTTATATATTTAGGTGCTCCTATGTTGGGTGCATATTTACAAATGTTTATATCCTCTTGTTGGACTGACCACTTTATCATTATGTAATGACCTTGACTGTCTCATTACAACTTTTAAGTCTATTTTGCCTATGTATACCCACCCCAGCTTTCTTTTGGTTTCCATTTGCATGGAATATCTTTTTCCATTTCAGTCTGTGTATGTCCTTAAAGTTGAAATTAGTTGACTCTAATACACAGCATAAAATCATCTCCTGTTTTTTGAATAGATTCTGCTACTCTATGTCATTTGATTGGAGAATTTAGTCCATTTAACATTTAAAGTAATTGTTGATAAATGGTAATTATTATTACTACAATTTTGTTAAATTGTTTTTGAGCTATTTTGAAATTCCTTTGTTCTTTTTCTCTTATTGCTCTCTTCATTTGTGAGTTGATCATTTTCTATAGTGGCATGCTTAGATTCCGTTCTCTTTATCTTTTGTGTATCTACCATAGGTTTTTGCTTTGTGGTTATTATAACAACTGTTATAAATATAACATTTTATGTAAGCCTCATAATATTTAGTGTTATAAATAAGTTGATAAGCCTCATAATAAGTTGATAACAACTTAAGTTCAAATGCATTCTAAAACCCTACACTTTACTTCCTCCTCCATGCTTTGTTTTTTATTTCAAAATTTACATATCTTTAGTCTGTGTATCCATTACTTATTGTATGATAGTTATTTTTACTATATTTGTCTTTTAACATTCATACTAGATATATAAGTGATTAACCCACTATCATTACAATATTAGATTATTCTGAATTTAACTATATATTGGTCTTTACCAGTGAGATTTATACTTTCATATGTTTTCCTGTTACTAATTAGTGCTGTTTTGTTTCAGCTTAAAGGAACACCTTTAACATTTCTTGTAAGGCCAGTCTAGTGGTGATGAACTCCTTTAGCTTTTGCTTGTCTACAACTCTTTTCTTCGTCTTCAAAGTGGAAGGACAGTTTTGCTAGGTAGAGTATTTTTGGTTGGCAGGTTTTTTTCTTTCAGTACTTTGAATATATCATGCCACTCCCTGCAGGCCTGCATATTCTGGTGGAAAGATCCTGGTAGCCTTAGAGGTTTCCTTGTATGTTACAAGTTGTTTTCCTTGCTGCTTTTAAGATTCTCTCCTTGTCATTTACTTAAAAAAATTTTTTTTTATATTAGAATATAGTTGATATAAAATGTTGTGTTAATTTCAGGTGTACAGCAATGTGATTGTTTCACATAGACATATATCTACTCTTTTTTCAGATTCTTTTCTTATATAGGTTATTATGGAGTGTTGAGTGGAGTTCCCTGTGCTTTACAGTAGGTCCTTTTTGATTATCTATTTTACATATAGATCAGTGTGTATGTGTTGATCCCAACCTCCTAATTTATACCTCCCCCAACGTTTCCCCTTTGGTAACCGTAAGTTTCTTTTTGAAGTCTGTGAGTCTGTTTCTGTTTTGTAAATAAGTTCATTTGTACCATTTTTTTTAAAATTCCACATATAAGTGATATCGTATGATATTTGTCATTGTCTGACTTATTTCATTTAGTATGATAATCTCTAGGTCCATCCATGTTGCTGCACATGGCATTATTTGGTTCTTTCTTATGGCTGTATATATGTGCCACATCTTCTGTACCCACTCCTCTGTTGATGGACATTTAGGTTGCTTCCATATCCTGGTTATTGTAAATAATGCTGCTATGAGCATTGGGGTTCATGTATATTTTCAAAGTATGGTTTTCTCTAGGTATATGCCCAGGAGTGGGATTGCTGGATCATATGGTAGCTCTATTTTTAGTTTTTTAAGGAACATCCAGACTGTTCTCCATAGTTGTACCAATTTACATTCCCACTAACAGTGTAGGAGGGTTTCCTTTTCTCTGCATCCTCTCCAGCATTTATTGTTTGTAGACTTTTTGATGATAGCCATTCTGATTGGTGTGAGGTGATACTTCATTGTAGTTTTGATTTGCATTTCTCTAATAATCAGTGATGTTAAGCATCTCTTCATGTGCTTTTTGGCCATTTGTATGTCTTATTTATTTTTAATTAATTTTTATTGGAGTATAGTTGATTTACAATGTTGTGTTAGTTTCTGCTGTACAGCACAGTGAATCAGTTATACATATACATATATCCACTCTTTTGTAGATTCTATTCCCATATAAGTCATTAGAGTATTGAGTAGAGTTCCCTGTGCTATACAGTAGGTTCTTGTTAGTAATCTCCAAATTTATCCCTCCTGGCCCCCCTGCCCCATATCCCACGGTAACCTTACATTTGTTTTCTATATCTGTGACTCTATTTCTATTTTGTAAACAGGTTCATTTGTACCATTTTATTAGATTCCACATATCATTTGTATGTCTTCTTTGGAGAAATGTCTTTTTAGATGTTCTCATTTTTTGATTGGGTTGTTTGGTTTTTTTTGATATCGAGCTGCATGAGCTGTTTATCTCTTTTGGAGATTAATCCCTTGTCTGTCACTTTGTTTGCAAATCTGTTCTCCCATTGTGTGGGTTGTCTTCGTTTTGTTTATGGTTTATTTTGCTGTGCAAAAGCTTTGGAGTTTAATTAGGTCCCATTTGTTTGTTTTTATTTTCATTACTCTAGGAGGTGGATCCAAAATATCTTGCTGCGATTTATGTCAAAGAGTGTCCTGCCTCTGTTTCCTCTAAGAGGTTTATAGTATCCAGCCTTACATTTAGGTCTTTAATCCATTTTGAGTTTATTTTTGTGTATGGTGTTAGAGAATGTTCCAATTTCATTCTTTTACATGTAGCTGTCCAGTGTTCCCAGCATCACTTATTCAAGAGACTGTCTTTTCTCCACTGTGTATTCTTGCCTCCTTTGTCACAGATTTACTTTTGATAATTTAATTAAAATATGCCTTTGTATGGGTCTCTTTTACTTTAATTGAAATATATTTGAAATATAACATTGTGTAAATTTAAGGTATACATGTTAATATGATAATTTATGTATTGTAATATGATTGCCATTTAAGTGATAATTAGCACCTCTATCACATTACATAGTTGTCCTTTTTTTAGTAGTTGTAATAATTCATTTTTAATCTCTTAGCATATTTGATGAATATAATCATTTTCTATATTCACTGTACTGTGCATTAGCTCTCTCGGGCTTACTTACTGCTTGTTGTAAGACTGTGCCCTTGAACAACATGTGTCTTATCCCCTAACCCCCATTCCATGGTAACCACCATTTATTTCTGTTTTTATGAGTTTGGCCTTTTAGATTCTACACACAGTACTTGTCTTTCTCACTTAGCATAATGTGCCCAAGGTCCATCCATGTTGTTGCAAATGGCAGGCTGTCTTCCTTTCTCATGGCTGAAAAATATTACATTGTGTAAGTATAAATCCCACTTCTTATTTTATCCATTGGTTGATGGCCATTTAGGTTGTCTCCATATCTTGGCTGCTGTGAATAACGCTGCAGTGAATGTGGGAGTACAGATATCTCTTCAAAATCCTGTTTTCATTTCCTTTGCACATATACCCAGAAGTAGAATTGATGGATCATGTGGTAGATTAATTTTCAATTTGAGAAACCTCCATATTGGTTGCAGTAATTTACATTCCCACCAACAGTGTATAAAGGTTCCCTTTTGTTCACATCTCCCCGGCACCTGTTGTCTCGTCTTCTTGATGACATCCATTCTAACAGGTGTGAGGTGACAGCTCACTGTAGTTTTGTGTTTCCCTGATGATTAGTGATATTGAGAATCTTTTCATGTGCCTCTTGGCCATTTGGATGTCTTCTTTGGAAAAATGTCTAGTTTTTCTGCCCTTTTTTTAGTTGGATTATTGTTTCTTTTTCGAGTTTTATGAGTTTTTAAATATATTTTGGATACTAACCCCTTATCTGATACATGGTTTGCAAAATTTTTCTTGCATTCTGTAGGATGCATTTTCATTTGGTTGTTTCTTTTGCTGTGCACAAGTGTTCAAGTTTGATGTAGTCCCATTTGCTGATATTTGCTTTTATTGTTTGTGCTTTTGGTGTTATATCCAAAAATCACTCTCAATACCACTGTTGAGGAGCCTCTTCTCTGTTTCTACTAAGTTTTATAGTTATTAGGACTTGTGTTAAATCTGTGATCCATTTTGAGTTAATTTTTTGTGAGCGGTAAGATAGGGGTCCAATTTCATTGTTCTGCATGTGTTTATCCAATTTCCCCATTACCATTTGTTGAAGAGACTATCATTTCCCCATTGGGTATTCTTGGCTCCACCATCAAATATTAGTTGACTGTGTATGCAGGGGTTTAATTCTGGGCTCTCTTCTGTCAGTCTGTGTCTATTATGCCAGTATCCTACCCTATTTTAAAAATTACTGTAGCTTTGTAGTATAGTCTGAAAACAGGACGTTTGATACCTCTGGCTTTGTTCTTTTTCCTGAGAAATGCTTTGACTATTTTGCAGACTTTGTCACTTCATACAAATTTTAGGATTTTTTTTTTCTATCTCTGTGAAGAATGCCATTGGTTTTTTGATGGGGATTGTGTTGAATCTAAGGTGACTTCAAGTAGTACAGACATTTTAACTGTCAGTTCTTATGGTCCATCAGCGTGGATGTCTTTCCATTTGTGTCAACTTCAATTTCTTTTAGGAAAGTCATGTAGTTTTGATTGTACAGAACTTTCACTTCCTTGGTTAAAGTAATTTCTGGGTATTTCATTGTTTTTGATGTTATTGTGAGTGTGACAGTTTTATTTTTCAGACATTTCATCCTAGTGTATAGAAATGCCAACTGATTTTTGTATGTTGATTTTATATCCTGAAATTTAGTCAAATTGTTGATTAGTGCCAACAGTTTTTTACTGGAGTTTTTTATATACAGAATCATATCATGTGCAAATAGTGACAGTTTTACTTCTTCCCTCACTATGAGTTTGGAGGTATTACCTCTTCCTCACTTGGTTTGGATATATTTGGATAACTCTTATTTGTAACTCTCTGGGCTTCCTGGATTTGGGCATCTGTTTCTTTTCCTAGGTTAGGCAAGTTTTCACTCATTATTTCTTCAAAAAGTTTTCTGCCCTTGTCTGCTTTTCTTCTTCTGGGACACTATAACGTGAATTTCGGTCTGCTTGATGTTGTCTCATAAGTCCCTTTGGCTATCTTCACTCTTTTTTAAAATTCTTTTTTCTTTTTGCTCCTTGATGGGATGAATCACTGCCCTGTTTGTGAGTTTACTGATACTTTCTTCCACTTCATCCGGTCTGCTATTTGAACTCCTCACTGCTGAGTTTTTCAATATAGTTATTGTATTGTATTCTTTGGCTCTGTGCCTTCTGTTTGGTACTTTCTTGTGTTTTCTTTGTTCAAATTCTCAGTTCACGCATTCTTGTCCTAACATGGTGACCATCTTTATGACCAAATTTTGAACTCTTTCTCATGTCAGTCACTCTTCTCTGTTTTATTAAGGCCTGTTTGTGGAGTTTTATCTTTTTCTTTTAAAACATATTTTTCTGTGTCTTCATTTTCCTTGACTCTCTGTGTTGGTTTTTCTGCATTAGATAAAAGAACCACCTCTCCCCGTCTTGAATTGGCTTTTTCTTCTTGGATCCCCGTAGTTGAGGACGTGCTAACATCTGTCAGTGTCTCAGTGGGGAAGACTTCAGTCAGCATCAGGTACAGGCTGATTGGAGGCCGGATTCTCAGGCAGCAGCTTTCAAAGCATACCAAAAGACCTCTTTCAGGGCAAGACTGAGAGACGGGCATTTCTCTCCACTCCCTCTGTCCTGAATTGAGGGAATAGCCAGTTGAGAACTATTTGTTTGCTATGGTCCAGGATCCTTTGGTGCTTGTGAATGCCAGCCCTGCTGGTTACCAGAACCAAGTGATAAAAGGGTGTGTCCTTTGGGCAGCCACCTCAAAGGCCAGGATGCCAGGTGGGTTCACAAGCTTCTTTTAGGAAGGCACCACTGACCTGGAGTGGGACAGAGGGTCAGTAGGCATAGGCTACCCCTTCCCCTGTCTCCAGGGAGTCTTGCAGTAAGCCCCCAAAGCTGAGCTAAATTAGAAGCCTTACTTGCAGGCAATAACTTTTAAAGTATGCAAATAACCTCTGTGAGGAAATGACTGGGAGAAGTGCATTTCTCTCGGCTCCTGTTTCTCTGAGCTTTGGAAGGATAGCCATGGTGAGTCCTTGCGAATCTGTTAAGAATTGTTTCTTTGTTGGCTATAGTCCTGTGGGTCTCATGGACACAAGCGCCATTAGGCGTTGAGAGCTAGGAGTTTTGGGGGCCCACCCCCCCATGAGAGTCTTGGGGTGACAGATGTTCAATCTAAACCCTTCACTGCTCAGGGAGAAGCTGGGTGTTGTGAGTTCCCTTCTAATTTTATGCTGCTGTGCTCAGTGTGGGGTTTATGGAGATAAAGTTCCTCAGCCTTTCCTACCCATTTGGATGTATATTACGTTTGCCCAGTGCATAGGGGTTGCTCATCTACTTTCTAGATTTATATACTTTCTAGATGTCTTTCGGAGGGAATTGCTCTGTTTATAGGTGTAGATTTGGTAGGTCTGTGGGTTCAGGTGAGCTTTAGGCAACCTATGTTGCCATCTTGGACCAGAACCTCAATAACTCACACTTTTATATCTTCAGCCCTGAAAGTTCCGCTGACCTCCACATTCATTGATCACTATCACCTCTCCTTCTGATCTGCAGAAAGATCTCAAACTTGTCCCCAAATATTATTTTTCTGAATGACACTTCTAGGAGTAATGGATCAGGTCAAAGACAACAAGTCATCTGTGATTCCTCCTTTTTTCCCTCAAATCTAATCTATCAGCTTGTCCTCTTAACTCTAGCTTCAAAATATAGCCCCAAACTTACTACTTACCATATCATGTCCAAATTACCATTACTTCTTGCCTAAACTCCTGCAAAAGCTGCCTCACCTCTCTCTCTGCTTCTACTCTTGCCCTTTAACAACTCTTTCTCCAAAAAGCAGTCTTCTTAAAACCGTAAATCAAATCCTTTCATGCTCTTCTTGAAATTTCTCATAACAAAATCCAATTTCTTATGAAGGCCTAAAAAGCCTTAGGTGGTCTGCAGCCTGCCTGCTTCTCCATCTTCATCCTATATTCCTCCCCCTCCCCTCACCACTCACACTGCTCCGATAACACTAACTTGCTCTGCAACAGGTCAAGGTATTACTATCTCAGGACTTCTGCACTTCCTCTTCTCTTTGTTCAAATACCTTTCCCTTTAAGTAGGTTAACCAGGTAAAAAAACAGGGTGCTGAGTTACATATGAACTTGAGATAAAAAATTATATTTTAGTATAAATGCATCTTAAATATCTCATGCATAGAAGAATGGCCTGATACATAGTAGGTGTACTGTAAGTACTCGATAAGTGAGTAGTGTGTACTCCAATGAAGCACTACATATATTGATTGGTTAGAAACACTGTAAACGTAAAATACTAACTTAAAGGCTTAATTGTCACTTCACCAGGAGAGCTCCCCAGTTCTAGTTAAGTATTAATTTGATGGAATGGAAAATTAGCACACATACAAGACCCACTGATGTATTAACATCAAATACATCCTTATGTTCTAGAAATGTTATGGAAAGAAAAATATTCTCTCTGGCTCTGCTTCCATTGTTTTTATTTTTATATTTCTAGTGGGTTTTTTTGTGTGTGGGGGGGTTCATTTCCTCTGTGTGATGATGAGATACGTCTGTTTCAGTCTGGGAGGTGGTAGTTCAGATAACTTATTTGGAGTCCCTGAAGTCTGCATGTAGATTCACACTGAAAAGTCTGTCCCTTCAGTTTCCTGATCATGTTTTCTCATGTGTTTTGCATGGGCAACCACATCTACCAAGACTTGTAATTATTATATGGAAGTAAATTATGAGATACATTCTAAAAACATTCTAAATCACAAATGCATAGATGTGGGAGAAACCTCAGCATTTTTTTCTATCTTAAAGAAAGAGACCAAAATCCCACTAACACCACGACCAGAAAACTCACTCTGATTTTTAAAGATTATTGTAGTAGATAATAATAACAGACTGGTAGCTGGTTTCAGCTTAAAATAGTAAAGTGATACAGTGCCAACATTATATACATACGTTTTAAAATACGAGTAATGTAAAAATTTAATTTTAAAATTAAATAATTTTAAATGAGTAATTCTAAAATATGAGTAATTTTATTTGATTTCCTTCCAGGGATCTCTTTCAAAATACTCTTAGTAAAGATATCAACTAAGAATCCCTCATTCTTTTTTTCTTTCCCATTACTAATTAAAAGAAAAAGATGTCTAAACCATAGTTAAATTCATGATTTCACCCCAAGGCTTACTTTTTAGAACCAGGTATGCTAGTGAGTAAAATCCTCTTCAT
This sequence comes from Lagenorhynchus albirostris, assembly GCF_949774975.1. NCBI lineage: Eukaryota > Metazoa > Chordata > Mammalia > Artiodactyla > Delphinidae > Lagenorhynchus > Lagenorhynchus albirostris. The sequence goes on along the minus strand of NC_083102.1, from coordinate 81,235,355 downwards.
TTTTCTCTTAGACAAGTATTACTAAACCCTTACTCTCCCTTTCTTTCCCCAACCAGAACCTGGGGTGACTATTTGCAAAGTAAGAGTTCAAATCACTGGTAAGAACATCCACCAAATAATAGCTAACTTTTGAATTTAGATAGGTCTATACTTACGTCACCCACAGCAGCTTCAAAGAAAATGCATATTTAAAATTATTTAGGCAGGTAGATACTACACATAACTCTTTTAATCGGAATAAGAGCGCTAACAAATAGTTTCCTACAGAGAACCTTAACACACTTACCACATTAATTCATGAGGTAGGTTTAATGTACGTATGTGTATACATACCTATACACACATTTATTCTGCATATTCATTTTTCATGTACCCAGTAACGTGCATTTATCAGTTATGGTTGCATAAGATAATGAACTTCCTCAATAGTACATGTTATTGGCTTGCTTTACTTTCTTCTTTGATAAACTTTAGCTTTGTTTTTCTTTACCACTTAAATCTTCAAAACCATTATTTTACTATCCCAGAACAAATTTAGTTTTTTCTGACACTCCCTCTGCTTCTCCACTTTCCCCTCCTCTGATGAGCTCACTGCACTTATAGTAATGGCCACATCTCCATCTAGTGGTTTCCTAACCAATGAATACCTGGACAGCAATGAAGAAGGAATACAACAAAAGTGGTCTAGTTACAACAATCATGATTCCAGACCATAAAAAAGAAACTGCAAAACTGTAAATGGAACCCTGAATGTAAACTCAGGCCCTAAAATATCTATTCAGTCGTACTGAGTGAGTATGTAATTCAGAAATCTGTCAAAGAGTAACAAATAATGATAATCTTCACCTAGATAATGTAAGTTATACTAAAGCACTTCACTAAGAATATCAATATCTAAAAAATCTAAAAACGCTGTTTAAACCATATCTGTTTGTTTAGAAAGGAAAAGAAAAATTAGATAATGACCTTAGAAGGTACCAAATAATGCTTAAATTGAAACAGATCATTAATTTTATGTTAGCATCTTCTGAAACAAAACTGATGACCAACTCTAATAATTGTCCTTAGGGTATTTCTTTTAAGTAAAAAGTAAGACATTGTGAAGCATATAAAACTTTTTTTCTCCACACTGACTTAATCTTTATACAAAACCTTATAAGAAATTACTGATTTTTAAATAAATATAGGAAACTGATATGCTCTGTTCAGGATTAGAAACTTATGTAACATTTGAAAGCTGCTATTCTCAAAACAACATTACTACTGACATTTTAATAACCTGGTTTCAGGACATTTATTATAGTGGATTTAGGGATATGGATTACTTTTTAAAATTTCAAGCCAAACGCAAAAACAAAGAAAAATTAGAGAAAGTGACTGACCATCCACACCACATGAAAACTTGCAGTAAAATGAAGATAGGAGCTGACATCATGGTACAGGCACGACTCGTTGTGCATATAAGTTGATCCTATTAATAACGGGCAAAGTAGCAAGTACAGGAAAAGGAAGGAAAACACAGAAGACATACAAGATGAGATTTCATGCAATTTGCTGGCAGTTAGCAGTTTATGTGAGCCTCCATCCAGAGCAGATTCACAGTGACCATTGCAAATAAGCATTACCAAAATATTCCACTGCCAAAAGAACACAAGACATTATTAGCACATTAAGCTACTGAGCAAAAGTTGTACTTTCACACACACTCCACTGTATAATTTATAGGAACTTGAGTACTGGAAATTTTTGTCTTTGTAAAATCTGCATTATGCCATGATCAAAAAGATAGTTACCTATGGTGAAAATATTGGGGGTAATGGTTTTTATATGATCTTTCAAGTGCATCTGAGTAAATTTAATCTCAGTCTTTGGTAACAAATAATTGATGAGGGAAGTTTCCCTAATGAGTGATACCACCCTTGGGCCCACAAACAACACTCTTTGGGGAATGATTTGACGTGGCCAAAGTTCCTGAAGGTATATAGTAGACAGAACAACAGAAGTCCTCATATCTGGATTTCATTTAAGGCTCTCTGTAAAATGAAAAAAAATCAAGTAGCTGTAACTTTGAATCACTTTTCCCCTCAGAGAGGAATGATCAATAATAGTCCTTACAGAGATAACTGGGATTTATTGGCTAAAACATTTTGCTTTTTTAGCCTTATTCCCATCATTGATTTTATTTCTTCTTTGCTCCACTTTATATTATCTACTTGCATGTTATGCTTCTATGGAAATGCCTTATTCTTTTTTGGAACAAATGTGGCTATGTGTATTTGAGTAAATAAGTACATATTAGGTAAATCTGTTCTAAATAAACAACCACCTCTAGAAATGCACATTCATCGATAAATGATCTGACATGTTTTTAGAATAAACAGTTCCCCAGATGATAACGCTTTATGTTTGCAAGCCACTTTATGCAAAGAGACATGACAGATTGGAGAACTGAGAAATATTATTTTTAAAATTTTAGCTTTTTATAAGTGGTGAGAAATTTTTATATGGGCTTTATGCTTGAGAGCAAAGCTTCTTAAAAACTAAATTAATTTGAAAAGCATGAAGCTGCTTCTATACACAGTAAGTCCAAATAGTGTTTATGAGAGAAAGACAGCTGACCTATAGGGAAAGTAGTAGTCATCTTAAATAACATACATTAAATATGCTTTGTAAAATTATACCAACTTAACCCTGTGTTATTGACCTGGCCAGGTTTCAAACAATATAAAAAGTAATACAATTAAGAGAAATAATACAAACCTAACAGGTGGCAGAACTAGAAGCCATGTAAAGTACAATTACAAATTAAGGGGACGATAGTGATTTAACAGGTTTTTAAATACACTGAATGAAGACTAAACACAGAAAATGTTATAATAAAAATAACTGTTATATCTTCAGGATTGGAATATAAATGAAGGTGGGCAACTCAGAATACCATTAGTAATGTTTACTGTCAGTTACTGGTCCTTAGAAAGTTTTAAAATCATCAGATCTGTGATCTTGGATTATTAGTAAATTGGTCGGCATTGTGTTTGAAAGTACAATTTCTGTGGAAAGGACAGAAGAGGCAACTGTTAAGCTTATGCTAACCATGAAAAATACTGAAATAAAAAATCTATATACCAGCAAGTATGTCATGTTAATGAGAAACACTATGGTTATGGTTAAGACATTACACTGGAGTTAAAACTACAATTTGTCTCAAATTATTGTGACCATTGAGTTATATATTTTAATACAGCAAATGTTTGGTCTTACTTACCAAGGCATTGTTATCAAAGCAGACATCAGGTCCTTTTCGGTATCTGGGTTGCTTCACCATATCACAAGGATCTGGACCATCAGCTAAAGAAACTTGTTAAGGAATATGAAGTTACTTTTTTTTTTTTTACACAATTAAAAAAATACAATGCAACACACTTATTATTTCTCAAAGCAAGCCAGAGAAACCGATGCCATTATTCTGGCCCCACACAACCAGTTCAAGTACTATGGGATTTAAAGTACTGAACTGCCACACATTTTCTCCTGTCTAGGGCCTGTGTGAAGAGATCAACGCTTTACACAGCATGGTCGCTGGCACAGAGGAAGTACTCAGTAAATATTTGTACAATACAAGTGGATGAAATCTGCAAATGACGTAGCATATAAGACAGGGTCATACACGTAAGACCATAAGGGAGGGCCTGGTGCCTCCTATTTAGCAAGACAGAAATAGAAACTAATTCCTAGTAATAAACATCAGTTCCAAACATAGGTGAGGACTATTTTTCTTTTCCAGAAACAGCAAAAACTAGAGGCAGTCTACCGAACCTCTGCCTGCAATGCTTCAATGGTCATTTCACTGTCTTTTAGCATATTTACTACCCGAAGTCTTTTTAGCATTACTGCCATGGCAGTTCTAGCATACAAGAGGATTTACCTTCTTTTTTTAAGGCTGAATAATATTCCATTGTAGGTACAGACCACATTCAACTCCATTTTTGATTACTGGCTGTTGACAGCTTTCATGCCACAATAATCCCTTTTCCCTTCTGTCCCACACCTGGGCGAGCTGACAGGGAAGAGTGAGTGTCCCCTCCTTTGGCACTGCCTGGAAGTTTGGGCCAACAAGCCCCAGGCAGCACTGGCAAAAGCCCAGCATGGTCCCCAACCACCGTAAAACCCCGAGCCAGGTACTTCTCCCTGCTCTCTCTAGCCATTTTCAGGGCTACTTGGGAACCTGCACTGCTCTCTCCACAAAGACTCACGGTACCAGTAGGAAGCCTTTCACATCCTCTTGGTGCAGGTGTAGCATCATCCGTCTTGACATCCAAATGAAATTTTGTGTGGAGGGTCCATTCTGCCTCTGTGAGGTGATCTCAGCACTCTGTGATATAGTTCTTTCTGGGCACGAACAGCGCGATGAGGTTAAAAACGCACAGCTTTAAGATGGTTTTCCATTCCAAACCTCTCCAATGTCAAAGGATACAAGTCTGTTCTGCTTGTATGAGCAATCGCGTGTCACAGGGACAAGTCCCTTTGCTCTCAACCATTATGAATATTAAGTTGGTGTTCATAAGTTTTTCTACGTGGAAGATTCTGTAAAATAAATACTTTTAAAAATCAGAAAAAATTATGAGAAAATAGATTTCAAAGATTTTTACACATTAAAATAAAAGAAAATAGGACCTTTGAAACAAAGCATCACCTACACGAACAGTAACACTGAATGATTTTAGAAGAGAAAGATTACCATGTTTGATTAACATGGACATGCTATCTCTCAAATGAATACTAAAAAAATTCCAACAGATGCTTTAAGTGTGACCTTTGTTTCTTAAGTGATAGTCCTCAATGCAAAATGAACACCATCTAGTCGTTTCATTTTACATATTTAGGGAATTGTGGTATCTATCACTGAAAATGTGCCCAAGTTGCCTTATTTTACAGTAAAGGAAAGTAGGAGCACAAAAATGGCTCAGCACTTCTCCAAGTCATAGCAGACTGAAGTCTGGATCAGTGCTGTTCAACCAACTTTCTGTGAAGACAGAAACGTCTTCCGCTTTAACCAGCGTGGTAAACAACTGCCGCATGAGGCTACTGAGCACCTGAAATGGTGACTAGCATGACTGAGGCACAAAACTGTAATATTAATTAATGCCACTGATGATTAAAATTGCCACCTGTGGCTGGTCACTACTGAGTTGGGACAACACAGGCATAGACAAAATTATGGGCTTTGAATTCCATGCAGTGTTTTTTTCCACATCTTAAGCTGCTTCTACCTTCCACAATAAAAATGTAGATCTGTCATTAAAGAGTAATTTAGTTTTCAAAGAATGGGATTTATTTTTTAAACCTATTGAAGTTGGGACACAGCATAAAGTTACACAGCGCAAATGTAGGCATGATTTAACTTAATATCTTATAATGATCTTTACAGTTTAACTTAGTATTTTTTTTTTTTTTGCGATATGCGGGCCTCTCACTGTTGTGGCCTCTCCCATTGCGGAGCACAGGCTCCGGACGCGCAGGCTCAGTGGCCATGGCTCACGGGCCCAGCCGCTCCGCGGCATGTGGGATCTTCCCGGACCGGGGCACGAACCCGTGTCCCCTGCATCGGCAGGCGGACTCTCAACCACTGCACCACCAGGGAAGCCCCTTAGTCATTTTTTAAAGTATATGTTGCTATTACTGAACATCAATCAATGAAAGCCCAAAGACTCTAAACTCTTTCTGATGTACCCATTAAACATGCCACAGTTCTGTTTCCTGAAGGTGATGTTCTGATATACTAATCTCGAAATAAGACGGTCTGATTTTTTCTGAGTACATGCCTTACTCTGCCCCTTTCCTCTTCCTCCTCCTAGGATATACAGGTTTCATAAAGTAACTCATAAAATCATACTGACCATGTCTATTAAAAATTTGTGCTAGTTTCAGTTAACCCCCTGTGAAAAAATATATATTTTTAACTGTTATAGACTTCTTTTCCAAATCGCCTAGCAACTACCTATTCCATCCCTGTCAGCTGCTCAGATTACCTCACCCCCTCATCTTTCCTCTTCTCTCTGTTAACATTTCTTCTAGAACAAGCTGTCCTCAGCTACTGAAAACAAAGTGTCCCAACTCTGTGCCTTTCTGCTCCGTTCTCAGGGATCCTGTGACATGGATTATCCCTTTCCTTTCAAAACTTCGAAAATCTCCCACCTTGCCTTTCTCTCTCTCATTACAACAAAATTAAACCTCTCCATCTCTTCCAAAATGTTTTCAAGATGTTTTATGGGTGGTGATGACTAACATTAAGCTTGATTTTAGGAAATGATATGTTCCCCTAGTTCTTTCAGTTTCAACTCAAAGATACATTCAATTCTAAATTTAAGTGAAGACTACAAGTAAAACTTACTAGCCAAGAATATTTTTGTTAACCTGTTTAGTAAATATAATTAATTCTAATCTTATCAGAGAAAATAATCTCTGAAACTATCTCAACATTAGAAAAATTTTAATATGGATTCTTCTAGACAAAATATAATACAATCAAATTCCTCTATGTTCTGCCTAAAAGTGGGTATAATTTTTTTGATCACGTAATTATTACTGTTGAAGGGATTACAACTTAGCAGAGTTAGAATTAATTTTAAAAACCTTCAGAGAAACTGAAGAGCTCTGATTATTTTCAAAGCAGTTATTCATATCTCTCGCACTCAAAAGACAACCTCCGTTATTTTCTGTGACGATTATAAAAGTGAATACAATTTCTTAGTCAAACAGGACTAGTCCAGACATGAAGAAACAAATTACCTGGAACAGTTTCCACAGTCTAATACACCGCTGAATGATTTACTATCGTTATCGAAGAAATACTGGGTTTGTTCGGTAATGCAGCTCTGCTTTGATAGAGAGGCTGTGAAGTCGTCATCTTCCATCTCAACTGTGGGGAAAATAAAGACCATCACCATGAGAGGACACTTCAGTAGGTCTCCCAGAGCTTTCATTTCTCACAGAGCAAAACAAATGTATGAGGGCAGGCACCTCAACTGGCTTGTTTACTCCGTGTGGCGTAGTGGCAGCCCTTAAAGATGCCCAATAACTATCAATAGAATAAATGAATTTGAATACATTTGAGTTTGAATACAGCTGCAAAACAGAGGCCAATGTGACCTAGGAATGTTTCTAAGGCAGTAGGAAAGTTCTGACAAAGAGATTTCAACCTACAAAAGTGTTAAATGGACGATCTCTCTCTCTCTCACACACACGCACTTTCTGAGTTTTGAACTCGGAGCATCCAAAAAGAAAATGTTAATTATTATGACAGTATCTGAGCATTTACATACCTGCCTCAAGAAGTCGTGGAAAGGTCAAACTCAAGAGAAACTGCTGTAGAATAGACCTGAATTTTAAATATGAAAAAGTATTGATATTTTCCTTCATAAATTAACAAAAACCAGAGTATTTTTGGCATGTACACAAACACGTTTCTTTTTCATCTTTTTGGAAAAAGTTGAGAGTTTGCGAATAGAAAGTTGAGCATTTTTATATAAGTATTTCTTAAATTATGCAAGACATTGTCAATTCCATTCTGTAAAAGAAGTCATGAAGTCATCAGATGTGTTCAGGACCCAGTGAGGGACACATATGTGTCAAGACACCTAATACAAAATCAGAGCCAGGAGAAGTGGTAACTCTAAGAGGGAGAATGTCATCATTCTGGTGCGCAGTTTTCACACTCAAGATTTTCTCCTTATTTTAGTTATTAAAGCTCTGTGGTAGGAAAAAAAAAACCCTAAACAAAAATGACTTTGTACCATGGGTTTACGAACTATTTACTCTACAATATAGAACATATTTGTAAATACATCATGTGGCATTCATGAAATACAATATACATATTATATATAGGGCATATGGCATGCCCTATATATCAGTTTTACAGTAAATGACAATTGAGCTAAATATGAATAAAAACTCATCTGGAACTGAGTTTAGTTAAAACAAAAGTTGGGGGGGAGGTTGAGGAGGGGGAAGGTTCTGGCCAGAAAATAGCATAAAGACAATCAAGTATTTCACGATGACTATGAGCTTCAGAAAACCTATGTAAATTCATATACAAATGTCATTGTCAGAACAGAAAGCACCCTTTTCCACAATTTTTTTTAGAATAAACTGGATTTTTAATCTAACATCTTTGCTATTTTAATAAAATGGCATAATCATTTAATTTTCGCTGGGAAAGCCACAACATCAAGTGAACGTTATAGATTAATATACGTGGAATAAAACTTATACAATACAGTAGGGTAATGATACAAAAGAGAGAGAGAGAGAGAGAGGGAGGGAGGGAGGGAGGGAGGGAGAGAATGGACCCAGACAAAACAGGAGGATTAGTTACTTGACTGATCAGACCCAAACAATGACAAATTTGATCTTCCAGACTTTCCACAGTGCCTCAATAAGCAGTTTAAATGTCTTCTTTTCACAGATGGCAGGATATAGGTAAGAGGGGAAGGAGGGAGGAAGGGTAGAACCAGTGAAAAGAATTAGATCCATTTCAGGAACATGATGCTTCTAAAATGATGCCAGCCTTTGTAAGAAAAATGAAGAGGTAGAAAGATAAGTCATCATGTCATGAATTTGATGGATGAAGACATTTAACTTGCACAATGAAGGCAATAAATAGTAACTTTTTATAGATCAATATGCCTAAAATGTAAGGATTGAGTATAATATAAACAAAAAATACAAACGAAAAGAGTTTCAACAGATCCATAGGTAAAAGAAGCCCCTGAAAAGGCTGAAGTGTGCCTGAGCATAATACTGTTTTCACACAAAAAGCTGAATAACTGTAACGGTTTTACAGTGATCAGTAAGAAAAAATACTTATGAATACTGCCAATATGTGCTGTAGGAAATGAAAAAACTAGTTCCCATAATAATTATCTACATGTCCATCTTTCCATCACATTCTTTACTATTTCACAACACTTTTCTCTCAATACCAATAAAACTACAATTTTGACTTACCAGGCAGCAGCAGTGGCCCACCAGCCAATGTGTAATATGTCTGCTATTGATGGCTATAAAATAGAATAAAGAAGTATTACATTAGTCTACACTGAGAGTCCCTCTGAGAGAATGGAAGGGTGAGTTGCATATTACTGACCACGTATGCTGAGCGATGCCCTGCTCCTTGTTTTGGTGCAGCTCCAGGCTCACACACTGACTGATAATCATAAGATTTATTATAAGCATAAACTGATATATTAACCAGGTGTCTCATCAAACTTGGATCAATCTCTCCAAAAAATCTTCCAATCTGGTACAGAAAAAAATAATAAAGTGTCAAATGTAAGCCAAATATTAACACCTGAACCAGTACAAACAAAAGAAATGATACAAAGAAACAGAACTAAAACTATCGAGGAGCTTGAAAACAAAAGCAAGTAATAAACCAGTATACGATACTCTGAAAAAACTCCAGTGAGATTAGGTATTCTCATTTCTGAATGGCTCCCTGTGTTATTTGGAAGGAATGGACAGTTTACTAAGCCTTAAGTCACAATCCAATAAGAGAAATGGTGAAACTAGAAAAAGAAACTTGTAGGGACTGTGCTGAACTGGAGTGAGTCCCATCTATAGGGACAACCTCTAGCTCACCAATTCCAACCCATAAATATTGTAATTTAGGAAGACTGTCCAGTATTGAGAGATCTTTTTTGTTTGTTTTTTAAAGAGAAGCCAGATATACAGATTCAGAAATGAAATTAGTTGGCAATTAATTCTACTTTGTTTAAAATCCTGTGTAAACCAAAGAGCCTAACTGTTGCCAATTTCCAAATTTCAGGTTAGAATTTTCATCTGTTTCAAACCAGCTATGTATTAGGACTGACATTATCAACTGATTAATATGTGAAAATTTTCTAAATTTCTAAGAGATCAAAAATAAAAAGTTCATATGATGTTAAAATCCTTAGCTCTATATTTTAATGGTAACCGTACCAGAAAGTAAACTCAGCCAACAAATATAAGGAAAACTAGTTTTAGGATGCATTTCTTGATGGTTTATATTTACATTAAGAACTTCAATTATCAATTTTTATAGTGGTGTGAAGGGGTTTTGTAATGTTGATCAGGGAAACACACTTTGGAAACCCTACTCCTTGCCACTTTAGGTACATACCTGGTTAGTGTAATCATCATGATTTGCCATCAAAAGAAACCCACCGTCATCTAGAATCACACAATCCATTACCTAGCAAAACAAAAATAACAGTTAATACACTTTTTTAGGAAGGTTAGGTTACATAATCATTACTCCATTATATAGATGATTATAACAAAATAGGAGAAAAACTTAGATAACTATATCTTCTCTTGAACATATATGCTCAGGAGATTCTGATGAAATAAATTAAGGGCATGCATATAGATTGCTGTCAAACCATCAAGGCTTGAAATTCCACCACGATCCGTCCAGTTAAAATAGTCAACTCAGGGACTTCCCTGGTGGTGCAGTGGTTAAGAACCGCCCGCCAACGCAGGGGAAAACGGGTTTGAGCCCGGGTCCGGGAAGATCCGACATGCCGCGGAGCAACTAAGCCACAACTACTGAGTCCACACGCTGCAACTACTGAAGCCTGCGCACGTAGAGCCCGTGTTCCGCAACAAGAGAAGCCACTGCACCACAATGAAGAGTAGCCCCTGCTTGCTGCAACTAAAGAAAGCCCGCGTGCAGCAACGAAGACCCAACATAGACCAAAAAAAAAAAAAAGTCAACTCAGTCTGAACGAAAACATAAGAACAAATTAGAAATAATCTTTTCACCACCCCACTGTCATCTAAATGAACCAGGAAATTGGATAAACGAAAACATTTAATAATGTACAATTATTATTTTAAACACATACTTAATATTTTGACAAGGAAGACATTAAGAAAAATCCATTTGGGGCAATATTCATCACAGGCTTAAAAATAAAAAGCAGCAGCATGAGGTTATTTATAACTATTTTATACTAAAAATATTTGATTGGATAATTTGAGATGTAAAAGCAGGAAACAAGACCAAAAAAATGCCTCTGACAGAGGAAAAATAATCATATATCCTAAAGTATTCCCATCCAGTTTAAATTACGTTTAGATGCATGAATCAATTTAATAATTTTTATTGTATAAAATCACAAAAACATTGTTTTCAGATTTGGTGACGTAATGCACACTATTTTTCTAATATGAAAGGAGCTTGCTAAAACCTTTGCTCTAAAAACAGCTGATACATAGTCTATGTAAAATGGATGTTACAAAAATAATTAAAATTACTGGCTTATGATTTCACAAGACTAGAAGTGAATAAAATGACATGAAACCCCTGCTTCCTTTGGAAATATATAGACATACATAAGAGGACTGAAAGAAAATAGTGCAATTTGTCATTCTTATTCATTATATGAATAATTTATCTAGTACCATTCTTACAGCATCTTCGGCTTGGAACAAAGCAAGTTGACATTTGCTTTTTCAATTTCTCAAACAGAAATGGAAGTAATAGAAGACAATGTAAAATCCAATCCAGGCAAGTAAAACTATGTAATACCAAGGTTTAGTTAAAAAACCTTTCTCACCACTATAAACACAGTGTGAAAAATTCAGATAAAGTGCAAAAGATGAGGGAAGATTGCACGGATAATCAATAAATATGCTTCAGTTTAGAAACTCTGGTCAGAAACGAATTTGTATTTATATGTACAAAAGAATCTAACACAACTGAGACTGAAGCGAATACAGTCTATATTGATATGGCTTTTTAATGAATATCTTAAAATGCTTCTAATGTTTAAGGTTAGGAATTAAAAGCATATAATTCAAATTCTTATCTATGAATTAGTTCACAATTCCATACAATATTTTTTTAGCATTTGACTAAACCTTCCTGCATCTTTCTTTATCATTAGAATCTTAGGAAGAGTAACACAAAAAATTGTACTTAAAAATTCCATTTTAAAGAGTTCTCTTACATCACTGTTTCTTTTACAGTCACAAACTGGACCAGCACACTGAAAGACAGAAATACAGTTATCACCTCATATTATCTTTCTAGTTGGATTTTAATTATATCATTTTAATTATTACCATATTGTAATTAGAACTTTTATAATAATTAGTATAAAAGATTAAACGATAGTCAATAGCTTTATCTTTACAAATTAGAAAAGATCAGCCAATAAATATTTAAACTAGCATTTTAAATTATAATACTGAAATATTTTCTTATTATTTATTAGTTGACTAAACAAAAAATTCTTTGAAAAAAGGGTAATTCATAATTCTGCTTCAATGTAGTTGCATCGAAAATTTATTTTGTCACTGTATATAAGACGTTGCTTTCTAAGATCAGTAAATGTAGCATAAGAATTTTTTAAAAAGTTATCTTACCGGATCCCTGATTGATGTTTTGGTGAAATTCTCTATCCAGGAGTTTACATCAATTTTAATTCCAACAACTGAAACAATCATGTAAAGAAAAATTGACACATGCATTTAAAAAAATGTAGCTATAATTCTCATTTATCTTTCCTCTCACATTTAAAAATTCCTGAGCAGGCAAATGTAAGTTTCTTAAGATTAAAAAAAAAAAAAAATCTGTTTAATTGCAGATATACATTGAAAAGCTGATTCAAATTCATTTAAAAGGTGGCAAATTTAATTAGCTTACAATATAATTTCTAGGGTATGATAATTTAAATAATTTATATTCAATTTAATGCTATTTTATAATGTTTATTACAGACATATATTTCTTGGGGTTTTCATTAAAAAGTAATGCTAATAGCTCTTAAACTGTTATATAAACTTCGTTTATACACACATTTATTTACTATAACCTGGTATATTAACTAATAAAGGAGGCTTAAAAAAAGGAGTGTCAGGAATAGCTTTATAAATATGAGGTCATTCAAGGTGGTGGGTTTTAAGAGGCTTCCCTAACCTGACCAGTGCATGCAGTAGGTGCTTAAGAAATGTTTGCTGAGAATATACAATGGAGAAAAGACAGCCTCTTCAATAAGTGGTGTTGGGAAAACTGGACAGCTACATGTAAAAGAATGAAATTAGAACACTCCCTAACAAACACCATACACAAAAATAAACTCAAAATGGATTAAAGAGCTAAATGTAAGGCCAGACACTATCAAACTCTTAGAGGAAAACACAGGCAGAACACTCCATGACATAAATCACAGCAAGATCCTTTTTGACCCACCTCCTAGAGAAAGGGAAATAAAAACAAAAATAAACAAATGGGACCTAATGAAACTTAAAAGCTTTTGCACAGCAAAGGAAACCATAAACAAGATGAAAAGACAACCCTCAGAATGGGAGAAAATATTTGCAAACGAAGCAACTGACAAAGGATTAATCTCCAAAATATACAAGCAGCACATGCAGCTCAATATCAAAAAAACAAACAACCAATCCCAAAATGGGCAGGAGACCTAAATAGACATTTCTCCAAAGAAGATATACAGATTGCCAACAAACACATGAAAGGGTGCTCAACATCACTAATCATTAGAGAAATGCAAATCAAAACTACATGAGGTATCATCTCACACTAGTCAGAATGGCCATCATCAAAAAATCTAGAAACAATAAATGCTGGAGAGGGTGTGGAGAAAAGGGAACACTCTTGCACTGTTGGTGGGAATGTAAATTGATACAGCCACTATGGAGAACAGTATGGAGGTTCTTTAAAAAACTAAAAATAGAACTACCACACAACCCAGCAATCCCACTACTGGGCATATACCCTGAGAAAATGATAATTCAAAATGAGTCATGTACCACAATGTTCACTGCAGCTCTATTTACAATAGCCAGGACATGGAAACAACCCTGATGTGGCAACCAGAGATGTGGCACATATATACAATGGAATATTACTCAGCCATAAAAAGGAACGAAATTGAGTTATTTGGAGTGAGGTGGATGGACCTAGAGACTGTCATACAGAGTGAAGTAAGTCAGAAAGAGAAAAACAAATACCATATGCTAACACATATATATGGAATCTAAAAAAAAAAAGGTTCTGAAGAACTTAGGGGCAGGACAGGAATAAAGATGCAGATGTAGAGATTGGACTTGAGGATATGGGGAGGGGAAAGGGTAAGCTGGGATGAAGTGAGAGAGTGGCATGGACGTATATATACTACCAAATGTAAAATAGCTAGTGGGAAGCCGCCGCATAGCACAGGGAGATCAGCTTGGTGCTTTGTGACCACCTAGAGGGGTGGGAAAAGGAGGGTGGGAGGGAGACGCAAAAGGGAGGAGATATGGGGATATATGTACATGTATAGCTGATTCACTTTGTTATACAGCAGAAACTAACACATCATTGTAAAGCATTATACTCTGATAAAGATGTTAAAAAAATTAAAAAAAGAAATGCTTGCTGAAGTGTGGATAAATGAGTGGATGAGTAGGTAGGTGAATAGGTGGCACGTGAATGAGTGATTGAGAGAATAAGATTGAATGAGTAAATGAGCAATTGAGAGAATGAAGGAAGGAGTGAATGAGTTGCTGAGTGAATGATGGAGTGAATGTATGCAGTTCAACCACTGGGGGGTGAAATTGCCCTCAAGAGCAGACATGAGTTAATCTACTTTCTCAATCTGGCCTATTTCTTCTAAAGTTCAAACAATACTGAATTATACTTTTTTTTTTAACTTTTACTGCATCTGTTCATTCCAGCCCACTTCTAATTCCCACTGATGCTTAGTTTTATGAACTTTTTCATTTGCTTGATTTCTTTCACCAAAAGACTCATTATTCTATATATTTTATTGTAAGCGTTTTTTTAATAGATCCCTACCTAATTCTTTTTAACAGATACATAGTATAGATATGCCACAATTTATCTTTTCCCCCAATGATGGAAACTTAATTTTTCATGTTTAAATTATTACAAATATTCACATCCTTGCCCATATCTATACTTTTGTATATTTGAAATACTTTATAGGATAGACTTCTGAGTGGAATTGCTGGATCAATCCAGCAATTAGAATTTTGATATACAACACGAAACTGACTCCCTAAATTTATGTCAAGAGTGTATAAACATACACACTTCTTTGAAAACTCAACTCTTATTTTATCCCCAATCTCATACGTAACTAATTGTGTTTCATTTTATTTTTCAAATTTGACTTTATTTTCGTTGAAGCTTTCTGATAGCCTTCCTGAAAAGCAGAGCCAGTTGATAATATAAACAGTAGGTCACATTTAGTTTTGGTTGTGTGTATGTGTACAATGTATGTGCTTACCTGCAGGTTTAAGAAGTTTTCCCTGGATGTATATTTCTACAGCTTTGCTTACCATAATGCCCGATTCATAAGCACCAGGTCCGCTTTCTAAAAAAAAAAAAAAAAAAAAAAAGGAAAAATAGACCTGTCTAGATAAAGCAAATAATATTACATTTCTTTTAATAGGTACAGGTGGATACTGTTTTACTTAAATGTTCTAGCATAAATATGTTATCAAGAAGTGGTCTCCTCTTCCCTTTTCTTCCATTTTATAGCAGGCTAATTAGAGTGTCCAGGAATTGGTTTGCATGAATTGACTTTGGAATGAGAATTACTCAGCTTGGTTGCATCACTCTCACAATAAAGGATGCACACCAAATCCCTGCTTTGACACTTACTACAATATTGGGGAGGCTGCTGAAGTAAAGCAGAAAGATTGATCTTAGATTCACAGAACTGCTGTAAAACTGTAAAAGATACATATTCCTGGAAAAACTGAAATTCTCTGAACTTGAGTTTCCCCATTTGCGAAAATGGTGATGGTAGAACCAACCCTCAGAAAGGATGAAGGATTAAATTAGAAAGTTTTAGGGAGAGAACCCAATAAAGTATTTTAAAATATAGGCTATTATTAATTTTTATAAATGTTATGCAACTAATACCAATTAAAGAACAAACTGATTAATTACATTTTTAAAATTCATTAAACATTCTTAAATACATTTGCAGTTTGTGATTACATTTTTAAAATTCATTAAACATTCTTAAATACATTTGCAGTTTGTGAAATGAGGGATGATCTATATGTGTTTCAATGTATTATGCAGGCCTGTAGATATGCTGTCTTTACATTACTGGGTGGCTGATTTCTTGTAGATGCATTTTACTTCCTCAACTAAATGGATGCTTCTGTCCTTCCAATGTCGTGCACATGGTATATGCTTAATGATGACTATTCTGAGCAAATAACATAAAATATATTGTTTGTGTGGGGGGAAGCAGGTAGTAGCAATAATTTATTTTTAAAAAAGGAATTGAGATGGCTGAATTCTAAAGCAATACTTACTGTTAAAGTACGGAGCAGTGAAAACATAGTTATCGTTATCAAGACTTCTTTTATAAAAGCTGTCCTCATATGTTTCTGGGTTTTCTTGCCAATTTTCTCCAGCCCTAAGGAGGAAATGGGTCATCATTTTTATTCTTTAATCTACTCGATAACTTACTTTTCCCTTTGTGGACACCACTGAACTTTACAGATATGTCTGTATCTCAGGTATGTCTAAGGAAGTTAGTGGTAATTGATGGTGTAAATGACATTCACTACTAAGCAACAGATCTGCTTAGAATTAAACTAAGGAGCAGAAAAAGCTGACGTCTAGTTTTACTCTGCCATTTACTAGCCAGGTAATTATAGACAAGTCAGTTAATAAGTCAATTAATATAAATAAGCCTACACAGCCCACTTTATGGACTCTTTTGAAGATAAACACAGATAAAATCCATAGAACAGTGAAAACAATGAAGTGCTATGCAAACATTGCCAATTGACATATTTGTAATAACCATTATGTTCATTTAACCAGGTTAGCTTATGTCTATGAAGAGAGAAATCTCTTTGATAACCTCTTCAATGTTGTAATACATATGACAAGCAAAAACATCACTGAAGAATTATAATAGCATTTTTGAAAGAAATGGAGTATTTTAATAATTAAGTACTTCAGGTAAATTCCAATTTAACTACTAATAATGATCAGTTTCTCTGAAGAATGGCTTCCTTATACAGTAAGGTACAGATCCTTGGAGTAGTCCTTTGTAATCTAGTAATTTTTACAGATGCTATTTGAACTTACTCTTTGGGATAAACTCTGGTAATCCCACCATCAGTCACAACAAACCGTGCTTTCACTCCCTTGCTGGAACAGAAGACAAAAGAAGGAAATTTCATTCAACTTATTCTTTGTAAGGTGTTAGTTTAGGTGTTGGTGGTACAAAGAGAAACAGAATGATTTCCTGAGATAAAGGAAGCCGAAGTAAATGTATCAGTAGATGTAAACTATGTTTTAATAAAACATAGTTTTTAGATATTTCTTAAAATATCTAAGAAATAGTTAAAGGGAGGATGCTTAAGGAAGACATTTCATAAGAAATAATGAGATAGCTGCATGCTGAAGCTGGAATGGGAGTTAACGCAGATGGCAGGAAGACATCACATGTAAAGAAAAGAGTACATGTAAGGGAAAGCTAGTGAAGAGTGGTAGTATTTGGTGTAATAAAAGCATAAGGCATGAGGTGAGAAACAACAGGAGGTAAAGTTGCAAGTATAAGCTTCTGAAGAATGGTCAGCTCATGAGTGATCATGAAATCCACGCTGCAGAGGCTGCTTCACCTTCACCCTGAAGTTAGGGCTCCGTTTTAAAAGTGAGACTCTGGAAAGTATAAGTTACATGGAGAACAGCCTGAGGCCCGTGGGCAGAGGAATTGGAAGCCCTAAAGGCGGAGACATCACTGCTGTGATTTCTTAGATATGGAAAACAATTAGAACCCTGAGTATGAAGCAGAGAGGAAAACATTTTTAGAAACAATATTTAGCACTTGGTGGTTGATTGGAAATGGGGCGGAGAAGAGACTGGAAACGAGAACAATCGTCAGATTTCTCCCTGTCTTGACTGGCTGTAGGGCAGGGCTATTAGAAAGCTAACTGAACATTCACTAGAAGCCCTAGTTTACCACCAACACGGAGACACACGCAAGCACATCTATTTAATTTGATCATTCACACTGTAGCATATACATGCGTAAAGCTGAGTAATGGTAGATGTTAGTCCTGACACACACCCACAACTGAAAATTCAAGTTGTCAATAACTGCAAAATGGTTTTCTTGGGAAACGGTTATTAAAGATAAATAATAAACTTTAAATTTGAGATTTATTTTCCAAAAATTTCCCAGAGAGAAGCTAAACTGAAATACAGAATATATATCTTTTATTAATAAGACAAACACTTACATGTTTTTCTGCTTACTCCAGTAATTCTGGACAAGTTCATTTGTAAAGCCGGCATCCAGCAAGACTCTATTAATCAAGTCCGTATTGCCTAACAGAGAAGGAAAGCCTCAATTACACCCACATAGTTTAATTAGGATAGTAATGAAACAAACATTTTCTATTTCCAGAAGCAATTTAGAGTGGATAATATTTATATGAATTTAAAAATGTAAGCTTATTAATTTTCTACATTTTTTATATTGTTCCTCTTCCATTTTTCAGGATATGGACAAAATTAGAAGTGGAAAAACCAATTCTAAATGAGGCAAATTATTTTATAAATGCTATCAAAAAGATAAGGATTCCAAAGTATCATAATTTCACAGACGGTTTTATGCCTAAATATAAAACTACATAATACATATAGGGTTTTCTTTGTTTGTTTTTTTGTTTTCTGTTTTGGGGCCAAGGAACAGAATAACTTATCACAGACCAGCACTGCTCCAAGACCGGCTTTTGGAATCTGCTGGTATTGATGAAAGAGCACAGGCTTCAGGCTGTCACTTGTGGAGTAACTGAAGAGAGTATTAGCCCAGGTTTGAAGGTAATGGAGGGAAGAGATGACGAGGACCAAGGGTCAATGAATACACTCTCTTAAACAAAAAATGTTGCCTTCTTCCCTTTCTCTTGGCTTCTCTGCTCTAAGCCCATAAAGCTCTGAAATAACCTACAAGTACCGACTGAAACTTCACACTTCTTATTTCATTTTATTCAGATATGGAATATATGGTCTTAGTTAATATTGTATTACCACAAGAGTTGGGGGTGGCATAGGCTAGAAAATATTTTAGTTCCTTTTAATTATTTTACCTCAATGTATCTTTCACTCAAGATTAAAGGATCAATTTAATCCATATTTTAGACTTCATTTCAATTCATTCTAGGAACTTTTATTACATTGTTTTAGAAACAATCACTATAAAAAAATAATCCTTTTGGAAAGTGAGTGATATATTTTAATTCTTAAATCCTTTTAATTCTTAAATCCTTTTAGGTAAAACAAAAGAGAACATTGTTTTAATCTGTAATATAAATCAATGTTGCAAGTAATTTCATAGTTTGATTCATATTTTCATTATGCTCTAAGCCTAAAATCAATCTTGAAATCTGTCTCCTGCAGCTGGTTACACGCAATAAATAATTAGTATTAAGCTTTACTGTTTTATACATTTACACTTTTCATTTTTACTTTAATTCAAAAATAAAGAAGAATATGAAGAAGACAACCACTCTACAGCATTCACATTTAGGTAGTTTAATAACTTAAACAATAGATAAGAATTGTAATTTTACTGATGGATTAAGTACTTTTATAAAGCAAAGTTAAACTTGTACCTCTTTAAAAAAAAAACCATTTAGGACAGTTACATTTCAATCACTGATATCTACTTTTAGAGTTGGTTTTACAGATTATTGATAACATGAGGTAAAGTATGATTGAGAAATATCTATAACACTGTCACAGGAAAATAGAAATTATTTCATAGCTATTAACTCTTATAATAAAACATCTAGTAAGTTCTCAGTTTTTTATATAATCATCTCAAACATTTCCCACAGAATTATAGGGGAGGCAGAAAAAAGTTAATTGAAATGAAGGAAGAGACTGAAGAACATAAATAACACTATGGATATTAGCGCTATTTTACTAAAAGTATTTTCTTTAAACACTTGTACTTCTCTGAGACGAGACATCCAATTAAAGGAGTATTCAATAATCTTATTATTTCAGTTCTCTCTTGGAAATAAATAATAACATTGTAAAGGTTCTGCTCAGAACGAGCTCACACTGAGCAGAAAGTTTTGAAATCACACGTGTTCAGGCATGATCAATGCAGACTTCACCCACCCATGACAGGTTTCCAGAGTGGCTCTTTCGAGGAACCGGCTAACTCGTCTTAGAGGTGCTCAGTAGTAATTTCTTATGAGATAAATATAAGTTTGACAGACAGCTTTAAGCAGGGATTTTCTTTTTTTTTATAACTGAGGAAATGCTTTATTTAACCCTTCCTGATAGCAGGAGAGATAACTTTTAAGAAGAAAAAGAAGAAGGACGAGGGAGAGCAGAAGGGAGAAGATGGAAGAAGGAGAAAGAGAACAAACAAGTCATTTATGTGTACTTTTATCTTCAAGTTATATTTACTAAGGTAATTTTTGCCAGGCAGTTGGTTTTTCTCTCTTATTTCCTAAGTATACTGCCTTTTCTCCTGATTGTACTTTTTAATAAATAGGGTAATTTTAGGAAGAAAAAACAGTTAAGATATTTAAATGTTTTAAGAGCCCAGAATCCACAAATCTCTATGAGGTTTCAGAGTATAAATGATGCAAATTTCTCTGAAAGACAAAATTGTTAAAAACTAACTACTAAAATTGAGCCATTCTAACTTGATTTACTTCATAAAATGGTAAATTATAGATGCATATTTTTTAAGATTAACGTTAACTGTGATCAAGATAAAACCCCAGGACGAGGGGAAGATAGCGTAAGAGTAAGTCGAGGAGATCACCTTCCTCCCCACAGATACACCAGAAATACATCTACACGTGGAACAACTCCTACAGAACACCTACTGAACAATGGCAGAAGACCTCAGACCTCCCAAAAGGCAAGAAACTCCCCACGTACCTGGGTAGGGCAAAAGAAAAAAGAATAAACAGAGACAAAAGAATAGCGACGGGACCTGCACCAGTGGGAGGGAGCCGAGAAGGAGGAAAGGTTTCCATACACTAGGAAGCCCCTTCACGGGCGGAGACTGGGGGGGGTGGAGGGGGGAGCTTCGGAGCCGAGGAGGAGAGCGCAGCAACAGGGGTGCGGAGGGCAAAGCGGAGAGATTCGCGCACAGAGGATCAGTGGCGACCAGCACTCACCAGCCCTAGAGGCTTGTCTGCTCACCCGCCGGGGCGGGCGGGGCTGGGAGCTGGGGCTCGGGCTTCTGTCCGAGCGCAGGGAGAGGACTGGCGGCGTGAACACAGCCTGAAGGGGGATAGTGCGCCACGGCTAGCCGGGAGGGAGTCCGGGGGAAAAGTGTGGACCTTACGAAGAGGCAAGAGACTTTTTCTTCCCTCTTTGTTTCCTGGTGCGCGAGGAGAGGGGATTAAGAACGCTGCTTAAAGGAGCTCCGGAGACCGGCGCGAGCCACGGCTAAAAGCGCGGACCCCAGAGACGTGCATGAGACGCTAAGGCTGCTGCTGCCGCCACCAAGAGCACAGATCACTATCCACACCCCCCTTCCGGGGAGCCTGTGCAGCCTGCCACTGCCAGGGTCCCGGGATCCAGGGACAACTTCCCCGGGAGAACGCACGGCGCGCCTCGGGCTGGTGAAACTTCATGCGGGCCTCTGCCGCCGCAGGCCTGCCCCGCACTCCGTGCCCCTCCCTCCCCACGGCCTGAGTGAGCCAGAGTCCCCGAAGCAGCTGCTTCTTTAACCCCGTCCTGTCTGAGCAAAGAACAGAAGCCCTCCGGCGACCTACAAGCAGAGGCGGGGTCAAATTTAAAGCTGAACCCCGGGAGCTGTGCGAACAAAGAAGAGAAAGGGAAATCTCTCCCAGCAGCCTCAGAAGCAGCAGATTAAATCTCCACAATCAACTCGATGTACCCTGCATCTGGGGAATACATGAATAGACAACGAACCATCCCAAATTGAAGAGCCGTGTGGATGAAAGGCTCTTGGTGCTGCAGCCAGGAGTCAGTGCTGTGCCTCTGAGGTGGGAGAGCCAACTTCAGGACACTGGTCCACAAGAGACCTCCCAGCTCCACATAATAGCAAATGGCAAATCTCCCAGAGATCTCCATCTCAACACCAGCACCCAGCTTCACTCAACGACCAGCAAGCTACAGTGCTGGACACCCTATGCCAAACAACTAGCAAGACAGGAACACAGCCCCACCCATTAGCAGAGAGGCTGCCTAAAATCATAATAAGGCCACAGACACCCCAAAACACACCACCAGACGTGGACCTGCCCACCAGAAAGACAAGATCCAGCCTCATCCACCAGAACACAGGCACTAGAGTCACCTCCACCAGGAAGCCTACACTACCCACTGAACCAACCTTAGCCACTGGAGACAGACACCAAAAACAACGGGAACTACGAACCTGCAGCCTGCAAAAAGGAGACCCCAAACACAGTAAGATAAGCAAAATGAGAAGACAGAAAAACACACAGCAGATGAAGGAGCAAGATAAAAACCCACCAGACGTAACAAATGAAGAGGAAATAGGCAGTCTACCTGGAAAAGAATTCAGAATAATGATAGTAAAGATGATCCAAAATCTTGGAAATAGAATAGACAAAATGCAAGAAACATTTAACAAGAAACTTGAAGAACTAAAGATGAAACAAACAATGATGAACAACACAATAAATGAAATGAAAAATACTCTAGATGGGATCAATAGCAGAATAACTGAGGCAGAAGAACAGATAAGTGACCTGATAGATAAAATAGTGGAAATAACTCCTGCAGAGCAGAATAAAGAAAAAAGAATGAAAAGAACTGAGGACAGTCTCACAGACCTCTGGGACAACATGAAAACACCAACATTCGAATTATAGGGGTTCCAGAAGACGAGAAAAAGAAAGGGACTGAGAAAATATTTGAAGAGATTATAGTTGAAAACTTCCCTAATATGGGAAAGGAAATAGTTAATCAAGTCCAGGAAGCACAGAGAGTCCCATACAGGATAAATCCAAGGAGAAATACGCCAAGACACATAGTAATCAAACTGTCAAAAATTAAATACAAAGAAAACATATTAAAAGCAGCAAGGGAAAAACAACAAATAAACACAAGGGAATCCCCATAAGGTTAACAGCTGATCTTTCAGCAGAAACTCTGCAAGCCAGAAGGGACTGGGCAGGACATATTTAAAGTGATGAAGGAGAAAAACCTGCAACCAAGATTACCCTACCCAGCAGGGATCTCATTCAGATTTGATGGAGAAATTAAAACCTTTACAGACAAGCAAAAGCTGAGAGAGTTCAGCACCACCAAACGAGCTTTACAACAAATGCTAAAGGAACTTCTCTAGGCAGGAAACACAAGAGAAGGAAAAGACCTACAATAATGAACCCAAAACAGTTAAGAAAATGGGAATAGGAACATAAATATCGATAATTACCTTAAATGTAAATGGACTAAATGCTCCCACCAAAAGACACAGATTGGCTGAATGGATACAAAAACAAGAGCCATATCTATGCTGTCTACAAGAGACCCACTTCAGACCTAGAGACACATACAGACTGAAAGTAAGGGGATGGAAAAAGATATTCCATGCAAATGGAAATCAAAAGAAAGCTGGAGTAGCAATTCTCATATCAGACAAAATAGACTTTAAAATGAAGACTATTAGAAGAGACAAAGAAGGACACTACATAATGATCAAGGGATCAATCCAAGAAGAAGATATAACAATTATAAATATTTATGCACCCAACATAGGAGCACCTCAATACATAAGGCAAATACTAACAGCCATAAAAGGGGAAATCAACAGTAACATATTCATAGTAGGGGACTTCAACACCCCACTTTCACCCATGGACAGATCATCCAAAATGAAAATAAATAAGGAAACACAAGCTTTAAATGATACATTAAACAAGATGGACTTAATTGATACTTATAGGACATTCCATCCAAAAACAACGAATACACATTTTTCTCAAGTGCTCATGGAACATTCTCTAGGATAGATCATATCTTGGGTCACAAATCGAGCCTTGGTAAATTTAAGAAAATTGAGGGCTTCCCTGGGGGCGCAGTGGTTGACAGTCCGCCTGCCGATGCAGGGGACACGGGTTTGTGCTCCGGTCCGGGAAGATCCCACATGCCGCGGAGCGGCTGGGCCCATGAGACATGGCAGCTGAGCCTGCGCGTCCGGAGCCTGTGCTCCACAACGGGAGAGGCCACAACAGTGAAAGGCCCGTGTACCACAAAAAAAAAAAAAAGAAAATTGAAATTGTATCAAGTATCTTTTCCGACCACAACGCTATGAGACTAGATATCAATCACAGGAAAAGATCTGTAAAAAATACAAACACATGGAGGCTAAACAATATACTACTTAATAACGAAGTGATCACTGAAGAAATCAAAGAGAAAATCAAAAAATACCTAGAAACAAATGACAATGGAGACACAACGACCCAAAACCTATGGGATGCAGCAAAAGCAGTTCTAAGAGGGAAGTTTATAGCAATACAATCCTACCTTAAGAAACGGGAAACATCTCGAATAAACAACCTAACCTTGCACGTAAAGCAATTAAAGAAAGAAGAACAAAAAAACTCCAAAGTTAGCAAGAGGAAAGAAATCATAAAAATCAGATCAGAAATAAAAAAGAAATGAAGGAAATGATAGCAAAGATCAATAAAACTAAAAGCTGGTTCTTTGAGAAGATAAAAATAATTGATAAACCATTAGCCAGACTCAATCAAGAAAATGAGGGAGAAGACTCAAATCAATAGAATTAGAAATGAAAAAGGAGAAGTAACAACTGACACTGCAGAGATACAAAAGATCATGAGAGATTACTAAAAGCAACTCTATGCGAATAAAATGGACAACCTGGAAGAAATGGACAAATTCTTAGAAATGCACAACCTGCCAAGACTGAATCAGGAAGAAATAGAAAATATGAACAGACCAATCACAAGCACTGAAATTGAAACTGTGATTAAAAATCTTCCAACAAAGAAAAGCCCAGGACCAGATGGCTTCACAGGCGAATTCTATCAAACATTTAGAGAATAGCTAACACCTATCCTTCTCAAACTCTTCCAAAAGATAGCAGAGGGAGGAATACTCCCAAACTCATTCTATGAGGCCACCATCACCTTGATACCAAAACGAGACAAGGATGTCACAAAGAAGGAAAACTACAGGCCAGTATCACTGATGAACACAGTTGCAAAAATCCTCAACAAAATACTAGCAAACAGAATCCAACAGCATATTAAAAGGATCATACACCATGATCAAGTGGGATTTATCCCAGGAATGCAAGGATTCTTCAATATACACAAATCAATCAATATGATAAACCATATTAACAAATTGAAGGAGAAAAACCATATGATCATCTCAATAGATGCAGAAAAAGCTTTCAACAAAATTCAACACTCATTTATGTTAAAAACCCTGCAGAAAGTAGGCATAGAGGGAACTTAGCTCAACATAATAAGGCCATATATGACAAACCCACAGCCAACATCATCCTCAATGGTGAAAAACTGAAAGCATTTCCACTAAGATCAGGAACAAGACAAGGTTGCCCACTCTCACAACTCTTATTCAACATCGTTTTGGAAGTTTTAGCCACAGCAATCAGAGAAGAAAAGGAAATAAAAGGAATCCAAATTGGAAAAGAAGAAGTAAAGCTGCCACTATTTGCAGATGACATGATACTATACATAGAGAATCCTAAAGATGCTACCAGAAAACTACTAGAGCTAATCAATGAATTTGGTAAAGTAGCAGGATACAAAATTAATGCACAGAAATCTCTGGCATTCCTTTACACTAATGATGAAAAACGTGAAAGTGTAATCAAGAAAACACTCCCATTTACCACTGCAACAAAAAGAATAAAATATCTAGGAATAAACCTACCTAAGGAGACAAAAGACCTGTATGCAGAAAATTATAAGACACTGATGAAAGAAATTAAAGATGATACAGATAGATGGAGAGATATACCATGTTCTTGGATTGGAAGAATCAACATTGTGAAAATGACTCTACTACCCAAAGCAATCTATAGATTCAATGCAATCCCTATCAAACTACCACTGGCATTTTTCACAGAACTAGAACAAAAAATTTCACAATTTGTATGGAAACACAAAAGACCCTGAATAGCCAAAGCAATCTTGAGAACGAAAACTGGAGCTGGAGGAATCAGGCTCCCTGACTTCAGACTATATTACAAAGCTACAGTAATCAAGACAGTATGGTACTGGCACAAAAACAGAAAGATCAATGGAACAGGATAGAAAGCCCAGAGATAAACCCACACACATATGGTCACCTTATCTTTGATAAAGGAGACAGGAATGTATAGTGGAGAAAGGACAGCCTCTTCAATAAGTGGTGCTGGGAAAACTGGACAGGTACATGGAAAAGTATGAGATTAGATCACTCCCTAACACCATACACAAAAATAAGCTCAAAATGGATTAAAGACCTAAATGTAAGGCCAGACACTATCAAACTCTTATAGGAAAACATAGGCAGAACACTCTATGACATAAATCACAGCAAGATTCTTTTTGGCCCACCTCCCAGAGAAATGGAAATAAAAACAAAAATAAACAAATGGGACCTAATGAAACTTCAAAGCTTTTGCACAGCAAAGGAAACCGTAAACAAGACCAAAAGACAACCCTCAGAATGGGAGAAAATATTTGCAAATGAAGCAACTGACAAAGGATTAATCTCCAAAATTTACAAGCAGCTCATGCACCTCAATAACAAAAAGCAGACAACCCAATCCAAAAATGGGCAGAAGACCTAAATAGACATTTCTCCAAAGAAAATATACAGATTGCCAACAAACACATGAAAGAATGCTCAACATCATTAATCATTAGAGAAATGCAAATCAAAACTACAATGAGATATCATCTCACACTGATCAGAATGGCCATCATCAAAAAATCTAGAAACAATAAATGCTGGAGAGGGTGTGGAGAAAAGGGAACACTCTTGCACTGCTCGTGGGAATGTAAGTTGGTACAGCCACTATGGAGAACAGTATGGAGGTTCCTTAAAAAACTACAAATAGAACTACCATATGACGCAGCAATCCCACTACTGGGCATATACCCTGAGAAGACCATAATTCAAAAAGAGTCATGTACCAAAATGTTCATTGCAGCTCTATTTAAAATAGCCTGGAGATGGAAACAACCTAAGTGTCCATCATCGGATGGATGGATAAAGAAGATGTGGCACATATATACAATGGAATATTACTCAGCCATAAAAAGAAACGAAATTGAGCTATTTGTAATTAGGTGGATAGACCTAGAGTCTGTCATACAGAGTGAAGTTAAGTCAGAAAGAGAAAGATAAATACCGTATGCTAACACATATATATGGAATTTAAGGAAAAAAATGTCATGAAGAACCTAGGGGTAAGACAGGAATAAAGAAACAGACCTACTAGAGAATGGACTTGAGGATATGGGGAGGGGGAAGGGTAAGCTGTGACAAAGCGCGAGAGAGGCATGGACATATATACACTACCAAATGTAACGTAGATAGCTAGTGGGAAGCAGCCGCATAGCACAGGGAGATCAACTCGGTGCTTTGTGACCGCCTGGAGGGGTGGGATAGGGAGGGTGGGAGGGAGGGAGACGCAAGAGGGAAGAGATATGGGAACATATGTATATGTGTAAGTGATTCACTTTGTTATAAAGCAGAAACTAACACACCATTGTAAGGCAGTTATACTCTAATAGAGATGTAAAGAATAAATAAAATAAAATAAAATAAAATGTGTTTTCCTCTGCATAGAGGAAAGAACAATGCAATAAAGAACCTTCAAAAGATCATTCCAAATTCAGTTTCCCAAATGGAGAGGAACAAGGTAAGCATATACTATTTACATCTAACCTTTTGCAAGTATTGAATACCTGGATTTGAACACTGGATTTTACTTAGTAACAGAATAAAATTTCTGTAATATATAAAAAAATTAAGGGTCAAATTATTACCACTAAAACTTCAAAAAGTAAATAAATAAACCAGCATACCAACAAACTAAATTGAACCACGATTTGACTACTTTGGATATAACCACAGTGAAGCAATTATTGCAAATTAACGCATACTTACATGATGGGTTGTTCGGAGTTTTTCTATCAATAAGCTCATTAAAATTTAAAAGAAATTCGGTGTTATTATCTGATATTTTAAGATCATTGCAGTAATCTCTGAAAAAAATAGTTTAGGATATTAGGTGTTAAAATCACAACCTTACAAAAATGTACACAGTAAGCATAGGTAGTGAAAACACTTAATTTTTAAACTTTTTACTAGCTGCATGACTTCGCAAGCTGTTGAATTCTGGTTATCTCCATTTCCTCATCCTTATAATGGAATAATACTTTAACATCAAGTGGTCAGGATTATATATTATATATTAAATATATTAACCATTTGAACTCTGTACAGAAGGTGGCCAATAAGTGTTGGCTTCTGTTACTCCTACTGTACTATTGTCATTTTATGCAGCAGGTTAGCAATTTACATACAGAAATTAAGACTGAGAAATTTAAAGATATGTATTTATCAAATATCTACAATAAACCCATTGTGTTAACGTTTTTTTGAGAAATTACTATTTTAAAAAATGGAGTAAAATAAAGTGGCATTGATTTAGTTATTTGCACATATCTGTAATTACTGACTTAAGAAAAGACACTAATGTCTCTGTTCAGCTGACTGCAAGATTGTTTTGGCACATGAAAAAAGTAAGTGCTCACACAGATCATCAGTTGGAAAGGAGAATTATTTTAATAATCTTTTCAGATAATTGTGGGTGTTCTTTTCTCTTGAGTAACAATTTGTAACAATCAAGTAACAATCTTGACTATTTGCAATTTCTTGATTCATAATTTGTGATATGGAATCTGAAACAATACCAATGAACATTTTGTACTCTGTTATATTAAAATTCTATGCACCATCTTACATTTTGAATGAATCTTTTACCCATCATGATTTTTATCACATCATAAATTGGTTATTTGGAAGATATGAATAATGCAGATGTTCTAAATGGTAACATATTTTATTACACAATAATGAAAATTCACATTCATTAATAACATCACTGATCTCACCAGATAAGTCTATAACTATGGGGAAGCTGTCATGCTTACAGTAATGAATATGTAACTTTCCTAAAATTCTAATTTTTGTTTGAAGTTCAGGTTTTGTCATTGGGAACAAATACTTTCAGTTGTTTTCTTCAAAGTAAAAGGCTCACTTAACTAATTTTTGAGAAAATGTCTGCCAAATACCCAAGTCTGAATAACCACAGTTCCTCTGTCATTCATTC
Source organism: Lagenorhynchus albirostris (assembly GCF_949774975.1). NCBI lineage: Eukaryota > Metazoa > Chordata > Mammalia > Artiodactyla > Delphinidae > Lagenorhynchus > Lagenorhynchus albirostris. Next base: position 81,205,944 of record NC_083102.1, on the reverse strand, counting down.
TTTCTAGTAAAATGATATCTCATGGAAAAAAAGCAAGAAGCTCCTATTTTAGCTCTCAATTCACACAATTTTTGGAGATAGGCAAGTTACTCTGGTATGCAGTAAAACTTCCTTTTTTTTTTTTTACACAGAGTATTAAAAGACATATACTCATGGGTAAACCTCAGTAAAATAATTCTTACTGCTTTAATCAAGGATATTTTAAAGTGCCACTGGCTTTTTCCCCAATGTGGGTGCCTGGCAATGAAGATTACAGTGGCTACCAGTAGTCTTTAGTACCACTGTCTTGACTCCTGATAAGGTATCAGCTCACCATTGCTTTTGTACTGTCACTGCAAATGTCAATATGATGAAAAACACAAATGCCATTTAACATTGTTAGGAAAACAGCTTTGTCCTTGCAGATTCTCTGAAAGAGACTTTGGAACCCACAGGGTTCTGTACTTTGAGAACTGCTGTCCTAAGTGCTTTGGAAATTAAGAATAAATGTAAGGCAACATAAATATTATAAGAAGATTGCAATTATAATAACTAGGTTAATACAACTAACAGACTGGATAATCAAATATTCAAGACAAAAATACAATCAAAAAGTAAACATTTTCAGATGCAAAAAGTAAACATTATCTAAATACAAAGCTGCAGAGAGGAAAAGAATGTCAGAACTTCAAAAACGAGACTTCTCGGTTCATGGAAAATTTTCGTTTAAAGACAAGTTTAAAAAGTTTTCATAATACCCATTAAATTATTGACAGAGCTAAAGTTGACTTCTTCCCACAATGCTATGCTTTTTTGGAAATAACACTAGCCTGGAAGTCAAAAGGCCAGTACATTGAACTAGGATCGCACAGAATTAGAAGCTGATGGGAAGGTTTTAGAAGGATTAAATAGAATGTTTTAGAAGGACTAAATGAAATAATTATTAATAAAATCATTACTAAAACATGGAATTTTAAAATTCCATGTTATTGTCTAGAAGGCATTTCTAAAATTTTCTTTTAATCATTTAATCCTAAAAATAACTTTATCAGAAGGTAATTTAATATTTTAATAGTGAGGAAACTGAGATTCAAAGATGTAAAAAGATTTACCCAAAGGCACCTAACTAGCAAGTGGTCAAGCCCTGAGGGGAAAAGGAAGCCAAGTCTTCAGATCCCTAATTAGTGTTTTAACATAACCTACACTGTGCTTTGAACTTTGACTCTGTGAGCTTTTATAGTTACAAAGCTTCAGGCCAAAAGCAGCTTTGACCTCTACCAATAGAAGGCTGTCAGTGTTGTGAGCAGTTAGTTTAGACAACGTCATCATGTTATGTTTTGTTTCTGTTTTGATCCTTGCTGGCTGGGTTGTGCCCAACTTTGAAGGAGTCTAAAGATATTATTGACCTTTTGATGTATCCTAATGGCAAAAGCAGTGAAGGTGCTGAACTACCATTAAGGAGAGTTGTTGAATTAGGACGTGAGCAGAAGTGAAAGAATTTAAACAACTGTGACGTGAGAAAACACAACGCTGAACGTTGTGTCAGGGGAATGAGTTCTCCAGTAGTAAGAATGAGCCGGGACAACAGAAAGTTACACACCAGGCAGAGCAGGGTGCCTGTGCACTACGTAGTAAGTAGCAAGAGCCTGACTGAAATATTTGGGATGTGAATGTACGTCTACACAGACAGCATCAACATCGGTTGCCTGTTAGCCTAATGATTGTTCAGCATAGGCCTGGGAGCTTGACAACTGGAGATAATCAGCATTTCTTAAGATCTCTCCCAAAGGAACCACCCCAGGAAAGTGCATGACAGGCAGTAACCGTGGTTACCACAACTGCTGAGTTCCCTCAGGACGTCTGGGATAGACTTTGCTGATAAACTTTCTATGAGGCACTGTTTTTCTAAAAGAGATCAATCTTATGCATATTGATCATTACTTTTCTGAGGAATTTTTTTTTTTTCCCCTAAAAAAGATTAAAGTAGCAAGGTGGAGAAACCTCTGGATGGCTTTAAAGGAACAAATTCAATTTCGATTTGCTGAAAATACCTTCAGGGCCTCAAAGCTATATAATTTTTTTGGTCACTTTGTGTTTCTGACCAAAATGGGATTTGTAACTTAAATGGCTGCAAACTAAAAGATTTTTGGTATTAGAAATTTGGCAAATTATTTATTTCTAGAAAGTCAGTTTGTTCTCATTCTATTCCATGAACTTACATAGGTCATACATCTCAAATTAGCATTGAATTACTGGTGATCACATACTTTTCTTTCTTATTCTAACTTATCTTTGAAGTGCTTTCTCATTTCTGATTATCCAAGAAAGATAGAAAAATTAATCCATGTTGTAGACTTTCATCCCTATGACTGTAATTCTCTTAAAGATAGGAATAATGCTCCACACATCTGTATTCTCCATGCTTTCCTTTCCAGTAGTTTTCAAAATTTAAGGAAATTGAAAAAACCGAGTACTAACTAGGATCAAAGAGTTTAATTATTTAAGAATTAACAAAAATGGTTCTACCTTTAAATTTCACGAGCTTTCTTCTTTAAATTATTTTAAAATAACTGCTTTTTAACATCCTTTATTATTATTATTATTATTGGCCACACCACATGCCTTGCGGGATCTTAGTTCCCCAATCAGGGATTGAACCCGGGCCCATGGCAGTGTGCCAAGTCCTAACCACGGGACCACCAGGAATTCCCATAACATCTTTTATTAAATAACTATCCCTCCTGCTCTGACCTCTTAATATAACCATCAGTAATAATAAATAAGGGCTTCCCTGGTGGCGCAGTGGTTGAGAGTCCGCCTGCTGATGCAGGGAACGCGGGTTCATGCCCCGGTCCGGGAAGATCCCGCATGCCGCAGAGTGGCTGGGCCCGTGAGCCATGGCCACTGAGCCTGCGTGTCTGGAGCCTGTGCTCCGCAACGGGAGAGGCCACAGCAGTGAGAGGCCCGCGTACCGCAAAAAAATAAATAAATAAAATAATAATAATAAATAATATTTATTTAAGATCATGTCATACCAAGAGGTATGCTAAATATTCTGCATGCAATATTATCTCATTTAAAGCTTATAAAAACTCTACGAGGTAGGTATTATTGTTAGCACCATTTTGCAAGTAAAGAAACTAAGATGCAGAGAATCTGAGTAACACAGCTATGACCATGAAAATCTGGGAAACAGATCCTGAAAGTCTTTCTCTAGAGTTTGCGTCACTGTTTCCCATTAGTAACAGTGATAAAAACATATGCTGGATATTCTATGCTACATAAATGTCTCCCTTTTCTCACCAATATTTTATTTATCCCAATTTTCTATCAGTTTACTTTCCACAAATCTTTGAATACACATCCAATGCTCATGTTTCCAGGAAATGTTCCCTACAAAACTATTTTACTCAGCTGTACTGGACATTCTTTTGAGATTCCCTAAGTATTTGCATATTCAGTGTAGACATTTATACCTTAGAGTAGCAAGGAAACAGATTCAAATCCCGTATTATTTAACATCTCTAAAACTGTTTCCGGATCTGTGAAACAGGATAATATATAACACTAATTTATTAGAGAGCTCTTTTGAGGGGTAAATATAATCAAATCATACATGTAAATCATACATGTAAAAGGCTTAACACATGTTAACTGGGGTGAACACTCATTGTTTCTCCCACAAGCTACGACATTTCTTCCCTCCTCTGCTATTTGCTCCTTCCCCGAACACACAGGTGAATTCTAGTCTTCCAGCCAGTCATATTGATATTGAACGTGACAGGCCACAGAAATGATCCCTATGCTAATCCTTGCTGAACTATAACAAAATTCACTGTCTATGAATTGGGAATTGAGATTGAGAGAGATATTTATCTTCTCTGGGAACTCCTGGACGTTTACCATGCTCGGAGGGAGAGTCTCATCAACACAGGGCACCCAGTACCTCAACCTCTTCTCACCCCTGTGCTACAGTAATATTCCGCTTTCCAGCTAAAACTAGTTTTAGCAGTGGCCCAAAGTTACTTGTATCAAAAAACTGCTAGTAAGATTGTAGGTAGTATAATTAATAATATGATTTTTAAAATACTTTTCATACATTTATAGATTCTCCAGTCGTCAACTATTTATGAGGCCCCCACTGTGTGCCAATCGGTAGATTTGATATTGAGTATTGAATGGTAAGTCAAACAGATGCCATCATGTCTGTGTTGGGGAAAATAAAATGAAATGTGGCCAGTACTCTAGTACGGGAAATACAGGATTCTATGAAGCAGTCAGCAAGGATGTCTAATCCAGTGATGATGGGAAAGAAATTCCCAGATCAAGGAGCTTTGAAGTTGGAGTTTGGGAAGGACTGGAGGTGTGTGTGTTCAATCCAAAATAGAAAAGAAAATGAGTGGATGAAAAGCAGTAAGGAGGAAAAAACAATGCATTTTAGGAAATAAAAGTTTAGTGTGGCTAGACTTTAAAGCAGAGGTTGACAGACTGTTTCTTAAAAGGGCAAGAGAGTAAATGATTCAGGCTCTATGGGCTAAAAGGTCTAGGCCACAACCCCTCGGCTCTGCCTTTGTAGTGAAAGCAGCCACAGGCAATACATCAACAAATGCCTGCGGCTGTGTTCTAATAAAACTTTACGTGTAAAACTGCAGGCTGTAGCTTGTCAGCCCCTGATTTAGAGTATAGGGGACCACACTGGTAAACTGGGACCTAGTGACAGAAGATTTGAAAGCTTTCCTATACAGTATCGATTATTATGGGGATAATACGAAGCCACTGGTTAGTATTTAACAGATGAGAAACATAATGTTATTGAAAGTTTAGAGACTCCCTCTGCTTACAGAAAGGAGACAGAAATTGGAAGTAAGGGAGAAATACTGGAGGCAGGGAGATCAATTAAGAGGCAGCCTTAGTAGTTTAAGTGAGGAAGGCACTAGCCTGAATTAGAACAAAGGCAGCAGAGTTTGACAGACATACTTGATACTCATAAGATAAATTCTATGCAGCAAGACTTGTTGATCGACCAGAAGTTCCATATAAAGGAAAGGGAGCAAAGACATCTATCAGGTTTCAAGACTGGGTATTTGGGGAGAACAGTATTTTTGTCACTGAGGCAACACAGAAAGAAGAGTTTTCCAAAGAGGACAAATGTTCAGGAGATCATGAATTTGGAGCACCTTGAAGAGAGATTCCTGTTAGGCTCCATAAACATGAAGTCTCATATTAAAATATGTAGGGTAGACATAAAGTCTGGAAATATATTGTTTGATCTTATATTATAATGTAAGGTCAATAAACCACATAGTATGCCTATTTTGTTTCTAGATGTTACCAACATCCTGTAGATTTGGGAGCCATCACCCCAAACTGTAGACACAGAATAGTGGGCGTCTGTGGTATGTCTGTAGACTCAAAATAGGAAGATAAGAGAGCCCAGGCCAGCAGCTTCATATGAGTGATGTGCACAAGAAGGGAAGCTCATGAAAGAGACTGAATATGCAGCCAGGGAGGGAGGAAGAAAACCAGAAAAGTATGTCATTAAGCAAGAGGAGGCAGAATGTCAAAGCGTGGGATCAGCAGTGTCCAAGCCTGAAGGCAGTTCAAGCAGGAACACTGCTTGAGGGCAGAGTCACTCACAAAGCCAGAAATATGCTTAGTTAACAGAGATTTCTCAAAAAGTTATATATATTCCCTACTTTCAATAAGAACCAAAAATTCAGATAGTCTTATGCAGAAATAGAAAGAATAACTGAGACCAGTTTTTAGGAGCCTTCTTAGAGCAATTTCTTTAAGAAGGAAAAATTGTGAGAATTGGATACTACAAGCTTCTGAATCTATTTTATTCAGTAGCCTAGGGTAATAGGAATTCTGTTGATTTGTCTTATTACATGTGTCTGATGGAGAGTGGGAGTCAAAAACGAAGGAAAGAAATAGAAATAAAGAATAATCTTGGATCCTTGAATGGAGTTTCAAATAATTATAAGAAAATAGAGGTAGAGATGAAGATGTACATTAGAGCTACGGAAGGGGGATTATAAGCGAGAGAAGTAAAATTGGTTAGGAGGAAAGAATGCTAATCTTAAAAATTATGTGAGAAAATCTCACTGTATTAAAATATATTTCCCAAAAACTTGTGTTAAAAAAATCAGTGATGTTGTCATTCTATGAGGCATACACATCCTTGTGTATATATACACATATATGTATATATCTGTACATATCTATGCATATCTATCTCAGTGTGTGTGTGTGTGTGTGTGTGTGTGTGTGTGTGTGTGTAGAGACAGAAAGTGAGAGTTTGTATGTGTATACATAGTCACAAATGCAAATTCACAACTCTTCGTTTTTCTTGGATATACTGTTGGTTCCAACAAAAGCAAAACCTCCATCTGTCCTATTCACCGCTGTATCCCCAAGTCAGCGTATTCTTTAGCACACAGCAGCTAAGTACCCGAATGAGTAAATGAATGAAAGAACAGCATTCTCTTTCAGTTTTAAAGTTATTGTTTCCTTTGGTTCCATAATTTGGCATGGCATAATCCACAGCAGTCTTGACCCCAGCTCAGACCTGTTCTTGAAGCCCTACATATCCACAATGAGCTATAAAAAAAGAAAACAAAACCTACCTTGGTGCTATGAATGTATAGCCAGATTCTTCAAAATTATCCAGCTTCAATGTTTCTGAATCTGCAAAGATAATGTTACAGGGTTAGACAAACCGGAATATGCATCCTGAGATTTGATGTCAATAGGAAGGCATTAGAAAAATAACCTTACACGGAAAAATAAAAACAGACTATTTCCATCCTAAACTGAAACATATGAATGAATATAAAGATCCCCAATACTTTACAGTAATAAAATCAATTTTAATTTCATAACATGGATTACAACATTATATCAAAGACAATGTTAGGTCTATAATTTTCCCATTTACTAACTAACCCTACTATAACCAAGATAGCCTTTAAAAAGTGACTTTTGTCAATGTTACACCAGAGGTATTTATTTAAAATGTCAAATATTTTACCAATATCATGATAAAGAAAATGATTTTAATAAACCCATTAATGCCTTTAGTGAATTAATAGCATTCTTCATATTAGTATGAATTAGAAAGTGCAAGGATAAAAACACACAAGTATTTAAGAAAAAAACAGAAAGTGAAATAGGTTACGTATATAAACACAGGCATATTCTTTCCCCCTTTTTTGCCGCTAAGGTCTGAGTGATCATGGAGGAAAATCTAGCAAATGAGAAGCACAGAGGATAGTATCCAATAGGAATGGAAATATCAGTGGAAATGTCAAGTGTACTAAACAAAAAGAAATTGAGCAACAAGAAAATACTTGCCCTTCATTCTGCCCTTTTTTGCTGTGAAAATCCATCAGAAAGAGAAAGCAGGGAAACAAAAAAAAAAGAGGGTAAAAGCAAAGGGGGGTCACAAACAATATTTTATTCAATGACTTTCTTGAATAAAAATATTGTGCATAGATCAAAGGTTTATTTATGTACAGCTGTAGTCTGCAAGAAAAGACACATATTTTTGAAGACTGGAAAATATGTCCTGTCAATTACTACTAGAGCACCCTCTCTGTACTGTGGTTATTTCAAGGGTCTGTTTTGCAAAGTGGCTAACGCAAGTGCAATACCAATGATGCTAGCCTATAAACAGAAGCATTTACCAATCATCAAAGACCCACTAGGCACCCCCTCATTTATCAAGTGAAGAACTAGCTCATGCAAAGTTGGTGGCTGTTAAAAGACCATCATATCTATCTATCAAGTGAAAGCGGAAATATAAAGGTCTAAATTACCACAATGTGCAATGAGAATCAGGACTGCAGAGACCAAAAAAGAACTGACAGAGAAAGGAAAGAAACTGTAGTTCATGTACAGTCAGAGGTAAAAGGTATATACATATATATATGCATATATATTTTTTACTTTATTGTAACAGACAAAATTTAGGTGGTTAGAAATAATTGAGTGATATGCAAAGGATATGATGGTCATTTTACTTTACTGAAGCTAGTCACCCAAAACAAAATAAAGATTAATAATGACTTGAAATATGCACTAGTGTTAATAATTACTCCACATTCCAAATGACGCTTAAAAAAAAAAACCCAAACTGATCCATTTGAGTTACTGAAAACATTAATTTGGATAATTAGAAGAAAGTTAATTGCCAAACCAAAGCCAAAGACCAGTAAAATTTAATTTATTCCAACAAAGTCGACGATGTGGAGCATAATATCATTCTTGCCAAATGCAAAAAAAAAAAAAAAAGAAAAGAAAAACTTTACTACTACCAGCAGAGTGCCATGAGTAGAGACTGTGTGAAACATTTAGTGCCAGCTAGCAGACCCTTAAAACAATAGCAACAGAGGACACAGCACTGCAATGATTCTATGAGCACAAAGCAAGGCAGGGGAGGGTGGTAGGGACTGCCAGTGAGACTGGAGTACCTGCTCATATTCTATCCACGTAGAATACTTCTTGTTCCTTGCATGTTTGGAATGGGTTAGAATCATTGCTGTTGATTTGGTAATAACACCCACTAAAATGTATAAGCCTTGGGTATTCCAAAGTCTGGACGTATTTAAACCTCTGGCACTAGGAGATAACAAACAGACCCTGAAGTCGCTTTCACAGTACTTACATCTGGCCTGAGTTATTGTCTCTTCTATTTTGGCTTTTATATAGTAAAAACTGTAGGTTGGTAATACCAAGGCCAAACTGCAATAGAAACAAGAGAAGCATAAACACAAACAAACAAAAATGAAACATAACTTAAAGAAAAAAGACACATCAAGTTCATGGAAAATCCAAAGATCTTCCTCATGGGAAGGAAAAGACATATTACTTTGACAGGAAAATGCTTTCGCCAAATAGGGTACTTAATTTGGTCTTGCCATCCAGTTCTCTACATTGTAGAGAATCAGAAGAGACACATGGAAAGTAAGCTACAAAATGTGCCCATAAATCAGCTGAAGAAGAAATGTCATGGATACTGTATTTTCAGAAAACTATATTAAAATACTTTGTGGACAAAAATAGAAGAATACTAGGGCTACGTTTAAGCAAAGTAATTATATCATGCCAATTGGCTATCCCCTCCCTAACGAATTATACATAATGTTACAGTGCTTGCTAGCAAATGTACACTACTAAAAATTACAAATGAAAGAAGTATTATTATCATTACTAATTACACAATGCATAGTCTCTTTTGAGGGGTTAAATACCTAATATTGTACAACTCTTTTCTAGGCCATTTCCCCCATGTCTTTTGGAAGGGAAATTCAGGTTCCTTTATAGCACTTGCTCATCCCATTGGTTCTTACCCAACAGTGTAACTGTATTTATTTCAAGTTCATTAACTGTGGATATCCCATATCATTTGGCAGATTGCTGTTAGGCACAGTAGGAAAAACATCTTGACTTTAATAGTTTACAAGAGCCACGGGCTACTCTAGTCCCACGGTACATGTACACACTGGAGGAAAGCTCCAGTGCAAATCTTAAGCCAATTCTGAACATTTTAGACGCAAGGACTGTCAAACAAGCCTGTCATCCAACCCTGTCTTAATATGACTGTACAAACTGAAAAGATGACAGGCAGGTAACCGCACTCATTTTGAAGCTGACAATGAATAAAACACACAAAATATTGGAATTGTTAAAAGGTATCAGAATATGATGCACTTTCCCGTAACAACTGCATATGTGTAATTCTTCTACTCTCACGGTGGGTACACATGTGCAGAACATAACTAATTATTCCACATCCATACTCACAGTTGCAAATGGTCTCTGCTATCCTTTGAATACAGAAGGAAACTAACAAACTAATGCCAAAAATGAGGTTATCTCTAATATTTCCAATGCAACTATTATTAAAAAACGACACTTAATTAACGTGAGCAATTGAGTTATTCAGCATTCATTTTTACAATTTAAACCCAAATTTAGCAATGCACAGAAAAATGTGTGCATTTCCAGGCTTCTGAGTATTTCTAGGCATTTGCAGAAGATCTTCTTTTAAATCACTCAAGCCTCATGTTTCCCAGGCTTTGAGGATGGATGTCCAAAGTGTAATGCTGTTATACATTTTTTATGAGCAATATAGAACAGGACAAAATATAAAATTCCAGGTTTTTCTTCTTATGAATATATGCTAAAAATTCACTCTATGAAGAGGAAAAATGCAAGGGCTTATTTGCTACAATTTAATTATGCAGTCAAGACAGCAAAATAAGTGGATGCTTGTTACCTCCAATTCCCAAATCTTTCTCCATCATTAAGTAATTCATAAACTTTCCTTACGCGAAAAGGTCAGAGAAATAAAATGTTATGTAGATTTAATGAAAATCTCCACATTCATTTTAAAGGTAACTTCCTTTAAGGGGAGGCAGAGATTAAAATTAAAATAAGCAGTGCAATTAGTCTGAAAGCAAGATGACCTTTCATGATTCACTTGCCATTTATAAAATGTAGAGCAGAATTAGTGAGCATTTGAAGACTGTCTCCCACAAATGCCTCTCAAGGGAAATTAGGACATTTTTATTGCCCTATCAGCATTTATTGCTAAGAGAAACTTCAAATTAAGACCGATAACATTACATCATGTGGCTGCTACAGTGTCACACTGTAAGCTTGGGTTACATCTCATGTACCATAAAAAATAGTGTGGAAACCCATGAGGAACACAATAGACGTTTTAAAACTGACATATCGAATATACATTTTATTGGCCCGCAAGTCTCAGGTCGCTATTAATAGCTATACTTTATTTTATAGAAAAATATGGTTACACATAATTTAATGATTTTTTTCTTCAGGCAACAGTTATTTCTTCAACCTATAGCAGATAAGCTCTTCAATCAACATTCTGAGTCAAGGATGCTGCCATATGCAGTGTTTGCTGTCTCTCTCCTTATAAAACCAACAAATCAAGTCTGCTTTATTTTCTCCCAGGGATAAAAGTCTAATAAAGCCAGTGGCCACCAGATGGATGGTACAGCCCATGCAATATTTTTGTGACTCCCATAAACATGGTTAACTTAGTTAAATGGAATATAACACACTTTTCAACTCATTTATATCACCATAAAAATCAAACTCTTCATTAAAAAAAGAGAACATTCTGTTAAAATAACTACTATATTTCAAAATATGTTATATCAAGTTATATCGAGGCTTAAGGAGACAGAAATCACTAAGTGAAATTTGATACCTAATTCATTAAATAAAAACACCGCCATTTTTCCCCTTCAATTTAGATGTAATATGTTGTTCTAGCTTCTTATTTGTGGATTTATTTGTACGGAGATTCAGAGGAGTACTTACAATGGAAATAGATTTAATCTGGCTCTGAGTTGTAGATTTGTGAAGAGAATGTGTGAAGAAAACATGCAAAGGTGTGAAGTTAGGGCTTGTTCAGAGAATAGTGGTTTGTATGGGTAGTGCAGTGCAGTGGGCGAAACGACAGGGCAGACAGGTTAGGCTAGAAATGTGTGATGTGAATTTCAGACTTGGAATCCAAACTTGGATAAAAATGGAAAGAGACTAACGTTTTGTGAACAAGGAGAGACGTACTCAGAACTGGAGAAAAGAACATCAATCTGGCCACCTGCATTACAACTTGGTGTGTGAGGGAAAGGGGATGAATGCAGGAGACATTTGTGAGACTATTAAAAACATATTTAAGTAAGGTACAGTAAGAATTTAAAATTCCCCCAGAGAATAATTATGACTGCAGTAGGACCAACCATAAGACTGACTCACTGTCAGGGTCAAAAAGAAATGGTTTTTCTAACTTAGAATTTGTTTGTCTAAGAAACAAAGGCAGAGAGCACTTTCCCACACGTGCATCCAACATTTCCTTTTATCATGAAATCATCGCTAACGAGACAGGGCTCCCAGATTTCCTGTTGGCTGTCACACCCTCTGACAAGTTTATCCAAAAAAATGAAAGGTGGTAATAACCATGGGAACGGAAAGAAAAATAATTGCTTATGTATGTACATAAAGATTGTATATGCGTAAAGAGATGCCTAATAGAAATGAGAGAGAGAAATCAAGAGACGCAAGTAAAATAAACATTCATTCTGGTGTTATTCAGTAGGTTCAAAATTATGTCAAAAACTGGAAAACTGGAGAAAGACTGGCAGGTAGTGTCTCATGACATTGGTAACCGTGTGCCCTTCTTCTAGACCTAGTCTGCATGCCATGCTAGCAACCCACTACTAGGGGAATCTCCAGCACTCTAGGCTCCCCTGAAAAGTTATGTGTATGTTCTGGGGCAGAGGGGGGAGGAGTGTTGTTTCGTTTTATTAGGAAGAGAACAGTTGAGTCCACCGCAGCCTATTAAGTAGGCTACGTATTAACTGTATATTAATATGTAGTTAAAGAGGCCCTCATATTTGAGTATTGCAATGGAAGTTTGGAAACTATTATTTGGATTTGACAGAATGAGACAAATTGAAAATCTAAATATTTACAGAATGTCTACTGTGTGCCACTGACTTATGAGCTGAGGATTCAAAAATAAATGAAGCAGGCAACAATCTTAGAATCTCAGAGTCTAACAATCTCAGAACTTTGCCCTCTTAGAACTTATAGTGAAGGAAGACAAACAACAAACAGTAGGAATAAATTTCTTTATATATGCTTCATATATATGTGTGTGTATGTGCATATACACATATATAATATCAAATGATAGTGAGGCACTTTACATTTTAGGTAGGATTATTGGGGAAGGCCTTATTGAGGCGACAATAAAGTAAGTGAAGGTGTGAAGATGGAGTAAGCATGTGAATACCTGGGGAAAATTCATCCTAGGCAGAAATAACTTCGGGTGCGAAGGTCCTGAGGCAGAATGGTCCCGGGTTTATGAGGACTAGCAAGGAGGATAGTGTAGCTCTAACATGAAGGTGGTTCAGTGGAGAACGTGAGAAGGAAACTTCAGATAACTGATGATAAATTAGGTCAGATGCTGCAAGTCCTCTAATGGTCATGACAAACTTCGGATTTTATAGAGTTTAAGATAGCAAATTATTGGAGAATTTTGACTAGAGAAATGAAACAATATTACTCAAGTATTAATAATATCACTCTTGTTATTGTGTTGTGAATAGAAATAGAGATAGGAGATGGAGATATAGATGCAAGTCGTTATGTGGTAGAAGGTCTCTTCTGATTGCTTCCTATTTCACTGAGAAAAACAGAAGTAAAGACATCACCTGAGAGAAAAATGGATGGGAAAGAGACGGGTTTGAGGAGTGAAGAGAGGCTATCAAAAGTCATCTAGAAGCATCCTAAATTTACTGGACTATTGAGATCAGCAGGCACTACTGAAGTACACTTAAGGTTAAAGGTCCTGAATTTTGGATGTCACCAGTCAAGGAATATTTTATTTCTCCCATTTGTAGCTGTGTGGGTGCAGTGTGGTGTTGGTAATAATTTAACCAGGATTGGGATTGGTCAAACTACTGTTTGCCAAACCTCAGTATGATGCAGGGAGTTGATGGTATGTGTAAGAGAGTGAACGTAGTAAGACCCAAAGAATTTATGTTGAATAAAGAGGGGTACAAGGACGTGAGGAAGGCAAGGACAGTGAAAGGTCGAAGGGGTTGATGGATTTCAGCTCTCAATTGAGTCAAAGGATTGTTGCAGTTGGACTATTAGAAGGAGGGGTTGGAAAGCTAAAATGTATTACTCTGAGAGTTGGATAAAAAATATCTCAAACTAAGATTATGTAGGACTTGCAGTCTTAATGTTAGAGTTGTAAAACATGACCTTGTAGTAGGTAGCTAAGATAGGGGAATGACAAGATCATCAGAGGGGAGGAGATTAAAAAAAAAAAAAAAAAAAGAGAGTCCAGGCACCAGAAAAATCATCTACGTCACTGGTATTTAAAGTGTGTCAAGGGACCTGGCCCACTTGCAAACTATCTATTACCAGCTCATGATTAATTAAGCATAGAAACTGAGAGTAAGCATTTAGAAATTTTTATAGCAATTTGACACATGAATTTCATGTCTATGAAATGTAATAAACATTTTTTTTCCACTTGAGTTTTCATCTCTTTTAAAGTTTATTTTAGTAAACAATTTTCGTTTTATTTTATATAAGCGTGGGTATGTCTCAAATATTTTGAGAAACACTGATCCATGTGAATGGAGGAGAGGGTGGCAACCACACAGAAACTGATATCTTACAGGAACCAGAGGGAGATGACTGTTCAAAGGGAAGAATGGTGCGCGGTGTGGTCTGGTGACATGAGATCCAAAGATGGAAGGTGTTAGGGAGAGGAGGAAGAGAGAATAAGTAACAAGAAGGACACTTTCGTAACAGCCTCAGTATTATGAGGCTGTAGGAAGCAGGACCACAGGGAAAGCGGTGACCTTAGAGCAAACAAAACAAAAAATGCTCAGCAAGGGCTTCCCTGGTGGCGCAGTGGTTGAGAGTCCACCTGCCGATGCAGGGGACGCGGGTTCGTGCCCCAGTCCAGGAAGATCCCACGTGCCGCGGAGTGGCTGGGCCCGTGAGCCATGGCCGCTGAGCCTGCGTGTCCGGAGCCTGTGCTCCGCAGCGTGAGAGGCCACAGCAGTGAGAGGCCCGCGTACCGCAAAAAAAAAAAAAAAAAAAATGCTCAGCAAGTGCTGAAGAATGGAGAATTTCCAAGAAATTTTAGGGTATTAGTCTGTCCAATTTTCCAAGGTCCAGTCAATTGAAGGGATCAGGATATTACAGAATTTCTACTCATGGGATTAAATTATATCAATTGAGCATTTTATATCAGATTATACTATGATGTAATAAGTTTCATTTTTAAGTTAATTTGCAACCTAAATGTAAGTAATGTAAACTAAATGACAATTTAAATGAGGAGGTCAGTGGAGGTGATGACCACAAAGTAATAAATGTCAACATTTATTATTACTAACATAAATATATAAAACACCAAATATGTGTATATCATACAAGTTTTCATTTCTAAATTTTATATTTCTAGCTTTTTCCCATCTTTCTCATTTTGAATCAGAATGTATAACTTTAATGCATTTTAATGTTGGAAAGGATAACATTTCTATTTTAATTATATTGAAAATAGCTTATGAGTAAGTAAAGACAACATTCATCCACTGGAAAAATGGCTACTTAAAAATAGGTGAGGGCTTCCCTGGTGGCGCAGTGGTTGAGAGTCCGCCTGCCGATGCAGGGGACATGGGTTCGTGCCCCGGTCCGGGAAGATCCCACATGCCGCGGAGTGGCTGGGCCTGTGAGCGGCCTCTGAGCCTGCGCGTCCGGAGCCTGTGCTCCGCAACGGGAGAGGCCACAACAGTGAGAGGCCCGCGTACCGCAAAAATAAATAAATAAATAATAAAAATAAAAATGGTGAAAGGCACTGAACATTCTTTTATACAGCACACATAGAAATAAATAAGGTTAATTACCTGTAATCTGTGCCATTGACAGGGGTCCATGTATACGTCCTGTTTCCTTTGTCTATATACCTCTAAAAGAAAAAGAGTTGGACATGGTTATCATCACTTTTCATTTGAAGTGAATTTATATGAAGAGCAGAATGCTAGGCTCTATTTATAAATTCAGTCATCATTCAATACCTTCTTCACAAATATCTGATCTATACTATTCTACAATTATTTATTCTGTTATGAGGTGTGTGTGTGTGTGAAGCAACATTTTAGGGAAAAAAATACCCACATAATAAATTTTAAGGACGTTTAAGTGCAAAATCTTAGTAATTTATGCCAAATTATTAACCTCAAAACTTTAAAAACATTTCCTGAAAAATACATTTTAATATTGAAACAGGACTGAAATATTAGATAATGCTCAGATATTTCCATAGTAGAGTATGTTGAAGAGAAATTGATAATATCAGGAAATTAACGCACTGTGTCTAGACCCAAATGTATGGTTAGCACATTACTGTTCTTAGTAAGCCATTATTATAGTACTTATCTATTATAAGAGACTAATTACTTAGTATCACTGAAGGTTAGAAAGACAACTATATCCACTATATCCAGGGTAAGGAAGTAAGAGCTAAATAACTTCATGGATGTTGAATCTTTCTTATGGAGCTACTGAACAGTAGTAAAGAAATGATCATTACTTCTCCCATTAGGTATGGTGATGACACATATGTATCTTTTAGTATTTTTAGTTATCACCAGCTTCATCATCCTCATCAGAACAATAATATTCACTGAATATAACTTGGTGTTAGGCAATATCTAGGCATTTTACAGTCATTGTATCATTTAATCAACTCCCTGGAGTAAATGAAATACTATTCTTTTCCACAATTTACTGATGAAGAAATGAGGACTTTAGTCGGCAGGATGAAGGAGAATGTACGATGTCAAGTTCATTTTATAACAACTACACAGTGTTGCTTCTATACATCAAATATCCCCATGGCTTTACTGAGGTGTGTGGAGGATGAGGGGAGGGAGGGCAGGAAGTGCTCAGGGAGTTTTTGGACTCCTAAAATTCATAAAAAAATTAAAAGAAATAATGTTTACATATTTATTAATACTCATAAAAAACCATGGCAAACTAGTATTGTTCAGCAAGTTATAAAAAACAGAATATCAAAAACTGTGTTGGATTAGAGAAATAAGCATACAAAACACTACTTTCTTCGATATTATTAATAGGAAAAGTCTATGGGTGGATATTGGTCAAAAAGAAGAATTTACAGTAAATTGAAGGAGAGAAACATCAAAGTGACTGAATAAAGACAAAATTGATTTGTAAGTTGAAACAAGAACATGCAGGTCCCAGAGTTCTTGCTGGCAGAACAAGACAGAGAAGCTGGCAGAACTGCTGAATGGTTTACATCTTTCCTCTGAAAAGTGAAGTGGTAAACAGCACGCGTAAAGTCTAAGTAAACAGAGTTGATGTTTCAACAAAGACTGAAACTGGTATATACCTCCCCTTGGGTTCTGGTAATAGGGACTCCTGATGATATTAAAATTAGAAAAGGCACGTGTTAATGAAGTACTGTATTTAGATACTAGCTCCATCTTAGGGAAAGCTCTGCTGAGAAATTCAGGGGAAATGTTACACTTAAAAGGGATGAGCTTGTGAGGAAACGGACATAAATTATACATAAAAGCTTAAATTAAATTTCCAGGCTCAAAAGCTTGGGAGTTCTATACATTTTTCAAATCCTCAAACATACGAATGTGTATTTATTCCACATGTGACTGATAATGAATAGATACACTTCTCATACACACGGAGTTTTTCCACGTCAATATAAAACAATACAAGTGTTACATAGCTGTACCAGTGATTTTATGGCACTAGCTGTGTTATCTTTGGATTTAATTTCAGGTTTAAATTCAGGGCAATAGTGCTTAAATAGTAAAAGAAGATAAATGAAGCCAGAAACAAGTTAAGAAACAAACAAAAAATATATGGAACTCAACAATTAGAACATCTGCATGCACAAACCATACAAAACATACAGCTATTAAATATTAACTTCAAATTTGTATGACTGAAATGGCCTAAAAGAACATGGCAAACATCATATTGTGTATTCTATTTCTTATACTGGTAAAAAAAAAAATGGAGACATAAATATAGTTTTCAATAACCAACAAGGACCTACTGTATAACACAGGGAATTATATTCAATATTATGTAGTAAACTTTGGGGAAAAGAATCTGAAAAAGAATATATATATATATGTGTGTATATATATGTATGTATAACTGAATCGTTGTGCTGTATACCTTAAATTTACATGATATTGTAAATCAACTATACATCAATTAAAAAAATTAAAAAATATAATTTTCAAGAACATATTGTAAATGATAGAAGAATACATCAAGAAATCTAAAGCAACATTTTATAGAAATTTCAGAGTTAAAAATCTTATTAAAAATATCCCTCCAGCAAAGAGTGCTTTAAACAATTTTTCTTTTCTAGAAATGTCCCTTTTTATGAATAAATATTGCTTTACCACTAATATCAATTATCATTATTAATATACACATTTTAATTTAAGAATAAACCTGACTTAATTCTTACCTCATCTTGAGATTTAACCAGGGTTCTGAATGTTTTTTCTCCGCTTTCTCCATCTATCATTTTATTTCGAATCTAAGGGAAATTGAAACAATTACTTTATAGCAGATACTAAATTGACCTACTGAAGTGTGGAAATATTCTTTTAAAAGTTACCACATCATTATTTTACATTATCTTAAAATGATAAAAACATTCTTAATGAAATATTTTCAACCAGTCATTAATTTTTGAAATGTAATTAATAAAAGTGTTCAATTACTTTATGGGATTGATGGAGGGGAAACTGAGACTTGAGAGGTTAAATACAATTACAGTTACTCAGTGGTATGAGAGTCCAGAAACCAAGCTCTTCAACATTACATGATCCTACTTTATGCTGTCAAAATACTTTACAACAAATATTCATTATTTACCTAAAACATCCCAGCACTATGCCTCAGTCTAAGGTAACTATGATAAATAGATTCTCTTGTTCTACATTGAGGGAGTAAGGTTGTAAAGTGTGTAAAGCAAGTACAAATTAAAACACACTGTGACAAACTGTAAAAGAAATATGGTGGCCTTTGAATAGATAAGAGAAGGAGTTAGTTCATCTGAAAGAATCTTAAAAATCTCTGCTCTGGCGTGCGAGAGCCAGGTTCAAATCCTGGTTCTGCTACTTACTAGCTGAGTAACTGGAGATAAGCTTTTTAACCTCCTGTACCTCAAACAGATCATCAGTACAACAGATATAATAACAATAACAATGTACCTATTCAAAGGCTCTTGAGAATCCATGACTGACACATATCATGTACTCAATAAATGTTATTATTAATGATTATCCCTATTATTATGGAAGGCCCTCTCGGAGGAAGTGGCATGCAATTTTGGTTTTGAAATAAAATATTAACTTTCTGAGTATAGAGTACTAAGACAAACACGGCAGCTTCTTTCCTCATGTTGCTTATCGGGTGGTTGGATGATTAAATTCCCTGCAACTTTTCTTTCAACTCTATAGCGACGTCCCCCTCTCTATGTTTTTTATTGAAATTTACAAGTTACATTTGTATCGAAATACTGAAAATAACTCTACCTGTGGAAGGAGAAAGAAAAACACTAAGGTCACACCCAATTTAAAATATTTATTCCTTTTCATATGATCTTTCGGATGAGAGAGCCCAGGATCTAGAAATTTTTAAAGATAAAAAACATTCATCTTTGTGTGTATAGTACCTAAGACAGAACCAACACAATGAAGCTGCTCAACAGATCCCTGTGGACTGGAAGGACACCAGCATCTGACCTGAGGGTGCTGTTCAAGCTGACTGATTGCACTCACCTCCACTTTAATATCATTCTCTAATTCTGCATCAAGGAAATCCAAAGTTACTGGCTCCTGAGATTTGGGGTTCTACACAGAAAATAGTAATTAAGCATATATGACATTGTAAAATGATGCTGTATATAGAACAACTCAATAGATATTTAAATATGAAATTAATTCCATAAAAGTTACTTACCTAAGGTATCTTAAAAAGTTGACAAAATAATTATATAAAGGTATATTCTTTCATATATATTTAAAAATAATAATGAGGCTAGGGATTTGAGCTTTAAGTATAGCAGACAAATTTTAATTAATAACCAACTGAAGAGTTTTGAGTCCTGTGTTAGATAGGACATTTATAATCACAAATTCTGTGGCAATATGACTTTTGAAGATCCACTTACAGATTTTATCTTTAATTGGGATGTGAAAGGAGCAAAATACAGCCATGTGGATAACATATTTGGCAATAAAACAAAGGCGGTGTGTAAGTAATATACATTATTTGTATTCCATAAACAATAAAATTATATGAGGGAAAATGTTTTAAAAATGTTTGAATTTGCTAAGGAGAACAAACTCTTCTAAATTTATTTTTCCTTCTTCAAATGCATAAAGAAAAGATGCAAGTTTGCTTCATGTATTTGAAACTCAGAAATTTTACAATATATTTTAATGAGTCAAATATAGTCAATTTTGTAAGATAAAATTTATGGTAAAGTCATAAGGATTTTAATTAAGATTAGCTATTGTGATTGAAGTCTAACTTGAATAATAACCCCTAGGTTCACTAAATACTGTTTTCCTGCTTTACACGTCCTACTGCTGCTTCTTGCTGGTGTGTAATAAGAAATCAAATTCACTATGGAACAGGCAGATTATTTATTTACATAAACATATCAAATGAAACTGTTAACCTGGTAAATTTACCTCACATGACATTCAAAAAATTTCTCAATCATACAATGAGGATATCAAAATATCTGATAAACAAAAATATACTATCCTCTTATAACACTTACTAAGTAATGTAACACTCCATAGTAGAATTTCAAAGTTCACTAGAACATAAAATCATAATAGGTGTCTATTATTTTACAACTGTAAAAATTTAGAAACTGATTTTTAATATTTACTAAAATAAATACCATCAATATATGATAACTAATTAGACAGAAGTAATAAATAGAAATTATGCTGTATTAGTGCAAGGTCACTGGAATTTTAAAAATTTCAGCCTCACAGGCTCTTCCAAAATACATTCAGATCATTATTTTAAACAATGTTTTAGTAGGGCTGACTACCCAAGACAATGCCAATAATTAAAAATGTATTAAAATTAAACATATTTATTTCAAATGCTGAATGACACAGTATACATGGCATGTATTTATTTTATAATAAAGACAAAAATGCCTTCAAAGAGTAGCTCCATTTAAATAATGAAAATATATGATTCCCACTGGTTTTGATGAATGGGGATTCTTAAAGGCAAATTAAAACAGAAAACCCAACTGTGTCTGGCATTTTTATTAAGAAAATATTCACTGCTTATGAACTTCATATCTAGATTCACAAGGTTCTAGAATATTGAAAGTAAGTATTAGATTGTTCAATAGGTGAAAATACTGATCATTGTTTAGGCAGCATCTTATTGGCTCAGAAGCAAATACTCTTTGGAAAAGTAATATTTTATAAGAAGAAAATAAAAATCAGCATTGAAAATAATTCTAGTCCTCTGTTTAAAAGACAAAACTGAGAAAGTTTCTATCAAAAGGATACTCTAAAGCTGACAAATTATTCTGAATTGCTTAAAGTGTCATGAAATAAATTATCTTTACACAAACACCCTCACATCAGTATTAAAATTTTAACTCACCACAAAACAAAGTCAAAATAAAATGATAAAATATAAACGTAAATAAGAATATTATCTTACATGCAATGGATAATGCATAGCATGACCAGACCCAAACAGCATGCATGGAGGAGGCATTATCAGGAAGAATTGGCAATATGAAGATCACGTCCCAATCCAACATACAAAGACACAGACAGGAAAAGGAAATCATAAAAGAAAAATGTCAATGCATCACTTGTACTTTTTAAATGGCAATCTGGCTGACCATTTTTTAAAAGACTCATTACGGGTACAGTGATTGAAAAATTCAAAAGCAGAACTCTTCTCATCAGAAAGCACCAAGAGAGGCTGGAGAACTGGAATCCAGTCCCTGCACTCCCAGTACTTTTGTTTGATGTTTTAAATATCTAACAATTCTCATTTGTAAAATTTGAATATCAACTGATATAAAGACCATACCATTTGTGGAACTAAAATAAAAGGCACAAGGCAATGTTGTTAAATTTTAAATTGAAATAATTAGTAGTTGGTATTATTAAAAATACTACATAGCTCAAAAAATATTTTCCAAGTTCAGACGTCTTGTGTGGTTGCTAGTTTGCCATTTGGAGTTTCCTTGGAAGGAAAACAAAAACAAAACAAACCATTTTTCAGGTTGTTTATTTTTAAATTATATCACAATATTTACATGCAATATTTGAAAGTATGGCAAAACTAAAAATTCACTAAAATGTACATGACTGCAATGAGTATAATCCAAGGTAATCCACAAAAAGAAACATGCAAGAGGAGTAACATAAAACAATTTAATAAATCAAGAAAAGACATAAACATAATTTTAACCTCCACAGGAATCACAAAAGAAATGGAGACTGATGCAACAACACGAAATTCAGATTGTCATAGAATTCTAGAGCTAGAAGGAAACTGAAGCTTCTATTAATCCATTGGCTCTGTACTTTAGAATTACCTGGGAACTTTAAAACTATTTCAGAAGCCCGGCTCCCATCCCTGGTCAAATTAAATCAGAATTTTCAGGAGATGGAGCTGGGGATCGATATATGTATTCAATTTCCTAGGAATATACTGTGTAGGATAGGAAACAATTATTAGTCTAATCTTCCTGCTTTTCAGATGAAGAAACTGAAGTACTATGGCGTTTAGTGAACTACTCAAGGATATAGTGTTGGCTATAAGTAGAACAAACTGGAACTCAGTTCTACTAATTCATAGCTTAATGATCTCTTAATATCACACTACCTCTCCATTATAACGTCACCAACTTTTTAAAAGAAATGATAGGATTACACAGAAAACCTTAAGTCACATTGAACTTTCTCTGAAATTTTGAAATGCTCTTGCTAAATTCTACTAAACTACAGGAAGTATCCGTTTATGCTGATTATTTTTAGTGCACTTATAGAAATAAGCATACATAGAATAATGTTTAAATATGTTGCCATCAGAGAAAAGATTTTGTAGTAAGTTTGCCAGATAATATTTATTTGCAATTTTGGACATTTTTAATTAGGTGAAGGGAACTTCCTCTAACTGCTAATCTGAAAATACACTTAGAAATCCAAAGAAATTTTGGGTTACATTGTGTGGTTTATAGAAATCATATATTAGAATTGTATTTTTATTTCCACTAAGAAGTTAATTTTACAAGCAAATTGTTAGGATTACATGGATTTGACACTAACTTCACAATATATAATAACAAATCTATTTTTTAGAAGCCATTTAATTGCGATTACTCTGATTATCATTGTTATTACATCATTTGCTAGCAATCTTTAGTCAGCAAATGCATACCCTCTGCCATTATTAATAACATTTTTGCTCTGGCTTATTGAGAAATGATGCTCATCTCCATCTCATGCTCTGGAAGCTTGCTGTCAGGAAAGGCAGCATTAATCATATGCTTTTAGGAAGAGAAGCTTAATTGCAACTCTGATTTAGCAAATTTGAAGGCACTGCTAACTTCATTCACAGTTACCTGAACATTTGGTCTCCTTTTTCTTAAATTAATTGTTGGTATACCTACACCAATAGGCTGAAGCAACAGAAAGGTGGTAATTCATCATACTACATATCAACATGGGTAAGCGTTCTATCCTGTCATCAATTTTGGTCATATATTTCCTTGATCAGAAACAGGTATCATCAAGCTCATGATGAGTCAATAAATGAAAGTTCAAAAATATTTTTAGTGAATAAAATATGTAATGCTAGTAAAAATGCTCAAACTTTTTTTTAGCAAAATGACTAATGTTTTCCTTTTATTCCTAGGGGAAAAAAAAGTGAGAATGTAGGAAATGAGAAAGATGGTTTGTCTCAGACAACTTCTTTGCTGATTTTATTTTATTTTTGGCCGCACTCCATAGCTTGAGGGATCTTAGTTCCCCGACCAGGGATCGAACCCAGTCCCACTGCAGTAAAGTGGCGAGTTCTAACCACTGGACTGTTGGAGAATTCCCTATGGTGATTTAAAAAACGGAAAAAACAGGAATTCTTTAGAATGTATATGATTCAAATGTGTTAAAATATAAATACGATAGGATATTAAAAGTCAGTCTTAAACGTTAAAATTTGTGCCTTTGTTAGTGACATCAAATGTTACATCCATGGAACAAATGAAGAATTCAGTCATAACACTGTAGGTTTATTTTAAATATGGACTTCTAAAATGTAAATTATGCACAATTTCCTTATACAATAAATATTTCTTTAGACTGATAAAAATGAGGTTTTAATAAGTATACCTAATCTGGTTATTTCATTGAAACACAACAGAGGAATTCTCAAATGCATTTTGGAATAAAGGAGGATACATAATTCAGCATTTGTCAAAATGTGGTCATGGTGGAGACTTTGAAAAGTCTCTCCGAGAAGATAAGTAATGATTCCTCAGAAAATTAGATATGCAAAAGATTCACAGCTACTTTATTTTCTGATATTCTTGGCTTTAGGACACTTGTTCTGCCTTCTATAAAGTTCAAAATTGTATTGAAACAATGTGAATTAAGAGTACAGTTTCAAGAAGAAAACAAAAGGCATTCAGCAAAGGATACCTGTGTAAGATTAGACTTTGATCTTGTTAAATAATAATGGATACTATGGAATGTAGCATTATTTTCCTTTATTTCTATTGGTGAATTTTGGATGCAAAAATTAAGATTAATTTTGTTAGTATACTCTCTAACCATATTGGTCCTCTGTATTTGTCAATTTCTAAAACAACTATCTTATACTATATCATCCTTTATCAGGTTCTTGTATCTGTCTGTATAGCAAGCACTGTCACCCACAAAAGAAATTATAATATTTAACCTGTTAATGATGAGAACTGATAAGCATACTAATTCACAAGCATGAATTTCTGAAAAAAATAATACATTGATTGTCCAAACATTTTATTTTTAATGGTTTTCTAAAACAATATTTTTTCTAAAAGTTTTTTCTGTTGCACACTTGCTTATAATAATCTCCTATGTTAAAAATATGAAAAGCTAACATAATCCTGAAGAAAAATCACCTGGGCTTTAATAAGAATTTCTAAAGAATTTATATTTTCTTTGTAACTTTACGAATTTTAGTAAATTGATTATTCCAAATATGAGTCAAATATATGTTAACAGCATTCAAATAGTAATAAAATACTTTCTACATAAATACTGATTATTAGTACAAGAATGTAGAAAAGGGGAAAACCCTTTTCAAATAATTACCTCTAAATGATGGTTTTATATATATACATCATACGTGATTATTCTAATTATTCTCTTTTATTTTGTCTATGACATATTTTAGTTCTTTCTGGGGAAGGAGTTAAGACTTACAATCATAAAATGTCCAACTACGTAAAAGTGGGATCCTTCACACCCTTCAGCACATTACATTATTACTGCATTTAAATCACTTTACTTACAGGAATATAATTTAAAATACACTGGATATACAAACATAATACAAAATAATACTGTAAATTTTAAAAACTCTTAAAAAGACTTAAAAATTTTCAATTATGGAAAAATCAGAGAATGATTAGGCAATCGTGAACAACTCTAAGAGGAACTTAACATGATATGTTTTCAAAGAGCTGTGATAGACTAATAATGTGAAAATATGCTTATACCACATTTACAATAAAATAACAACTTTAAAAATAATGCAGGGTGATCAGCAGCTACATATGATTAGCAAATATTTAGATCATGATGGATTTTATATGGAAATAAGTTCCAAAGTGAGAAATAAAATACAGACATTAATTAAAACCACTCAATATGTTTTTACATTCAATATTAATGGTTCTTAATTATTACTTTTTGAAGTTTTTAATGACCCAACTTTGTGTGTGTGTGTGTGTGTGTGTGTGTGTGTGTGTGTGTATGCACATACATACTTGTATGTGTCCTAAAACATCACTAACATTAAATCTCCATGCCTGGGGAGAAGGAAATAATATGCATAAATCTGTATATATTTCCATCCAGCATGGTTTAAAGTATCCTTAATATTATCTTCAAAGTTAAACAATAACTTGAAGATGCTTATAAATTAAAAATATATAAGGTTTTGCCAATTTTACTTCTGGATAAATAAAGTTTTTTACCTGTGAAGCATTAATGAAAAGTGAAATGAGTTGGATGAGACATTTAGGAAAGTATTTTATATCTTGGGAACATAGGCATAAAGATTAGGATAAAATGGTTCATGTATGGAATTTTATCACTTCCATATAACTCCCTGATTAATAAACCCTTCCCATTTCTGAAGCCCATCCCATTTGACTTTTTCTTTGTGAATTTCATACATATCTTTATAAGCCTGGCAGATGGAAAGGGGAGATAATTACCAGGAAAAAAAGGGCAATGCAAATGGCCTACGCATAGAGGAACATGAATAATGATCTCAAGTTCACACGTATCCAGGCCATCTCCTTCACCACCTACAGCCTAATCAAAATACCAAGTGGGATGTGTGAAGCTCAGGCCCAGGAGGTGATAATGGCTGCCTCTGAGATAGGAATATTGGTTAGCTGGATAGTGGATAGAAACATTTCAGAACTAAACAGGTAAGAGAAAACAAAAACTGTTTTCACACCTTCATATATTATAAACTGTGGTCTTGTCATCTATAACGTTACAGGTATAATGTTCCTTTATACTTAGTGCTGTATAGTGAATTTAAAAGTGACGAACCTTTTAAGAACATTAATCATTAATTTTACAGAACGCTAATCATTGTAAATAAATTATATACATACCTTTGGCTGAAGATTTGGATGTAATAAAACATAACCATTAGGATCAATTGCAAAATAATAGCCATTGGGGCACAGCTGAAAAATAATAAGAAACAACCTTAAAGATTCCTGAGTCGCAATCAGAAATCCACATTCTTTAAAAAAAATTTCTTAAATACATATTTTAAAGCATAAAGAAAGATAACGTGATATCTTTACACTCTTTTAAGAATCCTTTTAAATATTTAATTCCTTTGCTAAGATAACGGCACAAAATTTTTGAGAATTCCTTTTAAGTGCTTTAAAAACAAGCTAAATTAGTAGAGTTTTAAAACAGAAGTTACCAACAGAGTAAATTGCATCTTACTGTAAAACGTGGTGTCAGTCTTTTAATATCTTCCAAAGACACATCAACTCCCATCACACCAAGGATCAGCTGGTTCTATAATAAGACAGTAAAAGGCAGTGTATTTTCTACCGAAAATTTACATATTTCTACACAATTATTATATACGTTCATCCTTCTGCTTGACAATGGTTGTATTCTATACTAGCTTAAACATATATATATATGTAAGGGTGAGGCACTTTTGCTATCAACTTGCAATGATTCTCAGCTTTGATTATATTCCCACAACTGTATCATTATTTAGCTTAAAAAGTGAAATCTTGATGATTAAAGCTAAAGTATAAAAGACATAATGAAATTTTAAATTTGATACTTCTTGTACTAATACTTAATTGTTGTTTGTACAGTCAGCAGCTGTAGGGGTGTGTGTGTGTGTGTTTGTGAGTGTAAACTAACTTTTTGGTATGCTATGATTAAGAAATCACAAAAATGTCCAGTTTAAAGTTAATTAGGCAATATGGAATGAGAAAACCATGGATTTTTGCTGCTGATAATACCTGTGTATACGTGAAAAGTACAATATGTGACCTTATTTGTAATAAAACAGCAGAAATTCTTACAACACTATTTCTGGTTGCTGCTTCTAAATACCAAACAATGGGCATCACAGTTTTAGTTGCAAATCGAAAAGGCCATGTGGTAAACTGTTATCATAATCTTCTATGGGACATAGGATGTGAATGGTGTTAAAATTTAGAATCAGGAATTTTCATCTTAAATGTAATTATATAAATTATAAATCAAAACGTTACAAAAAAATCATAAAATCCAGTTAACAGTTATCACAAGAACATTTTAAATTTTGTGTAGGTGCACACAGAACGAGAAAGTCATGTCAACAACTGTGCTCTTTTCCCATGAATCAACCCTAGTCTGAGCAAGTACCCCAAATTCAAGCAATCCCTTAGATAATCTACATGAGAAGTTAGAGAATTACTCCCTCCTGAGTTATGATGACTAGAACCAGCAGATAGTTAAGAATGGTAATGGGCCCCCAAAGAGGAATGACCAATGTTTTCTATGGCCACGTTATTAAAATAAGGAGTTCCACTGACATTTATAGTAAGTGAACAAACAATACTTTAGTGCAACCGACTTCATTTCATTATAAACTGGAAATAAATTTCCCTCAAATCAGGAATGTCAACCGAACTATAAAATGAGTATTTAGCATTAAAAAATCTTAACTTCTCCCACATTCTTAAATTCCTTCTTATGTAAGCTAAGAAACAGAAATGTAAACCTACTTTTAAATCAAAAGTATTTTTAAAAAATGAGACAATTTAACAAGTACAAGAGACATATTTTTCAAAACCTGCAGAACTTCAAGTTGGTAGCATTATATTACATTGACAATATTACCAGCACTATAGAAATCAAGATTTTTAATGAAACTCATTAAGTATTCTTCCTGAATCGTAAAAAAAGAGAAAAAAATAATGAGAACTATCATTTAAATCAGATCCTTATGTTACATGACAATTAAAAAAACTATCATTTGAATGTAAGTTGGAGGAGCAGTGATTCTAAAAAGATACCTATACACGTGATACAAACATCACCATGGTTTTTTTCTTTGGATTTTTCTTTCTGAACTCCAAGGATATCTTAGATGCATTTAAAAATGTGCACACGAAAGTACTGTCCATTTATCATGTAATTACTCCCGGAGTCTGAACTTGTGTTCTCATCAAGTCATAGTTAAATAGAGTTAAGTTGAATGTTGGCTCTGGGGAACTGAGAACTTGACCTGCATTTCCTTTTTCCCAGGTGGTTATCACACAGGCAGCTGCTGCCTTTTACTTCCCGCCTCACGAGACAGTTACGTTGTATGTATTTCCTTATAGAAATATCTTATCCACACTGAGCTTCAACGTCATAGCTTATCATTTATTATTATTAATTTTATCAATTAACTTTTAACCTTTAAGTTTGTCTTATTTTCATTTTGGCCGGTTATGTTGAAGACCGGAAGAGTTCCAGTAATGACAAGTCCCAGTTCCTTAAAACAGATTCAGAGAGAAAAGTCAAATTAAAATTACAATTTAAACTTTATCATTCTGCATTAGTTTCTGATATCTGACAGTGCATTTTAGTTACTTTATAAACAGCCACAAAAAAATTAGTAATTGATTTTGAAAGCTTACTTTTTAAAAAGGCAATGAAATGCCTTAGAAATAAGCAGGATCTAGTAGGCAGTTCTTTAAGCATGCAACATCTAAAATAACACTCTTAAGACAGCATTACAAATAACTATAAAAATCAAATTACACTAAGCATTTCAGTAACCCTGCCCCTCCACTCTTTTTTTCATAGTGAGTGATAGTTCACCTAATACCTGGGACCACCATGAGCAGAGTGATATTAAAATATTGTTTCAGGGACTTCCCTGGTGGCGCAGTGGTTAAGAATCCGCCTGCCAATGCGGGGTACGTGGGTTTGAGCCCTGGCCCGGGAAGATCCCACATGCCGCGGAGCAGCTAAGCCCGTGCGCCACAACTGCTGAGCAACCCCCGCTCGCCACAACTAGAGAAAGCCAGAACACAGCAACGAAGACCCAATGCAGCCAAAAATAAATAAATTTATTAAAAGAAATATATATATATATATATATATAGTTTCAAATGATTTATTTAACCTTCCTTTTTGCTTCATTCTTAACTTTTTTCATGCCCTAAGCCAAAGGCTGCATGCTAAACCACAGATGTGTAGCAGAATAACATTATAAACAGAAAAAACATGCTACTGATACTGCATCTCTGGCATATTCTAGGTAAGTATACTATGATGTTCAAAAGAAGCAATATTGCTTCTAAATACTCTCCAAAATAAATAGTGATTCTTGACAAAGTGAAATGATGCAGACAAGACAACTGCAAGCATCAAATATGAAAGTCCAGTCATGAAGCCTTTTAGTATAATAAAAATAATTAAAATTAAGGAAATGACTACACGTAGTTGGCTGTATGATATATACATGTTGGCTTTCTACTTAATCCTAAGGAAGAACATGTGACCATGAAAAATCCTTAACTGAATATGCAAATTAATATTTGCAATGAAAACTGTCCACCTCAAAGAAAGGCAGATTACAGATAATTCAGAAACGTAGTATCCAAAAGACACCAAAATCCATGGATGTTCAAGTCCCGTATATAAAATGGGTAGTATTTGCATATAACCCATGCACAACTTCCCATAGACTTCAAATTATCTCTAGATAACTTATAATACCTAATACAATGTAAATAGTTGTAAATACAATGTAAATGTTATGTAAACAGTTGCCAGTGCCTGGCAAATTCAAGTTTTGCTTTTAAGAACTTTCTGAGATTCTTTTGTCCTGAATGTTTTCAATCTGCAGTTGGTTGTGCCTACAGACAAGGAACACACGGGTATGGAGGACCGACCGTATATGTATACGCACAGTTTTAAAAATGGTAGCATGGTATAAGATAGGGTATATATGGGTGCACTCTTTTTCTTTGCATAACTTTTATATTTACAGAGAATACCATAATTTGCTTCTCAATATGGTAACATGTGCTCCCCAAATGAGATACTAGTCTTCTAACATATTAGACAAATCTATGAACTTATTTGTGCCTGACTTCCATTTTCTCCCTCCTTCATTAAGCAGACCAAAAAAATTGTACTCTATTCCAAGGCACTGTGCAAGTCTCTAAAAAAGAGAAATAAAATAAGATTTCTGCCTCCTGGAATTTATTTGATGTTTAGTTTTTAGGGTGCAAATCTTTTCATCTCTCTAACATAAAGAACCTTACTTTGTCTCCCAAATAAAATGAACCCTCCACAATTTTGTCCCAGTCTTGGTTCTGTTCTCATCTCCCATTATCTCCAAAAGTGACTGAGGTATCATTCTTTCAATATACCCAGCACTTCTCCAATTTTCATACTGCACCTCCCTTCTCTGATTTCACTACTCATCACCAATTTTAGAAACCTGACCTAGACTCATATATTTAGCTAACATGACACCAGCTTTTTAACCTCACTCTACTCTATCCCCAAATATATGGCCTTCTTTCTTCCGATTTCCAGAGCTCTCTTCGTTTTTCTCATTATATTCATTACATTTTGTGTTGGATTATTTTTACCTTTTTCTTCTTAAAATAACTGTTAATTTGATCAGCATATATTTTGAATCTGCTATGTGCAGAGATTATAAACAAATACTTAGAAATGAAAGACGGGTCACTTTTTATTCTCAAGTCAGTAAAATGAATGCTCTGTATATCCACTGACTAGACAATTCATTTGCTTCATTTGTTTCCTTTTTTTTTTTTACACTTAGTTTCAGCTGGTAGAACAGCATATTTAGAACCCAAATCTCTTCCTAAAGTCATTTGTGCTATCAGTAAGAACCTCACCAACAAGGCAGACATGCTGGTTAATGAACTTCTGGTCATAGGAAATACAACAGGGCATAGTTATTGTCTCCTCCTATCATACTTTGTCCTGTGATGGATTTGGATACGTGAAACATTTTGACCATAGATTTAGTTGACCATGTGACCTTAAATAAATATGTGATGTCAAGGAGGAACACTGGACAGTAATTTTAGCAAGTGCTTGAGGTAAGCAAGCTTCACTTTATCTTTCTCAGCACGCAAGGCTGCTGCTAATAGTGCCTATTTTTCTTCTAACTTCCTGTGTATGTTTATTTTACAAGAACCAAATGATAAGTAATTCTAAATGGATTGCATTCTGCCCTTTGGGTTCATCATTGCATTCAGAAAAGTAGTATCAGCATATAATTGAACTCCAAGTAGGAAAAGGGTTACTGAATTAGCATTTACTTTTCAGGGCTTAATATTTTAAGTCTCTCCAATATATTACATTAGTAAAATTGTTAATAAAGTCTTCTCTAATTAAGTTAAGCGTATGAGTAAATCTTAAATATGATAATTACTATTGATAACTTTCATACCAGGAAAGTAAAAATTACATTAAAACATGATTTCCCAACTTTGGCCCTATTCATATTTTGAGCTGGATAATTCTTTGTTATGTGTGTGTATGTGTGTGTGTTGGGGGTGTGTGTGACTGTTTTGTGCATTGTGTGGGATGTCTAACAGCATCCCTGGCATCTATTCATTGGATGCTGGTAGCAACCCCTCCCTATTCAGTCATGACAATCAATAATACCTATGGATATTTCCAAATGACCTGAGGGGCAAAATTACCACCAGTTGAAAACCACTGCTTTGAAATTTGGCATACCTGTACTAAAATTTCTATTGTGTAGTGGACAGATTAACATGCTTTTATTTGTTATTTCACACCAGATTTGATCACTTCAATGGCTATTTCCGTAAATATTTGGGGTTGAATCTAAAGCAAGAAATTATATATGAAGAGGTGGTTAGGTTTGTGATTGTTCCAGGATAGAGTAAGATACTTCCTATTTAACTGCATGTACTTTTCTGAGTTTTGTTGTCTGGTTTGAGATATGGGGGATATACATGCTTCTGCTAGCTGAAGTCTATTTTAAAAATAACTTCTTCACAATTCCTGTTCAAAATCTGCAGTAATAGGTACTAATTTATGTGACTTTAGTATTATTTTACATAAAAATTCAAAAAGTTATCAAAATGGTCTTAAATTCAAGATTAGAGGTTTGAAATTCTACATCCTCAATGGCAATTGAAATATAACACTTTACATCTGTGGTTCTCCACTACACATAAGTCTACGTTTTTATGTAAATTATCTAAATTCTAGCGAAGAATGTTGTGATAGAAGGAATTTCGAAAGGGTTTCGTGAACAGGAAAAGAGAAATGGAAGCTAGAAAGAAATAGAAGTCAGCTGTGTGCTTTTGTTATGACAATTTTTGGTTGAACAGCCTAGCTTACCAGTGCATCCAGGTATACATTTGTCCACTGGACTTGCTTAGCTTTGTCTCCTGCTAAAACCATTGGTCTTCCCAGAACATCCAAATATTCCTATATATACATATACATAAAAAAGAGTTACGTGGTTGAAAACTAGAAATGCAGTGCTAAAAAAAACCCAAAAAAACTCCACAGAGAAAAAATTATCTAGAGTTAAAAATGAAGATGGGATCAAAATTATTAAGAAAGTTAAGCATATAATCATTCAATTCCTACTCTGGGTACTCGATAAATGGTATGTCTGCATACTTAGAATCAACAATATTTGACTTACATTATTTATACAATGTATCTACCCCAGTTTTTTTTCTAGTAACAAAATATTCTCTTTCTGAGGTCCAGCCAACAATAAGTGAAATAGGTTCCTTGTGAATTGTTTTATGTTAATCTAAACTATTTAAGGCTCTGTGATTTACTGGATGGAACTACACAAATTTGAAATAATAAAGCAGCCACGTACTTGTTTTCATATCACAGATTATTTGGCTGAAATTCAAAACTACATTTAAACATATCAAAGAATACATGAAATACTGTGCCAAATCTAGACATCAAGCTTAAATGCAGCTGCTGTTTCATTTCAAAATTCAATGTATTCAGTATTCGTTTCCACAAATGCCACGTTATCTGTGCTAAATTTTGACTTAGTTTATTTTGTAGACCCTCAGTTATGTTTAGAATTAATGAGTTTAAATAGCAATTTAGGAATATTTAAAAATAATACATATTTAAATTAACTTAATTGCTTCAATCTCCCTGGTTACTTAACAAGCATGTTTTCAACTGAATGGTTGTAGAAAAATCATCTCCTTGTTGTAAGTTGTAATAATTATTGTCTAATTTTCTATGTTGTACCTACAACTTGGAGAAACTCATTTAAATAATTTGCAATAGAACCAAGTTGAAATTATATGATGAGATTGTTAGTAAACTGATTTTATTTACTTTCTATTATGTTTTTAACATCTGAGAAGAAAAAATACTCATATATTTTTGCCTGGGTTTTGGATGTTTAAAAACACTTGGAACCTTAATGAAATGAAAACCAATACATTACCATGATACTCATCATTTTATTAAAAATGGAAGAGTATGAATCATTTATTCATTTTCACCCATTTTCTCCATACTGAGCATATTTAAAGCAGCAAGAAATATCCCAATTTGAAAAAATACTTTAAACAAGTCTTAAAAAACCATACCTGAGTATTGATTCTTATTGCTCCAATGGAAGGAATTTCATAATAATAACCTGAAATATATATATACAGATTTATACATATAAACATTACGATATAATAAAGTACCACAAAATTATTTTATGGCTTTGTAGGAGACACTGACCACTTCTAACTGAGCAAACACTAAAATGTCAACACCACTGATAAATCTGTAAAATGTCTGATGAATGTATTCTCATAGCAAATACACAGGCTTTATGAGAAATTTCACTACATTTCATAGATTGTATAAAACAAATGTTATTTTTCTACAAAGCAGTAGGGAACCTGGTATCATTAAAATTTTTTTCATTGAAGAAATTATTAAAAATACACAATGACGGGTATCTAACAATTATTATATTCATATAAAATACCTGCCTAAAAATAGCTTTCAGAATAAATCTACGTTCTTTTTATTGTCATGTGGCATTTTTCAAATAACATGTTTTTTTTTGTCTGAGTATAAAAGAAATATAGGTTCATTACACAAAGTTTGAATTATCTAGGAATGTATAAGAAGACATTTAAAAAAGCAATAATTTAACCACTCAGAGAAAAAAATGTGCATATTGTGTCACACTTCCTGATATCTAACTTGTACATAATTCAGATATTCTTTCATTCTTAATTCTTCATGTCAAGTTATATTTGATAAGCATCATTAGTATCGTGCAATAAAATATATTCCTTTATAAATGTACAATATGATCAGATGTCTGCATTTTTATGTAATGTAACACTCATATCAAAGTTGCTTATGTGTGTGTTTTTTTAATACAAAACACCTTCAGCATCTTATTCTTGCCTTGATTCCTATAAAAAATTAGCTATAACTTTAGAGTATTTTAAATGATAAGATGTAGAACTAACAACTACCAAATTCTTCTTCTTATAATAAAATGTGGTCAAGTAAACAGACTTGTTACCTTTATTTTCACAGGCCATCCACTGAATAGGTCCTCTGTCATAATTATGTTGACCAACTGAAAATGTGAATACACGTACCTGGTGAAATGAAAAATGGGTATCTGTTAGGCTGCATAAAATTTAATTGAAAGGCAAAACAAAAGAACTAAAAAAACATGTAAAAGCATGGTTTTCAGTTAATTAATGTGACAAGAAAAACTGAGGCCACTAAATCACTCAGGAAGGCACCAGAGAGAAACCACATAATCTACTGTAAATATAGACTTCAGTTACTAAATTTAAGTTAGTACTTGGGTGCTCGGCACCATATGTCAATCCTGTGGCAGGATCATGACTAAGGTTTCATTAGTAGAAATGGCATCTTGCAGGTTCAACCCAACTTCACCTGTCTCACTTGGTTAAGATACATTATTCACATATTTAGTCACTGCAAAAAAAAAAAAAAAAAAGTCCTATTTCATAGGTATGAGATTATAAAAATGTATATAGAAAGGCGGTCATGATACTTTTAGTTGCTTAGGGCATTACACTTAATGATGGTTTCACTACTTTCACGTCATAGAAATATTTAGGATGCACGTGTATGATTATGATGTTAGTCGTATTACTTACTTTCTATAAAAGATGACTGGCATATATGATAAATGTTTTAAGCTCCTAGCATTTTTAAAAAGAATCAAAATATTGACTGTTTCTAATATATAATATGCAAATGTTTAAAAATTTAATTGAGATAGTATTTAATTACAGTAATTTATATATTCATTGGAAGCCACTGAATTTAAATAGTATAAAAGCATAGAAGGTAAATTCAATGATGTCAATAAGTATTTAATAAAATAGCTATTTGACTTATCGATTTTTACCAATTTAGTAATCTAAGTAAACAGGTACTCTAAGTTGATCATTTTAGCTTTTTCTGAAGATAAACATGCAGAAAATCACTTTTCCATGAATTTATGGTCTGGTTTGAACTATGTTAACAGCTTTTCCCTAATTCATGTCGACTGACTGTTTGAATTGACATTTTCTAACTGTTTCATCTTTTGCACAACTGCAGAGCACATATCTCAAAAGAGATTTCACATCTGTTCTCTGTTCTTTTGCGGGTCTTGACTGCACCGAGATCACATCATGACAATCCTTGCCCTAAAATGTACATCAGGGATATTGTTTCACTTGTAAAGTTTTACGTGAGCCACCCTTAGGTCATCCGGGTTTGCCTCGGCTAGTTATGTAAGAAGCCATACGTCAGAGTTTTAATCACCTCAAACTGTAAGGACAAATGACTGGCTCTAGTTTAACAGAAGCTGGTGACACCTACCTCTCTCTCTCTCAGTCCCTCAAAATGTAAAATGCAGTCTCATTTCCTTAAAATCTTCAACTGGTTCATTTTGGGGGCTATGTATTTCAATGTAGCGTCACTACTTACATCGTAAAATTTACTCCTAAATGGAAATATTTTTATAAACAGGTTGGCAACCCTACTAACAATTCAATTTAACTGCCATACCTTAAAAAACTGTCACGTGAATTCAGGGCAGGGAAACAATCAAGATGCTCCAGAAAGCACTTGGGGATGGCTTTCATAATTAACATTTGAAAGCATGTCTCACACTTTCAGTTTAAAGCACTGCTTTGTCTGGTCGCTCCTCTTACCACGACAGCGTTCCAGTAAAATGTTTTCCATAGAATACTTTTCAGTACAAAGAAATAAATAATAAGACTAAATGAATTATTATATCTACATCCCTAGAAATCAAGCATTTCTAATAATATAGAGGCTACACTTAGACACACACCATGTGATTATTTTGACTGATGTTATTCATCAAATAGTCCAAATAGACACAACTCAGCCAAAAAACATACTAGTAAAACACCACCACCACCACCAAAACTTGTTGTTTTATTTGTTTTACTACAAAAGTTTTGCCTGACCCCCACTGTTGGCCTCCATGGAGACCTCCATGGAGGTCTCATTCACAATGAATTGGTGAAATTTGATTATTTTTATATCCTAACTTTCCACTTGGAGTTTTAGATAGTTTCATTCCTCCTATTCCACACTATATTACTGCCACCCCGTGGAAGAGTTAATGAACTAACTAAAATTCCAGATGCCAAATCCACAGAGATGATTGCTATCCCCTCATTCTTCTGGTGTTTTTCACTTCTTTAAGTGTACCATTCTTCCTTAGCTATAATTCTGGGGAAAGGAAAAAATAAAGTGATTCCTTGAAATAGGCATGATTTAGAAATTAAGGTAAATTACATTCTCAAAGATGTGTATTTTTAGAGTTCTTTTCTTATTAGTGTATGTACATGGTCTTACATAAAAACAAATAAAATGACATATAAAATAACTTGAAACACAATGTGCAGTCACACAAGAGAAATATTTCATCTGAAGTCTCCATTAAGCAAATTATTACTTTAAATCAGGGCTTCATTAAAGCAAAGTTAACTTTACATTGATAATTACAATATGAGATCCATGTAACAAGTACATACTGGAGACTTCTAAGTGAAATGTTCCTAGAAAATTTGCTAAATGATCCTGAACTGGTTGATTTTAGGCCATGTTTCAGAATGTTCAGCTCTGTGAGGGTCATATATGAAACATACACAGTTATAGATGGCTTTGAAAAATATTCTTCATAATGCTGGAGTCTAGGTCTCTAACAGAAATAATGTGTGAAGGTAGTATTGAATAAATGCTGGCTAGGGTTAAAACAGTTCCAGGATTGCACTACTGTATCTATTATAGTGCCTTATATAGAAATAGAAATAAATATTAAATGAAAAGAAATGAAA
The DNA here is from genome assembly GCF_949774975.1 of Lagenorhynchus albirostris. Lineage (NCBI taxonomy): Eukaryota > Metazoa > Chordata > Mammalia > Artiodactyla > Delphinidae > Lagenorhynchus > Lagenorhynchus albirostris. The sequence goes on along the minus strand of NC_083102.1, from coordinate 81,168,161 downwards.
TAGCTAAATGAGTGGTCTTAACGTTTTCCCAGAGGGACATAAGACAAACTTTGATATCATCTGACATATAAATCAGTTCATTATTATAATAGAGTAGAGCCAAAACCGGACTGATATACGTCTAGCATTTTATAATTTGGGTTGTTTCATACACTTATATCACGGTAAATTCATAATCTTTTTCTTTTATGTTACGCTGACTTGCTCAATGGAGATGAGCAAACTTTTTCAGGCAAATTAAAGTATGTATAATACACTTAAATCATTTATGTGCTGTATTATTCCTAGAGAATGAAAATAACTCATAATTATTGACTCATGCTTAGTTATATAAGAATATTCACAAAATAAATTGTAATTTGAGAGTGTATTTAATAAAATTAAACTTAAAACAATTAAAAATCTGTCTCTATTATTAGATGCAAATTTATATAATTCGGCCTTCAGTTGGTTCAAAAATCATTTTTTCTCTGAACAGAACATTATAATTCCAAGATGTAAATTTGACATGTCAAGCCTGACCTACTTGATCAGAGAAAACTTTTAATTAACAGCAAATTGGGTTATTGATTGGTTTCTTACAATACACCACTGATTTATTCTTCAGTTCTAGACTTCCGCAACTCTGGTTTTTATTTTGTCTTGTTTGTTGAAGACTAACATACTTGTCTTCAATTAAGATTTTTCCAAAACCACAGGGTCAACCTATTTTTAAAAGCCATAGGAATTTCTTGTTTCCCAGCAGAACCCAGTTACTGGAAACTGTCACCTCAACAATTATCAGTTACCCAGAGTTCAAGTTTAATTTACAATAGGCAAATCTCCAAGGAATAATGGAAATGAGACTATGAAGAAAGAAAGCCAATAAAACTAAAATAAAAACTTCAGCTATCGACTCATGTTAGAAAAATGATGTCAGAAATGGGTTTTATTAATTTACTGTGCGTACTAAAATTTTTGGCATGAAGCCTATAAAAATACTAGATTGGACTGAATATTTTAGGAGAAAATTCTACAGTGGTTTCCATAATTCACAAGTGTACCAGAATCCAGAGCATTTAAAAGAACCTACATCTCTAGTTTTATAACATTATGAAATAAATAAAAGTGTCCAAATGCACTTTTCACACTTTATTTTATAAAGCCCAGTGATCTGAAAGGTTCTTACAAGCCTGCAAATATCTGATGGCTTAGTTTAATCCATCTTAGCCTCTTAAGGCTGTGAGAAATATGTCCCTTAGCAGTAAAGCCTTGCTATTCGACCAGAAGGAAAGATCCTGGGTGGGCAAATGATGACTGGCATGGCCACAAGGCTGCCCTGGAGAGAGACACACACACAACCAGACAGTGCATTCCATATGAGGTTATGAAATTTGGACTGTAGATCGTTTAAATGACTGACTTTGCCACTTAGTAGCTGTTTAACTTTCAACAAGTTCCTTAACGTCTCAAATTTTGGTTTTATTTCCAAAATGTGGATGATGTTGATGGTAAGAAACATCTTTTGTCATATGGTTATTACAATTGTGAATGAAGCAATATATGAAAATCTTTTGTATTATATGGAAAATAATAAGCACAATAAATATTATCTATGGTAATAAAGATGACCATGATGATGATGATGACTACAATGTCTCCTACCGTCAAGCTATCAGAATTCAATGAGGAAACATTTTCCATTAGTGGGATACTAGGCTTTCGTGCCTTAAAAAGAACATAAAATAACTTGAAGTAACACCTTCGCAAAGGAACAAATTTGGCTTGCTTTATTGCATTTAGCAATAAACTCCAAAGAAAATGAGCCAATACTGTCTAAATGCCATTGTGTCCATATAAGATATATCATGGAATTGCCCAGGGTCTGACAAACGCAAGAATTTCACAAGTGACCTTTGAATTAGTCTGAGTAAAACACACAAAGCAACTTTAAAAAAGGAAAACAAAATGCAGTCGGTTTTGCCTACGTGATCTTACAGCACCAAGCAGATATTTCTCTCACATTTCTTGCATGTGCGTACGTAACACAGATACATGCCTCAGGATTATGTTGGTCTTTAAAATTTTTAACAATTATAATGAATCACCCTTGCATTATCAGATTATAAGGAAGTAATTTTGGGTTCCCCTTCCCTCTGCATACATTTATAGTACTTGACACAGGAGCAATAAGCTATGGACGCATTTCGTTTCCAAGCAGTTATAGCTCTGCAAAGACTATTGTCAGCAGAGGTCGGGAAATAAGCAATATACTGATTTATTTCAGGTGTTCTTCTTGAGTAATGCTAAATACTTCACTGACACTAATTATGAAAATACTCATGAAAAACTATGTGTTGGACTGGTGAGGGTGAATGGAGAGGTGCCGTCAATACAATTGTTTTTTATATAAACTTAAGCCCTCCCTACTTACTTATAAAATGACATATCCAAGGTGGAACATACATTTTACTCTACATTCCACTTATAAGGAAAAAATTGTTTTAAATTATTTGCTTTTAAAAGAGCAAAGCTATTGAGTTTTTTAACATTTACGAATGTTTTATAATTTATCTTCGAGCTTATTTATTGCATATTTATATTTATTTATGCTGGGCATCCTCAGTAAATATACTTAGCAACCGCTGTGCGTCAAGCCCTTGCTAGCCTCTAAGGAGTCAATGGTAGGTTTACAAACTAACACAACCCCTAGTTCATGGAGCTTTTAATAGAGGAGAGTTCAAGATAACAGGTGAATAAATACATAATTAAAATAATAAAAAATGGTAATCTGGGAGAAAGAAAACAAAGAGGAAAGATGGTGCTGAAATAGAGAACGGTAAAGAAGGTGTGTGGGGAAAGGAGACCACACTAGAAAGACTGAGCAGGGAAGACCTCTGCGCAGAGATACGTGGCAAGCAGAATTCTCAATCTGAGAAGGCAGCCACAGAAAAAGCAGAACAGAGTGCCTCTCCTGGTAGAATGATTTCACACAAACCAAAGGCAATCCCAATTTTAGGTGGCACAATTCTACCTAGAAATTATTTCGAGTGCATTTTTTGCACTCTATGGCTTACGTCTTGCAATGTATTTTGTGCTTAATATAATACTTATTCTCATTTTTCATTAGATTTGTTTTAGCTACTAAATTAAGGACTCTGTAAAATGTATGGAAGTAATATTACTCAGACCTGAAGAGAATGTACCTGATATTTTCCTTAGTTTAGACAATGAATTATCAACATTAATTTTATTCTAAGAAAGCAAATGTAAATAAATCTGTCAGAGAGAAGGACACATACACACGTGCACATGCACGCACACACACGCATTTTAAATTGATCATCTCTCTACTGGGCCAGTGTTACTTGTAATTATTGTTTTCAGCTATACCGTAAGTCCAGCATAAATAATATATTTGGTTTTTAGAACACAGGTACAGTTCCTAATCTAAAGCTGAAAAATCTTTGGGAAACTGTTCAAAGTGCCAAAATACACGAAATGAAACTTTTCAGAAGCAGTGTATTTGTTAAACAGTATTAAATATTCTACAAGTCTGAATGCCCTTCATTATCACATGTTTGAACATTCCTTCCAAAGGCTTCATTCTTTCCTGATGGAGAAGCCAGGCAGAGACAACTGAGAAGGCAATGAATTATTTGCCATGAATTATTTTCCCTACCATCTGTTGAAAAAGTAATTGACAGTTTTCACTCTTATTGTATAAAACACATATGCAGATTCAGCCATTTGTGATTTGATTTAGATTTTTGTAGCCTATAAATTATTTCTCTCTATTTTGGATCTGACAACAAAATAGAAAAGACTGCCAATCATGTTTTAAAGAATTAAAAAAAATAATGACTCTATTGTCAGGCAATTATAACTTTAGCTATGCATTCTTTATTTTAAAAATTATTCCACATCTATCATGTTTTTTTCCCATTTGTTCTTCTCTTTCGATTTACTAGTTATTTTGAAATTTTCATTTTATAGATTTTGAATGCCTTTTTATTTTTGATTAATTCTGAGAATTAACCTAAGGGTCCGAGAACTATTTTCTAGCTGGCTAGACAATCTTAAGTGTGTACTGCTAACCAAAATCCCTTTGCTATTATACAGAAAATCAAATATTTTTAATTTTCCTAGGTCTGGGAATTATCTTTCAACTCTGTGTCTGGTTTTACTTTCCTTTTCATTTGTTTGCACTCTACGATAGAGTTCATTTTGGTTTTGGCACCATTTTTAAGGAAGTCTCGTACACACGGGTGAGCCCTAAGGAATGGCATAGTTGCAGGTAAAGATTAGAAAGTGAATGCATTTTAACGTGGAACAGCTGTGTGAGGAGATTACCATGGACTCAGTTTTAAACTGTACCTATCTATAATCAGGTAGATTAATTCCCAAGAGTAATACATTTCAAGAGAACCCAAACATTTTGTTCTAATTCTTAAACCTTTTGGCCTCATTAAATTGTGCTGTATATCTGCAGCCTCATTCATCAGCGCTATGGATGTACCTCATCACACCTACCTGGGTTGCTCTGAATGATTTCTAATGTCATCTGGATGAAAAATGACTTTAAATGAATCATTCGGCAGCCACATTAATGTCAAGCAAGAGGCTTGGGGAGGAAGTAGGATTCAAAGAGTAGTTTTCAGATTTTTTTTCTTTAAAAGCTCTCCAAACTTTGTGACTTTGCAATTTTGATATTTTTAAGCTACAAGTGAACTTCTATCTTGAAAAGCATGCTTTAAAATAAAGTTATAATCGAATATAGAATTTTTAAATGTATTGGAAGTTTTTATTTTACTAACTCTATCAAATTCAGTTTTATACATCAGCCAATTGAAAGATAACGTGGCTAGTGAAGTTCTGAGTTGATAAACTTATTATGTAATATATGAATTTTGCAGGTAAAGAATTGGTCTGTCATACCCATACCCATCCTTAGATGACAAAGATAGACAATGATCTTCCACATCAGCGTCTGTGGCAGCAAATCTCTCAGACTGGGTGGATGAATGGAAGATATAGAGAAGTCTGAATAAGGAGGGAAAGTTAGAAAGGGTTTGACAATTCACCCAAAACTGTTTGAAGCCATGTTTGAAGATGGTGGAAAAAACCTCTCCTATACATATACACACTGTTTTTAGTAGGTACCTTTACACACTATTTGCACACATACACCCTTGGCATAAACAATTAACTATGTAAATGTTGTCTTGACAAAGTACAAATACACTCAAAAATATAAGTGAATTAAAAGTGGTTGTCTGCCATCATCTATTTTCACTGTTAGTGGACACAGAACATACAAATACCAAGAGACAAATTTTGTGTTTAATGTGGTTTTCCCACATTAGGAAATTCAAAAAGCCACTGAACTTGAAGTAAAGTGCATATGAAATGTGGTACAACAATATTTCCAGAAATATAATTCCTACTTGTCCAATTCAGATATCTGTGCTCTGTATCTCTCTCAATCCCTCCTCTTTCAAGGTTCTCCTCTGTTTTGTAACTATAAGATTTCTTGTCTGGGTATCCCTTTACTAACCTTAACATATAATAATGACTTGGCTCTTCCATCTTGAAAAAAACAAAATGTATGCATGCACATATGTGTGTGTGCACAGCTTCACCCAGAATTGACTGTCTTATTTTTTTCCTAGTATTTCTTAGCAAATTTGCAAAGATTTTAGAAAAATTAGTTTATGTTCAGATTTCTACGTCCTCATGCCTTAAGCACTTCTCAACTACCTGTCGGAATTTACTCACTGAACCTTACATAAGAGAGCTAAGCCAAAGTTACACACATGGTCCCTTGTTCCTGAAAATACGATGGACAGAAGGAATGTCCATTTAAAACAGATATAAATATGTGTGCATATATCTGTGTATGTAAGTACGTATACATGTATGAGTGTGTATCACAGAACTTTGCTACACCACTGAAATTAGACTCACATAAAAAATGTAGTACCTAATTCCAAGGACATCTCAACTTTTCTTAGCTAATCATACATTTATTTTAAAATCACAGAAACTAAGGACTGACTACTTAATTTTCAAAGTTGCTTTGGAATTCACAAAAATTATATGTCCTTAGGAGAAGTGTGTGTCCTTAAAGCACAGCAACATTCATAGGCAAACAGCAGGATTGCTGAGTAAGATTAGATTCATCAGTTTTACAAAAATGAATTCAATATGAGTAATTTCTTATGTGGTTTAGCATGTTGCAAAATGTCTTTGTTTAAAACGTGGAGTTCCTATAAAAGGTGAAGGGGATGGGAAGTAGTGTTTCAAGATAACAATACTTAGATTGGACATTTTTAGGATATATACATAGAAAAATGATTTTCAACTAGTTAATTCTTCATATATTCAATTAACTGAACAATTTGTGAAAACAGAGGGTAGAATACAATTGTTTTCCTTATGGCATAAAACCTCTTACATTTTAAAAAAAGGAAAAAGATAAACTTATGATATACCTCCAAGACATATTATTATGTTAATTCTATATACAAACAGAGTTTGGGGAGAGAAAGAAAACAAGTTTAGATGAAAATTTCTTCTCTTTTTATACATTTAAATTCTTTTATTTAAACCTGTTGAAGTTTTCTTTTTACTCTTTGAAATCAGAATATATCTTAAGCACAAATTATGATATAGATTGTAACATTCATTGCCATATTTGTTTAAGAAACTCTTCCTTTTTGAAGAAAAATATCCAGAGGGGAATGATATTCCTGCTGGTTGGTTCAGATGATATCAAAATTAAAGAAAAGATTTATCTAAACTTACATTCATTAAAAAATGAAAAGTAGTGGGGCTTGCACTTATATACCTCTATCACAAAATAATAAAATATACTTGAAATTATGACTACAAGATGCTAAGAAGTCTCTTCCAAATTATCAGTGTATGATTAATTAGTAGAATATTGAGATAAATGTATTATAGTAATAGAGTTCAATTTGGGCTAAATTTATTTTATTACCTTTGAGTTCTCCAAAACATGGTAATGTTACATTATTGAGAATATTTAAATAAGTGAAATAGTCCTTACTCCAGGTTATGTTTTTTAATTATGAATTTGTTCTGTAACAGAAATCATGCTTCCAACTTTTGTTAGACATACTCAAGTTACTTATTGCCATGTATTGAGAACTATCTCTGAACCTGTGCTCTCTGCAGGATGATGAGAGTTCAAAGTTAAACAATACAAAGGCCCAGTCTTATAGGACCTTGTCATCTAGAGAGGGAACAGAGAAGAGATTTTGTGGGTAGAATACAGTGTGAGGGACGCGTAGGTCTGAATACACTGTGCTATATGGGATCAGAGCACGAGCCTGAAGTGGGAGAAAAGTGTCAGGAACATCCTTCAGGGGGTGATGATTGCCCAGGATTCTGAACGATGAGTAGCAGTTACTAAATAAAGTAAGTAATGCACACTACATCTTAGATTAATACATCTGTATCTTCCCATTACTTTTCATTCTACTGATGTTTTTGAAACAAATATTCACAAAATCAAGTTACTATTTGAAAATATTCAGTCTATTAACAGTTCAGTCCATTTATCAACTTTTTCAAAAGGAACGGCTCTTCTGTATAATCAAAGTCACCAGGTGTTTTAAAAAAACTTAACCCTTGCATTAAACTTATGTCATATGACATTATACTTTAATAGCATATGCAATATCAAAGAGTTGAGTATTAAAAAATTTTGTGAATAATTTGAAGGTATGTGTATTGGGTTGGCCAAAAAGGTTACTCGGTTAATGAGTATGTTGTTCAATAAAGTTCCTAGTGAAAATGAAAAATGTGTCTTTTATTTTTACTTAAAACTGAACAAACTTTTTGGCCAACCCAATATGTCTATGTTTTCAACTCCAATCATTTTTAAAGTACCTAAGGGTGTTTCAAAGTGTCCCAGATTTTTTTCATCAATACTCTACCCCATTATTCACAATATTTTGCCTGCCAAAATATATAACATATATATTTACCTAAATGTATTAATATACATTTTTTTCTCTTTTTAATTCCTCACACACATATAAAACAATTCATTAGAGTTAATGACGAGTCACACCTCTCAAAATGGTAAAAATTTCAATTAAAAGCCAAGTAAACTGGCATTTTACCCTTAAGAGTCCCCTTGTGAAACATACAATTTCTGTTGAAATTCTGGAAACACAAGATATAGGTTATAATTTTTCATTACTTATTTATGGATCCTTAGCATTTTAAGAAACCAAGTTGAGAATCATTGTTCTTTTATAAAATATGGAGAGTCAGTCAGAAAATTGAAATAAGCTGATAGTAGCAGTGCTAGAAAAAATAGTTACATTTGATATTTTCCACACTATCAGTAGGTTCAGCCACATGGGTGAACTTTCAAAACAGGTCTTTCTACAATACTTTCCTCTGCAGTAGAACAAACAAAGAAACAAATATATTCCTATATAGGCTTCTATACGTTCAAATTAGTTTATTAATGAATTAGTCATAAGGTACTTATGAATCTCACAGAAGATAACTAACATTTAATTCAGTGATTAGCTTATAATCCATCTGTATGACTTTATAATCAGCACACTAATGTTTTAACCAAAAATGTCTTCCCTCACCACCCCCGCCTCTCTCTCTTTAAAAACCACCTAAATTACTATTAAATTTAAAACACTGGAAAAATTACACTCACTTTTTTGTCTTTGTTGTATTTGGTAAATATCTCCTGAGCTCTCTCTTCTCCTCCATCCGTGAACAACATGATAATCTTATTGCAGTTGGCTCTAGACACATTATACTGTTAAAAAAAATGTATATCATTCATAATAAAAGGTAGGGAGTATAAAAGCAATATGGAAAGAGCATGCACAGGTTGCAAGTAATGACTGAAGTATCTGCTCAATAAGTCAATTCTAAGAACCAGTTCCTGGATCAAGCCAGGCCTACGCATCCCTACACAGGGGCTCTGCCTCATTCCCAACACCCACGGGTCTCCCTTCCTTCAGGCTTCTGATCAAAGGTCACCTTACCAGTGAGGACTTTCCTGACAACTTTCCCCTCCCAGGCTGTATTTTTCTCCATAGCATTTCACATTTGTTTACATGTAGTATATATTTTATTTGTCTTTTTATTATTGGCTTCTCCCAATAGAATGTTAAATGCCAAAAGGGCATAAACTTGTGTCGTTTTTGTTCAGTGTTGTTTCCTTGCCTAGATGAATGCCTAGCACATAATAACCTCTCAGTGGTTAATTAATAAATGGGTTTTAAATTAATTAATGGCCATGATGTCAATTGTATACCCCTATAATTTACACGAGAAACAAAGAAATAATATTAATAAAATGTGCATAGCTTTTCACATATATTTTCAATCTATTCACAAACATTTGTTCCTCTCTTCCCTCCTTCATCTCACTTTATTCACTTTACATTTCTGAAATTGCAGTGTTGATCCCTAATGCCCAGTGCTCTTTCATATCTTTGTAAATGTCGACAGCTACTTCCAGAATATTCTATCTGCTCGCAAGCAGCCACACATATTCTAATCCTGAAAGACTCAATTCCAGTGGTAAATCCTTTCTTACACTTTCTTTAAGGTCCCCAAAGAGTTGGATTTAGGTAAACAATGGATTAGCATCAAAGGGCCATGAAAATGCACAATTAATTTAGAAAGCTGTATTTCTTTGAGGTCTGAAATTATAATCTCAGTCTTTCTACTGTTGTGAAATGTGTTTGTGAAAGTGTTGAGAACAAAAGATTCACACTAACTTATGAATGCTCAGCTTCTTCGAAAATGTCAGCCCTCTAGTTCAGCAATATTCAAAAGAGATACAATGTGAGCCTAATTTGTAATTTTAACCCTCTAATGGCCACATTAAAGAAAGTAAAAAGAAATATCTGAAATTCTAATAACATATTTAACTCAGTCGTTCAAAAATGTTATCAATTCAACATCAAATAATATAAAAGTTACTGAGATAATATACTTTTTTTCCTTTCATAATAAGTACTAAAATTTCAGTGTGTACTTGTAACACATTTCAGTTCAGACCAGGCACATTTCAAGTGCACAACACCCACTTGTGATCATGGTTATCACACTGGACAGCACAGTTTTGGTGTTTAAGTGACTAATACATTTTTTAAAAAATCACTAATTCTCCTATAGTATTTAAGCTTATTGAAGGTCCCTATTCCTATTTGTCAAAAAAGGAAATCCCATTTCCTGTGGAAAAGTTAATGAAGACAACATTGTGCTTTACTGATGAAAAGATCCTGTTTCATATATTCTCACCCCGTTGACTAGGCCATTAGACCATGCGGAGTTAAGGCTTTTAACCAAGCATTGTGAAAACTCAAGTATTAACTAATACAATTTATCACATTCAAGCACCATTCTTATTTTTGAAGATAATTATCTGAAAATTTGACCATACAAAAATTTACATATTTTATCATCAAAATAATTTTGTGAAAGGTGTTGAAGTCCCTCAAACTAAAATTAGTTTCTCTAATGACTTGTGTTTTCTATTTGTGTACGTAAAATGGGCAAAATAATATTTACCCAAAGGACTGTCTCAGAAAAGTGATAAAGTAACTAAAGTTTTTAGAACAGAACTTGGTTTCATTTTTTGAAGTAGTGAAGGTATTCTTATTATTATCACTAAATACAAGTATCAAAGTTACTTTTAGCACATCGAGTCTTGCTGATCATTCGTAAGACACCCACAAAAAGAGGAACGCAGAAATGTGTTTTCAACATCATTTTTCCTCAGGACTTGTGGGAAAGCAGAGTCTATCTCAGCAATTTTTCATTGGGTTTGCAGCTATCTAAAGAATCACACAGTCACAAGAAGTATACGTAACTGGCTTGGAAGGAACTAAGCCAAGGAAAGAAATTGATTATGTCAATAAAAATACAACAGCTAGGGTTGGTAATTTATGTTAATATGGTATTTCATGACACACTGTTGTATCTCTGTGTGGCCAGTATATAGCACAGCATCTATCATATGCGCTCAATAAAATTTTTTTGGAAAAATGCATCTCAATATATTTGTCAGTAGTTTATGAAATGCTAACTGAAGACTAATTCAAATCTTAACGTCTAATTCTCTTTGACACTTGATTCAGTGATCTTAAGGGTAAACCTTGCCGGGACAAACAAAAGAGAAGGAATGGCATTGCATGATGAGAAAAAGACTAGAAGTGTCTGAAAGAGGTAACAGAACATGCTTCAGCTCAATAAGGCAAGCCATGGCATTTGGGAAACTTATTTTAAAATGAAGAATTGCAATATCTAAGCGACATGTGGCAAGCAAAACACATGAGGTTTACTATTGAGGACATATTAAAAATCATTTACAACTTTGGTAAAGGCAGTGGGAGAGGCCAATAGGAGTTAGATCATATTTTATCAGCAACTAATAATGAACGTGCGAGTTAACGTGGCCCCTCTACGTGACTGCCTCTGAAATAGTACATTAGGCTTGAGACTTATCATCATCATTTCACAACGGAAACCTGAACAGGAGGGAATGAGTGAGGCCAGTTAACAACACTAAGAGGAATAATTAAAATGCCAAGATCTAGAAAACTTGATTATTGACTCAAGAGAAAAAAGTTAATATAAAAACCTTTCACATTCCTTTACTACAGAAAGAATATATTCCACTCTAATGATCAATTATGCTTGAATTTCAAAGTTTTGAGTTTTCTTTTATTAATAAACATACATTATTTAATAATCATATGCATTTTACCAAAGATAATTTCCCCTGAAAACTGCAGTGTGGAACTTCTTTGCTTTTCTAACTCCTTACTTGCTTATCTAATGGTATCTAAAAAAAATATCACTACCTCAAACTCTAAATAATTGAAAATTCTACTCTCACATTCCCTCTTTGTAGACTCCTGTGCCACCATCCCCCTAGTTTTCCAGTTCAGAGAACTTGGAATCACCCCCTCCCCCTCCCGGCAACCCCTCCTACCCACCCCATCAGGTCACTCGCCTTAACATCTCTGCACGTCTAGTCCAACACCAGGATTTCTACAATAGCTTCTTAACGTAGAACACTCGTCAGATGATGTCTTTCTCCTACCACAAACTTTTCATTTGCTCCTACACACTTCATTTAAAGACAGCTCATGGTCTTTCCATTTCCATCACCTCTCCCCTACTGCTTATGGCCCAGCCATACCAATCCACCTGCAATTCTTTCAATGAGCATGACACCCCATGCTTCTGTGCCTTTGTCGATGCTGTTTATTTTATCTCCCTCACCACCTACCTAGATTCTGCTCATTCTTCAAAATCCTGTTTTCAAGAAAGTGCAACAATTTTCTGACCTCCTCTGGGTAAGTTGAGCCCCCTTCCCCAAGCTGCTCCCAGCAAACACACCGTGAATACCCTGTAACAGCACTAACATGTTATATGAGAAATGATGATTTAGCATGTTATGCTCGACCTTCTTGAGAGCAAATGGTTTTGTTTATGTCTGGAATTTCAGCAATAGCACTGTGACAGGATAAATTGTGAGGCACTCAATAAATATTGGCTGAATGAACAAATCAATGAGTCATCACCCAATCAGAGATCTTGAAAACTGTTTAGAAGATTTACTTCGGGAACAACGAAATCAAGTTTGCAGAAAAGTCCAAATATAAGGGCTTATTTAGTGACTCAGCAAATATGATAGGAATTATGTGCTGATTCTGTCCCAGCCACATGCTAGTTATTAATTAATTATAACACCAACTCAACAGCCTACAGTCTCATGTGCTTTTCTATGTGGTTTGCTATGTCCACCGATTCTGTGCAAATTCTTTACACAACCCCAGTTAGGAAACCAAGGCAGAGAGATGTTAGGTCCATACTCTGAACCACTGCAATAATATTGCTTCAGAAGAGATACAAACCTGAATGATAGCTCCTGCTTTCAAATAGTTCAAATGAAACAGACAACATGGCCATCTGAAAATACTAGTCCGCAGTGTGAGATTCGTGTTATAATATTGTTATGATATGGGACAGGTAGTAGGGGTGCCAGAATTTAAAAGCCTAACTATAGACATTGATGATTCACTCAAGGGAATTTTCTCTTTGGAAGAAATTTCTGCTCTTCCTGTCTACCTTGATGTTAACCATTTGGACCTTTTTGTACATTTAGGAACAACCTGAAGATTCAAACTAGATGTTTAAAATTGAAATAGTTCCAGAAGCCATTTGATGACTGACAGCACAAGTTTCCAAATAAATACAGTACTAACTGAGATAAGACAAAAGAGATGATATTCTAAATGTGCCAACTAAGTTTCCAGTGCTTCTTCAAAATTAAATTAAATAATTACCTTACAAATGTGTTTTTTTAAACAAAGTTTGAAAAAAGAGGGTAGAAGAAAAGATCTAAAAGAGAAAGAAAATCTACATTTTGTATACTTTCTGAATTTTGGATTTAAAAATAAAATAAGTGCAAACATTTCTACTGCCTAGACACATCTGCTTTCTAAATGAATGACAAACAGAACTGTTATCTAACCCTACAGAGCTGTAACTACAAGGATATTGAAATTCAGATCCTACAATTCAATAATAAAAGACAAAAGGGGGTAGTATTAATACTTACATTAAGCAGCTGTTCAAAAGCAAAACTAAAGCCCTTTTTATAATCTGTGATTCCTTTCGCTGTGATATTATTCACTGCATCTTTCAGCACTTTCTTATTTCTTACATTTGCTTGGACAAGGTGCTGAAAACAGCTTACATCCTGGGCATTGCTGTTAAACTGCAAAAGATAAAAAGGTAAATGTATAAACCAACATTAAAATCAATCATGTAATTTTTACTGAATCTGTGTTATACTTCTCAATCCTTCTGCATTGCTTTCTCTTTCAAAAAGAAAAGTGAGTAGATTGGTAACAGAAGTGCACTAAAGATCAAACAGTAATTTTCATCCATGCCCCAACCCCTACTGTATTAGCCTGTCGCTTATTGACACTTTCCTGAACCTAGCTTGGTTTCCCTGATTATAAATTTGGGATTTGAGTTATGTGAGGTCCCTCCCAGCTCTCAAATTTTATGAGCATTTAGATTACAAAAAACAACAACAACAACAACACAAAACTCTCAACAAACAATGAAATATATTCAGAATGCAGAAATGATACGATGATGCCTGCACAGAATACAGGGAGAAACAGCATTTTACTCGCCTCGCATGAGGAAACGCTAAATGGAAAAGTGGTACACAGAATGACAGGAACAGATGGTTAGTAAATTTGTAATTTGATGGTAGTCTTTCCATGGGGGTTAAAACAGGAAAGTGATCTGAAAGACTCGAGAACAACGAGTGGCCTTTCAAAACTATCACTCTAGAGGTTATACAGGGAAAGCAGTAGAATCACAGAGGCAAGAGAAGGGGCAAGCAGGTCATGGCAGAGTTACTGCTGTGAGTGATAAGGGCCTGAACAACAAAGAGTCTGTAGGAGGAGAAAACAAACTCCAATAATATCTGCCCCAGTTGAAAATTTAAGAATGATCACCAAAGTAATTTCAGCAACCGTATAAAAAGTATTCACAGAGTTCACTGTATATTTCCAAAAAGATAAGAATAGGACTCCAGCAAGAAGATCAGGGCGCTAAAATGAATGGGATCATCCTATCATTTATTACCTCTGCTATGGGTACAAGCCCCTTAGGCTCCTGGGGCCTGGACTGTCACATCTGCAAAAGCAAAATGAGAATGATAATAAAAACATACTTGCTAAAAGGAAAGGGGCTGGCCAGATCAAATGTTGAAGGTATTCTCAGATCAAAAGCACATAATGATTTTAACAGGTGGATCACAAGCCAAAATATATTTTTACATAAGTGATTATCTATTCTCATAAATATAATGCATCATTCTTTTTTCTCTGAAGATCCCTGAAACCTAGTGATAAGGTACACTGTACAATTCATCAATCCATTAAGCAAATATTCATTGGCGGCCTGCTATATGTCCGGAGTTGTGGTAGGTGAGAGCTCTGTGCCTTCAGACATGAGGTAAGTTATGCACACACACTTATATATGTATGTAAGCACTTATACGTGTTTACTTTGTGCTGCATTGACTATTTGCTCTACAAATATTAATCATTTCCTCTTTGAAAATGCGCTGCAAGTAAGTAGTATTATTATCCATGAGAAACCTTAAGCATAGTTAAATGACTTGTCCATAGTCACGTAACAAATAAGTAATAGAGAGTCAGGATTCAGACTAGCACTGTAGCAAGAGTCTGGGATTTTAACTACTCCGTCAGTGCCTCTCAATATACAATAAATCATGATGAGTTATGTAAAGCAATATAATCCTAATCTCTAAGAGATAATATCTGGAGAATGGGTTCTGATTCGGACTGTAAGCAGTTGGGGGGAAAATTCCCTAAGAAATGGCATTTCCTGTGATCCCACAGAAATGTTTCCTTGAAGACTATGGAGGAAGAACATTCCAGGCAGATAGAACAACACGTAAAAAGGCCATGATGTGACAAAAAGAAAAGAAGCCTCTTAGGGAAACATAAAGATGGAGAGTTTAGCTCAGTTTCATATGAGGACTAATGACATGAAATGAGCTCAGGGACGGAGGCAGGGTCTAATGGAAATGCTAGACAATTAGGCATGTATTCTCTGTCGAACGGCCAGTCACAAAAGGTTTTAAGCCAAATGCAAAATAATTTAATCTAGAACTTTAACGGCTCGCCCTAGCTGCTGTTTAGGAATTGGATGTAAGGTGAGCAAAATTCAAAGGATGGAAAATAATTAGGAGGCTATTGCGGTAACCCAGCTGAACAGACAAAGTGGCTTTGTTATTCATGGAGATGGTCCGAAAAGAGGGGTTCAAAACCTATTTTGGAGAAATAATCACTAGCTTGTGATGGTGCATTGGGTCTGTGTTGAGTAAGAAGAGAATTCTGACATGGGCATCTGTGTGGCCGGAGGAGGGACGGGTTCAGGGACACTTGAGGATTAGGGGAGAGAAGCACACAGTTCAAGTGCGGGTGAGATTTCAGTATGTGAGATACGTAAATGAAGATGTCAAGAAGTAACGTTGAAAGCAAGAGGCTCAGAAGAAGTCTTGATTAATATAAAAACACGGAAAGCTTCAGCAGAGAAATTGGTTTAAAGCCATGTGATTAAAAGTGAAGCAGAGGAGGGGTCTCTGAGAAAACTGAGCAGGAGTAAGATTCCTTGGAGGCAGGAAGGAAGTCAGGAGACTGGACTGCCTTAGATGATGAGAGGAAAACAGTCTCAAGAAGAACACACTGCGGGACAGAGACAGGAAAGATGAGGACTTAAAAGCACCCACTGCACTCATCCCCGTTACACAGGCAGTGTCTGGAGGTCGGGGGTGCGGGGGGCGGGTGGAACACAATGGAGCGCACTGAACAACAATGGGAGGGATTAGCCCGTGCAGAGGCAAGTCTTCAGAGCACCTCGGCTGGGAGGCAGAGAATGAACAGGGTGGTCCCTGAAGGGGTGGACGGGGGTCAAGGAGAGGTTTCTTTTTTTTTTTTAATTTTATTTATTTATTTTTGGCTGTGTTGGGTCCTCATTGCTGCACGTGGTCTTTCTTTAGTTGCGATGAGCGGGGGCTACTCTTTGTTGCAGTGTGCAGGCTTCTCATTGCGGTGGCTTCTCTCGTTGCGGAGCACAGGCTCTAGGCACGTGCACTTCAGTAGTTGGGGCACGCGGGCTCTAGAATGCAGGCTCAGCAGACGTGGCACACGGGCTTAGTTGCTCCGTGGCATGTGGGATCTTCCCAGACGAGGGCTCGAACCCGTGTCCCCTGCATTGGCAGGCGGATTCTTAACCACTGAGCCACCAGGAAAGTGAAGGGTCACTAGAGCAAGAGAGGGTTTACCTTGAAGAGAGAAGGAAGAAAACGTTGCAGGCAACAGAACAGAGGTGAAAAACGGAGCTCTTGTGAAGATGGGGAAGGATGGGACACAGATGCTCCTAGAGGAACAAGCCTGTAAGAAACCATGTATCCACTTCATTGTACTGGGCAAGAAGAGCGAGGGCTGAGTCCCGCCGCTGGGTGTACAGAGATTTGGTGTGGGGAAATGATATTATTGCCTGTGGCTTTTGTCTCCAGTGGACCATGAAGCAAGGTCATCGGGATAAAGTAAAACAGGAGGTGGAAGGTTTGGAGAGAGTATAGATAAAACAGGAAGTAAAATGTCTTGCAAAGATAAATACTGAGTTCTCTCTCACTTTTACTTGGAACACTACTTTTGGGTACATCATATATATGAGAACAAAGCTCCAATATACTTGTTTTCAATAAAGTCAAACACTGAAAAGTCAGTATCTTCAGATCCAAATCCTACTGCCTCCCCCCCCATTATTTGATAATATGACACAATCTTATGCTACACATCCCATTTTGAAAGAAAAGAATATGAGAATTCCCGTGTTAGAAAGTAAAAAAATAAAGTAAAAATAAAAAATAGATTGCCAATATATTAACGGTAAAACATCTGACCTTAAAGAATCATTAGAAATGATTACAGGAAATGTTATTATGTGATTTAGTTAAATCATGAAACTTGATAAAATTACAAGTTATGCAGAAAATGAACAATGGATAATGTATTGCCTGGAGTCTTTTGGTTGGCCTTAACCTGCTTTTAACACAGAAGAGTGAAGCATCTCATTAAGTCACTTTAACACAAACTGATTAAATGTAAATTCAATTCATTAAATACAAATTCAACGGGGTATAACAGAAATACTCCAATTATACTCATAACAAAACTCATAAATAATGCAGAGAAAGGAATAACTTACAAAGTATAAGTCCCTATGGCAAACCTTATTCTCCAAGAAAGGAATGAGAAATGTGAAAAGTTCTGACTTAGGTAAGTATATATTTCACAGACATCTTAGACTCACTTGCTTTTAGAATAGAAAAAAAAAAAAAAAAGAACAGATTTACTTTCACGAACTGAAATTACTGTCTTTGGTGACATGTGTCCAGACTGTAATTTATAAACCACATATTTAATACATTAACCACCACTTAGGGCAAAAGTCTAATAATATAGCATTATAAAGCTTTGAAATACTACATGGTGACTGAAAATAGATTTAAGGGGTCCTGCTTTTGTAATCTCTTAAGAAAATACTTCTTTTAAATATGTATACTTAACTAATCCTACAGAGCCCCAAATCCAAACTACCGTCCCGCTCATTCCTTCCCAATTCTAGAAAATTCAACCAAGTAGGTCCCTTATCAGAAAGGCTGAGAAAAATCTCTGCTAGCACGCTGAGACAGGAAGGTGTGTGGGTTAATGTGAGCATCTGGGGTAGCAATGAGGAGGGATTTCTATCTCTGCCCCAGCATTTGTACATTCTTTTGTTTTCCTCTTCCACATACCCTGCTCCTTCCGCCTACAACACTTGTTGTCCCACTTACCTCAACATTCTTTCCTTATAAAAGGCTTTCATGATCTTCCCTGACTAGGTCAAATCACCCCATTAAAAGTTTCATAGGCCTAGATATATCTTTTTTATGGAATACATCACAGTCATAATTCTATATTTCTTTGTATGATATCTTTATAGACTCTTTGACTGGATTAAAAGCCATGGCCAAAAAAGAAAATAGCCATCCCACCACTGTACTTGACATATTAATAGGTATCCATATAATTGGTGTACAATAAACATACAAAATAAATATTTACTGAATGAATGTATGGAGTTTAAGAAAATTAGAAGACAGTGCACAAATACTGATCAATAATTTATCTAAAGGCTTCTAAGTATAGAACCTGTATTTTAGTTCTGCAATACCTTGTTAAATTTGTACGTTTATAAATATAAATACTCTGTCCAAAAAGACACTATTAAAATATCCAAATGAAGATGCATGCAGAA
This sequence comes from Lagenorhynchus albirostris, assembly GCF_949774975.1. NCBI lineage: Eukaryota > Metazoa > Chordata > Mammalia > Artiodactyla > Delphinidae > Lagenorhynchus > Lagenorhynchus albirostris. Next base: position 81,149,237 of record NC_083102.1, on the reverse strand, counting down.
CACCTAGCATGGAGCCCAGCACATAGTAAATGTTAAATCAACTGCAACTCTATTGTTTTAAAAATTACTTTAGTAAAAACATTAGTATACTTCATAAGAAATAAGAATAGATTCCTAGATTCATGAGAAAGATTCATATAAACAATATCAGCTTTAGTGACCCTTAAATAAAGCTCACTACTGGGATGGTACAAGTAGCCCTCAAACATTAGTTTAGTTCTTGAAACAGTCTCTGGGAATAACCATGAACAGTAAATTTCAATGCTTCCAATGAACCTTCCTATTAAATATCACAATCAAGTACACATATCAAATTAAAAGATAATTTAAGATCCAAACAAATTGTTAATTTCTCAAATGAAATAACTTAAACTCTTGGTTTTGTAAAGGCAAGGTCTATTTTTTGTTCTGATGTCCTGTGCTGAATAAGAAATCATCCACAAAATAGTTCTGAGAGAGGACACTCTGCTGCTCATTGGATTAACCTGGGATACAAACGATGAAATGCTGACATTGCCTTGATATACACAAGTCAAAGAGGTATCAAGTTCCTGAAAAGCAACCTTGTCTAGAAATGGCACCTATAATACACCTTCATGGAGTACCAAGGCTCCCACTGAAGAGGTTGGTGGGCTCAAGTAGTTTTCCCCTAGACTGTTGAAGAATTAAAGGCAAAATAAATCCAAAGGTGATATTCTTCCACTTGGAACTGCAGAGAAAAAGTGGCCCATTTAATCTTTGTCTGACCATTCAGTATGTCCTTAATTTCCACCCCCTCACCTCATCCATGTATTTCAAACTCTTTTTTTTTTGCCATGAAAAAGAAATACAGTGTGAAATTATGGGCTCCCGCTGTGTAGATGATCAGCAAAAACAACTCAAATTCAGACTGGCCTGCTTTGGAACATGGGATTTTTTTAAATTATAAAATATAAGTAAACTACTTTACATAATTAACTACTGTAAATAATTTATATAACAAATTTATATTATATAAAGTAATTTAAATGGATAAACTAAGTTAAATAAACTGCAAACAATTTTGCATATCAGGCAGTAGTTACAAATTGTGGTATCAGAAGCGATCTACATTTTGGACACCAGATGGCAATGAAGGAAAGTAAAAGGAAAGTGGACAGAGGCTGTGATCTTAAAAATCTTGGTTGTTTTATTCCTACTAAAATACTTGTTATTTATTTTTATTTTCCCATTTTTCATAGGAAACCAGGAAATATTATAAAGAAACAAAATGGTTATTCTAAAATCCAGAGAAAATAGCTTATAGCATTTACCCACATGCATTTGTACATATTCCTAGTTAAGAATGATTTTAAGGTTTTATCTATTGCCGAATTACTTTCCAGATATATTGCACCAATTTAAATATGTGTGAGAGTCTCACTGCACTCTCAGACACACTACATTTTTATTTGCTAAACTGTAATTTAAAATAATATTTCAATATTCAATAATTACTTGAATTCCTCAGTGGTTAATGAAGTGAAAGTTTTTCTCACATATTAATTGTCATATAAACCTGTGAATTTTAAGTCCTATTTTTTTTCCAGTTTGTTGCTTACCTTCTAATTTTAACTTTTGATCCTGTTCTTTATGATTTCTAAAAATATTTTTATGCTTAGAAAACCATCCATTATTCAGGTAAATAAACATCTACAGTTTCTACAAATATTTGATGGTTTTGTTTGCTTATTTTACATTTTGGTGTTTAGTCATGGTGGAAATTATTTTCCCTAATAGTATGAGGGGACAATTAGATTAAGCAATTTTTTTTTCAAATAGCCAATTTTCCCTTTTATTGAGTAATTATTGGTTCCTGATCCACTGTGTATAATAAGTTAAGATTATGGATACATTTCCTTTACTATTTGGATACATATTCCTTTACTGTTCCCATTATTTCACCAGCTTCTTACTTTTTAATGTTAATAATAAAAATATTAGCTAACGTGTACTGAAAATCACAGCTATGCCTATCTAAGAACATCACATGTATTAATTCACTTAACCTTGACCAAGCTTAAAGTCTTAGCTGTAATATGGTTTCCATTATACAGTTGAGGAAATGAGGCTTAGAGTGTCAAGGAAAGTGTTCAGAGTCACTCAACAACCAAGGTCAGGACTCTACTTCAAACCCAAACCCCTGAAGCTCTTCTCCATGGTGTCTAATCACTTTTAATTTATGCCAGAAGAATAAGCTGCCATACTCTGTCACGCTACTTTTTCCACCACTATTTTCCTACTGAACTTCAGAACTATCTTTTGTCAAATGAAAACCACATTTACCAATAATTTTGGGACAAACTGGTATCTTCACATGAGTCAGCTTTTCATTCCAGGAAGAATTATTCATCAATTCCACATCTGTTCCTCCATTTCATCTCTTATACATATATCTCATATACTCTTTTCTCTTTCTTAAACTTCAAGTCCTAATGAGATCAATCAAGATGGCAGAGTAAGAGGATGTGAAGCTTACCTCTCCCCACAAACACATCAAAAATACATCGACATGTAGAACAATTCTCACTGAAAACTAACTGGAAACTGTCATCAGGACTCCTGTACAACCAAGGCTGTAAGAAAGATACATATGTAATCGGGTAGGAAGGGAAGAAAAGTGATTGGGTCAGGACCTGTGCCCCTGGGAGGGGACTCAAAGGAAAAGGGAGATTACACAGATGGAGACCGTCCCTGGGGAGCGTGCGGTGTGAGCCACAGATGGGGTAGCCCAGTGCTGGTGTCCTGCACCCTTTGGCTGGTGGGAGGACCTCTGCAATGAACAAGAGGGCTGCGGGAAGCCTGGATGTCACTTGTGAGGGGTGCATGCATGTGCTGGCTTGCTCCCAAATCAGGGTGAAGAGAAGACTACTCTAGCGGTTGCTGGTGGCCCATGACCACCTTGCTGCCTGGCTCAGCCCGACCTGAGAGAACGCCCTGGTCCCACTCATCCCATGTCACAGTGCGGCACTGGTTCTGGGGTGGCCACAACTGGGAAGAAGATTCAACACGGGGACACAGAGGCGACCCCATCCCAGGGCGGAGCCTGGGTGGATTGGCAGTGGCCATCGTTGGCACTTACTCAAGCAGCGCCTCAGAAGAAGCGCAGATTTCTGACGGCAGCTGCTCCATCACAGCTCATGCCCCAATATATGCTGAGAGTCCATGTGGGCCCTGCCTGCCCTGTGGTGTGGCTCTACCACAGAGTGGGGGCAGCAGAGTCTTAGGGCTGTGATCAGCTGTAAGGGACAAAAGGCACTGGCACCCAAGGCTGTGTCTGAGCAGAGCAAGGGAAACAACTGCGGGCACCTGAAAGAGCAGCTCATCTGAGACAGCTCAGACTCCTGTCTGTGGACAACATGAGCCAAGAGCTCACACGGGGCCCCCTGGCTTCAGCACGCCCCCCACTCTGGGGCAAGGATCCTATTTTGGGGGAGAGAGGAAAACACAAACTTAAAGAAAACAGAACCAACTCAGGCCTGACCATCAAGGCTTTTGCTCCAGCAGCTTGGGATCAGACCCCACCCACAACAGGGCAGTGATGCCCAGTGAGCAGAGGGGAAGTCTTGCCTCACACCCAGCTTCAGCTTTACCCCTCTGTGTGCAGTCCCACCCCGTACCAGGGTGACAGATGCCAGCACATCCTGAAGAAAGATGTTACATCCACGTCAAATCCAGCTCTCCCACCAACGGCACTGGGCACATGCAGTCTGTACAGGGACACTCTCACATACGCACACACATTTAAAACTGCAGGGCTTCCCTGGTGGCGCAGTGGTTGAGAGTCCACCTGAGGATGCAGGGGACACGGGTTCATGCCCCGGTCTGGGAAGATCCCACATGCTGCGGAGCAGCTGGGCCCGTGCGCGTCTGGAGCCTGTGCTCCGCAATGGGAAAGGCCACAACAGTGAGAGGCCCGCGTACAGCAAAAAAAAAAAAAACAAAAAACCTGCAATAGGTAACTGCTTCACCTTAACTCATAGAGGCAGAGAAATTTAAGCAAAATTAAAAGGCAGAAGAACTGCTCTCAATTAGAAGAGCAAAAGAAAATCTCTGAATAAAAGAGCTAATGAAACAGGAATAATTTACCAGATAAAGAATTCAAAGCATTGGTAATAAAAATGTTAACTGGAAAGCATAGATGAACACAGTGAAAACTTTAACAGAGAACTAGAAAATACTACGAAGATTCAATCAAAAATAAAGAATTCAGTACCTGGAGAAAACAAACCAAAAAACCCCAACATACTATAAGGAATGAGTAGCAGACCAAGTGATACGGCAGAATGCATAAGTCATCTGGAAGACAGAATAATGGAAACCACCCAAACAGAACAGCAAAAAGAAAAACAAATTTAAAAACATGAAAACATTTTAAGAGATTGCTGGAACAACAAGTATACCAACATTTGCATCATAGGGGTCCCAGAAGGAGAAGAGAGAGAAAAGGGTATTTAAAATGTATTTGAGGAAACTACAGCTGACAACTACCCAAACCTGAAGAAAGAAACAGATATCCAGAAGCACAGAGAGTCCCAAACAAGATGAACCCAAACAGACCCACACCAAGACACATCATAATAAAAATGGCAAAAGTTAAAATTCTAAAGGCAATGAGAGAAAAACAAAGAGTCATACAAGGGAATCCACATAAGGCTATCACCTGATTTCTCTGCAGAAACTCTGCAGGTCGAAAGAGAGTGACATGATATATTCAAAGTCCTTAAAGGGAAAAACCTGCAACCCAGGATACTTTACACAGCAAGATTATAATTTAGAATAGAAGAAGAAATAAAGAACCTCGCAGACAAGCAAGAACTAAGAGTCCATCAATACTAAACATACCCTAAAAGAAATGTTACAAGGTCTTCTGTAAGTGAAAAAGAAGTAAGAATCTGTATGAAAGGGGAAATCCCACTACGAAATGCAAATATATTGCACATACTGAGGATCAACCACTTAAATACGCCAGTATGAAGATTAAAAGACAAAACACTATAAAAGAACCATAACTACAGTCAACAAGGGATAAACATGAGGATGCAAAATATGACATCAAAAACTCAGTATGTGGTCGAGGAGAGTAAAATGTAGATCTTTTAGAACGTGTTTGAACTTAAATGACTATCAATTTAAAACAACTAGATACAGTTATAGGTCAACATGTATGAACCCCATAATAACCATAAATCAAAAACCAACAATAGACGTAGAAAAAAAATAAAAAAAAGGAACACAAGCATACTACTAAAGAAAATCATCAAACCACAAGGGAAGAAGCAAAAAGAAATGAACAGAGAAGAACTATAAAAAATACCAGACAACAAGTAATAAAACAGCAATAAGTACATACCTACCTATAATTACTTCAAATGTACATTTAATCCAACAATGCATAAAAAAGATCATACACCATGATCAAGTTGGATTTATTCCATGGTACAAGGATGGCTCAACATATGGAAATCAATCAATTTGACAGACCACATTAACAAAAGGAAAGACAAAAACCACATGATTATCTCAATAGATGCAGAAAAAGCAGTTGACAAAATTCATCATCCATTCATGATATAAACTCTCATCAAAGTGGGTGCAGAGGGAAAATATCTCAACATAATAAAGGCCATTTATGACAAATTCACAGTTAGGATAATATTCAATGGTGGGCATGTAAATTTGTGTAGCCACTATGGAAAACAGTATGGAGGTTCCTAAAACACTAAAAATAGAACTACTATATGATTCAGTAATTCCACTCCTGGGTATATATCCAGAAAAAACAAAAACACTAATTCTAACTGATACATGCGCCTCAATGTTCATAGTAGCACTGTTTATCACAGCCAAGAGACAGAAGCAACCCGAGTGTCAATAAACAGACAAATATATAAAGAAGATGTGGTATATATTTACAATGGAATATTAGCCATAAAACAATGAAAATATGCCCTTTGCAGCAATGTGGATGAACCTAGAGAATATTATGCATAGTGATGTAAGTCAGAGAAAGACATATACCATACGATATCACTTATATGTAGAATCTAAGAAAGAAAACGAATGTAAAGAGTAAAACAGAAATAGACTCACAGATATAGAAAACAAACTAGTGCTTACCAGTAGGAAGAGGGAAGGAGAAGGGACAAGATAGGGGTATGGGATTAAGAGGTACATACTACTGTGTATAAAATAGATAAGCAAGGGCTTCCCTGGTGGCGCAGTGGTTGAGAGTCCGCCTGCCGATGCAGGGGACACGGGTTCATGCCCCGGTCCGGGAGGATCCCACATGCCGCGGAGTGGCTGGGCTTGTGAGCCATGGCCCCTGAGCCTGCGCGTCCGGAGCCTGTGCTCCGCAACAGGAGAGGCCACAACAGTGAGAAGCCCGTGTATCACCAAAAAAAAAAAAAAAAAAAAGCAAGAGGGATATATTGTACAGCACAGGGAATTATAGCCATTATCTTGCAATAACTTCTAATGGAGTATAATCTGTAAAAATACTGAATCACTATGCTGTATACCCAAAACTGGTAAAATATTTTAAATCAAAGATACTTCAATAAAAATAAATAAATAAAATCAAATAAAACGCAGGTCCTAAATATATTAGTAGAAGTACTGCTAGGTAATTCATGGCTCTTGCTAATATTGTGAATGTGATTTTAATTTCTATCATTAATCCTTGTTCAGCGAAAACCAGCCATGTGGTCACCCTCCCATGGTTAGAGGTGCCACAAGTATCTTTGCTAGTAGCACTCTGGGACTTGACCACTCCTGTCCTCAAATTGATGTTGCTGTCCCCTAACATTGGCTGCTAGCTTACAGTTTCCTTGGCCTATAGAAAAGAATTTTTAATAAAGAATTGACCATTTTTTAATTTAGTTTAGGAAAACCAGGTCTAGTCCAGGCCCTGCCTGTAACAAGCACCCACAGCCATGGCTGATTCAATCATCTCCTCTGAGCTTCAGGTTTTTCTTTCTGAAATAAAAGCCTTTGCTAGATCACTTGGAAAGCCCCTCAAATTCTAAAATCATATTTATATCTGATAATTTTAACTATGATGGAAAAATTACATAAATGCATAGGAATAATAAATTCTGTATATACCAAAAGAAAATGGCATCAATAAAAAGTGAAAATATTGAGAACATTATTAAGACACAATTTATGTTTGCCTCTAATTATAAATCATGGCCCATCAAAACTTCTGATAAATGTTGTCATTTTTAAACAAATATTCCCATTAACTTGAGTCGTGACATGCCCAAAATTCAGTCTGTTGACTTTTGTCAAAAACTTGAAAGAATTTCTGAGTAAGTCCCAAGTATCTTTTCTAATATATTCTATTTACATGTTGGTACAGAAAACTTTTAAACCTCTCTAATTATAGGCATTTATAAGAATTTCAGGCAATTGAGAGTGTGCTACTCTTTTGCTTCAGAATTAATTTATATTTAGCTTCCTTGCTCATATCAACTTGATATTTATATTTTCTCAACCATCTTTTAATCAACCAGTGTGCAATTCTGATTCCAGAGCACTCATTCAACTAGAAATATGGGCAGCTTTCTCTCCATCATTCTCGAGATATAATAATTCTATCAGTATTATTCCTAATGTAAGTATTTTTCTCATAGCCCTGGGGAAATTTGCGTGCCAGCTCCCAAAGATGAAGCTTTACTGAAATGACCAAATGATCACATACTCTGTGATCACTTCCTCTTCACCCACACTGTGATGCAGAGCTGACCAATACGTCTAATATTTTCACGGTACATGAAGCTGAGTACTTGGAACATCTTCCCTAATTGAAAAAAAAAAAATTGTGATGACGGCTGGCTTTGCCTAAAGAACACAATGAGCAAGATACACAACACCTAGTGTGTTTGCAGAGTAGAGATACTGTCATACTGACAATATGAGTGAGAATGACTCTGGTCACTTAAAACACAAAGATATTTTATCACTGACTGAAATTTGTTATAAAATGACATCTATATAGCACTCTCCCCGCTGCCCCAGCTAACTTTACTGTAGTCTTATTTTAAGAAATGGCCACGGCCACCCCAACCTTCAGCAATCACCACCCTGATCAGTCAATGGTCAGCATCAAGGCAAGATCCTCCATCAGCAAAAAGATTAAGACTCAGTGAAGGGGGCTTCCCTGGTGGCGCAGGGGTTGAGAATCTGCCTGCCAATGCAGGGGACCAGGGTTCGAGCCCTGGTCCGGGAAGATCCCACATGCCGCAGAGCAACTAAGCCCGAGCGCCACAACTACTGAGCCTGCGCTCAAGAGCCCGCAAGCCACAACTACTGAGCCCATGCACCACAACTACTAAGCCTGTGCTCTAGAGCCCGTGAGCCACAACTACTGAGCCCACGTGCTGCAACTACTGAAGCCCACGCACCTAGAGCCTTTGCTCCACAACGAGAAGCGACCGCAAGGAGAAGCCCGTGCACCGCAACGAAGAGTAGCCCCTGCTCTCCACCACTAGAGAAAGCCTGCACGCAGCAACGAAGAGCCAACCCAGCCAAAAATAAATAAAATAAATACATTTATTAAAAAAAAAAGACTCAGTGAGGGCCCAGATGATGATAAGCATTTTTAGCAATAAAGTATTTTTTTTTGCAATATTTTTTAATTAAGGTATGTACATCATTTTTTAAAGACAATGCTATTGTACTCTTAATAGACCACAATTTAGTGTAGACATAACTTTTATATGCACTGGGAAGCTAAAAAGTTCGTGAAACTTGCTCTATTCTGGTGTCTGGAACTGAACCAGTAATATCTCTGAGTTATCCCTGAATTTTGAAAAATTTTACCTGTTAGGTGCAGTTATTCATATGTGTTTACTGGACGTGAAGTCTTTTCATAGTCCTTATAGACCCAGCAAATAAATCAATAACTGTTGTACTTTTAAAAACTATAGTTCAATTCAAAATGCAAGTATTCCCTCTGCCTCACCTTAAGAATTACTTTGCTATTTCAAAAACTGCAAATACAGTTAATTTCTAATTATAAAAAAACTATCTTGAGTGCATCATGTAATTAATGGAAAAATATTTATCATACTTGTCAACACCTTCCTATAAACTTTCCTTATACTTGCAAAGCAATTAAGTTATCCTCTGGCAATCTCTCTTTTGAAAAATTAAATAACCTTGATTACCTGCCCTGCAAGTAATATAATTACTAAATTTGTCCATTATTTCAGACTCTTTTCTTCACAGTCTTTAATTTTTTATGTCTTTTAAATGAAGATAATTCTAAGAAGCACTGATTTTTTTTTTGCCTTAACAAACAGTACTTTAAAAAAAATTGAAATATAGCTGACTTACAATATTGTGTTAACTTCAAGTGTACAAATAGTGATTTAGGTTTTTTTTTCTTAAAGAAACAAGTATGTAAGAGAGAGAAAACTCTGGTTCTCTTAATGAACTTAATTCTACTCCTTCCTTCTGCTCTTTTTTAATACCTCCCTCCAAAAAGCAAATGGCTACAAAATAAAATATTCATAAACGTCCAAAAAACTAGCAATTCTATGAATTAAAAGGTCTTAAAATCTAAGTCAATGATATGCATGATCAGTTATAACAAGCCCCAGACAGATGCCTGCTGGACTTTGCTAAAAGTACCTCCCTAAGGTACCCTGATTTCCTCATCGCTTCATAATCACCTGGGAGACTTGCTAAATGCAGATTCTGGCTCTGCAGGTCTGGGGTAGAGCTTGGGATTCTGCATTTCTAACCAGCTGCCAGGCGCTGCTCAGGCTGCTTGGCCACAGACCTCACCTTAAGAAGGAAGGGCATAAACTACAATATTCTTGTTCGTTGACATAAATGAGATATGAATCAACATAAAGTTTTCCTGAAATCTAGATGGATGACTATTTGATAAGACATGAAATGAAATTACTCTCCTAGAATTCATATGTCACAAAACTGTACTGGTGTGCCAAATATCTTTTATTTTATTTGAATTCTCGCAAAAGGGCCTGTTTTGCAAGGGTGGAGAAATCACTTTTAAATTTAAATTGTGCCACAACTTACAAATGTGCTCATTATCATATGCAGAGTAGGAAAGTTCCTAAGCTAAGAAAACCATGCCTTTGTCTAGGAACACATGAGGGATATTTTAGAAAGGAAACTGAAATTTAAAGCACATAGGAAAAGGAACAATCCAAATCATGTCTCTCTTGCATATACAGTGCAATTCGATACTTAAACAAAGCCCCACTCTGACACTAGTAGGTGTTAAACTGTCAAGCCAAGAACTGGGAAGTGTCTGAGATTTATCCTTCTTGCAAGCTAATGAGTAATCCACCTACAGCTTCATAGACACTGGCAGAAAAATACAAGCCCTTTGGGTCAGAGAGAAAAGGCCGCTTACTACTCATAGCAATACCAATAGCAGTACCAAGAGCCAGACTGCCACCTTTGCTCACACTCACAACTCAGTTCCCACAGGAGGATGGGAAGAGGGCCGGGGGTCACCTGCATAGGCAGTAGGTGTGTTTCAGGCAAGGAATCCCAAGATGAGGAAGGCCTTGATCTCATACAGGGGCTGCTGGCAGCTGACCCATCCTCCTCTCCAGATAGACAATATCTTAATTACTCTGCATTGTATGTAAATCTCTTCTGGGGAAGGAGACATCTCTATCTTTACTTATCCTGGAATGTACATAAATCTGGGCAAACTGACTGTAAATGCTCAGACTTGAAGCAATGTGACACATTCACGAAGAACTGTCTCCTAACAGTTGGTAGAAAAATGTTGGAAGATGACAACAACAGCAAAAATAATAATAACCAGAAAAATGATTACAATAAATACGCACTTTTCATGTGTTATTCCATTTGGTGCTCAATAACTTAAAGGCAAGTTAAATATGGTTCTATTTCAAAGAGGAGAAAACAGATCTGTAAGCCTTAAGTAACTTGTATAAGCTCACATAACTAGTAGTTTTGAGGCAGGAGGCAGATGGGCACCCCGCCCCCCATGGCCAGCAACTGGAGATTCCTTCCCTGTAGACCGATACTCCAAGACGAGAATAGCAGGACAATTGAGAGAGAAGGCTGGGTGCTGCCCAAATAGAAGATAACAGACCACGTATTTCCATTCTCGAAGTCAAGGAGACCCTCCCAACTAGAAAGCTTCTTGGAGGTCAAAAAGGGAGGGGGCGCCACCCCATTGTAAGTGATGTCAACTACCCATAAGCCTTTTCACTAGAATCCATCTTGGCTCAGAGATGCACAGGCACACGTGGCAGGATCCTGAGATACACCAAATACGGACTCAGAACTAGGCAAATCAAATGACTGGCCAAAGGAAACTTGGAAGAAATGCCCCAAAGAGTGATTCAAACTACCGCGAGGGTGCAACCCTCTCTCTGAGTCTGCCCACATGTCTAACCACATGTACTGTACTCCTTTCCCTCCTAATAAATACTTCACTTGTTTCACTACCTTCTATCTCTGTGGGAATTCTTTTCTGCAAAGCCGAAGGGCCAGGGCCTCGTCACTGGCCACTGGTCCAGTGGCTAGGATTTGGTGTTCTCACGGCTGCGACCCGACCTCAATCTCTGCCTGGGAGCTGAAACCCTGCTTCAAGGCGCTGCAGGCCAAGGCCACCTGAGATCAGTTTCAAAGGTTGTGCATTACTCCTATGCAATTCTATGAGTACATATAAGAGGCAGGATTGTGAGGAAAGTGGGAAGTAGGGCACTTAACCAGAACCTACCCTGACTAATGTCACCAGATCCTTTCATCATGATCATCCCTTCCCAGCCTCCTATGTGGCTGTGGATCCTCACTCCTCATTTTGCACTGGCATTTAGAGATTGTCACCTCTAGAATTGTTGTTTAGTGACTACAGTTGGGGCAAGGGGTAGAGTTGATTTTTTTTTTAAAGTTATCTCCTACAACTAATAGCAAAGATATTATAAGGAGTATTTTGATTATTTCTTTCTGATGAATAATCAAAGATAGCATTTTAAAATGACCACAAGTCAGGAAAGCTTCCCGCAAGAAAACTGACTCAAAGATCATTAACGAAATCCTAACATTTGCATCTAATTCTTAAATAAAAATATGTGATTTTACTGAAACACAAGACCATCTTCTTCAGTTGTTAATTTTTCATATATTGTCCATAATCAGCATACATTTTCCTTTCATCCTCCACTGGCTTGCAGTAGTTTTCTCCTAATACGTCAAACTTCCTCACTTTCATAAACAAATACCACTCTTTGTGTCAACATTTGAAATTTTGCCTGCAAATCAGAACATGCTGTGATTGAATTGCTGCTCTTATCATCTACCACTTAGTTCTATCAGAGTATATAACTGGATTAGTGGGAAAACAGCTACATTATGCCTGCATTTAAGCTTTGCCTAACAGCAGGCTTCCTGTCTGCAACAAAGAACAGCCCTGGAGATTATAGAAACACTAGGAAATGATCAACATTTGTTCTGACGTTTTATGTGTGATTGAAGCATAAAAATTACCGTTCTCAAAAAAATAAAGAAACTTAGATACATAAGCCTAAAAGTGAGAAGCTGCTTAATTTTTCTGTCTGATGGTTCTAGGCAACATTGGGAAAGCGTTCATACAGACTGCATCATAACTCTGGATGACAGACATGATCTTAGGTTATGAGGATGAAGAGAAATGCATGAGGGCTTTGTGGGAAGATTACTGTCAGAATTAATTATAGAATCACTACCAGATTTCCTCAGTGCCTTATTATTATGCCTCCCTGAAGTTACAAAAGCTAAAAGTTATATTGCTTCTTTCCTAGACTTCCAAGCAGTTTCAGAGAGAAAAATATACAAGCACATCTGCATGCATACACACACATAAAGCCCAGGAGATTAGAAGGGTTTTTTTTTCCATAGACTCTCTACATCATTAAGTTATTACATTTCTATTTAATGAGAAAGGCCTATCTTTTAAAGACAAAAATATGATTTTACTTTTCTTTGACCAAAATGTTACCTAAGAATTAATTCTTTTAAGTTTTTTAAAATTAATTTTTATTGGAGTATAGTTATTTTACAATGTTGTGTTAGTTTTAAGTCTCTTTAAATGTATCACTTTCAGGTATTTTTTTCACCCAACTAATAAAAATGAAGAATTTCTTTTAAATTATGAAGTTGATGTGGTTGACATTAAATATTATATAAATGTAAATAACAATCTATGTAGTTTGATAGAAGCAAAAGGACACATGATAAAGGAAGTAAATAAATTTATAAAAGGAGACACATTACCTAAGCAAAAACGTATAATCCAGATATAATGTTTAAGTGTTTATCTGTAATTATAAGAATAATCCAATTCATATATGCTTTTTCAAGCCAAAATACGGCAGATTTCTTAAAACAAGTCCTCCACTGAAACATAAATAACCTTCTTCTTCAAAAATTAATAACAAATTTAGATTTAAAAGAAGCATTTCTCCTTGCTATTATAACCTAATCATATTTTATCTCAGAATTTCTAAGAATTCGAATAGCTTGGAATTTTATTTAAATATATCAGATTATGCACTAAAATTAGTAAACTTACTTTATATTTTCCTTCAGGATCCAACCACATAACTTTGTGGATAAATCTAGACTAATAAATGAAAACAGCTGTGCTCCAATCCTGGCTTCTCACTTAGAAAAGTTACTACACCTTATGTTTCTTTATCTATAAAATTTAGGTCAGCAATATTATCTCCCTCACAAGGTTGTTGTGAAGAATCAATGAGTTACTCTGAAAAACATGGAACAGTTCCTGTCTCATGAGCAGTGTTAAAAAAATTAACTCTAGTAATTCACTATAATGGGATTAAATTGAAGATTAATACACAAATTAGATAAATAATGAACACATACCTACTTTAGATCTTGTTCGTATTGATTTTCTGAAGGGTAAATCTATGTCTGGAATAATATGATCAGCCAATATCATTTAGTGACTTTTCAACCATGAAAATGTACTAATGTTTTTTTCTCAAATAACAGAATTAAACAAAAATATATAGTCAATAAAAAAAAATCAGAGTATAGTTGACAAAAATATCTCCTTATGGTAAATAAGGACCATAAACCACAAAGTAAATTAATGAACCTCAACTAAATAAGCCAATATACTAGGAACTGAGACCAGTAAAACATTTCTCTGGGAGTAGAGTGGGATATCACTATGACTTTATCATAGTGTATGATGAAGCATCTTCTGCAATATTCACCTTAGAATTTACATCTTTTAATATCACTTTCTCCCTATTTTTGAATACATAACTGAGATATTTTCATAATTTTTAACTCGACACATTGAGATACATTACTTCCATAACAAATGCATTCCCAGTTCTTTCTACAAGCAACATATTCACTTTGCCTATGTGCTTTCAGTTCACATATTCAAGTTACATCAAGTGAGGACGCCCCAGCAAGGATTTACAAAGAGCTGTCAAGGCATCAATAAAGCTTATATTAACCTGATTCACAGAAATCACAAGGAAAGACCTTGCTGTTTTGTTTCTTAAGAAGTTAGCTAACAATTTTCTTTAACGAAATACACATTTGGGCTTCCCTGGTGGCGCAGTGGTTGAGGGTCCGCCTGCCAGTGCAGGGGACACGGGTTCGTGCCTTGGTCCAGGAAGATCCCACATGCCACGGAGCGGCTGGGCCCGTGAGCCATGGCCACTGAGCCTGCGCGTCTAGAGCCTGTGCTCCGCAACGGGAGAGGACACAACAGTGAGAGGCCCACGTATTGCCAAAAAAAAAAAAGAAAAAAAAAAAAAAAGAAATACACATTTAACAACCATAATATTTTTAGGAGAAGCAAAGGTCCTTAAAACTTGTCAGGCATTAAGAATCTCAAAGGCGAACAAACGTATGGACACCAAGAGGGGAAAACTGCCGTGGGGTGGGGATGGTAGTGTGCTGAATTGGGCAATTGGGATTGACATGTATATGACTGATGTGTATAAAATTGATGACTAATAAGAACCTGCA
This sequence comes from Lagenorhynchus albirostris, assembly GCF_949774975.1. Lineage (NCBI taxonomy): Eukaryota > Metazoa > Chordata > Mammalia > Artiodactyla > Delphinidae > Lagenorhynchus > Lagenorhynchus albirostris. The sequence continues at coordinate 81,134,204 of NC_083102.1, read as the reverse complement.
GTATGAAAAAACAAACAAAAAGAACTAATACTAAACTTTCTTTGGGTTATTTGTATGGAAATATGTTAATATAAATGTTTCAGACATTACGTGTTCTGGTATAATGTTATCTTACGTGTTCTGGTATAATCTTACGTGTTCTGGTATAATGTTGTAAGTCATAATTCTAGTTATTACTTTAAAATGTATATCTCAGAAATAACTAAATTTCCTTGTCAATTCCCATTATTATGAACTTTCATCAAATCTTTAACTGTGGTCATTTTTAAGTCTTTTGTCATTTCCAAAGTTCTGGGTGTCTGATGCTTTTGCAAAAATGTTCCTATAAAAGGCTTTCATCTTCACGGATTCACAGAAAAGACTCTGACAAGTACAGGTGTCTGGTAACTGACTACACTGCTGAACTGAATGAAGCATTTTCAGAACTCTAATGGAAAACTGATGAATTCATAAAAGTGCTAACAAAAGATCAAGATGAAAAAAAATTAATTACATGGGACTGAGTGAACTGATGAGGATGATTAAAATTTTTGTGACTTTCTGTTTGAATAAAAAAGAAAATCCCACAAGGACTCAGAGGCAAAAAATATACAAATCAATTTTCACTGCAAAGTAAAGGAGCTGTTACAGTGGAGGATTCCTGGACTGAATGTCAATATTATGACATACTGTGAGTGTGTTTTGTGTTTGGTAATTGCAATCATTGTTGCTTTTGTTGTGGTCATCCATTTACAATGCTTGGTGTCAGTTGATTTATGTCTTGTAAAAATAAAATACAGTGTGTGTGTGTGTGTGTGTGTGTGAAAAAAAAAACGAATCTCAAAGGCAATCCCATCTAAGGTTTTTATTTTAATTAGGAAAGAATCATTGATTGCTGCCTAAAAGTTGAAAGCATAAAATTCATTCAAAGCCATTTCTACTGTTCAGTCAGAAAATCTTTTGAAGCATATTTTTTAATAGCACTGTTAAGTTTCTAACTGAGGCAGATGCTACTGGTGCCCCATCCATATTTCCTCACCTATCAGCCCAAATTTAACTGTCCAAGATTTCTGGGAGCCTTTTGCTTGTGCACATAGTGGCCTGGTAACACTGGGGAATTAACGTCCCTTGGGAGCAGTCATTAACTTCAAATACCACAGCACACTGTCCCCTTGGAAAGAATAATTTCAATTCATGCAATCTACCTTGGTTCACAGAATTGCCCAGAGGATTAAGCTCTACTCACTCACAGTGGTAACTTGTTTGATAACCCACTGTTTATCAGTTCTCTTCTTTTTTTGGCTTTACTTCTCACATTTCTCTCAATCTTTCTTAGAATTACTTTCCAAATAAGCCATTTGTACTTGAATCCTTATCTCATGAACCATTTCAGAGGAAAGACAATATAAGTTGATACTAGCAGAGGTCTTAGGAAACATGGTCAGGATGGGATTCCAGAATTAAATCATTCACCAGACATGTGGCAATAAAGATTCCTTTGGTAATTGGCTATATATCAGTGATAACTGGAGTAAAGAAAACCCCTCAGAGGCTACAGCATCAAAACTGCTAAGATTTTTACCTGTAGTGACTGGAACACAATACAGAATAAAGGGGAGGCATCTAGCATTTGAGAAATATGGTGACAACAGTAATTATAGGGGCTTGGAGTTGGTTGGTTGTTAAATTCAATGAAAAAAGTGACAACCTCAGATCAGCCAACTACCAACTAAGGGCAAAGTGTGAAAGCCAGAAGATATACAGGAGCCAATAAAGAGATTCTAAGTTTTTGATGTGAGAAGGACGACGTGTGCTAGAAACAGACACAGAATTCGCTTTTGAAAGGCACATAACGAGGCCGCATCCACACGCATGGCAGGTTTCTATGCAAAAGTCACCGCACTGATAGGCAAAGAATGGGATCTTAAGAGTAGAATGGGGACATGGGTAGATGCTATGGAGAACAATGAACTTCCAGATTCCCCTGTACCCTCTGGGTACGGAGAAGTAATCTCTTCCTCTTAGAAGGTAGTAGCTTCTCCCATTCCTAGAGACCATAAAAGATGATGCTCTCCCTTAAGATCTGATCTCATCTCCCCTCATGGCTCTAGGCAACAAAGAGACCAGGTCTCAACATGGCCTACCTGGAAAATTAGTCTCTGTTCCAGGAAAACAGAAAAAGAGAATATTCAACAAAAGAGATGCAAGATCTGTCTAATATGAACAGCAGATACTGGGAGAACATGCCAGGGGATGGATGCTGATGGATCTTGAGGCAAAAAACACCTGGTTATCAACCTGGTGTGAGGGAGCAACTAGCCTGAGATAAGACAACACCACTCCTACATAGGGGCAAATGGCTTAGCTGGTTGTCCAATGCCCTTGAAGAAGCAAGAATCGAAGACCTTCCCCAGACAAAGAGTTCTGGAGAGGAAGCGTGAGGATGGACCTATGGGAGTAGGCATGAAATATGCAGATCTCTGTCTCACATCAATCCCCACTAGAGAACATTCATACAGAGGAAGTACTGAACAAATGAGTGGAGAGGAGGATTTGTCCATTGTATGCAGCAACTGTCCATAAATGCAGCAGCCAGGTAGCAGAGAAAGAGGGGATATATGTGGGCCTAAAAACATGGGCTCTTTCTCATTAAGTGGGATATAGCTATCGCGATTAGTGAATGGCTAACCCATTGGAAACTGTCGGATGCTGAGTCTTTAATACAGTATCACTCTTCAAAAAGACATTCAACAACTTGATTTCAAACAGATTGTATTCGATTTTATCCCTCTGGAATGGGGGGGCGTCAATTTTGCTTTTCTTGCTATTGATACATGTTTCAGGTAAGAGTTCCCCTTTCCTGTTTGCAAGGCCTCATGCAGGATCATCAATCCTCTGGATTCACACACTGTCTGATTTATCATCATGGGATACCATCATGGAATCCTACATAATATCTCCTCAAATCAAGCAATCTATTTTATGGTGAAGGAGGTCCAACAACAAACAAATGACCACAGGATCCACTGGGTCTACCATATACTGCATCACTTAGAAACAGCCAGCCTGATAAAACACTGGGCTAGTCTCTTAAGTGTGCAACTAAAGCTCCAGCTTGCAGATGACAGTCTTTGAGTAGGAATGTTGTCCTTCAAGGGACAGTATGTTCTCTGAACGTCCAGTATGTTCTCTGCTACGTCCACTGATGTGCTGGCATCAGACTGTATCCACTCATAAAAAGCAATGGTACATTTTCAGGAATTTTTAAATGATAAAGGGATCAATCCAACAAGAGAATATAATACTTGCAAATATCTATGCATGCAGTATAAAGCACCTAAACACATAAAGCAAATATTAACAGACATAAAAGGAGACACTGACGGTAGTGCAATAATAGTAGGGGACTTTAATGTCACACTTTTATTAATGGATAGATCATCCAGACAGAAAATCAATAAGGAAACACTGGCTTTAAATGTTAGACACCATCTTTAAGGATCATTAACTGGATACAGTGGACATACTGGACAGGTTTCTAACTACCATCACCTGCAATTTTTTGTTACATTTCTCTCTCTTATGGTCAGAGTCTATTCTGCCCACACATATGGAAGGCTGGTACTTAAAACCACAGCTCACTTGGCCTTGAGGCAGAATAACTTTGAAGTTCATATTCTATACAGCTTCTAGGATACCTCAATAGGATTAAAATCCCTTTAAATTAAATTCTTTTAATTGGCATTCTTCCTTCCTTCCCTTGCCTAATTTCCTTTAATTGGTTGTGTTTCCTGGGATCCTGTCCCAAAAAAACCATTTACACTTGAATCCATGAGTAAGAATCAGGAGGAAGCGAGATTAAGACATTAACCATATTTAATGTCTGCTGGTTTTATCTAAATTTCATTAGATATGCCAAATCTGTACTGAATTTAATGTTTTTCAACTTTCTCCTTTGCTTTGCCAAAGATAATATTTTGTTAGCAACCTTTCCAATGCCTTTGTAATAAATAATATTTTTATGTACAAATTAAACTAAATGGTTATCTTTTTGGTCATTTTATTTGGGAGACCAAGCATTACATTTTACTTGTTCTCATTTTGTTGAATAAGTCGTGAGCTAACACCCAGGGTCAGATTATAAAATCAGACTGACATTAATCAGAGCTCTTAAGCAGTATCAAATTTTACTAATAATATCAAGGATGCAGACAAGCTAAAGGACTGCTAAATGTTCAGATAAAGCATAGAAAGATCTGGGTATGGAGGGCAGTTCCCCAGATGTTATGAGCTGAACTGTGTCCCCCTCAAATTCCTATGGTGAAGTCCCAACCCCTGGTACCTCCAAATGTAACAGTAATCATAGATAAGTTCTTGAAGAGGTGATTAAGTTAAAAATGAGGCCATTAGGGTGAGGGTATAATCCACTATGACTTGTGTCCTTATAAGAAGAGGAAGAGACACTAGTCTGCACAGAGGGATGACCATATGAAGTGGTAGCAGGAGGGCAGCCATCTGCAAGCCAAGGAAAGAGGCCTCAGTAGAAACTGACCCTGCCGGCACCTTGATCTTGGACTTCCAGCCTCCAGAACTGTGACAGAAAAATTTCTGGAGTTTAAGCTACCCAGTCTGTGTTATTCTGTTACAGCAGCCTCAGAAAACTAATAGACCAGGTCCTACATTACTGTATTGGAGACATTCCTCTGGGCCCAGATGAAAGCGGTCTCAAAAAGAGCTTTGCAGGGTGAGTATTTAAACTATGAAATATCTCCAGTTTATTACCCAGAGAGTTATATTACCTGCTAGATAGTTTTAAAGGAATCCTGCTTCATTGATCTTGGGTTCTATTTATGACAGTTACCCTTAGCTAGGGAATATCCTGCTAAAAGCATTTTTGGAGTGATTCCTCTTCCTCTTAGTAAATATGATTTATCTAGTTACTTGAGGCTCTGGTTGACAAGAGACTATATTCAGTTCCTCTGCCTACTTTTTTCCAGGGGGTACCCTTCCAGTGAAGGGAGTAAATTGACTGTAGGCCAGCTGCTTTAACTTCCTCCCATGTGGTTTTAGACGTAGATCCATTCTCCTATGTTCAGTACAAAATGACCTCACCACAAATACCTCTTCCCTCACATGCATCTCTATGAATATAACCACTTCAGATGTGAAATTTTATCAACCAGTACATGGCCATGAAATTTTCTGCCAAAATTCTATGAATTAAAGTGAGATACAGTAACATTCATTTTGTCCTGTTTTATTTGCTTCAGAGTTCAATGCTCTCTAGCTATGAGGAGGAAAGTCTAAAATGGTTCCTGGAAACAAGAATTTTAAGAAAGCACATTCAAATATCTATTGGTTCTCATGTTAATAATAAAAAAACCTTTAAAAACATAATACATTATGGATATGTGTCCAGTATGAAAAAGGAGCATTACAATGAACAGAAAATTGCCATACGCTTACACTGCCGAGTCACTATTTATTGGGAGTTACAATGATATCAATGAGTACGGGGGTTCACGTCAACTGTTTAAGCACCTCTGAGTCAAAGAGAATATATATAATGTTTTTCCTTCATGTTCATTGCTTCAATCACTCCATTCATGGGTAAATCCTCAAACATTCAGAAAGGACCTTTGTGTGGAAGTATGGGAGAATGAGTAACAAGAGAGGATAGCTCCGTAAGACAGTCTTGTAATAGGACCAGAAATATCTCAGCCTATCTATGACAAAACACTATGAAGTATTTAAAACCAGAGGGAGATAAAAATTGTAGATTTTACTCAGCAAAAATGCAGTCATCATATACTTACTGAAGCTACGTTCACAAAATCATCATCTGAGAGGGTTTCCAACATTTCAGAGACAGATGTTCGGATCAGTTTAAGTGTCAATCCACTAACACTCCCACTCCTATAAAAAAATGAGTCCACACATGTTAATGACCATGTAGTTAATTAACATCATACACCCTAAGGAAATGCAACTTATGCACTGACTCTAGATAATAATATTCAAATAATTTTGTCTTCAAAAAACCAGTAGTAGAAAAAGTCCTATTTTTGATAGCAAGTAGAAATAAATTACAAAAAATCTTGTCTTTCTTTCCAACAAGCATCAGAATGTACATTTTTCTAACTACAATGATGAAAATTACACGTCAAGTGACAATTTTAAGAAACTGTGGATACTCATGGCATATTCACTTATTGAGGAAATATACACTGAATACCAGCTCTGTTAGCCAAGTAAGTAGTGAGGGCTACAGAGGTTAATAGATACAGTCATTGCCCTAGGGAGCTCATTGTTTGACTTGATTAAACCAATAATTATGAAGCAGCATAATAATTTGATAATAGATTTGTAAATGCAATGCTTTGTTTTATATCCTAAAGTAGATATTCTTTGGGGTTTAGTCTTCATTTTTCTTGTCTCTACATATTTTATGATCCTGTATGACCACATCTATTTGCGGGGCTCATCTCTAGGCAATTAACTTCCACTTTTATGTCTCTAGTTCCCAACTTCTTCCCAGTTTTACTTTTCTAGCTGTTATCAGATGTCTCATCTATGCCACTTTGCTTCTGTCATCCTTCCACCTGAAATTCCACTCTCTTTCCTCTCCCTTCCCATGCCTGCCTTGTTAAATCTTAGCTATAAGGATTCAATTCCAATTTTATCTCCTTAATGAAGTCTTTCCTGACACTTTAAAATGAAATGTGCTCTCTCATCTATGTATTCCTTCAGTGCTGTGTCATACTTTATATCTCTCACTTCCTACAATTGTTTTAATTTACTGATGTGAATATCGTTTAATTTCACTAATACATCTGAATCATCTTTGAGATCAGGGACCATGTCTTAATCATCTTTGTATCATCACATTGTATATAGGATACCCTCAACACATTTCCGTTGAAATAATCTTTAAAAATGGCATTACAACTTCATCTACATTTTTATCCCACTTGGTATCCGACATGGGTTCCAAAGATTTTAATAAAAGAAATTATTTCAGGAAATTAGCATATATCCAATAGGATTATAACATATTGCATTACCATTCAGATTTATATTTCAGAAGAATATCAAGGATTAGCATATGTACAAACTCTATAATAACTTAATTAAAACAAGATGAAGTTTAAATGCATTGTAACAAATGAAATGAGATTTAATATTTGTTACATTTGTCAAATTCAGTTATCTTCTCTTTCTCAGGCAAGGTTATAAGATTTTAAACTTACTCAATTCACATTATAATGGAGAAATTTTCAAACGCTGACACTATCCTATGAAATGAATTTAGTTGCCTATAAAACACTGGATTCTGTTTCTTCCAGTGGCAAAGAACAGATGAGGGTATATTTTTATTCTCTCAGGGAAAATAATATAAGCATTTTATACCTCACGTTTTTAGTTCCTTGGTATTGCTCTTAAAAACTAAATCTCCAAAGCAGGATATATTCTTCACTATGTTCTACCATTTCACCTTCTATCTTATTGGAAGATTACACACACACGCGCGTGCGCACACACACACACCCTAACTTGAAGCAATGTGACAAAAAAATAAAATGACCAATATAAAAACTCATGAAATTCTTTCTTGTATTTCAGCATTGCCCTTGAGAAAGGCCTAGTATTGACATTCAATATATGTAATATTTATCTATTGATATTTTGTGGCCAATCCCTAAAAGATATCTGAATCATTAATAACTAAGTGCCAACTAATTATTCTACTTTTTATGGAAGCAGAAACAGCTTGGATTTAGCAACCATGTACTTTCATATTGTTTAAAATATAAAGCAAAAAACTGGAAGCAAATCAATAATTTTTCAAAAAGTTCAGATTTAGAACCAAGCCATAATTTTCAATTTTGACATAGATTCCTCTCATTTTCAATAAGAGAATTTTTGTTTGTTTTGTTACTGCCTTAATTTGATTTCTTTGTCTGGATATAAAAGCCATCATAATTATTCCTTGTCTTTTTTTCAACCTATTTTCTAGTCCCAACCTACTACTGTTATCTAAAACTCCTCCCTATATTCTCAGTATATGAAAATTACGTAATATTTAACTACTCACACGTCAACCAGAATAAGCATGTCTTTAGGAGATGCGGCTCCTTGGATGTACCTGTAACAAATATCATACGAATAAGTTTTTCTCTTGTAAAATATCAAGCATTGATATTTGTTGAACTGCTATTTACTAATCTCTGAGATATTTTCCAAGCAAGGCCCTACTTCCATTCTATCTAGGTAGACGATGCTCTTTTATTCACAATTCTGTAACATCAACTTCAGAAAAGCTACATTTAACATAAAAGAAATGTCAGAGGCATAATACATAAGGTATGTTTTACGGATATTTATAACAAAGGAATAAGAGATGTGCTTTAATACTAGGAGCAAAAGAAATTAACACCTGGAAGAACATTTCCCTAAAAAAAAAAAAAACGTTATCCTAAATTCCATTTTGCTGACCACAGGTTCTAAAACTCACTCTAAAGAATAATAATAGGGCTTCCCTGCTGGCGCAGTGGTTAAGAATCTGCCTGCCGATGCAGGGGACATGGGTTTGAACCCTGGTCCGGGAAGATCCCACATGCCACGGAGCAACTAAGCCCGTGCACCACAACTACTGAGCCTGCGCTCTAGAGCCCACGAGCCACAAATGCTGAGCCCACTTGCCACAACTACTGAAGCCCTCACACCTAGAGCCCGTGCTCTTCAATGAGAAGCCACCACAATGAGAGGCCCGCGCACCACAACAAACAGTAGCCCCCGCTCACCACAACTAGAGAAAGCCCGTGAGCAGCAACAAAGACCCAATGCAGCCAAAACTAAATAAATAAATAAATTAATTAATAATAATAATAATAAAAACAAATAATAAGATTGTATCATATATTTAAACACACACAAAAAAACCCAGCAAAAATAGATGAGTGGTCTAATCTGACAAAGGGACAATAAAGACTGACAAAGGGACAATAAAGTAATTAAAAACAATATATAATGTTACTTCCAAGAGTTTCAAGTAGTGGTTCACAGACTTTATATTATCTTAAAAATCACCTGGAGAGCCAGTTCAAAATGCTGATTTCCACACTCAACCCCAGCCCTACAGATTCAGAATCTCTGCACGTGAAAAGAGACTCAAGGAGAATAGTTCAGCCACTGTAGAGATAAACTTAACTACAGGTGAATGATCCCGAAAACTCATGTTGCCTGGCCACAGGCTGATGGGTAGTGGGGACCTGCCTTCCCCAACAAGAAGAGCTGCATCTGAACTCAGTGTTCTACTTATTGTCCAAGATTCTAACTTCTCAGAAGCCTGCCAGATAACTTGCCAATAAGTTTTCAGGCAACATTCAGCACAATTAGTAACTATTCAGCACTATATGTTCATGAAACAGAGTTTACAGCTTGCACTCAAGTTTGTTTTTCTATTAGAAGGTAAAATGGCAGGGTTGCTGGGATATTCCAGTGGAAGGCAAATCTAGTTCATGTCTAGCATCTTGACAAATGGTCCTGACATGCCTCTCCATGAGGAAGACGGAGGACAGGATATCGTCTGCCTCTTCTAGCTGGGACCTAGTTTCTAAGTTTCCGCCGAAACAACTGGTTCCTGAACCCAAATCATGTGATGTCATAGGCTTTGCCTCCACTCAACAACCCATGGCTTCAAAGCCACTAACTTAGAGAAATATTGTCAAGAATAATATGTGGATTAATAATACCTGGTACTATTATACATGGTTGGTGTTTATGTAAATTGCTACTGGGACGTTTAATAGGGCATTTTAAAAGCCTTAAATACGTTTCTTTGAATCAACTATTATGTCTCTTACAATTTGTCTGAACCCTAGCAAAAAGTCAGAAATAACCTAAATGTCCAATAATAGGGGATTTTTAAAATAAGTTACCATCTGGTCATTCTTTCAAAATGATGGTACTGTGTCTCTTATGAAAAGATATTGATATGAAAGAGTAGGTTACAAAGCACTATACTGTATAACATGTGAACTCATTAAAAAATATAGAACCACACGATTAAACACATTCAAAAAATGAATTAAAATGCACGAGTTTAATAATTGTTTCCCAGTGAGTGTAATTATGATGTATTTGGTATTTTTTGATTCATATGTTAGGAAAATGAGTTTATTTAGTAGTAAGGAACAAATAAACTTTTTTTTTTTGAAAAATGAAACATAAGCTATATGACTATAACTAGGGGCAGCTCTTACCTTGGGGCTAGTTCTCATTAGTTCACCACCAGAGGCAAACTATATTCTGCTCTATCTAGATGTTGATTATTAGAGCCCTACTCCAAGCAAACTGGGAGACTTTCAATAGAAATCCCCACCAGCTAAAAGAGATTTAGAAATGACATTGACTATAAAACTGAAAGTAGTCCATTTGAAATGCATCTGATGAATCATTTCAACAACTTCATTATCACTGCCCATTGAACTCATCATCTTCATTTAGCTTTAACTGTTTTAAAGTATAAATGTATAAAAAATTCAAATGTATAAAAGGGAAAAAAAGAGGTTTTGAAATAATCAGACAATATTCATCCTAATAATGGAAAGATCCCTTGCAACTTTTTAACAAACAAAAAAAAAGAAACTTTATTTTGTCTTTTTCATCTTTTCATGGCTACCCCAAAATTCTTACCATGGTCTCCTGCGTACATCATAAAGGTCAATCTTGTTTGGAGTTCTACTGTTATCAACCCATGGAGAAGCTTAAAAAAAGAGAGAGAGAGAGAGAAAGTGATTGAGAGACAGCAAGAGAGTGAGAGAGCGAGAGAGAGAATTTAAACTTCAAATAGAGAAGTTAAATCAAACTATTGGGTTGGCCAAAAAGTGCCTTCGGTTTTTAAGTAAAAATAAAAGACAGATTTTTCATTTTCACCAAGAACTTTGTTGAAAAACGTATTCACCTTTTTGTTCTACTACTTTCTGCTATTTTTCAGGCAACTTCATAATTTCATTTCCCCAAAATTTTTTATCTTTTTGAGCAAAGAACTGTTCCAGGTGCCTTTTACAGTCTTCCAAGGAATTGAAATTTTTTCCATTAACAGAATTTTTTAAAGACCGAAATAAATGGAAATCCGAAGGTATGATGTCTGGTGAATACGGCGGATGAATCAGAACTTCCCAGCCAAGCTGTAACAGTTTTTGCCTGGTCATCAGAGAAACATGTGGTCTTGCATTATCCTGATGGAAGATTATGTGTTTTCTGTTGACTAATTCTGGACGCTTTTTGTCGAGTGCTGCTTTCAGTTGGTCTAATTGGGAGCGGTACTTGTTGGAATTAATCATTTGGTTTTCTGGAAGGAGCTCATAATAGAGGACTCCTTTCCAGTCCTACCATATACACAACATCACCTTCTTTTGATGAAGACTGGCCTTTGGTGTGGTTGGTGGTGGTTCATTTCACTTATCCCATGATCTGTTCCCATTCCACATTATTGTACAGTATCCACTTTTCATCGCCCGTCACAATTTGTTTTCATTACGTTTAAGTAGAGAATCTCATGCGGAAATATGGTCAAGAAGGTTTCTTCGCTTAACTTACGTGGAACCCAGACATCAAAGCGATGAACATAACTAAGCTGGTGCAAATGATTTTCAATGCTTATTTGGATATTTTGAGTATGTCGGCTATGTCCCACGCGTTATAATGTTGATTGTTCTCAATTAATGTCTCCATTTTATCGCTATCAACAACTGGTCTACCCGACCTTGGAGCATCCTCCAGCAAGAAATCTCCAGCACGAAACTTCGCAAACCGCTTTCGACACGTTCGATCAGTCACAGCACCTTCTCCATACACTGCACAATTTTTTTTTGCATTTCTGTTGCGTTTTTACCTTTCTTGAAATAATGAAGCATAATATGCCCAAAATGTTGCTTTTTTTTCTTCCATCATCAGTATTAAAATGGCTACACAAAAGTTCACCAATTTTGATTAAGTCTTTTTTAAATGCACGCTGATATGACAGCTGTCACATATTGTCTAACAAAATTGTTTCAAATGAAGTTAAAGACAACTAAGTGCTACTAGAGCCATCTTACAGAAAAAAACTGAACAGACCTTTCGGCTGACCCAATATTAGATTTTATCTAGGAAAGTAATAATTTTAAAAGTCACAAAGCACCAAGGACACATTCTGCTTATCCACAGTAATGTTAAAATGGGAGATACCATTTTTATGCCCTTAACGTTTTTCTTTTTTAAAATTTAAAACAACACAGCAATACAAAAGAAAGTTGTATAAGTCAATTTCTTTTTCATATTATTTCAGAAATAACTTGTTCACAATTGGGATTTTCTGGGTGACAATGAATATGTTTTACCAGGTGTCCAGAGGTTATACATTTTCTTTCTTCTCTACTAACAGAAAAATTTACCTTAAAAGAAAATTTATTTGCCACTAATGAAAACTGTACTTACAATTATTTGATTCTTATATTTTCATTCAATGCTACATTATCTTGGTCTACAAAAAGATTGTTTTTCTTGGATTGTTATCACATAATAGCATAATTTTTTAACCTTATTACTCCCATATTTGATAATGGCCAGCCCATTTGAAATTATCATTTAAAAGTTACATTATAATTAACATAACCGCACAAAAACTTTTCCTGATATTTATTTGAATGATCTGAAGTAATTCAAGTACAGATTCAAGAACCTTCTGTTAGGAGACTTCCCTGGTGGCACAGTGGTTAAGAATCTGCCTTCCAACGCAGGGGATGTGGGTTCAATCCCTGGTCAGGGAACTAGATCCCACTTGCATGCCCCAATTAAGAGGTTGCATGCCACAACTAAGGAGCCCACTAGCCACAACTAAGAAGCACACGTGCCGCAACTAAGAAGCCCGCCAGCCACAACTAAGGGGCACACGTGCCACAACTAAGGAGCACAGCCCACAAGCCGCGACTAAGGAGCCCAGCAGCTGCAACTAAGGAGCACATGTGCCACAACTACAGTAGCCCACGAGCCACAACTAAGGAGCCTGCTTGCCGCACCTAAGACCTGGCACAACCAAAATAAATTTTAAAAAATAATAATAAACTTAAAAACAAAAGAATCTTCTGTTAGTTTCAGAGCCTTTATCATTTTGCAGTAAACAGAAAAATAGTATATCTAACTGTATTGCTTTTTAAATGCAATTAATTTACACTATTCTAATTAAAATACTTTTGTAAAATACTTTACAAAGCTTTACACACACACACACACACACGCGTGCGCGCACCCCTTAGACCCAATGGAGAACAATAAATGCTGATGAATTGGATGATAATTTTATGCTGAAGTCCTCCTCTCCTTGAACACTTTTAAACATATGACTCTTTGGAAAATTCCTAATAATAATTCATGTGACTTATGCCCTTCAATCTATTTTGCCGTTTTATTTATTGAGAAATGATGAAAATTACATAGAACTTTTCTGAGAATCACGTTTATTAGCCAACTAGGATAATTTGGCCATTTAGGATATGTCAAAAACATATACTACTGAGCCTCTCCTTGACTGTGAATTTTCTTTCTTATTAGCAGCTATATTATAAAACAATTTATTCATTTTAAGTGACTAATCACATTTATAAGAAACAGCTAAGTTTAAATATAGCACTCCCCCAACAACCATTTACTGATACAGTCAATGCAACTGAAATGGTAAATTTACTTTAATTCTTTCCATTTGCATTTGCAGAAACTTAGAGCCAGTGAGATAAAATGACTTTTTTTTTTTTTTTTTTTTTGTGGTAGCACTAGAATTAAGCTACAAGCATGCAGGCAGACATATCAGTTCACTTTCAACTATTATCTAACTCCTCAAGATAGGGTCTTTGTAATAACTACATATTTAAATAACTTTTATTCTTCTTTTAGTATACTGTTATGCTGATTGTACATTTATTGTCTCAGCTCCGAATTCACCCATTTATCTTGTTCTATGAAAATATCTCTGGGTCCTTCAAATATTTTTCTTTTACCCACAAGCACAATCTTAAGCTTTGTCCACAGATGAAGAAAGAAAGATGCTGAATGAGAAAGTGGTTTTTGATTCCTGGTCTGGTTTGTTTGCTCAAACGCTCTGGCAGCAAATGTAGCTTTCCTGGTGTTTGGCTCCTGCAGTGCTTGGGTATTCTCCAGAGCTCGTGGGTAGCTTCTCCAGAGCTGTTGTGGGTAGCTTCTCCAGACCAAGGCTTCCGGAAAGCTCTCTGGTTCTCCAGCAGTACCCCTGGGTATTTTTGTAGTGGAGAGCCTCTGATGAGACACCAGGAACCTTTTAGAGGGTGAACTTCCAGCAAGTCCTACCAGTGTGACACTGTAGTACCTTCTCTGACATTTCGTGGATCACGACCATGTCCTCTGTAAAAAGATCTGCGTCTCAATCCAGGGGCACTGGGGGACAAAGGCTCTTCCTTGGGCTATTTCTGCCCTATGGGTGGTAGTTATTATATTAACTTATATAATATTTCACCTGCTAGTCCAGTATTATTTAGAGTTCTCTACACTTCTAGCCAATCCCTCCTTAATCCCTGCTGTAGTTAATAATTCTTTATTAAAAAATTAACTTTTAGGACTTCCCTGGTGGCGTAGTGGTTAAGAATCCACCTGCCAATGCAGGGGACATGGGTTCGATCCCTGGTCCGGTAAGATTCCACATGCCATGGAGCAACTAAGCCCGTGAGCCACAACTACTGAGCCCGCGAGCCATAACTAGTGAAGCCCACACGCCTAGAGCCCGTGCTCCGCAACAAGAGAAGCCACCGCAGTGAGAAGCCTGTGCATCCAACGAAGAGTACCTCCCGCTTGCCGCAACGAGAGAAAGCCTGTGCACAGAAACGAAGACCCAACACAGCCAAAAATAAATAATTTAATTAAAAAAAATAAAATTATCCTTAAAAAAAATTAACTTTTCCTGTTCAAGACATTGTGTTATCTCTCTCCTGACTGGACTCAGACTTACATAAATATTCTGATGACTTGAGAAGTGAGATTAATCACCACCGCCAATATAATAGTGGCCATCATGAGTTGAAAGTGGTCAAAAAACTGGAATTTGAAAGTCACGCTTAAATTAGATTTCTGAATTTTTTGCAGAGCACATTCACCTAGGATCTGTTTTCAGTATAACTGCTAATTGAAATGAACTGTGATATATATTACTATGGTCTATAAAATTTATTTCTTTAAAGACAGAAAAAAGGGCTATAATTTACAGTAGGAGCCAGACCATTACATTTTAACATGTTTTATAATCTTAGATGGTTTCTATTTAAAAATATTAATAATGTTCCCTTAGAAGTCCGCTGAGACATTTACTATTAGGAAATATCCCTCGGTTACATTAAATTATTTATATTATTTTAAAATTAAATAATGTAGTTTCTTCTGTGATATTACTAATTAGTTTGTTGTAAAATCCCACTGTGGTACTTACATGGTACATTATATATATAGGCTCAGAAATATGGAAGGTCAAATAGTAAAAACAGATAATAACCATACACTGCAATTCCCTGAAATAATCAGTTTCATAATGAGGTACAATAAAGGCTCCATGGAAGGAAATCGGAGCTTCTACAGTCCCTGTAAAAAGTGAAATGTCACTCATTTTAGATGTCCCTTTTGCTTTCCAGTAAGATTTTGGAATGACAGGAGAAAGGAGTGGAAATGACAGCCTACAATGTGGGCATCTCATTTCTGAATGCCATCATTAATGGTGATAATGATCATTTATGCTTTTTTTTTCCTGACAAAAAATGAACTGTGGGTGTATCTGACTAAATCTATCTGATGACATTTCTACTTCACATGACATTTAGGGTGTGCTATGTCAGTATCAAACCACTGAGTTAAAAAAGGTGTTTACCTGTACATTAACTTAGGATACTGAAATATTCTTGAGAAAGTATGCAGATTGTAGAGGCATTTTCTAGTTAATATGGTCTAAAAAGAATAGAGTATCAATTTTTTAAATTTCTGCTAGGAGACAATAAAGTACAAAATGATGAACTGAGGGCTGATTCCCTTGGTAGAAACACTATTTCAAATGACATCTAATTGCATTTCCAATTAACTTAAAATGCATTTTCTAATTCTAAAAGACTTCAATTTTTAGTCTCATGGAAAGACAAAAAAAGTAAATTTCACATACTCAAAAATGCCTATAAAAACCAACCCTGTTTCTACTGCCTGGATCTAATTTATGTTATGTGAATCATTTGTTTTAGGCTTGTCTCAATCATCTCCTATGAAGTATTAGTCATGGTTCTGAATTGCTAGCCAAGATAATGAATTTGGACTGTTCTTCTAAGGAAAAATTAATTCAATAAATGTGTACTGCACAGCTCACAAAATTTCCTGGAATCTAAGTGTTGCTGAGCAACTACTACCGTCTCAGTATGGATTCTACACAGTCCTTAATTTATTTGCATCATGGCTCCCCCATCAAGGGTCAGGTACATAACAGAGTGAGGGTTATGTACACATGTCAAGGTGTCAGTGCCTCTTGGAAAGCAAATAGCTGTCCTCTTCAGATTTTGAGGCAGCAGATAGGCTCTGCTCCCCAATAAAACTTTTAACCTAGGAAACCCTAAACATAGAAAGAGAATTCTGTATTAGCTATGGTAACACAAAGTGACTTGAGCAATCTCAAATCTTCTGTTTCTGCACAGTAAAGATTATTTCTGTCTCATCGAGCAGATTAAGTTAGATACTACTAGTCACAAGGCATAGATTCTGCTCCAAACAGGTATTCAGAGACCTGTAGCTGGTGCAGCTTTTGCATTCTTCAATGCTTGGTTTCCAAGGTCACCTAGGACAGTGACATGCAGCTGACAGAGGGAGGCAGGAAGTTCCAAGAAGGAACAACCAAGTCCTAACAACTTCAGATTTGAAGTGACACATATTTCACTTTCACTCATATTCTGCTGGTAAGAACTAGTCACATGGTCCTACACAGATGCAAGAGTGGTCCTGGCTAGGCAGTCATGCCCAAAAGCAAAACATTAGGCTAGAACGGGAGGACAGAACTTTCGTAGACAGCCAGCAGCCTCTGCCACAGGTACAGATAGACAACGTAAAGATGAATAATGTCCACTACTATGTTCTGTTCTCAGCAATGTTGTCAAGTAAGCCACCTTTAAGATGAGAGAGATAAGAAAGGGCTAAATACAGAACCCAGTAAATGTATAGCACGTTGAGCTTAAGAATGACTTCTAGACTAAATCCTAGGGCTGGGGTTGCTTGCACAAGAAACTCGCTAGAAGAAAAAAATTGGAAGCCAACCACGTGTTGTCACTGATATTTGTGTTACCAAAGAAAGCACAAACCTAGTCTGCAGAAATCCTGCAACTGTTGTGAACCCTAAAGCAGTTTTTGAGCTCTAAACCTGCACCAGAAACAGCAAGGTATGAAAGCTGTTTAACCCCAAGCACACCCCTTCACATGTGCTTGAAAGGGTTACAGACAAGAGAGTTGCAACCACAGAACACTACCGGGAACCGTCAGATGGGCTAACCAAGAAACTTTATGCAGGAGTAGGAGGTCTTTATATTTCCTTGCCTGGAGGATTATGATACATATCATGGACCAGTGATTGCTCTCTTTTTCCCTCTCACTTTCTCCATATGGAAGTTTTTATTGTCATCCAGAAGACAGCACCATTGCCTATTAGATATCTGGTCAGTGATGGGAATAGGGCAGAGTAAGTAACGGGTATTCTGCTGCGTTGTTAGGTAGCCAAATTAGGAAAAGTCATATCCGCATGACGGAGAGAATTGCATGTGACCTGGAGATCCTGAATTTTGAGCTGAAGGTACCAACTTGTTGGGACTTTGGAACATCTCCTGTGGAAAGGAAGTGAGTATGTTCTATGTATGGGAAAGTGTGCACAGATACTTACACTCCCAGAGGAACAGACTGTGACAGGCCTTCAAAATACACTTTTGTTTTTCCTTCTGGTAAAAGTAACCCTAAAGTTTTAGTTGGCTGCCCACAAGAAACTGTACTTCTCAGTCTCTTTTGCCAAGGTGGGGTCATGTGATAAAATTTTAGTCAATAGCATGTGAGCAGAAGTGACACATGTACAATTTGGGGGTCATGCTGCTTGCCTTCCAGTTTTTTCCCCTTTACTTTTGGCCTCAACTGTGGATGTAGTAGTATTGATCCACTTTTGATCCTACAGATGAGGGCAACAACCTAAGGAATGGCAGATAGATGGAACCCTCAGTCTCTGGAAACCTCATGGACCAGACTTACCCCAACCAACTGATTTACCTACTAAGTAGGAGTTCCACCTGAGAGAAATATTTATAGTCTCTGTTGTGCTAGCTATTGTGTATGGAACTGAATTAATAGCCTGATACAGGTCAGAACTGTACCCAGTGACATAGACCCGAGTCAAGTTTTAAAGCTCGGAGAAAGTGCAAGAGGCAAAAGCTTCATGGAATATTTGAAGTCTATTTCACTATTTTTTCTTATATTGTCTTCTTAGGAGAGGATTATTTTGGCCCTAGGAAACGGCTTATTGCTATATAATATTTGTATTGCTAGAATCTAGGCAGTTGTGATGACTGTCTTATCTTTCATGGATCAATGATGAATTTCAGGGTACACATATGTTTCTGAACAGTAACTGGTCCCCAAACAATAACCATTCCCAGATCAAGTTTTCAAATCCTGAACAACCGAAGCTTTACAGCGTAGAACCACCAGTGGGATCCACAGGCTGAAGGCAGTCATTCCAGCTGGGTAAATGCTAGTAAGAAGAGCCTATTCCCTTCTCCCTTCAAAATTTTCTTCTCTGACTGGAAATAGCCTAGTGTAGCACTTAAGAGATAAGTTTTAGAGGTAGTCTACCTAGATTTTCATTGGATAAATTACTTAACCTTTTCCAGTAAAAGGGGGGTAACAGTTTCCACCTCCAAGGGTTACAGCTAAGATTCAATTATTTATACACGTAAACATTTAGAACTAGTGGTGGCACAATAATATGTACTCCATACGTGGATATTTGAAAACAGCATCACTGAGTCACTGGAACTACTTATCATAGGTTGTAGATTTTTTAAAATAATAGATTACTATAAAATGTGCTTAGATTTTAACTACGTAAATGCATAGTCTTATGACTAGGGCTTGGAACCTCATACCATTTTCCCATCCTACCCCCTCCCCATGATGCAGGCTGGTGTCACACAGTCAAAAAACTTCCTAGGAATCTAAAAACTGACTTCAAGAGGTTACCCCAGAAACCCCTGGAGAATACTGGCAGAAGGAAGAGGGCAGGATGGGAAAGGTGTATAGGCAGGGACACAGATAATGGTAACTCTGTTTCCTATCTGCATTTTCCCCCTTGTTTCATTTTATTTAGAAACTGATTCTCTGAAGTTCTACTGTGATAACTTGTTTTCAGCTCTGATATGATCCTGACTTGTTTATCTAGCTTAATTCAGCAAATCCCTATTCTTCACTATATGCAAGGCTCTGCCTTAGGTGCTACGGGGCACGCACACACACACATTAGATATAGATATAGATACAGGTATAGATATAGATTTATATACCTCTTTACCTGCAGTTACTTATATTGCCATGTTTTTTAAAAAAGAGCATATGAAAATAAATTCTGAAGGAAGAAAAAATTTGATAGCTGTTGTAATCTAGACAAAAACCAAGTTCTCTGAGAGAACAAAATAAAGAAAGATTGCTTTTAGGAAAGCCTTCACATGTCTGTATTCTATTTTGAATGATGGATAAGACGCATATGACCAGAAATAGGGGTCTGGGATCAAAGCATATAGAGATAGGAAAAAGGGGGGGGGCAGGTTGTAGAAAATAAAATGAAATTAAGAGTTTAAAAAGGGGGAAAAAAGGCAATTTGGGGTACATGGTGAAGGTTTAACTGTACAGTAAGAGACAAAACTCAAAATGTAGGCTGGTTTAGAGTTTTTGGATGGCCTCAAGGCCACAGCAAGTGAGTCAAATGGAATTAAGTGAACAGTTCCAGACTGTTTAATTTTACTGGAGAAGTGATAATCTAAGTTAACTCCAGATAACTTTTTAATAAATTTATTAGATGTCTCTTTGCATTGTGTGTTAATGTCTTTATATTTTTTCTGTCTCATCTACCTGTGAGCTCCTCCAGAGCAAAATTCTCTCCTACCGGTATCTGAATCCTTAGGATACCTCAATTTCTTCAGAAACAGCAGTTTTGCTTGTTCTGATCAGTTTTCTTCCTTCCAACTCATACTTGACTATATTGACATAATCAGATTCTTTTTAGATTTTAATACTGTTTCTGAACAATGAGACTTGAAGTTCAATGATAGTGTTATATTGGCTTGAGAGCACCTTTGGTATCTCCACTGTAATATGTCCAGAACACTTCTCTAATTTATAGAAAAATAAGCATTGGAAACTCACATACAGATACACAGTATTAAAGCCAAGGATAAATGATCATAGTTTTAAAACTTAACGTACTTATTACAAAGTGATTTTCTGGTAATTCTGTAGATGTCAGATAGACCAGGTAAAACATTTCCATTTAACAAGGGATATTTGTTTGTCAACAGAAGTAACAGATAACAAGGTCAAGTTGTGTGGTTAAGTGAAATATTCCATAAAGTAAATGGTACACAAAGACTTAATCATTTAGATGGTCCATATGTAGTTATTAGCTGTGGCTCAAAAATAAACTTGAACATAAGTTCTATGAAGTAAAAGATGAGAAGGATTTACTGGAAAATAATTGCAGATGTGTGCTACATAGAGAAAAATGTGAACTCCAACAGAGAAAAAGCTTTCTGTTTTTGCAAGCAAATAAATCCAGTTAGGTGATGATAATGACATATTTATAAAAACAAACAATGATTCTACAGGAACAAATTTCCTATTTTTATGTCAGTAAATCTTCTTAGATAACGGGGTAAGGATATATTTCTTAGAAATTTTATATTTGGTATATCTGAGAGAAGTACTTAAAAAGTCTGAATTTTTGACAAAAATGTTTTTAATTTTTCTTAATAAAATATACTGAACATAAAATGAATTACATATCAAAGATGGTTCTATGCCTCTAAAAATGGACAGCATAGGGTATACAAATTTAGCAATATATCAAAGAAAAAGGAACAGAATGAGATATTTTAGAAGTTACAAAGAGCTAAAGCTTTTAAACTAAACTTATTCACATATTTTATATACAGTGTTATCCCCCATCAAATTAAGAGCACCTTCCATCTTCATATTAGCATCCTACTTAACTGCTCTCACCTGTGAAATCATTTCATCAGTTTAAGTGTGACTGGATCCATAGTTGATTGCAAAGTTAGCAACTCTGCAACCCTTACATGAGAAAAATAAGACAGACTCAGGTAAGAGATGAGGTTATGTAAAAGGAAACAAAAATAAGGCTACAGAAATACCTCTGTAAATCAGCATCATGTGAGAATTTCAAAATAATACATTAATTTGTATATATATAAGATGTGTCCCTCAGAAAACACAACTTATTGATGGTATATAGAAAAGCAAATCATGTAATTCAGAATATAAACCTTGTGCATGGGTGTAAATAGAATTATTGTGGACTCGCCTGTCAATACATCAAATTTTACTATTCTAAGTCGAACTCATCATTTTAGTCCCCAAATAAAAATATTTCTGATATTTTATTTCAGTAAGCATTCTCATATCCAAATTAAAAATTAGTCATCTTAGGGCTTCCCTGGTGGCGCAGTGGTTGGGGGTCCGCCTGCCGAGGCAGGGGACACGGGTTCGTGCCCTGGTCCGGGCGGATCCCACATGCCGCAGAGCGGCTGGGCCCGTGAGCCATGGCCGTTGAGCCTGCGCGTCCGGAGCCTGTGCTCCGCAACGGGAGAGGCCACAACAGTGAGAGGCCCATGTACCGCAAAAAAAAAAAAAAAAAAAATAGTCATCTTAACTTATATCCTATGTCTGTCACTAAATTCATGTATTCATTTTTATGTTTTTCTCATTTTATCTTTTTTTATTGAGCTATAATTCAGATATAACATTGTGTAAGTTTAAGGTGTACAATGTGTTGATTTGATACACTTTTATGAGGGCTAAGTCAGATAGAAAGACAAATACTGTATGACATCACTTATTGGTAGAATCTAAAAAAGCCAAAACTCACAGAAAGAGTAGAGGAACCATGACAGAGATTTTTTGTCTCCCAATATCTCTTCTCCCCTTCCTGCTTGGTACAGCTTGTGCTTTTCAGCTGTGTACATGGCGCCTTGAAGCTAACTGTGACCATGAGACCACTAAACTCTGGCCAATGTCACGTGAAAGGTTTTGTATGACTTCCAGAAAGTGCCTTAAAAAGGGAGGGAATACCACTCTTAGTCCCTTAAGAAAAAACACAAGCAACAGTGGTGGACACTGCAGCAGACAATTTACTCAGAAGATGACAGAGAAATGATAGGAGTTGTCAACCCCTTATATGTGAAGTATCCTTATCAGTCCTGGTCTCTGTAACTGATATTCTTTGACTTGAGTGAGAAACAAACCTCCATAGTGTTGAAATCACCATTGTTCTGGCTTTTCTCTAACTGGTAGCTAATACTAGTCCTAACTGATACACTGGACTTTAATCATTATTAGCATAAAAAAACCAATAAAGTAATCATTTCCACATAAAGTGTATTTATACAGCAATCAACAAATGTAGTTAAACATATTTATAGTTAAACTTTGTATCCAATCACAAATATCAAAGTAAAAAACAAAAATACAGGTATTTTTTTAAGATAATTGATCAATGAAAGCAGTTCTTTTATAAATGCCCCAAAATGTTGAAGATCCACTGTTATCTTGTTTTCTTCAAATCAACCAGAAATCTATCAAATGCTCCCTTCTTAAATAACCAAAAAAGGATTCTTTGGACTACTTTGTCATCTGCTATTTGCTGTTTAAAACATTTTTAAAGTATTTTCAAAAAGAGGGGCTTCCCTGGTGGCGCAGTGGTTGAGAGTCCGCCTGCCGATGCAGGGGACACGGGTTCGTGCCCCGGTCCAGGAAGATCCCACATGCGGCGGAGCGGCTGGGCCCGTGAGCCATGGCCGTTGAGCCTGCGCGTCCGGAGCCTGTGCTCCGCAAAGGGAGAGGCCGCAGCAGTGAGAGGCCCGCATACCGCAAAAAAAAAAAAAAAAAAAAAAAAGAGTTAAGCAGCTCAAGAACAACTGGCTATCCGCATGGCAAAAATATGTCCTTCTATATACTTTGCACACAGGGCCTTTTGCATTTTCTTCTACCAAAATCCTAGCAGATATAAGAACAAGGAAGTGTCTCCCTAAGGAATATTTAAAACTAATTCAACATATGTTAGGTTCCTGTACTGTAAACCCACGTTTTTGAAATGAACAAATGAAGGAGGATGAAGAAAGAACAAATGATTAGTAAGATATTTTTTAAATGTAATAGGAAATTTTTAGTTTTTTTCTTTCTTTTTTTTTAAGTGCAACTAATTATCTAAAAAGAGTAAGCTGCCTACATTGGCATTTTGACAAGCCACTAAGTCCTGATTACAATCCTAATTACTACAGTAATTGGTACAATTTCAAGAGACACTAATAGATGAAATGCGTAGTTTGTATGTACCGTTTCTATGATGCATAAAAATTCACAAAGTTGATAGCTCTTGAAAGCAGTTTTACTAGCATTAAGGTAAATTTATATAAATCAATTAAGGGCTTCTAAAGGAAAGCACTCATAAATGAAACTGATTGTCCAGTCATCACATATTCAATGAAGATGTCACCAGACATGGGTTCCAGCTTTACTCTGCCATGAAACAAGCTGTATAACTAAGGCAAGCCCCTCTAGTTATCATCCTACAGAACAAAGACTGTGAACTTAGCAAATGCTAAAGGTCTAAATGCGTAAGTAAATAAAGATAGTGTCTGCCCTGGAAATCACATTCTTCAATCATCCCAAATTACTGCTGAAGAAATAGGTTCACAGATAGAACATGACTTAGCGGAAGTACACACCTATGCTGATGGCAGCTTTAATACGAATCAAGAACTTCTCTTCCCTCAGTATAATGTTCCTTCTATTATCACACAGCCAGCCTACCTACCTTCTAATTTGGAGAGGAGAAAGAGGGGAAAAAAGAAAAAAGACATACAAGTCATTTTTATAGCTTATTTCCATACATTATCAACCAAATTAGAAAACAGACAATTTATTGATATTCAGTCTAAGGACAGATGTTAGAGTACAAATTCCCACTAATTACCAAACTGCTATTCAGAATCACTCTGCAGAGGTGCCTTTATATTATGTCAGCTCTAGAGCCCTCCTTATATGGAAGCAGTAGTTGTCTCCATGCAGTTTAAACAACCTAACAAATGGAAATCATGAGGGTGGCTAACCATCACTGACTTTCTCCTACACATTTTAGCAAATAAGAAACATATTTCATTCCTTTTTCCTCTTAACAATTCTACAATTTAACCATTTTATCCTCATTTCACAGCTGAAGTCTGTGACTGTTTTCCAAAGCTTATCACCACTTCAATTGATGGCAGCGGGATTTATACCCAGGCTATTGGGTATATACCTGCTTAACCCGCTCACATCACGTAGCCCTGTTCTAAGTAGCATCTTAACACTGACAAAGACTATTTTTTTAGACTCTATTGTGAGTCAGAGAATTCTAATTTCTACAAAACACTTTATTTACAATAATGTGGCAACATCTTTTAAAGGTAGTTTACAGAATTAAAAAAATGACAATTACAAAATTCTACATTTGTATTGGGTTGGCCAAAAAGTGTGCTCGGGTTTTTCTGTAAGTTGATATGGAAAAACCTGAATGAACTTTTTGGCCAACCCAACATTAATATATGAAACAGATTGTTTGATCCTCACAATTCTGTGAGGTAGTGGGGAAGTTGATTTCTCATATTTTCTCACAAACTCAGAGCCTGAGAGATAAAGTTAACCAATTTAGGAAAAAGAAATACAGGACATCCAGTTAAAGTTGAATTTTGATTAAAAAACCACACATTTGAATGTAAGTATTTCCCAAGTATCGCATACTTACACTAAAAAATTCTTCTCTATCTGAAACTGAATTTTAATTGAGCATCCTTTATTTTTTTATTATTATTATGATTTTTAGCGGTATGCGGGCCTCTCACTGTTGTGGCCCCTCCTGCTGCGGAGCACAGGCTCCGGACGCGCAGGCTCAGCGGCCATGGCTCACGGGCCCAGCCGCTCCGCGGCACGTGGGATCCTCGCAGACCGGGGCACGAACCCGCGTCCCCCGCATCAGCAGGCAGACTCTCAACCACTGCGCCACCAGGGAAGCCCGGGCATCCGTTATTTTATCTACCACCCTACAGAGAGGTGACTTAACCAAGGTCATCATCTAAAACCTACATCTTCTGACCAACTCCTCTGTGTGGAGTTACTGCTAGGTATTATTGCTTAGTCATCTGTCTAGAACTCCTTCCACATTTCTATTTCAGCTTCTGCTCCCTTGTCAATTGACTGTGACCTCAATTACGTTTTTTAATTTCTCACATGAAGAGAAATCTGGATTTAGGCAAAATTATTCTAGTTGATACTCACTCTTGTAAAAATGCCTACTGTTTTGCATTTTCCAAAGTACTTTTCCTTCTATTATCTCATTGATCACAACAACCCTCAGAGGATAAACTGAAGCCTTGGTGTTCCTATTTTTCAGATTTGATGACTAAAGCTCGGAAAGTTTAGGAGACTCACCCAGTTCCTCACAGCTAGTAGGGAGCTTCTAGCCTGAGCCCCAAATCTTGTTATTTGAAAATCCAATTAAGTAACATTTATTCTATTTCCACTCACAATTAAGATAATTAACAATATTTAAAGGCTATTTTCATATTTGCTTTAACAGACAGTAATCAGGGATGAGCTGTTCTACGTTAATTTGGCTGGTATCAAAATGGCAAGGTTAAAATCAAAGAGGAAAGTATGGCTTACCGAGAAATTTTTTAAAAATCACTTCACTGTAAAAAGTCTTTAAACCTGAAAGAAGTGTGAAATGTGCTGAAAACACGTCTTAGCATAAAAAGAAATATAGTGGTCTACCTTTAATTATAATATTGTCTTAGTGTCTTTGCTAAAGAGATTTGGTTCTATTACAGCATTATTACCATAAAGAGCACTCATTCAGCTTTAAAAAAGAGGAAATCCTGCCACATGTGACAACATGAATAAGCCTGGAGAATATTACGCTAAATAAAATAAGCAGACACAGAAGGACAAGTACTACATGATATCACTTATATGAGGGATCTAAAATAGTCGAACTTATAGAAGCAGAGTAGAATGGTGGTTGCCAGGGGCTGGGGAAAGTGGGAAATAAGGAGGTATCGGTCAAAGGGTACAAAGCTTCAGTTATAAAGAATGAATAAGCCCTAGAGATCTTCCGTATAGCATAGAGCCTGTAAGTAACAATACTGTACTGTGCACTTAAAATTTTGCTAAAAGGGTATGTCGGGCTGCAACCCGCAGGCCTGCAAGCCCTGTACTCTCTCAGCTTCAAGAAGAAAGAGCCTAGAGTCAGTGACAGAGACGTCAATGGTTTAATGGACGGGGAAGCTTATGGGTCTGAAACAAGGTCCTAGAGTGACACCCCATCGTGTACAGCTGCTGGCGGGCAGAACATGGCAGCAGGTTTTGATAGGAGTGGAGGTGGGGAGGGGAGGGGGGGAGGGGAGGTTCCCAGTTACAAGGAGAACTGACACTGATGTCTAGTTGGCTCATCGGTTACCAGGGAAACCAGCAGAGAAGCATGCCCCTCACTGCCCCTTTGGTAATCTATCAGGTGGCGATGTTCTGATCTAAAGCTTAGAATAGTCATAAGTTGGGGCTGGTGGCAAGTAAGTAGGCATTTACTGATTAGGCTGTGTTATTAAGAGGGAAGGTCAGTCAGGTGAGTAAGGTGTAGGTGAAGCAGGGACTAGTTGAGCAGGGGATGGACCGAGGGCAAGAGAACAGCCATCCTGGCTGCTCATCTCCCTGCACAGGGTAGGTCTTATGTTAAGTGTTCTTATCACAAAACATATAATAATAAATAAGAGGGTGGGAGGAAACTTATACAGATGGAAGATAGGCTTTATGGCATTGATTGTGGTGGTGGTATCACCAATGTATACTTATCTCCAAACTCATCAAGTTGTATACATTAACTATGTACAGCTTTTTGTATGTCAAAAAATAATTTAAAAATAAAATAAAAAGAGCAACTCAGCAACAGACTCACTAAAACTGAAATTTCATTGAGGGTTGTGTTTCATAGCAGTCAAGAGAGCCATTACAGGGGCTCGGAGATCATTTGGTGAGTCAGCTTGTCAAACACTTGCTGAAAAACAAGACATCACAGAAGAGCCCAGCGTTGCTTCCACAGCTAATGTCCTGGGGGGACCACATGAATTCAGCTAAATTAAACCTTTAAAGATCTTTCCCAAGGTGAAAATGGACAAATGTCAACGTATTAGGAAATATATGATTAGGGTTTAAAAAAAATTAAAGCCATAATCCCTCAATTAGCATAAAAGATGATTTATTGGTATGTTTACAAATTGCTATTTCTAAAAAGAGCCATCTTTGAAGTGTGCAAAATATGATCTATCTTTCCTTCCGCCTCTTGACCCCAATGTTCTCTCTCCCCTTTCTTATACAATCTTCCCTCCCACTCCCATTCCTATTTCTCTCTCATAATCCTTATGTGTCTTTCTTTTATTCATGGCATCATCAATTTCCCTCTAGTACTGGGCTCTTCGTTTCTCCTCATTATCCTAATTTTCTCTTACTTATTTTTTCTCCTTCCTTCAACTGCATATATATGGAATTTTGTATTGAGGTAATATATTTTAAAAGACTTAAAAGCTACATAATGCAATAAGTTATTGATAAATATAATTATATTCATGTATTACTGTTATTACTTGTGTATTTTTTTTAATTGTACTTATAAATGTCTTATAAGACCTTCTATAGGGACCTCCCTGGTGGTGCAGTGGTTAAGAATCTGCCTGCCAGTGCAGGGAACAGAGGTTTGAGCCTTGGTCCAGGAAGATCCCACATGCCGTGGAGCAACTAAGCCCGTGCGCCACAAATACTGAGCCTGTGCTCTAGAGCCCGCAAGCCACAACTACTGAGCCCGTGTGCTGCAACAACTAAAGCCAAGTGCGTAGAGCCCGTGCTCCGCAACAAGAGAAGCCACTACAATGAGAAGCCCGCTCGCCGCAACTAGAAAAAGCCCGCACACAGCAACAAAGACCTAACACAGCCAAAAATAAAAAAATTTAAAAAATAAAATAAAATTTTAAAAGACCTGCTATAACTTTAAAGTTTATTATATTAGGTTTACTATGTACATGAGTAATAATACTTCTTTTCTTTATATTACATACGAAAATTTTCAAATTCCTGCTATATGGTATTTAGCATATTAATAACAAGAGTATTTTAGAAGTGTTGTATTGTACTGAACAATATTTCTGTACGTAGAAAATTCCACTATTATGATAACCTACGTGGTAATATTTTCTCGACATCAGATATTAACATTAATATTTTTCTAACTCATGATTTTTTCCACATTGAAATACAGAGTAGGCCTTTCGTATTCCATTGGATTTCTGCAGAAAAATAACTGTCAATGATCTTACCATCTGGCACTTGTTGCACGAAGTTATATATCATTACCTAATTTGAGTGCTATTTAGTCTGATAATGCCCACATACTTTTATTCACTGCTATTGCCATACAAAGATAGACATTATCTAATTTCTATTTCACCTCCTTTTCACTGTTGTGACCTTTATTGTTAATAACTATTTTTTAAATGTTTAGAAAACTCAAGTCTAAAAAGAAAATTCTCATATATATTGTAGCTGTTTAAAGCCAAATTACCTAGCATGTATCCCATAACTCAGGTCACGCTTTGAGAAAGTAAACGCATTTTTGCTTGTCATCTTGTTCTGAAAGGTGGTGAAGTTAAAAATACCA
This sequence comes from Lagenorhynchus albirostris, assembly GCF_949774975.1. Classification (NCBI taxonomy): domain Eukaryota; kingdom Metazoa; phylum Chordata; class Mammalia; order Artiodactyla; family Delphinidae; genus Lagenorhynchus; species Lagenorhynchus albirostris. The sequence continues at coordinate 81,105,136 of NC_083102.1, read as the reverse complement.
ACAGACATTTCATTTAAAGTGTTTTCAATAGGTTCTCGGGATCTACTAGTGATTAATATTTCATTTTCATTATAAACTTACTTCTCCTTACCCTTTTTTATAAGAATAAAGGATATTACAAAAGGGTTTATTCATGTTAATTTGTAAAATATATTCATTTCATTTAACAAATCCACATTCAGTGATTAAAGAAAAGCATCAGTACCTTTCGCATAAAAGCAAAGACTTGAAATCTGGAAAGAAATATTTTAATTAGTTTCTAAAAATTCTATTCAGTTCTCTACTGTGACTCATGGTCCATGCTATGCAGCTGGACCCTTAGAATTGTTTTAGGATTCATGAAAACCTCCTGTTCCCGGTCCATAGATACCTGTCCACGGTCTCACTGCAGCCCACCTGATTCCATGGGCCAGCTGCTTCTCAGGTGTTTTGGTTTAAAATAATTTTGGTAGATACAGAGCCAAGGAAGGAGGAATACTCTTTGCTTTTAATAGTAGTGTGATAACCATCTTTTACCAAGTAAGAGAAAGTAACAGAGTGTTCAAGAAGAACGAAGGCCGGTACTTACAGTTTTATTTGGTACCTCCTGATCACTAAGCACTTACCTGGATAATATCGTGCCAGGCCTGTGGCACTGCCAAACACCTGCCACAACAATGAAGGATCTTCCTCCCGATTTTTCTTGAAAACTTCATCTAAGGCGCTCGTCCAGTTGAGTTCATTTAACACAATCGTTGCTACCCCCCAAAAATAAGAAAAATCAATTAATTCAAATTTGGAATTAATAATTGAACCTGTCTTCCTTTACTTGCAAAATACTGTTATACATTTTCATTGCTTTACCTATAAAAGCGCTCTAACCTGGTGGTAATCTAAAGTTTAGACATGGAATCATTTCTTCAAACACGTTTATATGATGGTGCGGGACCTGTTCTGTGCTTTGTAGATGTTTAGAAGCACCTCTGCCCTCTACCCGCTAGAGGCCAGTAACATCCCCCCAGGTGTGACAAGCAAAACTGTCTCTAGACATCGTCACATAACCCCTGGGGGGCCAAATTACTTTCTGTTGAGAACCACTATGATGCATAAAACAGGCAGTATCAGAACTCTGCTGCTGGGAGGTATCTCTTGCACTGAGGCAGTTCTGAAGATGCTTACAAGGTCATGACACAGTGTGACAGTTCTGAAGATGTCTTACAAGGTCATGTCACAGTGTGATGTCTTACAAGATGTCTTCAGAAGACAGTTCTGAAGATGCTTACAAGGTCATGACACAGTGTGACCACGACTGCCCTCAGTATTTTTTTTTTTGGCGGGGGGGAGAAGAAAGGATTTATTACTTGCAGCAAGTAAGGAGAATACCAGGGATTTTCCCCAGAGCATTGTCTCCCCAAACAGCAAAACTGGGGAATTTTTAAGCTAAGGGTACATGCATATTCACAAAGGGGCTTGGGTGGTATATGCATATTCATGAAGGGGCTTGAGCAGAGGAGAATTCAGCACAGCTCAATATTGAGGATTCTCTGTGATACACTAACATAGTTTGGTCTGTTACCTGAATTAAAAAAAAAAAAACACCCCCAAACAAACAGATGTTTGTTACTGAGCATACTTTATTAACTGTGCTTATGTAACTACCAAAAATGCGTACATGTTGATAAAGAAAAACTCATTCAGAGGCTTGACAATATCAGTGTTAGAACTAAGAAGTGGCTGATACCTTATCGCTACCTTTATGAACAATAATTTTCTTTTTTCTGGTTAGTTCAACTAATAACTAGAGCACGGTGCTAATAAGGGACAGGTCATTGATTTTGATACCTACTTATAGTGACTGACTGATCTGGGATAGGTATCACAACCATACGCCAGTCATTATAATGAAAGAGAAACAATGATAATGTGGGATATAACAAGGGCTAAAATAATATATAATTTATAATTATGGGCCTCCATGATCATAGCATCCTATGTCTAACGTATTAAAATTCTAATTGGCTTAGGATATTATTTTCCCTTTATGCAAAAAAGATGACATAAGATAATCTCATCTTTTTTAGAGGGGTCTTTATATGTAAAATATGCACCATGCCCACAAGCAGATTAGCAGATTGGGACACTCTGCATTTGAGGATCTATGGCTAAGCCTAAATAGTGGACGTGAGCTTGGGATAAGGACTGGAGATACTGCTTAACTCTTTCCATTCTTTTCTGTGACCACAGTAAGTAAAAGAAACAAATGTGATCATGGTTAGATCACATACAAGATGTTTTAAAGGGAAAAGGAAAAAGAGCTTCTATCAAGAAAGAGGCACGGCATATGTATTTATATTTTAAAGTTTATCATTTACCAAAAAATGAAAAGCATGTATACTGTGAAATTGTTCTGGGACCAACATCTTCATGCATTTCTCATTACTGAAAACGAACGAGATTTCCATCTTTATGGATGTGATTACCTTCAAAAAGATCAGTTGTGTGTGTGAATATTCATGAGCTGGGTCAGATCCACAGTGCATCTGAGATACTAGTGAATTCATATTCCAAAGCATGATCCAATGAACACTGAGTGGCCAGTTATGTGAAAATTTATATTCACATAGATAACCTGAACTGATACTCACTACTCATGAATATTTATGGTACTATACAAAACATCACAGAAAAAGAGGGGCATTCTATCTTCTTTTAAACATTCATAAATTTTAGAGTAATATTCTACTCAGCAAAATAATGTTTATTTATGTTCCAGATAGTTAGAATAGATTGGGGATTAATGAAGTCTATCTCTTCAATTTCCTTGGCTTTTTAATTCACATTAAGCAACAGCTGATATCTAATTATTTTTAATAAAGTTTTATTTGCTTACAGGGCTAATTTTTTTCTCGTTTTATTTGATAACAATTACTAAGTATTAGGCTCTGATACAGTGATTGTGAATTGTACTTTTATGTACTCAGGGGAAAAAGTCAAGCTCTGGAATGTTCTTACCATCATGGTGATACGTTTTAAAATTGTAGTTTATATATTTGAAAATTCTTTTTCAGATGAGACATTGCAGAATGTTTTTCTCAAAATCTGTTCATATGCAAATGAGCAAGGTGCATAAATATTTTCAGAATAGACACTTGAATGATTTACTCAGAATGAAAGAAATGGTATTGTATATATATATCATATGAGCAAGGTTTATAAACTTGATGACAGTGTGAAGAAAGGAGTGAGGGTACAGATACTTCCATTTGTCATTGTGTATTTATAGAGACGCTTGAGTGCAATCATTATTCTAATAGCCACAATTTTTACTGGAATGTCCAGAGCAAGAAATCAAAATTCAAAGGATCTGCCATGCGAGTACAAAATTAGTGCCATCTCTTTAGAGGAGAGTTTGGCTGTAGTTGTCTATCAAAATTCTCCGTCTTTAGTCCAACAATTCTACTTCAAGGGATTTATACTATGTATAAAAACATAGTAAAACACCAAAACTGGAAGGTAAAATAAATTGCTGCAGTAGGAAATTCTTTTTCTTAAATTATATTGAAAGCAGCTAAAAATGTAAAAGAAAACATGTAAAACATCAAAGCAAATAAACAAGTATGAATACCATTTTAGATCGTTCTTGGTGATTTGGCTATACTTTTCGGGTCCACATTATGAACTACATTTGACTAATAAATATATATTACTTACGTATCCTATAATAAGCAGATTTTTATCTTCTTAACCTTCTAAAAATTAAATACCTAATCCAGGATTACTAAGGTGCCCAACATTTCCCCATTTCTACTTTATTAGCATAACTCAGGAAAAACAATAATGAAATAACTGGATCATTTGCAGATCGTGGCATAATAAAACTAATGCAGAATACTGCCCATGCTAAAACTTTTAAAATGCAATTATTTTTCTGTAAGGCACAGTCTTTATATAAATGTCTAGAGCAAGAAATAAAAATTCAAAGGATTTTATTTAATTGCAGAAACACTGGTATAAACTAGTAGCCAAATAATATTTCTTAAAATAATTCCAGAGTAAGTGATCTTTTTAAAAGGACTTGAAATAGTTCTTGGCCACAAATAAAACTTTACCTTTTATTTGGACAGATATACTCAAGAATATGGGTAATAGTTCTGACTGGTTTTCCATAAATCGTTAGGCAGTATTTAAAATTACATCATATTTAAGTTTCTCAATTATATACTGGATACGTATTGCATTATTTAATATATACTATATACTGTATACTATATACTGTATATACAGTATCCTGTATACTATATACTGTATACTATACTCATCCACGTCCTCCTTCTCTACCTCCTAAAATAGTAATGTTCTACATTCACACATTCAAACTTCTAATGTCTTGCTTGAATGGAGTACATGAGTGTACACAGAAATTCATGAGTGGCTTCTACTTTTTTCGCTGTGTAAGACAAACTGGTCAATCGTGATCTAGCCTTGAACCTACTGCCAATTACTAGTGAACTTAGCTAAGTGTCTTATGGCTTCTTTCAGAGTAAAATTAGTCCTCATCTTCTGTCAACTTTCAAGAAATGAAGATTTTTACCTTTGTTTGGAAATTAGAGTTTGTGAAAATAAGTCTTTCATAGATATCCAAGGCTAAGCTTATTAAAAGCAGTGAATGCTGGGAAAGCAAACCTTGACTTTGGGGCCTCTATTCTGAATGGTATAACAGCATTTCACTGATAATTGATTCAGAACACCAAGCATACGTCTCTATTCTTCTACTTAGTTTTCAGAAACAGGGCCTTGATGTTCAGCAGTTCTCTGTTTTGGAGGATTCTTTTGTTCAATCTGGCTTCTCAAGGGAAGAAAGAAAAATCTAATTTGTAACAGCACAAAAGAAGCACCTTACATTTGCTGCTAATTCTTCTAAAATACGTGATATATCTGTATCTCATTTATGACATGAATACAGAATTGCTGACAAGTTAGGAATCCAATTTTCTCCTGTAAATTTCAGCCATGAAGGGTTGCACTATTGCTCCCTTTTAAGTTTGAGTACATTTTGTTGACTTATTCAGGGTTCTGGGCCTCACCAGGCATTGAAGGCACTATATAACTATTTGAAAAACCTTAAGGTTATTTATAATGTCAGCTACGGCTTTGAAATGAAGTGCAAATATGCTAGGAAAAAGAAGAGAAAGTATTTTTTATGATTCGCTTAAAATATAAAATAACTTTGACAAGTCTGCATCAAAAAATACATCTTACACAACATAAAGTAGCTTTGACAGGTCTTTGATAAGCTCTGTAAATCTTAAAGCTATGTAAAGGGACTGGATACTAAAAATTATTTTTAATAGTAAATATGATACAATTAAATAATTAAAACAAGAGAATTGTCCAAAATGTTTACTACGCTATTTCCATTTAATAATACCATTCCATTATCATAGCCTTTCATTAAGATAAAACTAAACTATTGCCACTGATAACAAATGAAGTCAGGAATTTTTTAAGAACTTACTGTGCGCCAGCAGGTGTGTTAACCATTTTGTACGCATTATCTCACTTAACTAAATATGACACTTTGAGTGAGATATTATCTTATTTTTAGATGACAAAAACAAAACCTATTTTTAGATGATAAAAATAAAAGGGCATGTAATTTGTCAAAAATCATACAGTAAGAGCTGTAGAGAGAGCACCCAAATAAGTCAGATTCCAAGATTCTTACTGTTTTATGAGCTATTTATTATTTCTAAGCTTTCATTATATGTGTAGCTCTGATTTAGAATTTTAAATCTGAAAAAAGTAAAAATCACCTATGCCTTTGTAACAGTGTTTCTCAACTGAGAGAGATATTCCTTCCCAGGAGACATTCAGCAATGTCTAGAGACATTTTTGATTATCAAGACTGGTGGGAGCCTACTGGCATGTGGCAGGCAGAGGCCCGAGATGCTCTAAATATCCTACAATGAACAGGACAATCTCCACAACAAAGAATCACCCAGTTCAAAATGTCAATAGTGCCCAGGTTTACAAACTTTGCTCAAGTACAACTATGAACACAAGACAATTAATCTGCTTTGTAAAAAGCAATATTCCCAACGAATACTGTCAACAAAAAGCCACAACACAACTTCAAACCGAAAGTTGATACATTTAAAAAATATTATTGTTTCATATTAAATTATGTCAATATTTCAGGCTACATTTTGACACCCTTTGGGTGGAGCAAATTTTCATTTTAGTCCCCAAAATTCTAACACGTTATTCTCATACCTGAGCAAGTAAGTAGGATTTCAAAGCTACTTTTTAGTGCCATTAAATGTCATCCCTCCCCACCTCCTGGCTTTTGGACATTCATAGAATATTAGAGTTTTGCTTTTTTTTTAAAGATTCAACACTGTGCGATTCTAAACTAAATTTTATCTTTAGAGCAAATGTTCATTTTATCCCATAGTATATAAGGTAGTCATTAAAGGAGCTGCATTTAGCCGGTGAGCTGAGCCAGATGCCACTAACTTTATTCATCAACCTTAATCTCGAAAAAGAAAAATGTTAATAAGAACAAACCCACTGATCCAATTAAGCGCACAGACAAAAAGAAGCCACTTTAAGGACTAGACAGTGTGCATAAATATTAAAATGAACGAATCTTTTCAGCGGATTTGGCTAAAGGAATCTCACCTAATCCCAGTGTAAATGAAAGATTAATAAAGTACAGGGAGATGGGAAGACCAAATCTAATCTCTCTAATCATGACTTTGGCACCAGCATCCACCTCCCATTGAGGACGGGAGAACAGAAGGCTCCAGGGCACATGTGGGCCGTGATGAGGAGATAAGCCTTATTCCTACCATTAATTGGGTACAAATATTAAAAGGCCGTTGTCCTTGTCAATTCTCTAAGGCCCGTATTACTGAGATATTTGGTCTCACTCCCTATGTCTTTAGTTTCCCAGCACATAAAAGGAGCTCAGGAGAAACCACTTTATTACTACAGAAAATAAGAATAATGCAAGGGGAATAGGAGACACTAGGACCCAATGTCATATTTATTAATTGAAGGATGCCTTACATAGAAAAACAGTTTCTTTTTACATCTTGGCATATTATTTACTCAATTTTCTTTTACATGAACAATAACACATTTCTTTTATATACAGCAACTAGAGTATAACACTGTATAATTTGTAAATATAAGGCTGAACTTTACAGTGATTACCTGAGGAAGACAATATAATTTTTTCCACTGATACGACTTCACAATGTCATTTTCATCATAAGTGTGACTATTTGTAATTAAATTGTTAAAAGAAAAATTGTTAAAAATCTGTTTCTATATATTAGAGCAATACTTCAGTAAACACAGAGCCTACTAAATTCTGAACAAATGAAAAATAGCCAAAAATGCTCTAAGCATTTTTTAAATTTAAACTTTAAAAAGGGAAATAAAATGCATGAGTTTAAAAAAGAAATCAGAAACTATGAGAACACAGAAATGAAGTTGGAAGCCATATAAGAATAAATATGTAATTAAACCCAAATATAAAGGACTCCAAACTGAGGTTTGTTTGTTTTTTAAAATGCCTAATTATCATGCTGGTGATTCTTTTTCCTTTAAATAATTGGCATTTAAGAATTCAGTATATGCATATATGTAGTATAAGCAAAGACTATTCTTACTTACTGCCCTCCCACTGAAAGGCCGTGTGTCTTTGTGCCAGAAGTATCCATTTCACCTTGGGAAAGCATTTTATTTTCTCTAAACCTCATTTTCCTCACCTGCACAATGGGGATAATAATAGTGTCTGCCTCACAGATCTGTGCTGAGGATTACAGGTACTTAGAACATCTTCCGTCACTTAGTAACTGCACAATAAATGCTACCTGCCCTTATCATTACCATTATTTTCTTATTTACCTCTTAATACTCAGCATTTACTATATATATATATATTTTTTTTTTTTTTTTTTTTTTTTTGCGGTACGTGGGCCTCTCACTGTTGTGGCCTCTCCTGTCGCGGAGCACAGGCTCCGAAGCGCAGGCTCAGCGGCCATGGCTCACGGGCCCAGCCGCTCCACGGCATGTGGGATCTTCCCAGACCGGGGCACGAACCCGTGTCCCCTGCATTGGCAGGTGGACTCTCAACCACTGCGCCACCAGGGAAGCCTTAAAATATATTTTTTTAAACATCTTAATGGAGCCGTTCTGATTGCGCTGCTAAAATGCTAGGATGAGTGATGTAAATCTAGCAGCCTCTCTTTCCTCAAGGGACCTTTCCTCTTACCTCAGTCCTTAGTTAATGTCCAACAACACTACTTAATTTTCTTATTATATATCGCATGATAAAATAGCATGTTAACCTTTTCAAACCACTTATTGATACACTGTTTCAAGAGAAGGCAAAAATGAAAAAACAAATTTCTCTAATGATAGCATTTAATGTACTATATAATTTCAGTAGAGATAATTTTTACTACAGAATATTCTCAGCACTCCTGAAATCAAACCATGCTGGTGATTGTGGCCCTGAAAACAGCATAGACACACTAAAATTCTGGCAGAAGATATTAAATTATATAAGACCTAATATACATACCAGACACAACACAGGCACATGTACGCACACACACAGAATGGTGTACACACAGTTCTGTTAAAGCAGAGAGGAAACTCTGGCCGAGAATTACAGACCAAATTAGATATGGGAAATCTCTTGCCTTTGCTCTGAGACTGCCTAACTGCATAGGGAATTTAGTGTCTACATACAAATCTGGACTGCTGAATTCATAAAGAAGGATCAAAAAGTATTGGAGCTGACTAATGAGATACGGCTGCAGGATAACAAGGCTCCTGGGGGCAAGGGTGATACTGGCAGTGAGGCACACACTGCTTAGTACTTAAGGGTTTGTGTCAACGAGTTTTAGAACAAAGAGTTGCCTGGTGATTTTAAGATGGAAAGATCAGATGCACTGAAACACAGTACATAGCAGATAGCTATAATCAAGAAGAACAATCGCTTGGTTTAAACATCATGCACTGCTTCAGAGTGAAACTAACACAAAATAAATCTAAGAAATTGAACTACAGGTTGTTACTTACAGAGTCATGTTCCATAAAGGTATGGATGAAATCTAACACCATATCTAAGACAACATGAGGTTAGTATCCTTACATCTCTACTTGCACATGAATAAAGAATTGTCATATGCCTATAAGCATACATGCATGCAGAGCACTCATAACATTATTTTTACAGATAGACACCTACATATAAAAAGAAAAAACAAATACATCAACTATTTCAGTTTTCAGGATGCTTACAACATAGTGACCATGATTTGTTCAGGTTTTAATGTATTTATTACAGTTATTGACATGTTAAATTTATATTTAACAGTCCTAGCTACTGCCCAGTTCAACAAATACCTTAATAAAGAAATAATTCTTTTTCTATTCTAATAAATCATGTATTTTAAATTTTCATTCATAGCTTAATATCCCATAAAAGTTTAAATGTATCACTCAAATTGTTTGAAGAAGCTCAAGTTATTCTGACATAGCTTTAAAATATTATAAAGGATTCAATACCTGGTCAAAACAAATACTCTGCACACAAGCTTTTAAAAATGGCTTAAAGGTTTTTGATCTGATGAAATATCATAAGAGATGGTAAGTGACCAGGTCATGTTGGTTTTAGCTCTGTGTCTATCTTCTCTCACTCCAAGGCCAAACTCACTTAGGTCTCTCACAACAACCTTTAAATAGTCTGCCTCCAATTTCAGCTCACTTTCAGCCATTCTTCCCACTACTGCCACAGAATTCTACTTGGCAAATGCCCTCCCTAATGAAAAGTCTTCAGTTAGTCTCCATAAAAGTTGGTCTTTTATGATTGCTTCTACCCCATCTTCCAACCTCCTCTCCCACTGCTCTCCTTATCAACAGAATGGCTGTAGGATCTAGTGTGATATTTCAAGGACAGAATCTCACACAGTTTTCCTGCCACACCAAAATATCCAAACAGAAACATATGGCATAAAAGGAATACTGTGACATTAAAAGTGGTTTGGGTCTTTTTACTGTAATAGATGGAATTTTAGAGAGGGGAAGATCTATTTCCAGCACTGTATTCTATCATTCAAAGCACATTAATAACCCTTGACTAGGCTCTTGGAGTTAAACTCATATAAATTGTGATAAAAAAATTGTTATCATTCTTCTCAAATTGCTCTAAATCTAATAGAGAAAGAGAGATAAATCAAAGCATCTTACATCCAATTTTGCTTTTGTATCATAGGCCCTATTAACAACATTACTGCCTATCAGAAGCTAAGTAAATGTTCTGAGGGTCAGGGGAAGGAGTGGTGGTCAAAAAAGACTTCCTGGAGGAGGTGGTACAGACAGGTTTTTGTTTTTTTTTTGTGGTACGCGGGCCTCTCACTGTTGTGGCCTCTCCCATTGCGGAGCACAGGCTCCGGACGCGCAGGCTCAGCGGCCATGGCTCACGGGCCCAGCCGCTCCGTGGCATGTGGGATCCTCCCGGACCGGGGCACGAACCCGTGTCCCCTGCATCGGCAGGCGGACTCTCAACCACTGCGCCACCAGGGAAGCCCCAGACAGCTTTAAAGAAGAGTGGAGAAGCGGTAGGAGAGCTGGATGACTAATTCAGTGAATGCGCTGTGCAGAACAAAGAGGCAAAGAAAAAAAAAAAGCACAAGGCATTTCAGGAGCTCGATGTTCTTCAAAATGGTTGAATGAAAGAGGAATATGGAATAAGGCAGCCAAGATAAGATTAGAGACACACTATTATGATGACCCAGCAGTACTAAACACAAAATAATTTCATTCTGAGAATTACAGAAAGCCATATAAGCTAAAGTATGAAATAATCATATTTGCTCTTGAGTCTTCACTCAGAAGCCAGCATGGAAAAATACTGAAAGTAGATTGGAAACAAGCCAGATGTGAATGGGGAAGACAAGACAGAAAACTAGTACGGTTAGGCTGGCGAGGAATGACAATGGTCTGAACTAAAAAAGCAGTGCTGGACGTGGAGAGTGGAAAGAGATTAAAAAGATGTTGGGGAGAAATAATCTGCAGACCACAGTGACAGATGGTGGGAAGGGGAAAAGAGGAGCCCTCGTTTTCTGGCTTGGGCCTGGATGATACTATTAACAAAGATACGAACATTGGAGGAGGGACATATTTGAAGATATCAGTGTCATAATGAGTGGTGCCTGTGCCATTTAATCCATTGAAAAGGGTTATCCAAAAGGTCATTAGAGAAATGAATCTGCAGCTTAGCCATGAATCCATATGGACAAATCGGATTTGGAAGTCATTGTTTCAGTGACAGTCGAAACTGTTTGAAGGATGTTCACGGTATTGACATTAATAAGGTCCACAGATCCTTAAGTACTGAAGCGGCTTTACTTCTCTGAGAAACACTGCCAAAAGGAAATAATGTGGACCTAACTCTCATAAACAAGAACACCTTTTCCCATGAGAAGTAATCAGCATAGCATGCTTTAATATGTACCTACTGTTTTCATTTAACAAAAACAGCAAAATGTGCCTTTCGAAAATAATTTTCACAACTGCATTAAAATAAATGCACTGAATACAAATTCACTTTATCTATGCCTGACTCACAGTCCATCGAGAAGAGATAATATGAGAAGATACTGGAACCAATAAAAACCCATTATCTTCTAATGCATTGTTTTGAATTTTGCCTTTTTAAAAGAGTTACTGACTTAAATCAAGTACCCAGGGATACAATGCCTGAAACTTTTGCATGTAGAGCACTTTAACTAATGCTTGCTGTGTACTTGGAGAATAAGCAATTTCCCTTCTGCTCGGTTAGAATGATGAGGTAATCTATTGTGCCTCTACACTTACACAGAGCCCCACAAGACTGAAGCTCAACGATTACATGGTCTTGTAAGACCATAAAGTTCTACCACAGGAGTCATATATGTATTTAAAAAAACACTTCAAATTGCCGACTATGCACTTCTTTCCATCATTGTGTGGCTCTCTTCTGCAATTCACTTGCACCTTTGACTTTCGGAAATGATTTAAACCTGCATCAGTAGCTCTAAAAGCACGAATGCCAACCACCCTCATTCATCAGAAGTAGAAGAGTGACAAGATTTAATTACTTAGAAACATCTTAGGTATTTATTCCTAAAAATGAAACTTCAATTGGCCTTTCGATAAAATTTAATATCAGAAGGTAACATACAGATAAAGACTTTAAGTCTCCTATTTCATAAAACATCAATGTTAAGAGGTAATAAACTCAATTTAATTTTAAACACATAGTTACCATTCTCTAATATAAACATGGATGGTTTATTGAAATGAATTTTACCATTCTTTGCAACAAGTGTTTTCTTTGACATTAATCTTTTTCACGATTTTGAAACAAGCCTTTACTTTCTTGTCACTTTGCATTCCGCATCAAACACATAGAAGCCAGAATCTTTTACATTATTTGTGTTTCTCTGGCGTTCCAAATAAATTTGAAGTAAAGCCTTTTCTTTTTTTTCTTAGTGAAATTCTATTACATTTATTCTACTAAAGTATCAATCTCCCCATTTCTTGCCCTTTCATCTCCTATTCCTAAATGCGACATCTGCAACATTTTTTGTTTAAAACCAAAAGCCTGTGCACTTTATTGTTTAACTATTTTTGTACTTTTTTTTCCCATTTTTAAAATTGCCTACCCTTAAACAAGGTAGCAATACCTTCTTAGACAAGAATGTAGGGATGTGTTTGTATGTGTGTGTGTGAATCACTGTGGGCACCAGATCATATTATCCAATTCTCTATTTAAAATGATACATGTTATGGGGATATATGTATATGTATAGCTGATTCACTTTGTTATAAAGCAGAAACTAACACACCATTGTAAAGCAATTATACTCCAATAAAGATGTTTAAAAAAAAAGATACACGTTTATGCTACACTTAACCAATAACATCCAATTAATTCTTTTAAAAGCATTTAGTTATAGTAGCTCTTCTAGACACTGCAAAAACTTCACATAACTATTTTTTAGTGAGGACAAATAACTTTTTATGCTTTTGGAAAGTGCAAATATAATGAGATTAAGACTGAATTTTATGTTTCTTTGTAATATTCTGAGATTTCCCCTAGGTGCACATTTATTCCCTTGCTTCCAAAGGTATGCCTAGTGATCTTTTCTACTATTGGAACCTATCTTACTAATCATTTCCTAGAAAATTTTCTTTTTAAAAAATCATTAAAAAAATCTCATCTTATTGTCTAGAATTTAGCATCTTTTATTAAAATTAATAAATCTTTCATGGGTATTATCAGTTTTTTGGAGCATAAAGATGTGTTCATTAAAATGAAAACTTCTCTGAAACCCATGAACATTGTTTATGCCCATTTCTAAACAACTCTTTTTTTCCTTAGGTCAGAATAAGTTGAAATTTATGCTATCAACATCAAAATACAGACTATGGAAGCATATTTTTATCTGAAATTTGATTCAATAAACAGCTTACTGGAAAGAGTTCTATATTTGATTGATAGACATATATGAAATGCATGTATTTGTACATTTATGCAAAGTAAAATGGGGATTAAGTGGGGATTTGAAATGGTATTCTAAATATTTGAATTTTCAGGATACTTCACACAAAGGTGTTTTTTCTCAAATTATTGTTTTTATTTTGGATCAAGACTCATGACCTTAACCTTTTTACACTTTTTCTCGGAAATGCTTTATTGTCATTTTCTAAGAAGAGCTCATGATTTTAATTGTTGACATGTAGACAACTTGTAATTATGATTTTTGATATGTATAAATCATAGTCAAGACCATGGGTTTGTGGATAAGTTTTTGAAGTAAAGCAGAATTAAACTATTTGGCACTATTTTACATTGAAATATAGACCTCACTATTTACACCAAACACACAAATGTAGATACAGACACAATAAATGTGTAAATGTAATATTCCTTTATAGACTCCAAACATGGGGCATTCTTAAGTATATAACATTACATAAATAAAGTTGTAGTAACTATATGCTAACATAACTTTTGAAAATGAAAAAGGAGAAAACAACTATGCACGTGTACCACTGTATGTTACCAAAAGAATTTGAAGTTGGAAATTAAGAATGTCTTGGTCAGAACAGAATTCTTAACTTTCACTGTTAAGATCTCCCATGCCCTTACTACTAGAGAAGGTCTGAACTAAGTATGGCCAAAATCTAAGGGAGGCAGATCAGATGATGGGCCACACACAACTTCTAAATTATTTACCCAGAAATTCAACAAATGAGCACCAGTAAAATGCCAAATGAGAGACTGAACTCCTAAGACAAATGAAAATCTATAAGTTCCAAAACAAAACTTCTAAATAAGGTACCTTATTGTTAAATTGAAAATCAGCAAGGTGTATAATATTCCTATTTGACTGCAAGCCTGTAGTTTTTTCAATTTTCATTAGAATTTTATGGTTCATCATAAGAATTAATGGAAAATATTTAAATTAAGGTGAGTATAGCAATGCCATAATTATAGTAATGGTATTATAATATACTGTCCCCTGTAATGTAAAAATGTTGTATTTTATTGACCATATACAGTATATACATATATGTATATACTTTATAGCCTACTAACCCAGGTTAAATTCAAATCTCCTCATTTGAGTATGTACTCTAGCCTAGTCAATTTTATTTTCTCGTAAATTATAAGCAGTACAGTTGTATCAGTGGGAGGGTAGTTAACATTAAATATTGTGGATAATGGTTTACTTTTGAGTTTTATAAAACAAACTGATAAATTGGAGACAATATCATTTCAACATGTAAGATTTATGCATTTTTATAATACTTTGCTGACTTGGAAATGAGCAAAAATGTAGATTTTAAAGTGTCAGAGTCTAAAATCAATCTAACATCCAACCTCCTAGGCGAGTAAGCAGTGAATTTTTGTTTTCCCTAAACTGTCATATTTTAAAAATCTGGATTAAAGAGAAAAAGAATGAAAGATTGAGAATAAGCGAATAGAAGTGATATTTATTTTGTAGCTCTAGATAAATGTGTTTGATAAAGGCTTTATGACTTGCCAAATATTAAGTCTTTACTTTCATTTTGGAGATAAAACTTTTTGATTGATATTTTCAGTTTTAAATATTTTGGGGAAAAATCCTGAGAAAGAGAGAAAGCCATATTAGTCATTTTATAAATAGAACGATGATGTAAAGATAAGTAGATGAATAGCGGTATTTTAGGAAGAATTGTTAGGTAGAACTATTAGAATATTATTTGTTCTGTGAGTAAGGGGGTGTGTGTGTGTTTATTTATATGCATATTATATATATGCACATGCATATGATTTCAGTGGGTTAAACATCAAAGTAGTTTGTTTGCCTGTATCTTTCTTTCACTCATCCTACAAACCCACAGCTTATCAATGATGGAATCCAAGTGTGGAAGAGCGGGTAGTGTCTGTAGTATTTGCTCATTCAACCCAGGGATGTAGACTGATGGAGGTTCCTTCTATGTGGTTCTGCCCATCTGATCTTAGGGCAGGAAGAGAGTTCCAGAGAGTCTAATTCTGGCAATTTTAAATCTACCAGCTTGAAAGTCACAAATATCACTTCCACCATAAGATAGCACTAGCCATGTCACCCTACCCTGTTGCAGGTGGGAAAAGATGTGTAATTCTCCTACGTGTCTAAAAGAGAGATTCAGATACAGTTGAGCAATGCAGTCTGTACTAATCCTTGTCATATAGCACACCACACTGAGGAAGGTGTATTGGTAGAATGATGGTTTTTAATTTCATTAAAAAAGAAAAACATTAAACTAGACAGTAATGGCTTCTCTTTTAATAATAATTTATGTAGAATAACACAAGAGGAACAACCTAATAAAAGACAGACAGTCAGGAATGCTTTGGAATGATCTGTAGAACAAGGTTCCATGGAGAAGACTGTTCTGAATGGAGCAGAAGGCTGGTTTTGATCAAGAGCAGAGAAAAGGTTGGCCACATACTGAAATTCTTGAAAGGTAGAACGAATATTATGATTATGCTACTATGTGACATAGAGCCCTAATAACTAGTCTTTGTACCTAAGTCTCAATGTTTACTATATATAATTTATACTATATATAGTCTGCTACAATACTATAATAGACTAAAATACACGAGTTCCAATTACTCAACACCCTTGTCTTTATTTTTATATTCTGATTTTCTTATATTTGCTGTATAAATTAATGCTAGTTACACAATTAGATCATCATAATTTAGGCCTTTGTATACTTATTTTCAGACATTTTGGAATACATAAAAATAGAGATCACTTCTAACCTCAGCCATCCTTTTTGAGTGAGATAGCAACAATATACTTAATGCCCTATGAGTAAAACGTACTTAATCCCAGATATGTATAGTAAATTCTACTCATTCATAAGAACTGGCTTTATGGTAGCAAAAGAATGTTTTGCGTTTAGTATTGTATGTGTAGTAAACTTAACTGAACTTGAAACCTTATGAACTCTAAAATATATTAATTTATTACACAAAAGGAGACTGTAAATTAGTAACTTGATCTTTAAAGTAAATATGCTTTCATATTCAAATTTTCAGATTCACAATCCATTCATTAAAATATATCTCAAAACTAGCAAGAAAAATTCATGTTCCCAAGCTACTTACTATGATACCATAATGACCCTGACCAAAGAGCTATGAAAAGAAAATAATCAATATCAAATATTTCTAACTTACTTAATTTGGATTAAAATAAATTTAATTCTATAATTCATTAATATTTATTGAAACAATTATTTTTCTTAACTCAATGAATGAAAAGAAGATGTATATATGTATGCAATTCCATATTAAGAACTTCAGTAGATGACAATATTTTCATTAGACTTAGAGAAAAATAATTTATACAAAAATAATACATTTTCTTAGGAAAATAAAGCCTGCTGATATACAAAATAGATTTTAGTTTAACATTAATCTAGGAGTAGTCTATTTTACATGTTTTTAAAATTTTCATAATAGTCCTCTGAGGCAAGTATGATATGTATTAGATTAGTCTTACAAATGGCAACTTTGTCATATTTTGCTAAAGGTCTGTTTATCTAAATATTCACTGACAGGGCTTCCCTAGTGGCGCAGTGGTTAAGAATCCGCCTGCCAATGCAGGGAACACAGTTTCGAGCCCTGGTCCGGGAAGATCTCACATGTTGCAGAGCGACTAAGACCATGTGTCACAACTACTGAGCCTGTGCTCTAGAGACCACGAGCCACAACTACTGAGCCCGCGCACCACAACTACTGAAGCCCGTGTGCCTACAGCCCGTGCTCTGTAACAAGAGAAGCCACCGCAATGAGAAGCCTGCGTTCTGTGACGAAGAATAGCCCCCACTCGCCACAACTAGAGAAAGCCCGCGTACAGCAATGAAGACCCAACTCAGCCAAAAATACTAAAAAAAAAACAAAAATTCACTTATGTATCACCAACTTTCCTTTTATAATTTTAAATTTTAATTCTTATCCCTCAGTTTTTAATTTTTGGTACTATTCTCAAAGGCTATCCGATGTACTCCATATACTGTATAACTTCTTCCTTGACTTTTTCTACTTTGGAAAGTCTTTCAATAATGTACAAAAACAACCCACAGGATCCTTTTGAAAATAAGAAATATTAGACAATAAATTGAATAAATTTGGACACCTATGACAAGATTTTAACAACAGGACTTGGGTTAAAAAGTGAAATACAAATAAACAAATACGATCACTGACTTTACTGAAACCAAAATAAATAAAAAGCATTCTGCATCAAAATGATTATACATGTAGCACTTGTATGATCTTTTAAATTATAGACGGTTACCATTCAGTTACACCAATTACACTTGTGGGAAGCTCCTTTCCCTGAAACATTTTTAGAAATCCTTATCTTGAATTATATTTTAAATTGATGACAAATAGTTTGGTCCTTCCATGAGTTATTTTATTTTTCAAATAGCTGTAACTCCTTTAGAATTAAGTGTGATGAAAAAGTCTAGCTGTTTTATTATTTATTTGTTCTATTTAAAAATACGGTAATTATTTAATTTTTTTCCTAGAACTGGAACACTGGTATTGAATGTAATAGGAACTGGAAGTGGTAATAGGAAGGTAATAGGAGTTGGTAATAGAATACAAAAAGGAGTTGTAATGTCAAAATACCAAAAATAACTAAAATGTATATGCAAAATTTTTGAATAAAACTTGTTCACATTTAGAAGAAAAAGAAAAAACATTTTTATATTAAAAAGACATTTTTTAAAAAATTTGAGACTATAGAAACTTCAAATAATAACTGACAAATAAAATACAGGGGATAATTGATTTTTTTCCATTAATTCTACTAGAAATGGGAAAACGTCACGTATATTTATTGAAAAATGACTAAAACCAGTTTTTCTTGTTATTTATTTGTGGGGTTTTTTTTTTGTTGTTGTTTGTTTTTGTTTTCCAGCTTTGGGGTAGAGCTGATAACTGAAGAGGGTCAAGGAATTAAATTATTCTGGAATGAGGATGTTTTTCTATGGGTCAAAGAAGCCCTGTGATTTACTAAAGATGAAGATTAAATAGAGAAACCATTTTCAGTATGAAAGAGACCATCCCCATATAATCATTTCTTTCAAAAATACAGTCTTCCACTACTTGTGTAATTCTCCTGGGGACTTAAGCTCTGTACGTAATAATTATTGCTGATGTATTTTTTATATGATGGGTAGTGACTACCAAGAAAGTACAAGAACAACAACTGGTCTTCACAGATGTGGAAGGATACTAATGGGCCAATTCCTCAGACATGCTCCAGTCTGGATTAATGTAAGGTACTAAAGGGCCCCACGTTCATGGGCGCCCACCATGAACTTCCTCATAGCTTCCAGTTGCTATCATTTGCAAGACACAAGTAAAAACAAAACGATTTTTATGTAAGACTGAAACAATTAGCAAGGCCTGCAGTATTTTTTAAGTATCATGTATTATCATTAGGTTAAAACTGTATATGACTTGATTTGCTCTAATGACAAAAATATTGACTAAATTCCATCTCAATACAAGCATAACTCATAGCCCCATTCTTTAGAAGTCCAATCTTTGTATCTGAGACAAAATAGTTTT
The DNA here is from genome assembly GCF_949774975.1 of Lagenorhynchus albirostris. Lineage (NCBI taxonomy): Eukaryota > Metazoa > Chordata > Mammalia > Artiodactyla > Delphinidae > Lagenorhynchus > Lagenorhynchus albirostris. The sequence continues at coordinate 81,085,962 of NC_083102.1, read as the reverse complement.
GAAATCTCTAGCCCATTTAAAATCGTTCTCTTTTAATAACTGGATTTTAGAAATATCTTTTAAATGCCTCTTTATCTCTAGGGAGAAATCTGAGTAAGATCTTATCCACGAAGCAAAATGCCAGATGATTAAAACATTCTCATCTCAAATTCCAGACCTCTATTTTCTCTCCAATTGTCAATCCCTTTTTAATTTTCTGCGAAGAGTACTGTCGGTCTGTTTTGGAAGCTATTCTAATTTAATATTTCATTATCTCTCTTCTTCAGCCTTTGAATGGCCTGTCACTTGTTATAGCCATCATAAAAAGCTAGCCAAGTACACTTCTGATCTCCAGCTATCAATTTATAGAGGCATTGAATTGTGCACACATTCTTTTTGATGTCTTCCCTCTATGTTCCCTTTTTAATTTCTTTTTAAAAACAAAGAAATGATGAATTTTTATTTGTATTCCCCCTCTAAACAATTTTTTTTAAGTATAACAATAACTGGACCTTTAACAAACCCCTGAATATTCTTGTTCAGTAACAAACTTAAAAAATTGACAGAATATTTTTTCCACAACTCCTAATAAAATATGAAAAATGAATAGAAATTAAAGAAGTTTAATAAACATGTTACACAATATCTGAGGGCTCCCCTCCTTATAAAGAACACTGAGAAATATATTTCATCTCTGAGAAGTTATGGAAAGATCCGTGATTTTCCTTAGTGAGTTATATATACACTAGACAGAGGGCTGGGACCTAGGTGACCTACATATGGGCATTAATCTTAGGTAAGAAACACCAATGCAATATCAAGAGTAACCATATATGTTGACAGATATTCTTAAAAAACTTTTCTAAGTCCTCTGGACTCACCGAATATTCTTCATGAGGCTCCTGAGAAGACTTTCCAGTGGCTCTTTCTTATATATTTGGCCAAATATGCAACAATATGGGATAAACTTTGCAATGAAATATAGTACAAGACATACTATAAAACATTAAGAATGATGCAACACTTTATGCCCAAATTTTGTCTGATTTGGTAGCATCTGCTAAGGCTGGCATGCAGCATGAAGGATGCACTATTCTCCTATAGTACCTTAGGTAGTTCTGAGGAGACAAATCCAAAATGTCACCCAAGGCCAAGGAAACAAGTAGCAAAAAGTCTTCACATAGTATAGAGATGTGTGTCTGCTGGGTCAAAGGAACTACAGAAGAGGATAGCCCAGTAAGAAATTTCTAAATAACTCATAAAATCTCTCCCCAAGAGAAAAAGTTAGTTTAAATTATTTACAAGATAATTACATCTACCTAGCCCTGCCAAAGTCACCCAGCCATATACCAACCATTCTCTGCCCTCCCTTGCCCTTAGCACTCCTACCTGGTGGGGGCAAAATACACACAGCTAGGAAGTACCCCATCCCTTTTGCCTCTTTTCCACTGTAGGCCTCCATTAGCCCTAATCTAGGGTGGGGTGGGGGGCAGGGGTTAATACTAACTCAAATTTGGAATTGAGACTTTTTTTATATAGACTGTTTTTATGTCTAAAAGGGACCAAGGCCATTTTATTATCTGTCATCAAAAAAGTCATCTTTATCCAGTCATTCACTGAAAACATTTGAGTCTAACAAAATAAAGTTAGATCCTTACAACAAACCGCATGTCACACTTGGACAAGGTGATTCACAGAGACAACAAAATGAGTGGTAAATTTTATCAGAAGTATTGTGCCCACTTGTCAATAATATAAAAATTTCTGGATAAAGTTATTAAGTGAATTAAATGAAATACACGTTTGTAGTATGTTAATGTTACACAGAGAAATATGAACAATTATCAGGAAAACAACTTAAATTATATTTATCCCTAGCATAATTTCTCTGAGCTTTTAAAGATTAACTAATGTATCTATGAATCTCCAAAAACAGAGCTATAAAATACATTTCCCAAGTTTATTTGGCCAGCAAACCATTACCCCACTTAACAATCCTGACATAATTTTATTGCCTATACCAGAATTGAGAAAACATGGCATGTCTGAATGAACCGTTGTCAATGACATGGTAGGTGATACAGAAGACAGATACAACCACCATGATAGATGTCTATATATAAGAGCTGAGTCGATCTTGCAGTAGAAGCGATCTCAAGAGCTAATTTACAACTTTATTTTCAATGAGATCTAGAGGTTTTTATAATCTTAAATATAACTGTGGTCTAAAATATCTCTCACATTTCAAATAAGGGACTGGGATGCTTCACAGATTCAACCAGGGAAGAGTATTCGAAAGTATAATCACTTTGTAATGTACACAGGACAATGTTATCTGCACAGACTAGTAACAAAAAACTTGTCAGCGTGACTCTGGCACCATCTTGGACACAGGACACCATGATCAAATGACTGGGCAATCAGTCAGGTTGTTACAATATTCTTCTGTCCTCTTAAAAAATAACAAACAAAACCATGCTTCAGTAACTATAAATTTCAGGCTCTACATCTGCAGAGCTTATGCACCCACGAATTTAGGGAACTATAACTTAGGGAATGCTCCAAGAAAACAATCAATCTAATTATTATTGCTATATATGCCTAAAATTGCAAATTAAATATCTCTCCAATTCAACTCTATTTATCTATTGAGTTGGTGAGCATTAACTGATTTCCACAGCACAGTCACTGTAAAGGGAAGTACAGAAATTAAGATTCTAAATTAAAATGCAAAAAAGGGTCTTGCAAATCCAAATTTAAACAGCCAAATATTTCTAAACCATACATTTCAGTATAAAGCATAAAATATCCAACTTAACTTTTTCATAGCTCATTTTATATTTATTCTTTTAAACCTGAGTTTAAGCCTATAGCAAGTTTTCTCTGGAAACAAATTTGTTTCTTAGCCAGCTCAGGTTGCCATAACAAAATACCACAGACCAGGTATTTTCTCATAGTTCTAGAGGCCGAGAAATCCAAGATCAAGGTGAACAACAATTTGGTTCCTGGTGAGAACACTCTTTCCGGTTTGCAGACAGCTGCCTTCCTGCTGTCTCCTAATGTGGCCTTTCCTCTGTGTGTATGTGTACCTCTTCTTATAAAACCACCAATCCTACCAGATCAGGGCCCTAATCTAATGACCTCATTTAACCTTAATTGCCTCCTAAAGGCCCTATCCAAATATAATCAAGTCACACTGAGGGTTAAGGCTCCAACATGAGAATCCAGGTGGGACACAATTCAGTCCATAGCAATTTACAAAACCCATAAAACTGTTGCTATTAATTGGTCTGTTATTCTATCATTCTGAATGAATTAAAGGACTAGTACCTGTAAGATCAGAAGAATACTGTATCTTTGGCATTTGGGTTTACTTGTGGTCAACATTTTCCTATCAGAATATAAATACTATATTGCGATCTATGACATGAATGTATTAGAGAAACACCATCAGACAAGAGCAACGAAAGGAGGTGCAAACTTTCCCTCAGAAGTGGAACTGCTTCTCTTTGTCTCATACTTACTAAACATGATCAAATTACCCTATCCTAAAAATTTATAATTTGTACCTCAGGACTGTCCTCGATGTCTTTTCATGATGTTCGTACTATTTCATTGCTCTGCTCCTAATGAGGAGTGATGCTAATTAGTTAAGCTAATCCTTTAAACACACACACACACACACACATACACAGGATGATCATTTTGTTACAGAATTCATTTTATTTCTTAAAAGTGTCCTTTTTTTTTTAGCACTTATCAGATTTCTGATTCCATGATTTAGAATCAAGGCTTTATAATTTAAATAGCATCTTAAAAGAAGAAAGAAAAGCTACTTTGTTAATATAACCATGATAACATTTTAAAGTCATTCACATTTTAGTTATTAAACACACAACTCTATAGCATGGAATGATGCACCATCCATAATTGCAAAAACTTTTTTTGGTAGATTATCTGGTTAAAAAAAATTAACACAAAACTTCAGAATGCACTAATGCTGTAAACATTTTATATTATTGTATCTTAAGCCAAATTCATATTTGTAATAAATAACAGCAAAGACAACAACTACTCTGAAAAAAATAACAAGTTAGAAGTAGTGGGATTTCTCAGCATCCTTAATCATCAGAGCAGTTTTTATTGTTGGTAGCAGTATTTTGATAAGATTTTAATTTAAAAAATGAGTGTAAAAGTATTTTCTTCTATTTCTTTAATACTAAATCTATATGAGATGATGGATGTTCACTAAATCTATTGTGGCAATCACTTCATGATGTATGTAAAAGTCAAATTATTATATTGTACACCTTAAAATTATACAGTGCTGTATGTCAATTATATCTCAATAAAACTGGGAAAAAATAGGTGAATGCTTAATTTGCACCAATTAATATAGAATATAAAAGCATTATTAGACATCTAAACTACTCAACTATTAAGTCAGTTATTTTGTTATCAGGCATTATTCTTTCATTGATGCTTCACTTGGCAAATTTTTTTTTATTTTTTCTTTGGTACGCGGGCCTCTCACTGTTGTGGCCTCTCCGGTTGCGGAGCACAGGCTCCGGACGCGCAGGCTCAGCAGCCGTGGCTCACGGGCCCAGCTGCTCCGCGGCATGTGGGATCTTCCCCGACCGGGGCACGAACCCGTGTCCCCTGCATTGGCAGGCGGAGTCTCAACCACTGCGCCACCAGGGAAGCCCCAAATGTTTTCTTTTTAATTTTCCAACATTATTCGTAAAGTGAAATTGGCCTATGGTTTTCTTTTTTTCCCTTTTTTGTTATATCTTTCTTAAAAAAGAAGTAATATGAGTTAACTTTTCACATTTTTATGTGTTCTTGTAAAATTTTTAAAACTTGAAAGTATTTATTTGAAAATTTTATAGAAATGCCTCAGCATGAGGTGCTTTCTTTGGCCAGAAATATAAATATGTTTCCAATTTATTCTATGATTACTGACCTAACATTAAGTTGATTTGATTATTTATATTTTATAATAAACCATCCACTCTTCTTACACATAATACTTTATTGTAAAACTGTACAAAATGCCCTTTTATGATTTTAATCTTCATTTTATCTGGAGTTATACTTCTTACTTTTAATATTTTTCTCTCATTTTCAACAGCCATGACAATTTTTTAAAGCTTGTGATTTTATTGCTAAAGTATACTTTGACACATTGGCTATTTTGAAATTTTAAATTTGCTTATTTATTAAAGTTCAATTAAACATAATTATTAAATTCAGGCTATTGAGGTAAACGTGAAAACTCTACAATATATGTTGTGAAAGATCTGGCATGCAGGAAAATCAGGGTAATTTCTAAAGGAGTTTGCTATCATCCCTTAGACAAACTGATGCTACTTTTCATAGTGCCCTAATATTTTATTTCACACAGCATCAGAACCCAGTGCAGAAAAAAGAAACGTATGATATTAAAGCTGCAAAACAAAATAGCAGTAAACTATTCCAACATATTATCAATAATCTACACAATCGATAAAACATTATAATATTGGTGCTGACAAAGGTGGAGTTAGAAAGGCACTAATTCATTGAAGGTATGATCTAAATTGGTACTAACCTACAAGATCAAGGAAATTTATCAATAGCTTCGACCTTTTAATACCAGTTTCTGTATTTTATATCTTAAGGTGATAATGAGAAATGCAGAGATTTATTTATTTACCATGATAAAATGGTAACAATGTAAATTAGTTTGGAACATATAATATTAAAATATTATTCTCAAAAAGTGTTATTAAATATATGATAAAGTTTCCTGGTTAGTTAAAAGGTCAGGTATAAACTTTGTAGTGTTTCAGTATTTGTATATTTGTTTAGTTTGGTATATACTTGCTATTAATATATTGAATGAACATACACACATGTATAGTATCAAGATTTTTTTCCTTCACACTAGTTTGTATTTCATAAAATCATCATGTGTTTCCTTTACAGTGAGAAAAAAGCATTTTAATGTTGCATTTATGTGAAAAGCAATCTTAAAAATCGTAAGATGTTCAGCAGGAAAACATGTTATTTCAACCAAGATTCTGGTAAGTGGAACAACCCAATTAATATTTTTACTTCAAAGAAACAGAGCATGGCATTAACTCAAGATTATTTGTTTTGTATAAAAAACAACAGCTAAAACACTACAAGGTACATACTGAGATGTAAATCCCAAACCAGAAGTCTATCACAGGAAATATGCCAGGCACGCCCAAAAAAGGAGCTCAACAATTTGCACCAATGTGTAAGGACTTATGTAAACAGGAAAAATTAAGAAATTTCTCTGCATATTTTCCCTCTGTTTTCCTCTAGGTTTACTACCCCCTGTTCCTTGTATCACTGAATGATCAGAAGGAAACTAACTTGCATGAAATTCCTTTAATTTGAAAAGAAAATTTAAAAGTTGTAGAGAAAGACAGAGACCCTTTTGGTATTCTACTGAACTGCAGTTTGAATTGATTCACTACTTTTTAAAGATCTCAGTAATTTTATCTTAGCTCATTAGCTGTCAATTAAAAGTGCTTTTATAAAGTTTGAGGATTAAATTTTATGTCACAGTACTTTCAGATAATTAAGTCAACTGAACAGAATGTCTTCATCATATAAAATTAAAGGAAGAATCTAGACCTCAAAAATATACTAGATTTACACATTTTAATAGGAATACCTCCCTGGCCTACAACCTTGATCCAAGGCCCCATTCCTGCGTTCTTACCTTTTTGTCTGTTCTCAACAAAGTATCCAGTATCTAATTTTTAATGAAAGTAAGGCCGATTATGTAATTCCCCTTCAAAAAAACAAAGTCCCCTTCCATCTCTGTTATGGACTTAATGTTTGAGTTTTCACAAAATTCCTATTTTGAACCCCTAACCCCCAATGTGATGGTATTAGGAAATGGGGACTCTGGAAGGTAATTAGGCACAGATGAGGTCATGAGGGTAGCACCTCAGTACTGGAATTAGTGTCCTGCCTTCATAATCGGATTGCTATCCATATAAAAAGAGGGGAAAATATCAGATTTCACTCTCTCCGCATGTGTACAAAGAAGAGGTCATGTGAGTACATAGCAAGATGGCAGCCATCTGCAAAACAGGAAGAGAGACTTCACCAGGAGTCAAATCTTCCCAAAACCTTAATCTTGGACTTCCCAGCGTCCAGAAATGTAAAATTAAATATCTGTTGTTTAAGCCACCCTGTCTATGGTATTTTGTTACAGCAGCCCAAATTGACTTAGACAATCTCAAAATAAAAATCAACTGTAATTATCCACAAGGCTGTACAAAAGAAGGCCTCTGCTGCTACCCTCAGCTGCTCCCTCAGCTCTGCCCACACGGTCTTCCTGTTCTTTATGCACCCACTATGCTCCAGGCTCAGGATCTTGGTACTTTCGGTTACCTCTGCCTGCAACCTTCTTGCTCAATGATTTCATGACTCTCATGCTCACCAACTATAGACTTTTGCCATAATGCTGCCTTATCCACAAAGCCTTCCTCATCCACATATTTTGAATATCAACTCCCCAACTCCTAACCCAGAAACTACCCACAACACTTCCCTATTTTATTTTATTTATTTATTTATTTATTTGCGGTACTCGGGCCTCTCACTGTTGTGGCCTCTCCTGTTACGGAGCACAGGCTCTGGACGCACAGGCTCAGCGGCCATGGCTCACGGGCCTAGCTGCTCCGCGGCATGTGGGATCTCCCCGGACTGGGGCACGAACCCGTGTCCCCTGCATCAGCAGGCGGACCCTCAACCACTGCGCCACCAGGGAAGCCCCCTATTTTATTTTTATCTCAAACATTTTTTATGCTACAATATATCCCATTATTTTAACTGTTTAGTTTTTTATTTTATGCCCTATTTCCATCAGAATGTAAGCTCCATGAGTACAGGGGTTTTTATCTATTTGTTCAGTGCTATATTCCTATTATAAACTGTTTTTTAAAACAGTAAACGTAATCTATTAGCACTCTCTAATACAATATTGGCCATGTCTTGAAACAGATTAATTGCTTATGAAAGATTATAACATAATCCATCAGTAAAGGCCAAGAAGCTTTTTCCTCTATAATTTCTATACTAACATCATTTGAGGTACAGTAGCTATATTTTCTGTAATAAAACAAACGAACATTGAGAGAGGAAAGACAGGGGTAGGGAATTAAGGGATAGAAACTACTATTTATAAAATAAATAAGCTACAAGGATATATTATACAGCACAGGGAATATAGGCAATATTTTATAATAACTATAAATGGAGTATAACCTTTAAAAATTGTGAATCACTATACTGTACACCATACTGTATATAATATTGTACATTAACTATACCTCAATTTAAAAAATGATAGATTATAACACAGTATTATAGACAGTTCAATTTATAAAAAGCAAGTATTTTTGTTAAGGCATATGAGCTCTCCAAGGATATTAATACAACTCCTGAAAATTCTCCTGTCTTCTTTCAGTAAAATCAGTGTACCTTTGTGATAGAAGTATGTTCATTTTAAAATTTCTAAAATAGAAATTATAAATTGCCTTGCTTACATTACAAGGTAAGTGTAAGGACAAAAGTATCTAGTACCTGAAAGTTATGCAAGTTGAGGTTCCTTATTATTTTCTCTTAGCATATTCTTATATAACTATAATAATTCTACAAATATCAACATAAATTACTAATGACAAATGACAAGAAAATTCTATGAAGACATTCCATGAAGACATAACAAATTAATAAAGTTCTGTGATTAAAACAAATTAAGTCGGAATATTCAGCCATTTTTACTGAGTTCATTGCTCGTCTTTTTATACTCTTAAACAGATAAATTAGATCTGAACATTAAGTGTGGTTTGGGTGCCCTCTGAAATAAAAGTACCGACCAGTGAAATCCTCAAAAGTAGAAACTTTCAGATAGGATTTTATTAAATATACTATTTGAAAATTTTAAATACATCATGGAGAAAAAATAATCACATTTGAATTCAAGACTCTTTCGAAAGTAATCACCTTTGTAAAATAAGAACACAAAGTACCTTATGAGAATTCAGAGACACAAACTGAGTAAAAGAAGAGGCTGTTTCCTTCAGTTATGCCTTCAATTAGAGTATGCTTTCCCATTTATTAAATTCAGAAACCTAGAATGATCCTGGATATCTGATATGTTCTGATGAGCTGCATGAAAAAAGCCAGTAATTATTAACTTTTCAAGATCTTGTTGACATTTCTGATTTTACTCCTGTGTCATTTACCCACACAGCCCGTAACACTGGATATGAATTTTAAAGTAGCACAGGCCAGGCAAGGTCAGAGGCTTATGGAGGAGATCTCAGCAAGGAAGGAGAAGCGAATATTAACATAAATGGGACTAAATAAATAATCCAAAGACAGAGCTTCTTTTCCTTTGTTTTTTTAAATTATGCCACATACCAGTGTCTTACAACTTCTGAAAACATCTATATCAATATTTTATCTTATTGACTTTCAAAGTAATCAAAGTAATACTTTTTATTCTCTGAGACTATTAAAATAATCCTTTGTAAATATTCACAGTTTATTCTAAATTAGAAAGAAAAACATTTACACCAAGTCAAGACTCTTCTGTAGGATACTGAAAAAAAGATGTGTATACTATGTGATACCAATCTGAAAAAAACATGTTCGGATTTACTTTACGTGCCATATTTTATGTCTGTTCCAGCATAAAACAGATGAAGACTTTCATGAACATGATTTCAATGAGAAAAAACAAAAGACCAAAGGAAAAAGAAACTGAAGATTCTCATACAAAGTACGTATCTTACTAACTCCTGTGCACAATCCTGGCTCCCAAGGAATATACCTGAGTCAAAATTAACTCAAAAGTAAAATATCAGAAATTTTAACTGAGGAGGAGCTTGAAGACGGCAGAGGAGTAAGATGTGGAGATCACCTTCGTCCCGACAAATACATCAAAAATACACCTACATGTGGAACAACTCCTACAGAACACCTACTGAAAATGCTGGCAGAACACCTCAGACCTCCCAAAAGGCAAGAAACTCCCCACGTACCTGGGTAGGGCAAAAGAAAAAAGAATAAACAGAGACAAAAGGATAGCAACGGGACCTGCACCAGTGGGAGGGAGCCGTGAAGGAGGAAACGTTTCCACACACTAGGAGCCCCTTCACGGGCGGAGACTGGGTGGGGGTGGAGGGGGGAGCTTCGGAGCCGTGGAGGAGAGCGCAGCAACAGGGGTGCGGAGGGCAAAGCGGAGAGATTCGCGCACAGAGGATCAGTGGCGACCGGCACTCACCAGCCCTAGAGGCTTGTCTGCTCACCCGCCGGGGCGGGCGGGGCTGGGAGTTGAGGCTCGGGCTTCGGTGGGAGCGCAGGGAGAGGACTGGCGGCGTGAACACAGGGAGAGAACTGGCGGCGTAAACACAGCCTGAAGGGGGATAGTGCGCCACAGCTAGCCGGGAGGGAGTCCGGGAAAAGTCTGGAGCTGCTGAAGAGGCAAGAGACTTTTTCTTCCCTCTTTGTTTCCTGGTGCGCGAGGAGAAGGGATTAAGAACGCTGCTTAAAGGAGCTCCGGAGACAGGCGCGAGCCACGGCTAAAAGCGCGGACCCCAGAGACGTGCATGAGACGCTAAGGCTGCTGCTGCCGCCACCAAGAAGCCTGTGTGCGAGCACAGGTCACTATCCACACCTCCCCTCCCAGGAGCCTGTGCAGCCCGCCTCTGCCAGCGTCCACTGATTCAGGGACAACTTCCCCGGGAGAACACACAGCGCGCCTCAGGCTGGTGCAACGTCACACCGGCCTCTGCCTACGCGGGCTCGCCCCGCACTCCGTACCCCTTCCTCCCCCGGCCTGAATGAGCCAGAGCCCCCGAATCAGCTGCTCCTTTAACCCCTCCTGTCCGAGTGAAGAACAGACGCCCTCAGGCGACCAACACACAGAGGCGGGGCCAAATCCAAAGCTGAGCCACTGGGAGCTGTGCGAACAAAGAGGAAGGGAAATCTCTCCCAGCAGCCTCAGGAGCAGCGGATTAAAGCTCCACAATCAACTTGATGTACCCTGCACCTGTGGAATACCTGAATAGACAACAAATCATCCCAAATTGAGGAGGTGGACTTTTGGAGCAACGAAATATATGTATTTTCCCCTTTGTCTCTTTTTGTGAGTGTGTATGTACATGCATCTGTGTGTGATTTTGTCTCTCTAGCTTTGCTTTTACCGTTTGTCCTAGGGTTCTGTCTGTCCGTTTTATGTTGTTGTTTTTTAGTATACTTTTTAGCACTTGTTATCATTGGTGAATATGTTTTTTGGTTTGGTTGCTCTCTTCTTTCTTTTTAAAAAAATTTTTAATAATTATTTTTTATTTTAATAACTATTTTATTTTATTTTACTTTATTTTATTTTATTACCTTCTTTATTTCTTTTTTTTCTCCCTTTTATTCTGAGCCATGTGGATGACAGGCTCTTGGTGCTCCAGCCAGGCATAACGGCTGTGCCTCTGAGGTGGGAGAGCCAAGTTCAGGACACTGGTCCACAAGAGACCTCCCAGCTCCACGTAATATCAAACAGCAAAAATTTCCCAGAGATCTCCATTTCAATGCAAAGACCCAGCTCCACTCAACGACCAGCAAGCTACAGTGTTGGACACCCTATGCTTAACAACTAGCAAGACAGGAACACAACTCCATCCATTAGCACAGAGGCTGCCTAAAATCATAATAAGGCCACAGACACCCCAAAACACACCACCAGACATGGACCTGCCCACCAGAAAGGTAAGATCCAGCCTCATCCACCAGAATACAGGCACTAGTCCCCTCCACCATGAAGCCTACACAATCCACTGAACCAACCTTAGCCATTGGGGAGAGACATCAAAAACAACAGGAACTACGAACCTGCAGCCTGCAAAGAGGAGACCCCAAACACAGTAAGTTAAGCAAAATGAGAAGACAGAGAAACAAACAGCAGATGAAGGAGCAAGGCAAAAACCCACCAGATCTGACAAATGAAGAGGAAATAGGCAGTCTACCTGAAAAAGAATTCAGAATAATGATAGTAAAGATGATCCAAAATCTTGGAAATAGAATGGAGAAAATACAAGAAAAGTTTAACAAGGACATATAAGAACTAAAGAGCAAACAAACAGTGATGAACACACAATAAATGAAATTTAAAATTCTCTAGAAGGGATCAATAGAAGAATAACTAAGGCAGAAGAACAGATAAGTGACCTGAAAGATAAAATAGTGGAAATAACTAATGCAGAGCAGAATAAAGAAAAAAGAATGAAAAGAATTGAGAACAGTCTCAGAGACCTCTGAGACAACATTAAATGCATAAACATTCGAATTATAGGGGTCCCACAAGAAGAAGAGAAAAAGAAAGGGACTGAGAAAATATTTGAAGAGATTATAGTTGAAAACTGCCCTAATATGGGAAAGGAAATAGTTAATCAAGTCCAGGAAATACAGAGAGTCCCATACAGGACAAATCCAAGGAGAAATACACCAAGACACATATTAATCAAACTATCAAAAATTAAATACAAAGAAAAAATATTAAAAGCAGCAAGGGAAAAACAACAAATAACACACAAGGGAATCCCCATACGGTTAACAGCTGATCTTTCAGCAGAAACTCTGCAAGCCAGAAGGGACTGGCAGGACATATTTAAAGTGATGAAGGAGAAAAACCTGCAAACAAGATTACTCTACCCAGCAAGGATCTCTTTCAGATTTGACAGAGAAATTAAAACCTTTACAGACAAGCAAAAGCTAAGAGAATTCAGTATGACCAAACCAGCTTTACAACAAATGCTAAAAGAACTTCTCCAGGCAGGAAACACAAGAGAAGGAAAAGACCTACAATAACAAACTCAAAACAGTTAAGAAAATGGGAATAGGAACATACATATCGATAATTACCTTAAATGTAAATGGATTAAATGCTCCAACCGAAATACACAGACTGGCTGAATGGATACAAAACCAAGACCCATATATATGCTGAACACAAGAGACCCACTTCAGACCTAGGGACACATACAGACTGCAAGTTAGGGGATGGAAAAAGATATTCCATGCAAATGGAAATCAAAAGAAAGCTGGAGTAGCAATTCTCCTATCAGACAAAAAAGACTGTAAAACAAAGACTATTACAAGAGACAAAGAAGGACACTACATAATGATCAAAGGATCAATCCAAGAAGATATAACAATGGAAATATTTCTGCACCCAACATAGGAGCACCTCAATACACAAGGCAAAAAGTAACAGCCATAAAAGGGGAAATCGACAGTAACACAATCATAGTAGGGGACTTTAACACCCCACTTTCACCAATGGACAGATCATCCAAAATGAAAATAAGGAAACACAAGCTTTAAATGATACATTAAACAAGATGGACTTAATTGATATTTATAGGACACTCTATCCAAAAACAACAGAATACACATTTTTCTCAAGTGCTCATGGAACATTCTCCAGGATAGCTTATATCTTGGCTCACAAATCAAGCCTGGGTAAATTTAATAAAATTGAAATTGTATCACGTATCTTTTCCGACCACAATGTTTTGAGACTAGATATCAATTATAGGAAAAAATATGTAAAAAATACAACCACATGGAGGCTAAACAATACACTACTTAATAACCAAGAGATCACTGAAGAAATCAAAGACAAATCAAAACATACCTAGAAACAAATGACAATGAAAATACAACAACCCAAAACCTATGGGATGTAGCAAAAGCAGTTCTAAGAGGGAAGTTTATAGCAATACAATCCTACCTTAAGACAGGAAACACCTCGAATAAACAACCTAACCTTGCACCTAAAGCAATTAAAGAAAAATAAAAAAACCCCGAAGTTAGCAGAAGGAAAGAAATCATGAAAATCAGATCAGAAATAAATGAAAAAGAAATGAAGGAAACGACAGCAAAGATCAATAAAACTAAAAGATGGTTCTCTGAGAAAATAAAAATAATTGATAAACCATTAGCCAGACTCATCAAGAAAATGAGGGAGAAGACTCAAATCAACAGAATTAGAAACGAAAAAGGAGAAGTAACAACTGACACTGCAGAAACACAAAGGATCATGACAGATTACTACAAGCAACTGTATGCCAATAAAATGGACAACCTGGAAGAAATGGACAAATTCTTAGAAATGCACAACCTTCCAAGACTGAACCAGGAAGAAATAGAAAATATGAACAGACCAGTCACAAGCTCTGAACTTGAAACTGTGATTAAAAATCTTCCAACAAACAAAAGCCCAGCACCAGATGGCTTCACAGGCGAATTCTATCAAACATTTAGAGAAGAGCTAACACCTATCCTTCTAAAACTCTTCCAAAATATAGCAGAGGGAGGAACACTCCCAAACTCATTCTATGAGGCCACCATCACCTTGATACCAAAACCAGACAAGGATGTCACAAAGAAAGAAAACTACAGGCCAATATCACTGATGAAAATAGATGCAAAAATCCTCAACAAAGTACTAGCAAACAGAATCCAACAGCACATTAAAAGGATCATACACCATGATCAACTGGGGTTTATCTCAGGAATTCAAGGATTCTTCAATATACACAAATCAATCAACATGATACACCATATTAAAAAACTGAATGAGAAAAACCATATGATCATCTCAATAGATGCAGAGAAAGCTTTCGACAAAATTCAACACCCATTTATGATAAAAACCCTCCAGAAAGTAGGCATAGAGGGAACTTTTCTCTACATAATAAAGGCCGTATACGACAAACCCACAACCAACATCATCCTCAGGGTGAAAAACTGAAAGCATTTCTACGAAGATCAGGAACAAGACAAGGTTGCCCACTCTCACAACTATTATTCAACATAGTTTTGGAAGTTTTATCCACAGCAATCAGAGGAGAAAAAGAAATAAAAAGAATCCAAATCAGAAAAGAAGAAGTAAAGCTGTCACTGTTTGCAGATGACAAGATACTATACATAGAGAATCCTAAAGATGCTACCAGAAAACTACTAGAGCTAATCAATGAATTTGGTAAAGTAGCAGGATACAAAATTAATGCACAGAAATCTCTGGCATTCCTATACACTAATGATGAAAAATCTGAATGAGAAATTAAGAAAACCCTCCCATTTACCACTGCAACAAAAAGAATAAAGTATCTAGGAGTAAACCTACCTAGGGAGACAAAAGACCTTATGCAGAAAATTATAAGACACTGATGAAAGAAATTAAAGATGATACAAACAGATGGAGAGATATACCATGTTCTTGGATTGGAAGAATCAACATTGTGAAAATGACTTTACTACCGAAAGCAATCTACACATTCAATGCAATCCCTATCCAACTACCACTGGCATTTTTCACAGAACTAGAACAAAAAATTTCACAATTTGTATGGAAACACAAAAGACCCCGAATAGCCAAATCAATCTTGAGAACGAAAAACGGAGCTGGAGGAATCAGGCTCCCTGACTTCAGACTATACTACAAAGCTACAGTAATCAAGACAGTATGGTACTGGCACAAAAACAGAAATATAGATCAATGGAACAGGATAGAAAGCCCAGAGATAAACCCACGCACATATGGTCACCTTATCTTTGATAAAGGAGGCAAGAATATACACTGGAGAAAAGACAGCCTCTTCAATAAGTGGTGCTGGGAAAACTGGACAGGTACATGTAAAAGTATGAGATTAGAACACTCCCTAACACCATACACAAAAATAAACTCCAAATGGATTAAAGACCTAAATGTAAGGCCAGACACTATCAAACTCTTAGAGGAAAACATAGGCAGAACATTGTATGACATAAATCACAGCAAGATCCTTTTTGACCCACCTCCTAGAGAAATGGAAATAAAAACAAAAATAAACAAATGGGACCTAATGAAACTTCAAAGCTTTTGCACAGCAAAGGAAACCATAAACAGGAGCAAAAGACAATCCTCAGAATGGGATCAAATATTTGCAAATGAAGCAACTGACAAAGGATTAATCTCCAAAATTTATAAGCAGCTCATGCAGCTCAATAACAATAAAACAAACAACCCAATCCAAAAATGGGCAGAAGACCTAAATAGACATTTCTCCAAAGAAGATATACAGATTGCCAACAAACACATGAAAGAATGCTCATCATCATTAATCACTAGAGAAATGCAAATCAAAACGAGAATGAGATATCATCTCACACTGATCAGAATGGCCATCATCAAAAAATCTAGAAACAGTAAATGCTGGAGAGGGTGTGGAGAAAAGGGAACCCTCTTGCACTGTTGGTGGGAATGTAAATCGATACAGCCACTATGGAGAACAATATGGAGGTTCCTCAAAAAACTCAAAATAGTACTACCTTATGACCCAGCAACCCAATACTGGGCATATACCCTAAGAAAACCATAATTCAAAAAGAGTCATGTACCACAATGTTCACTGCAGCTCTATTTACAGTAGCCAGGACATGGAAGCAACCTAAGTCTATCAACAGATGAATGGAGTAAGAAGGTGTGGCACATATATACAATGGAAGATTACTCAGCCATAAAAAGAAACGAAATTGAGTTATCTGTAGTGAGGTGGATGGACCTAGAGACTGTCACACAGAGTGAAGTATGTCAGAAAGAGAAAAACAAATACCATATGCTAACCCATATATATGGAATCTAAAAAAAAAAAAGAAAAAAATGGTCATGAAGAACCTAGGGCAAGATGGGAATAAAGACACAGACCTACTAGAGAATGAACTTGAGGACACGGGGAGGGGGAAGGGTAAGCTGTGACAAAGTGAGAGAGTGGCATGGACATATATACACTACCAAACGTAAAACAGATAGCTAGTGGGAAGCAGCCGCATAGTACAGGGAGATCAACTCGGTGCTTTGTGACCACCTAGAGGGGTGGGATAGGGAGGGTGGGAGGGAGACTCAAGAGGGAAGAGATATGGAGACATATGTATATGTATAACTGATTCACTTTGTTATAAAGCAGAAACTAACACACCATTGTAAAGCAATTATACTCCAATAAAGATGTTAAGAAAAAAGAAATTTTATCGTAGTACTTAAAAGTATAAAGTTTAGCATTAGAATTTATATGAAATTTGACCCCATTTCTTACCAATGATGTGGCCTTTCATTAAAGACTCAGCTTCAATTTCTCCTTCTTCAAAATTATTGAGCAAAGTTATTTAAATAAATGAGATATTATAATTTACTAGACTGGTGAATTAGGTTCTTATTATTTTAGGTTCTAATAATCTAGGGAAAAAGTGCATTTTTCACTGATTTCTTAAACATCAGCCCATTGAAAAATTAAGCAAAGTTATTTTGTTTTGATATTCCTGGGTAACCTACTCCTGAAGAGATACCTTTCTCCTCTCTATTTTCAGCTTTTTAATAGTTCAACAACGACAGAACAGAAAGTCTCTACTATAAGTAAGGTGGGTGGGGGAAGGAGGAAGCAAGTTGAAAAGCAATATGAAAAATCCCATTTGGGTTATTTCATTAGTAAGTGTTCACATTTGAATATATATTTTATAGGACTGTACCCCAAACTGTTAATCATGATTAGGTGTTACAGTTGGAGACTTTCATCTTCTATCTTAAATACGCATGCACTATTAAAATTTCTGCTACTGTGGTACATGGTTTGTAGAAAGAGAAAGAAATCTGTTTTTAAGTGTGTGAGGTTGTTGGGGCCCAGGGCAATCCACCCCAAAATGCACCTCAATGGCATATTGATTATTTTGAATAAAGTTATGTGAGAAACAACCAATGGAAAATAAATGATAAAAAAGAAAAACTCTGATGCCCCTTTTTCCCCCTAAAAGTGGGAAATAAATCTCCCATGTGATACCAGGAGGATAGAAAGCATCCCTATCACCAAAGTTAGGGAATTCAAGGCTACGCAAGCTGTATAGACAAAGTTTGTTACTTCATTAGTCTGCTACCCCAAACACAAGCCCCCTTGTTTTGCTACATCTCTTCAAATAGTTGTTTCTTTGTGTAAACATGATATATTATTGGCCTGCTCTGGACACTTCGGGGGGTCCCATTTTTATGACTTACATGCATTAATTAATTAATTTTTTAAATTAATCTTTTCATCTGTCTTGTGTCAATTATTAGACCAGCCAAAAGAACTCAAAAAGAGCTGGGGGGCTTCCCTGGTGGTGCAGTGGTTGAGAGTCCGCCTGCCGATGCAGGGGACACAGGTTCGTGCCCCGGTCCGGGAAGATCCCACATGCCGCGGAGCGGCTGGGCCCGTGAGCCATGGCCCCTGAGCCTGCGCGTCCGGAACCTGTGCTCCGCAACGGGAAAGGCCACAACAGTGAGAGGCCCGTGTACCGCAAAAAAAAAAAAAAAAAAGAAGAGCTGGGGCAGGGGGTGGGGGTAGGGATGTGGAATCTCCCCCTCCCTGGACAAAGTTCTGATATCCTTCCTTGGGAATTTAATGGAAAGTTTGAGGATTTCTGGATAATCACTATTGGCAACAAAACAGAAACACAATCATGAAAGCTTGCTACCAAATTAAAAACACTCAAGCTGGCCTCAAGTTTGTTCAACATAGTACTACAGATCAGATAACAGTGACATTATAGCCAGAGGACTGACATAAAAATGTTTTGACTCAAAACTTCTACATCCAGCCATTTTGTTCTTCTAAAGTAAGTTCAAAAGAGAGCTATAATTGTAGAGTAATAAGATTATCATCCTGTTGACATACCCGACAACAGGTGATAACAATTTCGAAAGGAAATAAAATGGATGAAATAATTTTTAAAACACTGAGAAACACAACCATACAGCTCAGTATTATCTGATTAATTGTTGTTATAATAGTTGCAAAATTTAATTGCAAACATCAAAAATAATTCTTGAAAAAACATGCAATAGACAAAGTAAAAAACGACAAATAAGAAAAACAAAACTGAACCTACATCCCAGTAATTCCTAAAAGGACTTGGAATTAATAGGGTGAGTTGTAAAGAAGTCAGATTACGTTTAATTCTCATGTAACATCAGAAACTACTTACATGCACCATTGTTTCTATTATAGAGAAAAATCATATGTTTAATATCTTTAAAGACTTGATATGATGAAAACAACATGTACTTTTAAAAAGATTAAAAAGGGGCTTCCCTGGTGGCGCAGTGGTTGAGAGTCTGCCTGCTGATGCAGGGGACACGGGTTCATGCCCCGGTCTGGGAAGATCCCACATGCCACAGAGTGGCTGGGCCCGTGAGCCATGGCCACTGAGCCTGCGCGTCTGGAGCCTGTGCTCCGCAACGGGAGAGGCCACAACAGTGAGAGGCCCGCATACCACAAACAAACAAACAAACAAACAAACAAAAAATATATATATATAAAAGGTGAAACAAAAAATGAATAAAACAATTTGACAGAAGATGAAATTTATATTATGGAAAAAATAAGACATGTACTTAAAAATGCCCTTTTAAACAACAATCTTGGAATGAATCCAAAAAATTAAGGCTAATTTTTTATATTAGTCCTTGAATTTAATCCTTTTTGTGTAAATAAACTTTAACTGTAATTAATAATAACAGCAAACAGTTACATAATGCTTACTATGAGCCTGGCACTCTTATGCAAACTCAAACATACTTACTTTTACCCTCAAATGAACTTTTCGGTTAGTAAACTTATCCCCATTTTACGGGTGATCAATGCTAGCCCATAAAGTTAATAAATTTGCCAAAGGAAATACTGCTAAAATTTATATTTGAAATTTAATTTAACCCAGGCTGTCTGCATCCAGAATCCAGGCAGTTCTGGATACACTCTGGATGCCCAGTACACTTTACAGCCTTTTTAATTAAGGGAACTATTAGAAATATACTTTTTAGGGCTTCCCTGGTGGCGGAGTGGTTGAGAGTCCGCCTGCCGATGCAGGGGACACGGGTTTATGCCCCAGTCCAGGAAGATCCCACATGCCACGGAGCGGCTGGGCCCGTAAGCCATGGCCGCTGAGCCTGCGCTCCGCAACGGGAGAGGCTACAACAGTGAGAGGCCCGCGTACCGCCAAAAAAAAAAAAAGAAATATACTTTTTAAATTCTCAAGTGGTTCTTTCTCCTTACCACTTACTTATGTGAAAGGCAGGGTACAAGGGGGAAAAGTGGGAACGAGTTAGAAAATGGATAACATCTAAGACCAGAGCTGTGAATGGGCAAAGACCCTGCTTTCTGGGTCACAGCTGGTCCTCATAGATGATTAGGCTGCACTTAAAAGAATTCCTACTTAGAATTGTCAGGTTCTGCCCTTATTAGTATATAGGGTGTCTCTAAGAAATACCACTGGCACAAGCTTCCTCCCCTGTATCTTCCTAAATAACTTATTCCCCTCCCTTCCTCACAGTGAAGCCTTCTCAATCAAGTCTTCCAGTTGATGTTTTTCTATTTCTTTAGGTCTATCATTCATTCCTTTAACCAACACTTTTTATCTTGAGTCCACAATATACTAAGACAGTGGTATCTTTTTCTTATATCCTAGAGTAAGGCAGAGATACACAGAGAGAGACAAAGAGAGACAGTAAAACACAGTAAGGTGTGATAAGAACTAGAGAGTCTACAATGTACATCTCGCTTCCTTTAGCAGTTTGTGGATCTGTACTACTGCTACATAGTTTTGATTTTTAAAAAAATACATCTGTTATTTTTTAAGTTATTGATATCAATTGGAAAGGCAGAATTATTTGTTAAACAACAGAGTAGAAGGACACCTCCATGGATACAGGCTCTCCTGCAAATATTCACAGAGTGAGAGCCTATGAACAATATATTGCTCATGAAAATCAAGTTTCTTCTTTTGTATAAATCAAAATTTACCACAGACTCTTAAATGACATGTGAACAAAACACTATCCCAGTTGCTCCTTTTTTTTTTTCAAATATTAGATATTTAAGATAGATGAAAACATGGTATTCCAAAAGTTGTTCACATTCTTTTACTTACAGCCCTCATAGATGTCAGTGGGAATATGGACTGCTGCGTGCTGATAGGATATTTGTCGCCCAAAATTAGCATCATCGATAAAAACAGGTTTTATCCTCTGGCTGCCTGGCTCACTATCGTTCTTTTCTGGCTATAAAGAAAAAATAGACAATAAACAGAATATTACAACTTATGCTAACACAGGTATTCTCACATTCACTTCTTCATTTGCCAAATGCATAGTCTTTAAAAAACAGATCTACAAGAATATTTTAAAATATAGTCCCATGATGACATCAGACACACAAATTTCCATTCAGGTAGTAGCTTTCACATTATAACCTAACTTCTCTCCTAATTTCCTCAACGTTGGAGTCACTCGGGATCATCCTGAGAGGACCAGAGCTTTCCCACATCCAGTACTTATTAGAAAGTACATTTAAAGAATAGCCTAAGTACCTTTATATACAACCAAATTAAAAGTTTCCCCTTGAAATAAATTTCACCACTTATGTTACCAAATTTCTATTATTTTTAGTTTGATAACCAAAGCTACACATGACCTTTGTGTAAAAATAATAATAGCAATGAAGGATTATTTTATGTCATATTCCCTTGATTTCTACATGTATTCCAGGTGTATCAATTTTTGTTTTAAAAAAGTAAGTATAAATACTAAGAAAGAAGAGATCTATTGTAACTCTTAGTACAATGAAATCCTAACTTCAACCAATTTGTCTCCCAAGGTAGGAGAAAAGATCCAATCAATGACGACTCAAGAAAACCCCACAAGAGTTTCAGGTTAAAGATTAATATTGAACTATTTGAACTATGGTTGTGACACTGAATTACCCTGGCAAGATTATCCAGTTTCTCGTCTGGCAAGAAACTAAGAACCTCACTCATTTATCCAAAATGCATCTCTCTAACAATTGTTTTTGCCTATTTATGTTAAACTTTTTATTCCCCCAGTTCAAATATAGTTAACTCCTTCCTAAGTAAACATTTTTTTATTAAGTTCAGACCTGTATTATCAACTCCATTTTAGGGACTAATGTATCACATATTCCCAAGGTAATTTCCTCAAAACAAAACTGAAAAAAGAATCACAACATTTGACTATTTTCGCAGCACACTGCAGTAATGCAACTGATAAGCAAGAGAAAAGACTTAAATGGACAATCAGAAAATTTCATAAGAAGGCTGGTAGAATGTGGCAACACGAAGTCTACAAAGAAGTGATAGTGCCCAACTTTTTAGATGGCTCTGAAAATTTCTATAACCAGATAACCCATCAGTATCCCAAGATATTTTAAAACACACACACGCGCGCGAGTGTGTGTTTCCCTAAGGAAGTTGCAACACTGGAAAGATTATTTAGACACAAATATTAGCAAAAGAGCTTTTTTTTTGCTTGCGGTGCGCGGGCTTCTCACTGTGGTGGCCTCTCCCGTTGCGGAGCACAGGCTCCGGACGCGCGCAGGCTCAGCGGCCATGGCTCACGGGCCCAGCCGCTCCGCGGCATGTGGGATCTTCCCAGACCGGGGTGCAAACCCGTGTCCCCTGCGTCGGCAGGCGGACTCTCAACCACTTCGCCACTAGGGAAGCCCAGGGCTTTTTTTTTTTCATCAATGACTTCTAAAGCTGCAAGTCCAACTCATTATGTAATGAAATCAATTTAATTGGTCATGACCAAATTATTTTTCAAATGAAACAATGTTGAAAGAAAATATGAAAATACTCTCTATAATAAGGGGAAGGACTATATTTGGAAACTGTGGTTTAGGTATTGTTTTGGGGGGGTTTATGTTTTATTATACTTTGTTGAAAAGGAAAAATTACATTTTTAGAATGTTTTTATGAGTCAATTTAATGTGCTGAATATAAAAATTAAAAAAAAAAGGGGGGCTTCCCTGGTGGCACAGTGGTTGAGAGTCTACCTGCCGATATGCAGGGTACGCGGGTTTGTGCCCCGGTCCGGGAAGATCCCACGTGCCGCGGAGCGGCTGGGCCCGTGAGCCATGGCCGCTGAGCCCGTGAGCTATGGCCGCTGAGCCTGCGCGTCCGGAGCCTGTGCTCCGCAACGGGAGAGGCCACAGCGGTGAGAGGCTCGCGTACCGCAAAAAAAAACCCCAGAAAGTTTAAGACATATCACTGTTTTTTATCCATGTGAAAGCCACAAAGATATAATTGCTCCCCCATTAACTAAATACACAAAATAATGAAACAGTGGTGTTGAAAGTCTAAATTTTGGCAAAATACCTACACGCAGGAATCACTAATTCATACTCTTTTCTAAAACAGACGTTAGGTGTGTACAGCATGAAGGATAAGAAAAGAAAGCAGAAAGATGTTAAGAAAAAGAGGCACCATAGCGCCAAAGAACACGTAACCTAACACATCTACCAGCATTCCAACTGCTAATAAAGGAAAGAATAAAAGTAATAACTGGGGTTTGGTCTTGGATTCAACCGTGAATTTTAACGTATTTTAAAATTCATCCTCTATTCTATGGCTCTCTGTTCCTGGGCACAATTGACTTGACTAAGAGAAGGGATCATTAAAACAAACTACTTTCATTAATAACAAGAATGTAAAGAGGGTCTCACCTAATAAATGATGTCATTTTTCTTCTCAACTGCAAACATCTTGAATTAGTGAAAAGCCTCAATATTTATTTTAAAGCAGAGGTTTCTCAAAGTGTGGTCCTTGAAGAAGCAGCATCAGCAACCACTGAAACTTTTCAGAGTTCAGGCTCTCAGGCCCCACCCCAAACTAGTCAATTAGAAACGGCAGGGGAGGGATCCAGCAAGTAGTAGTTCAACAAACCCTCCAGGTGATTGTAATACACACTAAAACTGCAAGTCCACTGCTTTAAAATCAATAGTTTAAATTGCACACACATTTTTGTTTAGAGCTACTCATGAAAAAGTTAGGATTAATAATAAGCATATTAATGGATGTCTGAATTTTTCTACCCTCCATAGGGTAGAAACACTGTTTTATTATTACTGAATAATAGATGTGTGCACATGGTAATATGGCGAGTAATATCTGTCAAAGGATATTTCAAAAGACAGTAGTTTCTCAAGATACTCTAAGGGTTAACTCCAACCTGAAATAACTTGGGGAAATATTCTTCTACTCTTCTGTCAAGAGAATAACAAAGCACACTGGAACATCAAAAGCTCTGAAATAAGCGTTACTAAAGAAAACCATGTTTAACCCAGTGTTCTCAAGCTTATGTGACCCTGGAATTTTTTTTTTTCCCATACAAAACCTATTACAAAGAACATACTTAAAAAAACTGTGGAAAGTAAAGACATCAGAAGATTTGCTTCTACTCAGTCGTATTAATAACACCTCAGACTAGGGCCAGTCACTGTTCCTTGGGCTTCAGCTTTCTGACTTACAAATAACGCTGGGCTGCAGGTGTGGTCCTTATTCCCTGGGACATATCAGAATCACCTGGGGAGCCCTCTCCCCCACCAATAAAGCAGTGAATCACAACAGGGAGGACATCTTTGGAAAGAATCTCTCGGTTCTAACATCCTCTCCTACTTAAATTAAGAAGACTCAAACTAAAGAATCTATGTTACTTTCAGTTATGAAAAAATTATAGTCCTATTTCTATAATTTTAGAAAATATTACATTAGTTTCTGTAAGCATACCTTTTCCAGAAATCCTATTTATATCTATCTCTGGCAAAATTTAGATATATGAAAAGTAGAAAGATTTGATGATAAATAAGAGACACAGTGAACTATACCTATGAATTAGGGTTAGGAATATGTGCATAAGTGCAATCATTTCATTCATTCACTCACTCAAGAAATAATGTATTGGTAGAGTGGAGGATTTAATGATAACATTTATAGAAATGTCATTTAATATCTAAATCTTGAAACAAATGTGCAATAGTAAAATAGTCACAATAAGTATGACAAATACAATTTTATATTGTTATTAAGGAATATAAAAGAGTAATTACATTGGGAATGTACATATATGCTGTATTTGTTTTTAAATGGTTTTAAGCTTAAATGTAGGTGTTAAGCACAAAGAAAGAAGAGAAAATCAGCCTATATTTTTAGAGGAAAGAGAGGAAAAGAGAGAAATGTAGGGATGAGTACATAGCAAACACTAGTAGCACTATCACTGGTTTTTATAGTTTTGACGGTATTTATCTTTGTGCTTTCTTGTTGTTTCCAATGTAATACAATAAACATGTATTATATTTGCAATTTAAAATACTAATTTTTGTTTTAAGTCCTTTCTAGAGTGCTATTAAGCACTATACGATTATCTTACTAAGGTGGAAGTTGCTTCTATTTCCTCTGAGCCCTCTCACACTTAAAAATTATGTTTTAAATGTATTTTAATAGAGATTCTTTCACTTTTCAATTGCCATAGAGGGAATTCCCAGGCGGTCCAGTGGTTAGGACTCAGTGCTTCCACTACTGAGGCCGGTTCAACCCCTGGTCGGGGAAATAAGATCCTGCAAGCTGCATGGTGCAGCCACTAAATAAATAAATAAACAGCCATATAAAGGGCTTTTGGGAATAATTTAAAATAATGTACTTCTCAACTTGTATAATCATGTATCACGTCTAGTTTTAATGTACAGATGCTAAATATATTAAGAAAAAATAATATGGTTGTTGCCCATGGTCCCCCCCACCCTTTATTACACTCTCCATAAATTGAAGTCATTTCATGAAAAGATTAAAATTTCTAAATGTAACTCATTTCATCATAATCCATCTTTACTTTTCTTGATATATTATAGGATTATATAGTATAATTAACATAGAGCAAATACTAGACACAAAGGAACTGACTGCTAAAAGGAAAGTGGAGAAAAGCTACTTAACACATATTGTTTACTGTGTTAAAAATTTCAAATAAATTGTCCCCCTGGAATTAAGATCTCATTGTTTGCCAGACCACAAGAAAAATTAAGTCAGCATGTCTCTTGCCAATTTTTTTCCCCAAAACATCTCTTCTGAATTCTCCCGACTACCCTATATAAATGTGTACAGAGACGCTGAGGAGGTAAATTCCAAAATGTATTCAAATGTATCTGGTAAAACACATAAGTGAAACATGAGAAGCATGTTCCTCTGACTATTCATCTCAACATAATTTCATTTATTAAATAATAGATTAGATCACTCAGAGACAGAGGTACCAGCTAATCCTGGATGGGTCATTCGATTTTGCAAGCAGTACCTAGTCGCAAATTTCATTTGGAAAGTCACACTGATGTCTGTGACAGGCACAAAAGACTTTTGCATATTTAATATATTTATCTCAAATGAAACACTCTTAGAATTGATTTTTATAATAAAACATGTTTTTAATATTTTTACTCTTTTTCATGCTATAACTATTTCTACCAACAGTAAAATGTTCAGAAATTAAAAGTTCATATATTTCACTTAAATTACAATAAAAATTAGCTTAATTACTGTGCACAATTCAGGCTGAACATGCTCACTGAGAAACTTTGCTCACAATCACATTATGGTTAGGTTTACCTCCCCCTGCTCTCTAATTTGTGTGTATCTCACAAAACTGTGAGAAAATTAGTTGATACTAAATAAGAGCTGGGACCCTCTACAGGGGCATCACAATTGGCATTTCTATCCCACTAGTGAAGGGGGTAAATGAACGTGTTCTTGTGTAATGAACCAAACTCTTCAATAACCAGAGACTACAGACTTGTATACAATTCTCCACAGTGTATATGAGTATATTTTAAAACTTCCACCTCCAAATACATCCTTTTCTTTTTTACAACTATTTCACAGATGTTGTTTACAAGAGGGCCTTACAACTTTCACAACATACACATTATTGATTCTTGAAATTTTTAGTCTCAATTGTATTCCCAATATCAAACAAAACTTTGGATACACAATATGCTTTTAGGCATGATATTATCATCCAATGTAAATAACTATCATGGATGTATTATATTTACAATAGACTTTCATACAGCCAGCAAGGCGGAAAAGGCTGCTACACTGACATGTTGGTATCCACTCTATGAATTAAAAAATAAAGTTGCTCCCGTAGCCACTAGTTCACCACTGGAATGTAAGCTGGTTACCAGTTCTTACCCACACATTGGAAAGCCTCCTTTTTAGTAAATCACATGCATCAATGAGAAGTGGAGATTCATCAAAGCAGCTGCAGCTGTCCATGCCCAATTAATGAATAATAAATAGAGAAAAAGGTGCTGAGCCTTCAGCCAATTATAGTTGTTCTGGTCAGGGTGTGAGGCCAGGCTGAATAGTAAATAATGAGTCCAGTTACAGTGGCAATAAGAGTACTGTTGAGTCTCCTGAGTTAATTGGTTTAAGCTGCTATTTTTCTCCTTGAGGATGCTGTGACTCAGAGACATACTGAGTGGATGAATAGAACTGAAAAGGAAATATGAGTTGGATGACACTGAATACATGACACTAAGGGCTTAAATATAATGTTTGTCCATTTGCTTTACTGAATCATAACAATAAGAAAATAAAAATGTTAAATTATAATTTAATGAATAGACATATTGTCCTTTGAAAAAACATATGAGTTCAGCTAATCATAATATATTTGATGAGGAAATAAAGAGTTTTTTTTATGAATTGAGAAGATTTCTCCAGTTCTTCAAGTAGTTAAAATGTTTTAGCTGCTTAGATTTACCCTATGGAAAAACTATAGCATTAATTCCTCAGAGGCAATTTACTCAATATATTAAGGATGTTTTACAGTTAACATGAAAAATAAACATAACATTAGTGGTCAGAAGAAACTTGAAGAAATAATTCTATTCCTTAAAATTAGATCTACTGTTAAATTTCTGCATATTCTTCTACTATAAATTATGATATATAAAAGAGAAGGAAGAAACAGTCTGAAATAAGCAGACTTTGGAGGTAGGGGGAACAGTAAGCAACTGAAACTGTGCAATACACAGAGAAAGATAGCAAGTTAAAAAAATACATAGGTGATATTAAAGCAAAAAAATATACATTTTCTAATATGACGAAGCGAATCAAAGACAACTATGAATTTGAAACACATAAAACAAGTAAATTAAGTCAAAAACGGATACTGATCACTGCAAGAACTTGTTCATTAAAATTTAAAAGCAAAAAGAGGCATTCCTTAAATAAAATGTATTGAGGTTGCTGATAAGGATTACAATAACGATTTAATAAGGTGGAATACAGAACCTGAGGACATCCTCAAAGTAAAACTGATGAATTTTTAGTTTGCATGATGGAGGAATGCGTGTGAATCACCTATCCCAGGATCTAGCCCTCAATGAGCATGAGAGCCATCACAATATCACAATACAGGTAAGTGTGATGACAAGGACTGAGGGCTGGTTTAAACTCTACGAGTAGTAAGAAAATTTCAAATTATCAGCATTAGAAAGGGATGTAATACTCTGAACATATATATACATATCTTTTTTATACATAAATATGTAACCTAAATTTTGGGGAGTAGCTGATAGGGTATTTTCTCTACTAAGGGACTGTGAAATGGTGTCTTGCCTATGAAAAGAACTATGTGATTTCAGATAGTCTGAAAGTTCAATACAAGCACCCGCCCCACCCCTCCAGAAACCATATAGTGGTACATATTATATTAGGAAAGGAAAACATTTCAATGGGGCGAATCTATTTGTTAAAAAATTAAAAGCAAATTTTCATATTATGAAGATTATGACAGACAAATATACTTTAAAAAATATTGTCAGGACAAAACAGGTTAAACAAAAAAACTTTGTAAGGTAGAAAGATCAATTATTTTCCCTTGATACCTGAGGCAAAGATGGACTAACACCTTACAACTAATACACAGTAAAAAAAAAGCCTGGAGGGGCTTCCCTGGTGGCGCAGTGGTTGAGAGTCCGCCTGCCGATGCAGGGGACACGGGTTCGTTCCCCAGTCTGGGAAGATCCCACATGCTGTGGAGCGGCTAGGCCCGTGAGCCATGGCCACGTCCGGAGCCCATGCTCCGCAGCAGGAGAGGCCACAACAGGGAGAGGCCCGTGTACCAGAAAAAAAAAAAAGCCTGGAGTCCAGGACGCCAAGATCCCACCATACTTACAAAGAAATGAAAATCTCTCTATGGCCCATAAGACTCTGAATGATCTATTTCCAGCCTGACTCCTCATCCGATCTCCTGCCCTGCCTTCCCTTGCTCATTGCCATATTGGACTGTTTTCTGGTCCTCACACACATTATGCTCTTCCTGGTTTAACGTCCTTGGGTCTGCTGTTCCTTTTGTCTGGTAGGTTGTTCCCTGGTCTTTTTTCATAGTGTCAGTTCACTCTTCAGATCGCAGTTGAAAAATACTCTCTTGGAATTCTCCCATCTAAATTATCCCCCATAGAATATTGAAAACATTACACTTCATTTATTACATTCAGAGCAATGTAGACATTACTGATTTTATAGAATTTCACATTAAGGTTTGTCAAACATTTACTGTACTGCTTAACATGCAAAATTTAAGTCATATCCTAAGATATATCCCTAGGATATATCTTAACATTGCTAAAATTTATGTATCTAGATGGCAGGACATCCCTTTCAAGATAAAGACTGTAAAATAATAATTTTGTATAAAATGTCAAAGGAAGGGATAAAGATTGGTTATGTAGCTGCGTTGGTGCGGATGACTTTTGTTTCAATTCTGTCTTGCACAGATTGTGCCAACGTAACTTTGGAAGCAATAATTTTACTACATTTTTTTTTCAGGTATCTTTTAAAAATTGGTAATGCAACAATGCTCATTAAATGATCAGAATTCTCTTTATTAAAATCAGAAATTTGGCATCAACACTTTGATATTCTAAATGGTGTTTAAGGATATATGGATGCGTAAAAACGCTATCAAATTTTTTATTTGCCCCATGTTTGCTATCTCACTACACTAAAATATAATCACCACGAGGGCAAGAGGCCTCACTGACATCGTTCGGTTGTGGCCCTAGCACCTAGCAAATCGCTTAGAACTGTATCTGCCTGCCCTATTTATAACATTTGCTGAGTGAATAAATAAACTTGAATCACTGTTTCCTAGTCCCCAGACTCATGCTTTTTCTACTTCAGCATGAAGCAAGGACAAACACCAGAAGCAGTCCGGTGAATGGACAGACAGCGCCTCAGTCAGGAACCCAGCTTCTCAATCTCATTTCAACTCTGTGTACAACTCTGTGTGTCCTTGCTATGGCTTCTCAGATTTTTTTTTTAAGGAACAGAGGGTAACAAGATCTGTAAACCTCCTTCTAGCTCTGAAAATTCTCATTCTGAAATCTATGAACTAAAAGCAAATTGTTTCCAAGGCTTTTTTTTTTTTTTAATGCCAAGTAACTGCAAGAACATGTAAATGATGAAAGGCTGGTATAAAGACTCCTTTTGGTAAATATTAGTAAACTTTAATATTTTTCTTATTTCATTTGCTAGAAATGGGTATAACTGTAAGTTTTAATGTTCTCTTCCACCAGTGAATTCCTTTGGAGACCACTGACAAAAAGACTCTTTTGGTATCCAAACCCCTTGACCCTGAGAATTTACATTTTAATTTAAGGCAATGCATTCAAAGCACAGAGCTATAGCTATCAATCAAACAGACAATGGGTAGGCGAACACGGGTTAGAACATTAGCTGGGCTTTTCACCTCCAATTCACGAGTTGAATTATTTCGATTACTTCACTCAAGTGACAGTCAAGGCCATCTTTTTGAGAAGAACTTAAATAAAAATGAACACACCATGCGTCAGTGGTCTCCAAAGGAATTCACTGGAAGGGTGGAAGAAAACATTAGAACTTACAGTTATACCCATTTCTAGCAAATGAAATAAGAAAAAAATTAAAGTTTACTAATATTTACCAAAAAGAGTGACATTAGTATTCCCTCTCCCCTGGCCTTACTGTGTGTGGGTTGGTCTCAAGTCATCTGTCATCCTCCAGGTACCACAAGGAGAAAGTGGAAACCCCACATACTGATAATGAGCCACCTTCTCCCTTACACAGTCCCTTTCAATGTACTATTCTTCACTTTATATGTAAATTTATTTATTATTTTCTTGGGTTTAACCTACTCCATGCGTGCTACCAGCTTTAAAAGATTTCTGAAATTAACAATGATTGAAGTTTAAATTCTAGTAACGGAAGTTGCACTGAACAAGAAGAGAATGACAGAGATGATGCTTCTATTCCCAGCACTAGCTCTTCTTCAGTCTCATTACCAGATAGAAAAGTGATTCAATTAGTTCAACCGGCAAGTTGGTCAAAAAAGTTAATATTATCAAGAAGATTATCATAAATATGGATTTAGATTTACTATATCGGTAACAATGTCCTGTGTTCATATGGGCTGTTGAGATATTTCCTATGGCATTATGAAGGCATCATAATTAAAGGCATTTAATAACTAAGCATCTAGAAAAGAACTACACTTTTTTTCTGGTGATTTTTAATGTCAAATGCCACTTAAACCAATACTTCATAAAATTTCACTTATCTTAAAATTTTAGATGTCTCTTGGGAGGTTTCTCAGCATATTAGTTCAGTAGTATATAGAGAAAATTTATAAGTAAATATTGTTATATTGAGAGGTGCATTTTTTTAACTGACATGCATGTGCAAGCAAAAAAAGGTTGAAGATACCATTCAAAACAATCCAGTCCCCATATCTCTGTTCACCCAATGCTGTACATAGGGTGAGTTTATAATGCCCACATAATGCCACCGAACTTTCCAAACAGTGAATATTCAGTGAGTTCTAAATAAATACACCACACACTAGCCTCTGGAAAGGAAGAACTGGATGTGGAATCTAAAAGAGAATTATGCATGCCACCACCCCAAAGCAGCTGAGGACCAACGTTTTAACTATCCTTGCAAAAGCAGCACATGCCCAAGCGCACAAAGCATTACAAAAATATCAAAATGGACTCAAAAATTTTGGAAGAAGGCCCAAAAAACATATGGCGCTATTCCTAGAAGAAATGGAATCTAATCTTATCTTCCTTTTTATTAGTTTTAACAGTTTTTCCCCCCAATGAATCCTAATATGGCTATATATTTCACACAAGGGTGCATGCGTTAATTTTAAGGTCTCCATGGTGAATATCACTAGGAATGATGGATCAGCTCACTGAAGATTTATGATTTAAAGTCTAACAATCTTTTTAATCACAGAGATTTTATTTTACCTACTGCAAGTCACTGTCAACTAACAGCTGTCAATGATGAAGCTGGTTGGATAAGTACGAGCCACATACATCAAAATTAAATACGGACAGAATGATGGATAGGTACAATAAATTAAAATTTTAAACCAAAACCAT
Source organism: Lagenorhynchus albirostris (assembly GCF_949774975.1). Taxonomy (NCBI): domain Eukaryota; kingdom Metazoa; phylum Chordata; class Mammalia; order Artiodactyla; family Delphinidae; genus Lagenorhynchus; species Lagenorhynchus albirostris. The sequence goes on along the minus strand of NC_083102.1, from coordinate 81,053,611 downwards.
TTTCAAAACCTTTAATCTTAAGCCTTGATTTACAACAGTTCCGTCACATGGCCATCTCCTGTCCCCCATGGGGGCCCACGGAATAGGCAGTATAGCACAGCACAGGGACACACGGCTCCTGCTGGGGATCACACGGACTGCACCGCATTCAGTTCCCTGCACTACCAAATCCCACATGTGTGACAGCGGACAAGTCACTTAAGCTCACTAAATTTTACTTGTCTTTTCTGGATATCATGAAAATAACAGTATTGCCACAAAGGATGAGTGTGAACTTTAAACGATAACATTACCTGCAAAGCATTTACTTTCTAGTATAGAATAAGTATACATATGTTAATTACTATTATAATCCAATCCAAACATATAGCATTGAAAATATTTACACCACTTATTTTAGATGCACACACACAAAAAGGTAACTCTGATTGTACCATTTACTATACAGAAGCAATTAATATTCTATCTCTATGCCATCTCCTATTTGAGGATTCAACAACAGTCATTAGCAGAGCCTGAAATAAAGGCTGTATACTATTAGACAGTTTTTTTAAAAAGCTGCCAAAGAGGACTTCCCTGGTGGTGCAGTGGTTGAGGGTCTGCCTGCCGATGCAGGGGACACGGGTTTGTGCCCCGGTCCGGGAAGATCCAACATGCCGAGGAGTGGCTGGGCCCGTGAGCCATGGCCCCTGAGCCTGTGCGTCCGGAGCCTGTGCTCCACAACGGGAGAGGCTACAACAGGGAGAGGCCCGCGTATCGCCAAAAAAAAAAAGCTGCCAAAGAAACCTAGACTTTCTTTCTTTAATAATTAGAACAGAGTCGTCCCTATTGGTTCATTCTAGAAACAGACTGATTTATTTCTACAAAATAAAATCAAATCATGAATGATTAGGCTTTTAAGAAGACACTTACATAGGACATTATGTTGGAATAAGTTTTAATGTAGACAAGACTGGTAAGAAAATAAATAGCAACATAAATATGCAAGGGAATTCAGCAGACTAGCCGAATGTCCCAGAAAGGTCAAATTTTTAGCATGATCAATATAATAAAACGTAGCAAATAAATCAACTCAATTTATTGACATGGGAATTCTGGGCTGAATTTATTTCATTTGGATTTCAGTCTGAAACATAGGTCTTAAAATTAGGTTAATAAGAGTTTGTAATGATCTGCTTCATCTTTGCTTGCTTTGGGAATTAGGAAAATAGTGCTGCTTGCTGGTACAACTGAAATCTCCTGGGGAATCTGCTTCACTACATCTTTAGGGAAGTTAAGGATTTATTGGGACACATGTCTCTAAAAACCTAAACAAGAACCTAAATAAATTTCAAAACTAAAGAGAACCTGAATGTGGAATTTCATAAATAACTGTTGCATTATTAGCGTTTTTTTTCCATTTTATCTTGACATTTAATTATCTTTTCAAACCCAGATATATAAAACCTACAAGGATTTCAAGGCAAATTTTTGCACTGAGGTCACATTTATTTCTAAACGTTTTCTGAAGATTCTGATTTTTATTTTGTCACGCATTTTCTTAAGTTTTTCACACAAATGTAAGGATATTCATAACAATAAAATGAAAGAGGTCAAACTAGTACCCTTCAATTATTGTTAACACATCCACGCATATAAACGTGTTCCATTTGGAACTCAAATCACTTCAAATCAATATTACATGTATTGTAGTAATATTAATAATTATTATTTTAAAAATTATACTCACTAACATTTCTGGATTGCCTACTGTAAGTCAGGGAATATTCTAAATTCTTTATGTGTGTTAACTAATTTAATTTTCACAGTAACAGTATGAGGTAGGTATCACATTACCTTTATTTTTCAGACCAAAAGAGTGAGGCACAGAGACTTTAGGTGACTGCCGATATCACAAAGCTAGAAAATGGCAGAGATGGGCCTCAGATGCAGGCAGTGGGCCTCCAGAGTATAATGTCTTAATCATCAAGCTCTGCTTCTTCCTCCGTATAACAATGTACACAGCACTTATACATGTATGTCTTGTTATTAATTAGGGATAAAAGTTTCCTATGGAAGTATTTAGGAGTGAAATGTCACATCTCTAATTTATCTTAAAATATTTAGCAAACAATACATACAGCAACTATGGAGACTGTTTACTGTTCTCTCTTCTTTATATTTAAAATATTTTTCCTGCTAAAAAGTTAAAAACTAGGGCTTCCCTGGTAGCACAGTGGTTGAGAGTCCGCCTGCCGATGCTGGGGACGCGGGTTCGTGCCCCGGTCCGGGAAGATCCCACGTGCCGTGGAGCGGCTGGGCCTGTGAGCCACGGCCGCTGAGCCTGTGCGTCCAGAGCCTGTGCTCCGCAACGGGAGAGGCCACAACAGCGAGACACCCGCGTACCGCAAACAAAAAAAAAAAAAAAAAAAAACTTACATTAAAACACTGTACCCACGTTAATGCTGTGGTCTCTCTGGAAATGAAATTTGACAACTTACTTATTCTAATTACATGTATAATTAGACAAAACTTTAGTTTGATGGACTAATAAAATAAGCTTGATTTCATATTTCACAGAGATTCATAAAAACTTAGATTATCAGATCTCTCCAGACTTGGAACCCAAAATCTTGATCCTTATATTGCTTGTAGTATGGCAAACAAATATTCTAACTCTGCTACTTATTCCCAACTTGAATCAGTTTTAGACACAGGGGAAAGCACATTGTCTGTCTGACTTTACTTAGTTCTCATGACTGAACCAGGGGCTAATGAGAGGAAGGGACAGATGAGAGAAGAAGGAAAAAGGTCCACTCCACTCCCATCTTCTGCAGCCTGCCCCGTTGTATGAACAAAAAGAAACGAATGTCTATATTAAAAAATTAATTCAAATACAGTCCACAGTCAAAGTCAGTCTTGCCATTCCTCTCTTAATATTGTTTCCACTCAACCTTGAAACAAAACAAACATTTTCGTTTCCACATTTGCAAAGGGTTTCCTGTTTACTTTGCAAATACGGCACCACTTTAAAAAGCAAACAATCTCATTGTAGTTTGAGATTTTCGCTTTTTAAAGTAGTGCCGTATATACAATGGAATATTATTCAGCCATAAAAAGAAACGAAATTGAGCTATTTGTAATGAGGTGGATAGACCTAGAGTCTGTCATACAGAGTGAAGTAAGTCAGAAAGAGAAAGACAAATACCATATGCTAACACATATATATGGAATTTAAGAAAAAAAAATGTCATGAAGAACCTAGGGGTAAGACAGGAATAAAGACACAGACCTACTAGAGAATGGACTTGAGGATATGGGGAGGGGGAAGGGTAAGCTGTGACAAAGCGAGAGAGTGAGGCATGGATATATATATACACTACCAAACGTAAGGCAGATAGCTAGTGGGAAGCAGCTACATAGAACAGGGAGATCAGTTCCGTGCTTTGTGACCACCTGGAGGGGTGGGATAGGGAGAGTGGGAGGGAGGGAGACGCAAGAGGGAAGAGATATGGGAACATATGTATATGTATAACTGATTCACTTTGTTATAAAGCAGAAACTAACACACCATTGTAGAGCGATTATACTCCAATAAAGATGTAAAAAAAAAAAAACTTTTGACATGAAAAAAAGAAGCGAACAATCTTCACAAAAGCTATGTAAGCAATAGGGGGACTGAAACACACAAACACCTACCCAATTTAACAAGCATTATCTCAGCAATTATTCTAAATCATTAAACAGAGAAAATGAGTAAGACCCTTACCTCAAGACACTAAAATTTTAATAGAGAAGATTATCCCTGTATAAAAATACCATAGTATAAGATAATACACCACTGAAACCAGAAACGTGTAACAAGTTATTCTGAGCACCCAGAGGAAGGAAATACCATTTGCTACTTAGGAAAAGCAAGGCAGGCTTCAAGAGGAGGTAGTATTTGAATTAGTTTTTAAAGAGTACTTAGCATCTGATTGGAAAAATTGTAGGATATCAAAATCAGGTAATTAGAGGAGAGAATAGTTAACATTAACTAGCACGGGGACAGGAATCATTGTCTTAAATTTCCAGCATGGCTATGTACCTTATACTTTCCATATGAATTGTGGCTCACCAAATAATTTCGCCAAGTTATACGTGCATTTTTTAATTCCAAAGCAAAAATTTGTGTAAATGACTAGAGTCATAATTTTTAAATCACATTACACAATCCTAAGGGACACTGACTTTACCCCTTATTTCAGTCACTGCTTTAGCTAAATCTGCCTGTCACTAGGTATTTATTTTTATACCCAGAAGGTGAATATAAACAGCATCGATCTGAGCAGCACAGATATTATAAAATGCCCCTGAGGGACTGTCTGGTATCAAAGTCCTTGAAAGGCTTACAACCTGACATCTCCCCACAAACTAGCTAATTCAGACGTAGCTCATAGAAAGTTACACTCCAAAGAGATAGCTGTTGAGCTTCATTGAGAGGCAACTGATGAGACTGAAAAGCACTTTAAATGCTTTTTTTACCTTTAAGTGAGGCCATGTATCACCACTATAATGAACAAAATCAACTGATTACACTTGACTATGTCATTCTTTACATGCAAATCTTAACTTGGTGATGGACCAGCATATTTAACATGGGAGAATAATAGGAACCAGGAGATTCTAAATTTAATCCTGAATCCAACATAAACTAAAGTTATGGACTTTTCGTATGAGTTACTTCTATTATGAAAGCTACTTTTGCTTCATTTCCATCTACTCATATCCTACACACCTTACCCCTGCCCTCACCTTCCTTAAATGTTGGTGTGGGGGAAGGCGGAAGATGGCGGAAGAGTAAGACGCGGAGATCACCTTCCTCCCCACAGATACACCAGAAATACATCTACACGTGGAACAACTCCTACAGAACACCTACTGAAGGCTGGCAGAAGACCTCAGACCTCCCAAAAGGCAAGAAACTCCCCACGTACCTGGGTAGGGCAAAAGAAAAAACAGAGACAAAAGAATAGGGACGGCACCTGCACCAGTGGGAGGGAGCGGTGAAGGAGGAAAAGTTTCCACACTCTAGGAAGCCCCTTCGCGGGCGGAGACTGCGGGAGGCGGAGGGGGGAGCTTCGAAGCTGCGGAGGAGAGCACAGCCACTGGGGTGCGGAGGGCAAAGCGGGGATATTCCCGCACAGAGGATCGGTGCCGACCCGCACTCACCAGCCCGAGAGGCTTGTCTGCTCACCCGCCGGGGCGGGCGGGGCTGTGAGCTGAGGCTGGAGCGCAGGGAGAGGACTGGGGTTGGCGGCTTGAACATAGCCTGAAGGGGTTAGTGCACCACAGCTAGCCGGGAGGGAGTCCGGGGAAAAGCCTGCACCTGCAGAAGAGGCAGGAGACTTTTCCTTCCCTCTTTGTTTCCTGGGGCGTGAGGAGAGGGGTTTAAGAACGCTGATTAAAGGAACTCCAGAGACGGGCGCGAGCCGCGGCTAAAAGCGCGAACCCCAGAGACGGGCGCGAGCCGCGGCTGAAAGCGCGGACCCCAGAGACGGGCGCGAGCCGCGGCTGAAAGCGCGGAATCCAGAGACGGGCGCGAGCCGCGGCTGAAAGCGCGGAATCCAGAGACGGGCGCGAGCCGCGGCTGAAAGCGCGGAATTCAGAGACGGGCGCAAGCCGTGGCTAAAAGCGCGGACCCCAGAGGCGGGCGGGAGACGTTAAGGCTGCTGCTGCCGCCACCGAGGGGCCTGTGTGCGAGCACAGGTCACTCTCCACACCCCTCTTCCGCGGAGCCTGTGCAGCCCGCCACTGCCGGGTTCCTGGGATCCAGGGACAACTTCCCCGGGAGAGCGCACAGCGCGCCTCAGGCTGGTGCAAAGTCACGCCGGCCTTTGCCACCGCAGGCCCGCCCCGCACTCTGTGCCCCTCCGTCCCCGCCGGCCTGAGTGCGCCAGAGCCCCCAATCAGCGGCTCTTTTAACCCCATCCTGTCTGAGCAAAAAACAGACGCCCTCCAGCGATCTACACGCAGTGGCAGGGCCAAATCCAAAGCTTAGCCCTGGGAGCTGTGAGAACAAAGAAGAGAAAGGGAAATCTCTCCCAGCAGCCTCAGAAGCAGCGGATTAAAGCTCCACAATCAACTTGATGTACCCTGCATCTGTGGAATACCTGAATAGACAATCAATCATCCCAAATTAAGGAAGTGGACTTTAGGAGCAAGATCTATGATTTTTTCCCCTTTCCTCTTTTTGTGAATGTGTATGTGTATCCTTCTGTGTGAGATCTTGTCTCTATAGTCTTGCTTCCACCATTTGTCCTAGGGTTCTATCCGTCCATGGTTTTTTTTTAATTTTTTTTCTTAATAATTAATTTTAATAACCTTATTATACTTTACCTTCGTTCTTTCTTTCTTTCTTTCCGTCCTTCCTTCCCTCCTTTAGACAACGAATCATCCCAAATTGAGGAGGTGGTCTCTGACAGCAAGATTTAGGATTTTTCCCCATTTACCTCTTTTAGTGAGGGTGTATGTGTATGCTTCTGTGTAAGATTTTGTCTGTATAGCTTTGCTTCCAACATTTGTCCTAAGGTTCTTTCCGTCCCTTTTTTTTTTTCTAAATAAGTTTTTAATTCAATAACTTTATTATACTTTATTTTATTTTTACTGTATCTTCTTTCTTTCTGTCTTTTTTCCTTCTTTCCCTCCTTCCTTCCTTCCTCCCTCCCTCCCTCCTTTCTTTCCTTCTTGCCTTCTTGCCTTCTTTGCTTCTTTCTTTCTTTCTTCCTTCCTTCCTACCCTCCTTTCCTTCTTTCTTTCCTCATACTTCTACTAATTCCCTCTACTTTTTCTCCCTTTTATCCTGAGCCTGTGGATGAAAAGCTTTTGGTGCTCCAGCCAGGAGGCAGGGCTCTGCCTCTGAGGTAGGACAGCCAACTTCAGGACACTGATCAACAAGAGACCTCCCAGCTCCACATAATATCAAACGGCGAAAATCTCCCAGAGACCTTCATCTTAACACCAGCACCCAGCTTCACTCAACGACCAACAAGCCACAGTGCTGGAAAACCTATGCCAAACAACTAGCAAAACAGGAACACAACCCCACCCATTAGCAGAGAGGCTGCCTAAAATCATAATAAGGCCACAGACGCCCCCAAACACACCACCAGACGTGAACCTGCCCACTAGAGAGACAAGATCCAGCCTCATCCACCACAACACAGGCACTAGCCCCCTCCACCAGGAAGCCTACAAAACCCACTGAACCAACCTTAGCCACTGGAGACAGTCACCAAAAACAACGGGAACTACGAACCTGCAGCCTGCAAAAAGGAGACCCCAAACACAGTAAGATAAGCAAAATGAGAAGACAGAAAAACACACAGCAGATAAAGGAGCAAGATAAAAATGCACCAGACCTAACAAATGAAGAGGAAATAGGCAGTCTACCTGAAAGAGAATTCAGAATAATGATAGTAAGGTTGATCCGAAATCTTGGAGATAGAATGGACAATAGATTGGACAAAATGCAAGAATCAGTTAACAAGGACCTAGAAGAACTAAAGATGAAACAAGCAACGATGAACAACACAATAAATGAAATTAAAAGTACTCTAGATGGCATCAATAGCAGAATAACTGAGGCAGAAGAACGGATAAGTGACCTGGAAGATAAAATAGTGGAAATAACTACTGCAGAGCAGAATAAAGAAAAAAGAATGAAAAGAACTGAGGACAGTCTCAGAGACCTCTGGGACAACATTAAACGCACCAACATTCGAATTATAGGGGTTCCAGAAGAAGAAGAGAAAAAGAAAGGGACTGAGAAAATATTTGAAGAGATTATAGTTGAAAACTTCCCTAATATGGGAAAGGAAATAGTTAATCAAGTCCAGGAAGCACAGAGAGTCCCATACAAGATAAATACAAGGAGAAATACGCCAAGACACATATTAATCAAACTGTCAAAAATTAAATACAAAGAGAGCATATTAAAAGCAGCAAGGGAAAAACAACAAATAACACATAAGGGAATCCCCATAAGGTTAACAGCTGATCTCTCAGCAGAAACCCTACAATCCAGAAGGGAGTGGCAGGACATACTGAAAGTGATGAAGGAGAAAAACATGCAGCCAAGACTACTCTACCCAGCAAGAATCTCATTCAGATTTGATAGAGAAATTAAAACCTTTACAGACAAGCAAAAGCTGAGAGAGTTCAGCACCACCAAACCAGCTTTACAACAAATGCTAAAGGATCTTCTCTAGGCAAGAAACACAAGAGAAGGAAAAGACCTATAATAACGAACCCAAAACAGTTAAGAAAATGGGAATAGGAACATAAATATCGATAATTACCTTAAATGTAAATGGACTAAATGCTCCCACCAAAAGACACAGATTAGCTGAATGGATACAAAAACAAGACCCTTATATATGCTGTCTACAAGAGACCCACTTCAGACCTAGAGACACATACAGACTGAAAGTAAGGGGATGGAAAAAGATATTCCATGCAAATGGAAGCCAAAAGAAAGCTGGAGTAGCAATTCTCATATCAGACAAAATAGACTTTAAAATAAGGACTATTAAAAGAGACTAAGAAGGACACTACATAATGATCAAGGGATCGATCCAAGAAGAAGATATAACAATTGTAAATATTTATGCACCCAACATAGGAGCACCTCAATACATTAGGCAAATACTAACAGCCATAAAAGGGGAAATCGACAGTAACACATTCATAGTAGGGAACTTAAACACCCCACTTTCACCCATGGACAGATCATCCAAAATGAAAATAAATAAGGAAACACAAGCTTTAAATGATACATTAAACAAGATGGACTTAATTGATATTTATAGGACACTCCATCCAAAAACAACAGAATACTCATTTTTCTCAAGTGCTCATGGAACATTCTCCAGGATAGATCATATCTTAGGTCACAAATCAAGCCTTGGTAAATTTAAGAAAATTGAAATTGTATCAAGTATCTTTTCTGACCACAACGCCATGAGACTAGATATCAATTACAGGAAAAGATCTGTAAAAAATACAAACACATGGAGGCTAAACAATACACTACTTAATAATGAAGAGATCACTGAAGAAATCAAAGAGGAAATCAAAAAATACCTAGAAACAAATGACAATGGAGATACAACGACCCAAAACCTGTGGGATGCAGCAAAAGCAGTTCTAAGGGGGAAGTTTATAGCAATACAAGCCCACCTTAAGAAGCAGGAAACATCTCGAATAAACAACCTAACCTTGCACCTCAAGCAATTAGAGAAAGAAGAACAAAAAAACCCCAAAGCTAGCAGAAGGAAAGAAATCATAAAAATCAGATCAGAAATAAATGAAAAAGATATGAAGGAAACAATAGCAAAGATCAATAAAACTAAAAGCTGGTTCTTTGAGAAGATAAACAAAATAGATAAACCACTAGCCAGACTCATCAAGAAAAAAAGGGAGAAGACTCAAATCAATAGAATTAGAAATGAAAAAGGAGAGGTAACAACTGACACTGCAGAGATAAAAGAGATCATGAGAGATTACTACAAGCAACTCTATGCCAATAAAATGGACAATCTGGAAGAAATGGACAAATTCTTAGAAATGCACAAGCTGCCAAGACTGAATCAGGAAGAAATAGAAAATATGAACAGACCAATCACAAGCACTGAAATTGAAACTGTGATTAAAAATCTTCCAACAAAGAAAAGCCCAGGACCAGATGGCTTCACAGGCGAATTCTATCAAACATTTAGAGAAGAGCTAACACCTATCCTTCTCAAACTCTTCCAAAATATAGCAGAGGGAGGACCACTCCCAAACTCCTTCTACGAGGCCACCATCACCTTGATACCAAAACCAGACAAGGATGTCACAAAGAAAGAAAACTATAGGCCAATATCACTGATGAACATAGATGCAAAAATTCTCAACAAAATACTAGCAAACAGAATCCAACAGCACATTAAAAGGATCATACACCATGATCAAGTGGGGTTTATTCCAGGAATGCAAGGATTCTTCAATATACGCAAATCTATCAAAGTGATAAACCATATTAACAAATTGAAGGAGAAAAACCATATGATCATCTCAATAGATGCAGAGAAAGCTTTTGACAAAATTCAACACCCATTTATGATAAAAACCCTGCAGAAAGTAGGCATAGAGGGAACTTTCCTCAACATAATAAAGGCCATATATGACAAGCCCACAGCAAACATCATCCTCAATGGTGAAAAACTGAAAGCATTTCCACTAAGATCAGGAACAAGACAAGGTTGCCCACTCTCACCACTATTATTCAACATTGTTTTGGAAGTTTTAGCCACAGCAATCAGAGAAGAAAAGGAAATAAAAGGAATCCAAATTGGAAAAGAAGAAGTAAAGCTGTCACTGTTTGCAGATGACATGATCCTATACATAGAGAACCCTAAAGATGCTATCAGAAAACTACTAGAGCTAATCAATGAATTTGGTAAAGTGGCAGGATACAAAATTAATGCACAGAAATCTCTGGCATTCCTATATACTAATGATGAAAAATCTGAAAGTGAAATCAAGAAAACACTCCCATTTACCATTGCAACAAAAAGAATAAAATATCTAGGAATAAACCTACCTAAGGAGACAAAAGACCTGTATGCAGAAAATTATAAGACACTGATGAAAGAAATTAAAGATGATATAAATAGATGGAGAGATATACCATGTTCTTGGATTGGAAGAATCAACATTGTGAAAATGACTCTACTACCCAAAGCAATCTATAGATTCAATGCAATCCCTATCAAACTACCACTGGCATTTTTCACAGAACTAGAACAAAAAATTTTGCAATTTGTATGGAAACACAAAAGACCCCGAATAGCCAAAGCAATCTTGAGAACGAAAGAAGGAACTGGAGGAATCAGGCTCCCTGACTTCAGACTATACTACAAAGCTACAGTCATCAAGACGGTATGGTACTGGCACAAAAACAGAAAGATAGATCAATGGAACAGGATAGAAAGCCCAGAGATAAACCCATGCACATATGGACACCTTATCTTTGATAAAGGTGGCAGTAATGTACAATGGAGAAAGGACAGCCTCTTCAATAAGTGGTGCTGGGAAAACTGGACAGGTACATGTAAAAGTATGAGATTAGATCACTCCCTAACACCATACACAAAAATAAGCTCAAAATGGATTAAAGACCTAAATGTAAGGCCAGAAACTATCAAACTCTTAGAGGAAAACATAGGCAGAACACTCTATGACATAAATCAAAGCAAGATCCTTTCTGACCCACCTCCTATAGTAATGGGAATAAAAACAAAAATAAACAAATGGGACCTAATGAAACTTCAAAGCTTTTGCACAGCAAAGGAAACCATAAACAAGACCAAAAGACAACCCTCAGAATGGGAGAAAATATTTGCAAATGAAGCAACTGACAAAGGATTAATCTCCAAAATTTACAAGCAGCTCATGCAGCTCAATAACAAGAAAACAAACAACCCAATCCAAAAATGGGCAGAAGACCTAAATAGACATTTCTCCAAAGAAGATATACAGAGTGCCAACAAACACATGAAAGAATGCTCAACATCACTAATCATTAGAGAAATGCAAATCAAAACTACAATGAGATATCATCTCACACCAGTCAGAATGGCCATCATCAAAAAATCTAGAAACAATAAGTGCTGGAGAGGGTGTGGAGAAAAGGGAACCCTCTTACACTGTTGGTGGGAATGTAAATTGATACAGCCACTGTGGAGAACAGTATGGAGGTTCCTTAAAAAGCTACAAATAGAACTACCATATGACCCAGCAATCCCACTACTGGGCATATACCCTGAGAAAACCATAATTCAAAAAGAGACATGTACCAAAATGTTCATTGCAGCTCTATTTACAATAGCCCGGAGATGGAAACAACCTAAATGCCCGTCATCGGATGAATGGATAAAGAAGATGTGGCACATATATACAATGGAATATTACTCAGCCATAAAAAGAAACGAAATTGAGCTATTTGTAATGAGGTGGATAGACCTAGAGTCTGTCATACAGAGTGAAGTAAGTCAGAAAGAGAGAGACAAATACCGTATGCTAACACATATATATGGAATATAAGAAAAAAAATGTCATGAAAAACCTAGGGGTAAAGCAGGAATAAATACGCAGACCTCTTAGAGAACGGACTTGAGGTTATGGGGAGGGGGAAGGGTGAGCTGTGACAGGGCGAGAGAGAGTCATGGGCATATACACACTAACAAACGCAGTAAGGTAGATAGCTAGTGGGAAGCAGCTGCATGGCACAGGGATATTGGCTCGGTGCTTTGTGACAGCCTGGAGGGGTGGGATGGGGAGGGTGGGAGGGAGGGAGACGCAACAGGGAAGACATATGGGAACATATGTTTATGTATGACTGATTCACTTTGTTATAAAACAGAAACTAACACACCATTGTAAAGCAATTATACCCCAATAAAGATGTAAAAAAAAAAAAAAATGTTGGTGTGATGAAGATTCTACCCTATACTATCTTAAGGCATTTTTCTTTTCTTTTCTTTACGTGTGTGGATGTGTGTGTGGTGTAGGCAGAGTAAGGCAACAGGAACAGTGGAACTGCAGCAAGCTGGAGAATGCATCACATCCAAAGGCAATCAAACTCACTTTGTTTCTGTGTCAGCACACCAAAACACATCTGTAGTTAAATCTGGCCTTCCTATTTCTATAGCTTGACACTTGCTGGGAAGATTTCAGCCACTTGTTTTCAAAGTTCACTCATACGCTAAATATAGAACTATTCTAGAAAATAGAAAATTTATTTATATCTCAGATATTTATATCCCCATTCAAACATATGAGGATAAATTTATTAATTGATAATATTGTTTCAATATTTAGTATTCCAATTAGTTCCTGTGTTCATTAGATATTAATGTATGAGATTATAAACTCACATTATATAATCTCTGTTCACCAATTTTTCATAATGAATATGGCTTTGTGGAATTTGAGCAATAAAAATTTACAACTAAATTGGAATATAGAAAAGTACAACAAACAGTGACGGTAAGCCAATTCAAATCAAAACAAGATGGTATTATGATTATACAAATATTTGATAAATAAAACATCAAGCACTATGTGTATAAAGTTGGAGTATAGCAACCAATTAAATCTGATTATATACAGCAAAACTTTTGGTAAGGATGAATAAATCTCATCATCCATTAAGTCCAACTTCATCTGATAAGCAACAATCTTCAAAAAAAGCTATAACCACTAAAAATCCTAAGGTGAATATCAAAGTTCAACATTTACTTACATTTCTTAACTTTCTTTCATTCTAAGATAGTGAATATTTCCATCGCAGAAAACAATTTGATCGTAATGATCAAAACACATGCTTTAAGAAGGACTAAATAATACTCAACACAGCACATAATTTTATAATCATTTTCCTGTAAAAGAGAATTTTTTCCTCAGTTCCAAGTTGAAGAATTTGACTATACTTAATTGACAGAAGTCACTCAGACGAGTGGGGAGAGTCTGGGCATTAACTTTAATATTCCAAGAAGAGCAAAATTAAGTGCACAAACTGCTAATTAACTCCCAACTAGTATTCTCCCTATTCTCTCTTCAGTAATGGAGTCCTATATTTTATTTGGGTACATGCTTATCGAAGGGGAAAGAAAATTATGTTCCGTATCTTCTTGCATCTAGGCAAGGCTAGTCACTAAGTTGTGGACAACGGGTGCAGATAGAAACGCTGTGTGCAATTTCCAGAACATGTCCTTAAAGGCAAAGGGTGTGTCCTTCAGTGCCATCTGCCTCCTTCCTGATGCATAGAATGCAAAAATCATTGTGGATATTGGAGCATCCATTTTGGACCAAAATATGGAAAAGTTACACTGAGGAGAGCAAAAAACATGAGAGAAGGACTGTAGGGCCTGGACGATGGAGAGTTGTTATATTAGGCCTTGCACACAGAATGTGACATGAGAGAGGAATAATCTTTTGTCTTGTCTTAGCACTTTTACTTTAAGACTCTCTGTAATAGCCAAACCAATATACTAATCATAAAACATGATTCATTTTTATTCACTATCTAAGGGTTTACAAGAGCAATAGTATTAACATATCTAAAGGACTATGAACTTCCCCAACAAAAAGTTTTAGTGAAGTATAAAATGTATTGTCTTATATTTCTTTATAAATTCTCAAAAATTTTATGTGAAATAGTCCAACTCCAGCAAACTTCACAAAGTTAGCAGGATGTCAAGAATATGCAGAACTAAAATGAAATTTATGGATCACCGAGTCAACTGTAGCATGTCTTAGATGAGAGAAAAACAGTTTGAATTTAAATATGTTTTAATGCCCTTAGGCAACTACAGTTTTAAGGCTGGACTGGTACATGAATCCAACTAAACCTGCTAGGTCAGCTTGTCTGTAAAGCCAATCACCCTAGTATACCTACGTTTACCCTGGAATTTAATGTAAAACTTTTAATACTCACATCGAGATCATCCTTTGCATTGTAGTAGACAACTTCATTGCTCTATAAAAAAAGAAAAAAAAAGAATGCTTTAGTGATTTGATTAAAAACATAATAATATACTGGATCAAACACTGAATACATTTTATTCATATTTTAAATAATAAACCTCTCATAGTATTCCTTTTACAATATATTCCACAAAGATCGAAAAGATTAGCCAATATTTTCTAAGAACATATTCAAACACTATAGCAGTGATATTAGAAAAGCACATCTTGTACTGCAGGAAAACTCAGCATAGGTCTGAGAACAATTTGTGAAGAAAAAAATTTTTTAATTCCTAATGCAAATAAGTTATATATATACACACACATACATACAAACACACACACCTAAATAATGAAATGATAAATACGATAATTCAAGAAAAGTGAATACTGTAAGTGGCTGCTTAAGAGTTTGCTGAAACCATGACTTTTAAAAAATATACATCGAATGTTGAAATTATTCTTGAAGAAAGGTATATCTGCACTATACTGGCAGGAATTCCTTCAGGAGATTCAGATAAGGGATTAAGAGTATCTGTGAATTTAGACAGCAAAGAATATCAGGTAATCCAACATACTAATGTTCTCATATTCTACCAAAGTAGCGAGTGAGTGTTGGCTTTTCAAGAATGAAAGTGTATGGACATTTCTGCTAGCCATCAACGTCGCTGAATATGCCATAAATATAAAGTATGGACATAAATTGTGTTACAGAGGAAAAATGGAAAGGAAAAAATGGATAAAACAGTTATCAATGAATTTTAAATTCCTATTCTGTCTACAAGGCTAGTTCTGTGCAATATAAAAATAATCTGCATATACTGATATCTTTTTTCTTTCTTCTCCTCCTGAACTGTT
Organism: Lagenorhynchus albirostris; assembly: GCF_949774975.1. Taxonomy (NCBI): domain Eukaryota; kingdom Metazoa; phylum Chordata; class Mammalia; order Artiodactyla; family Delphinidae; genus Lagenorhynchus; species Lagenorhynchus albirostris. The sequence continues at coordinate 81,038,224 of NC_083102.1, read as the reverse complement.
TGAAGATATGTATTACCCATCTTCTGTACATCTTTAGTAGTAACTTGGGTACCATGTAAAAGTGTATTTTTCTGTGTCTCTTAAACATTTACAGACATGGACAATATAAAATTTTGTTAAAAGAAAACACAATTCACAAAAATGTTTAAAAATCGCTTGGGAAAAATAGACTAAATTAGTGCTTCTCAAAGTATGTTCCAAAGAAAATCACTAGTTCTTGAAGCTATAGTAGACCTTATATAGGCAAAAGTATTCTGTGGTCATGATTTTACAATAAACAATAAAGTTAAAATTGTGTCTTTTCAGCAGGAATTCATACAGCCTTATTGTATGAATGCACATTATAAATCTCCAAGAGGAAAAGAGATCTTGTTTCGTTTCCAAATTTTTGCCACAGATTCTGCCCCCGTTTTTTTATTTGAGAAACATACCATGATAATGAAGATCTGTAAAATATAGGTATCTCTGAAGACCAAATAACCAAACCAAAAACTACATAGATAAATATAAGAACATATGATTTGTAATACTGAATGAAATCCATGAGTTTCAATTTATTTCATTTAGAATCATTAAAACTTTTAAAATTACCATTTAATTGTTTTTTAAAAAAGAACTAAGTAGCTAGAGAATTTTCACATACATAAAAGTTCTACTTCCTGGAAGACAGTTCTGTAACAAAGTTAAAATACAATGTCAGAACTCATCACATACAGGAAGAAAGAGAATCTTCTGAATTCCCCTGAGATCCAAATCCAATTACCAGTTTATTGATCCCTCAAGGAACCCTGTAATTTATACTCAGGAGACAATTTTCCATTTAGAATGTGGATTCCATCAAAAGTTAAAACACTGAATGAGTTTATCTCATTTTAGATATTATGTCTGCCAACTGATTGCTTACATTTACAGAATTGAAACGTGTGGAAAACAAGGTGAAACTGCATTAAATTTCAAGCGGTTCAGCAGCATCATTTTCAACATTCATTCAATACCTATATTGTATATATTTCTGCACCAAAAAAGACACAAAATAAGTTAAACACATCTACCCCTATTTTTAGGTAAAATAACATGTTCAGATGACTATATAAAACAATTTATTTGTCTAGGATTACAATTGGCCCATGGTGCCAGAGCTAATGGACTAAACTGATTAGTCAAATTTTCTTCTTATGTGTGACACATGGTCACATTAACAAAGAGAATTTACTTATTAAACCTAAGATGAAGAGTATCACATGCAGTGTCAGAAGAGGGTAAAGTATGATAAATGCTAGTTTTCACTCAAACTAAGTATTTTGACTCTACTAAGATAAACTGTGATTGAAGGTAAAATGAAAATGGAGAAACCCTAAGTTTATTTGAGAATTTCCAAATGTTTTTTTTCTTTGTTACTGTATTATATTTTACATAAAGCCACACTACTTGCCTCTTCTTTTAGAAGGTCTACATTGCTTCTAAAACTGTCACTGAAAATGTGTATTGCTAAGTTTACTTAACTTTTATGCATTTGCACAAAATTTTCTGGACTTTGGAAGACGTATAATTCCAAAACCTGGCTTTTTTAAGCAAAATGGAAACAAAATACATTAGTCATAAAATAATACTGCAGGCCAAACACTGGTACTCCTTGTGACTAGGTATTTTATATTTCTACTTTTAAGAAGCTCTTTGCTTATACAACATCCATTTCTTACATGGTCAAAATATAAATGCAAAGGAAAACAAAGTGTGTCTTTTTTATAGAAAAATAACATACCTAGGAAGCACTTAATCAAACGTGTGCTTAGACAGGTCATCATGTTTCAATAAGAGAACACAGGCCTTAGCGGAATGTACAACTGATTACATCCACTGTCTTAAAACAAAATTTCTTCCCTCCAATAAATAAATGACATTGCTTTTGACTCAGAAGCTTTTTTTTTTTTTTTTTTTTTTTTTTTTTTTGCGGTACGCGGGCCTCTCACTGTTGTGGCCTCTCCCGTTGCGGAGCACAGGCTCTGGACGCGCAGGCCCAGCGGCCACGGCTCATGGGCCCAGCCGCTCCGCGTCATGTGGGATCTTCCCAGACCGGGGCACGAACCCATGTCCCCTGCATCGGCAGAAGGAGTCTCAACCACTGCGCCACCAGGGAAGCCCTCAGAAGCTTTTTTATAACCTCATTTTTTATAAATACACTTTCCTTTCTCAATCCTCAGACTGTGCATTGATAGCACGCACATTTCATTATTCCCTTACTCTATCTAGCAGAAAGGCTTGACTGATCAATTTTCGTAAAGAGAAATCTCTACAGGGCATCAGGATTTGGGGAAACTGTAATTCTGCATTTAATCTGTCAACCTAGTCCACCTACATGGCAGCATGACGCTAAAATAAATGGCAAACATTCACAGGGCCTTTAATTTGTATAATTATATAAAAACATTTTTTGTCTCAGTTTGTAGTGGCTTTTGTTTATATAGTTTCAGAATTATTTGGTTCAGAAATAATTTTGAAAGTAGGCTTGAGAAAAATCATAATTTGGTGGTCATAATTCTCTTTCCTATCACATTCATTTAGAGCCATTTCTTCTGCTTTATGGAAATACATATTAGCTCTATTATAAAATATATACATATATATTCAGATGTGTGCAGCTACATTAAACTATATCAGTCTGAAATCAAATCATGTAAATCACTGAATCACCAAAATATATCCAGAAACAATCTTAAGAGAATTGGGTTAAAGGACAGTTCTCAGGAATGAAAGACAACTCACACTGAATCAGCCCTACTTCTACGTCCTGATGTTTTTACAGGGATGACTTTTGGCTAAAATTAACTGTGTTAAAATTAGTAGAGGATATTGTAGAAAAACAGTTAAATGATCCGAGTGGGGGAAGTTAGAGGAGAGGAGGAAGAGTATCAGCTGAATTCCTTCTCCCTTTATCCTGTCCCTGCCCCCATCTCACCTAGACTTTGTACAGGGAGGGGCTGGGGGTCTCACCACCAACAGAGGGAGCCACGCCCCCTTCACTCAACAGTACTCTGGCGCCCTCACTCTGTGCTAAGTGTTGGAGAAACAGAGATGAAGACTATGGACACACTGACCTAAGAGGCAAGTTCTTGCCCTCCTGATTCACACATGACAAGATGAGCAGGCAGCTGGGCCAGTTGCCCCAAATCTGCTGTAACTGAAGAAGATCTCTTACTACTTGGATGGTAGGACCACATAAGCCAAAACCTTCCCAGGTTTCAAAATAGGCAAGAGTCAAGAATTTCAGATATTTGAGACGTTCCTCCTCTATTGATCAATTCAAGGATGTGTGTTTGAAAATGTGTGTGTGTGTTTCTTTCTGAATCATTTACCTACCCTATCACTCAAAATTCCCTCCGTCCCTTTTCCAGAGTGTACATAGTTATATCATTATCATTTAAGACTCTAAAACCATAGCATATAAACTAATTATCGCAGGCACAGATCAGAATTGAGTAATCTTCTTTCCCTACTATCCTTCTAGGTAAACATTTTCATGCAAACTATTAAACAACATCATGTTAGAAGATATTTTACCTCCAAACCCAGAGGTTTTCAGTGGATTTCAGTGCATTATGTGCAGTATGATAGGCTAAAGCTAGCAACAGCCTCAAACGAGATTCATAGATTAGTCAAACCTTTAGAGAGCAATTTTTCATAATTTAAGCACCACTAGATGACAAGTACAAACTGTTTCATTTCTGATTTTTAACCAAGTAGTTTATTTATTATCTCCTTGAAACAAATTTACCCAAATGGTTCACGCTAATACAATGCTGCTGTTTACTGAAATTTAAAACATCCCCGAGCAAGTTGAGAGATGAATGACTTTAGTTTCCCAGTGTCTACTGGGAGTCAAAAATTAAATCTGGACAAAACAGACCATTCCATCTTAAAAATGTATATTGTGAGTGACAGTCCCTTGCATGCCACTTTCCTGTAAAACGTGGCCTCTGATGAATAGTTTATGTTAAAAATCTGAAGCATAAGTACAAAGCTTCAACCTGGGAGTAAGATGTTGCCAAGGATAAGATTTAAATAATGGAACTGAAAATTAGGATTTTATAGGTAACATCTGAAATATATGACACATTCAAAACTCAAATAGACATTAACTTCCTGTCCAATTTACTAATTCTCTTTTCTTTGTTATACACTTGACTCGGCATATGATCCACAGCGTTGACAAATGTTGGGCAACTCTATTGCCTGTTAAATCACCTTAAAAGAAAAACTCATTCTTACTGTCATTTTATCCTTCTTTAGTTCCAAATATGCTGTCAATAGGATGAACATTAAGGATACTCTTTGTTATAAATGAGTTGTGTTAATGATTCCTGCCAACCAAGATCCACACTGTTTAGCTCAAATCATTTAAAATTCCAATTTTTTGATTATTATATCTTTGTAACAATTTGTCCTGGTAACCAGACACAGCACCACTATTGACTGTGGTCAAGTCAACCATGCTACATGACATGGGTTAACCAGCAGTACTGATTATAGCACTGTGTGAATAAAACAACTTAGCAAGGTTTTGGGGGAGGGTGTGTGTGTATACATCCATGTGTGTGTCGGACAGGGGGTGAGAATGTAAGTGAACTTTCCAAAGATAGCTAAAAGTAGCTGAAGCAGTAAAGACAGTGGTTCTTGAAAAAAGATATTTTTTATGCCATTCTATGTTTGGGGTTTGGAATGCATGAAATATTATTTATGAAGATAAAAAGGGAAAATAAAGATGGGCACAGGTCCATCTAGAGATCAATGTTACCAGATTACTGAACTGAAGGCATGTGATAAACCTACATGCATTCATATTATGTGACAAGAGATAATAAAGAAGATAATTGACGTAAGTGTTGAGCACAGGGCCTGTTATTTTATATACTGAAAAAGAAATATCCACAGAATTTATCTATTAGCTTTATCTAGCACTTACATAGGAATTAAAATAAAATGCATACAATTTTATTTTCTTAGATCAGTTACTATGCTATGAGTCTATTTAATCGTTTAAAGTCCTTTCTTCAAAGATTCCATACAGCACAGTGGAGAAGAAATGGTATTATAGCTGCTATTGCTATTTTTATTCTGATAAATTAAATGAGGTAATTTATAAGAAAGTCTAGTAAAATGGTAATTAAGTGTTGGTTCTATATGCAACCTGTCCATTAAATATGTTGCTATGCTCCAAACTCCTCTGTGTTTCTAAGCACACTCTTTCCAACCCCACATCTCCTTTAAACATCCATCCTCATCCACTCCTGCCTAGAAAAACTCCAACTCTGTATTAAACGCAAAATTTGTTTGTCCATCCTAACACCCAAACTGTGGAATCTTGCTGGAGAAAATTACACATGCAGGCCTCACATAGAGTAAGTCAGTGGTTCTCTGTTTTAAAAACTGTAGTAAACTTTGCTTCGTAATTTCTTTTTAAATTCAGAAACCCTCCTATCTTTGGGAAACTGTTTCTTCCAATCACATGATTCTGATGGCTGGCAAATCAAACCATCTTATTTCTCTGACCACAGAAATTAACAGGCGCCTAAATCTATCCAAAAATAGCATCTCATCTCCCTATTCCTTTTTCAACAAAATATCATTTTCCAAGAGCGGTCATGGCTGCAAACGCTGTACTGCTTAAAACCTGAATCTTGAGACTTAGGGGGAAGATGGCGGAAGAGTAAGACAGAGGAGATCACCTTCTTCCCCACAGATACACCAGAACTACATCTACACGTGGAACAACTCCTACAGAACACCTACTGAACACTGGCAGAAGACCTCAGACCTCCTAAAAGGCAAGAAACTCCCCACGTACCTGGGTAGGGCAAAAGAAAAAAGAATAAACAGAGACAAAAGAATACGGACGGGACCCGCACCAGTGGGAGGGAGCTGTGAAGGAGGAAAAGTTTCCACACACTAGGAAGCCCCTTCGCGGGCGGTGACTGCGGGTGGTGGAGGGGGAAAGCTTCAGAGCCACGGAGGAGAGCACAGCAACAGGGGTGTGGAGGACAAAGAGGAGAGATTCCCGCAAAGAGGATCAGGGCCGACCGGCACTCACCAGCCCGAGAGGCTTTTCTGCTCACCCGCCGGAGCGGGCAGGGCTGGGAGCTGAGGCTCGGGCTTCAGTCGGAGCGCAGGGAGAGGACTGGGGTTGGCGGCGTGAACACAGCCTCAAGAGGCTAGTGCACCACGGCTAGCCGGGAGGGAGTCCGGGAAAAGGTCTGGAGCTGCCAAAGAGGCAAGAGACTTTTTCTTCCCTCTTTGTTTCCGGGTGCGTGAGGAGAGGGGATTAAGAGCGCTGCTTAAAGGAGCTCCAGAGACGGGCGCGAGCCGCGGCTAAAAGCGCGGACACCAGAGACTGGCATGAGACGCTACGGCTGCTGCTTCCGCCACCAAGAAGCCTGTGTTCAAGCACAGGTCACTTTCCACACCTCCCTTCCCGGGAGCCTGTGCAGCCCGCCACTGCCAGAGTCCCGGATCCAGGGAACTTCCCCAGGAGAACCTATGGCGCGCCTCAGGCTGGTGCAACGTCACGCTGGCGTCTGCCGCCGCAGGCCCGCCCCGCACTCCGTGCCCCTCCCTCCACCCCCCCCCACCCCCCCCCGTCCTGAGTGAGCCAGATTCCCTGAATCAGCGGCTCCTTTAACCCCGACCTGTCTGAGCGAAGAACAGACGCCCTCCAGCGACTTACACGCAGAGGCAGGGCCAAATCCAAAGCTGAGCTCCAGGAGCTCTGCAAACAAAGAGGAGAAAGGGAAATCTCTCCCAGCAGCCTCAGAAGCAGCGGATTAAAGCTCCACAATCAACTTGATGTACCTGCATCTGGGGGATACATGAATAGAAAACGAATCATCCCAAATTGAGGAGATGGACTTTGAGAGCAAGATTTACGATTATTTCCCCTTTTCCTCTTTTTGTGAGTGTGTATGTGTATGCTTCGGTGTGAGAGTTTGTCTGTATAGCTTTGCTTCCACCATTTGTCCTAGGGTTCTATCCGTCCGTTTTATTTTAATTTTTTTTAATAATTATTTTTTATTTTCAGAATTTTATTATATTTTATCTTACTTTATTTTACTTTATCTTCTTTCTTTCTTTTTTCCTTCCTTCCCTCCTTCCTTCCTTCCTCCCTCCCTCCTTTCTTTCTTTCCTTCTTTCCTCTTCCTTCCTTCCTTTCTTTCTACTAATTCTTTCTTTCTACCTTTTCTCCTTTTTATTCTGAGCCGTGTGGATGACAGGCTCTTTGTGATGCAGCCAGGAGTCAGTGCTGTGTCTCTGAGGTGGGAAAGCCAACTTCAGGACACTGGTCCACAAGAGACCTCCCAGCTCCACATAATATCAAACGGCAAAAATCTCCCAGAGATCTCCATCTCAACACCAGCACCCAGATTCACTCAACGACCAGCAAGCTACAGTGCTGGACACCCTATGCCAAACAACTAGCAAGACAGGAACACAACCTGACCCATTAGCAGAGAGGCTGCCTAAAATCATAATAAGTCCACAGACACCCCAAAACACACCACCAGACGTGGACCTGCCCACCAGAACGATAAGATCCAGCCTCATCCACCAGAACACAGGCACTAGTCCCCTCCACCAGGAAGCCTACACAACCCACTGAACCAACCTTAGCCACTGGCGACAGACATCAAAAACAACAGGAACTACGAACCTGTAGCCTGCAAAAAGGAGACCCCAAACACAGTAAGATAAGCAAAATGAGAAGACAGAAAAACACATAGCAGTTGAAGGAGCAAGGCAAAAACCCACCAGACCTAACAAATGAAGAGGAAATAGGCAGTCTACCTGAAAAAGAATTCAGAATAATGATAGTAAAGATGATCCAAAATCTTGGAAATAGAATAGACAAAATGCAAGAAACATTTAACAAGGACCTAGAAGAACTGAAGATGAAACAAGCAACGATGAACAACACAATAAATAAAATTAACAATACTCTAGATGGGATCAATAGCAGAATCACTGAGGCAGAAGAACGGATAAGTGACCTGGAAGATAAAATAATGGAAATAACTACTGCAGAGCAGATTAAAGAAAGAAGAATGAAAAGAACAGAGGACAGTCTCAGAGACCTCTGAGACAACATTAAATGCACCAACATTCGAATTATAGGGGCTCCATAAGAAGAAGAGAAAAAGAAAGGGACTGAGAATATATTTGAAGAGATTATAGTTGAAAACATCCCTAATATGGGAAAGGAAATAGTTAATCAAGTCCAGGAAGCACAGAGAGTCCCATACAGGATAAATCCAAGGAGAAATATGCCAAGACACATATTAATCAAACTGTCAAAAATTAAATACAAAGAAAAAATATTAAAAGCAGCAAGGGAAAAACAACAAATAACACACAAGGGAATCCCCATAAGGTTAACAGCTGATCTTTCAGCAGAAACTCTGCAAGCCAGAAGGGACTGACAGGACGTCTTTAAAGTGATGAAGGAGAAAAACCTGCAACCAAGATTACTCTACCCAGCAAGGATCTCATTCAGATTTGATAGAGAAATTAAAACCTTTACAGACAAGCAAAAGCTGAGAGAGTTCAGCACCACCAAACCAGCTTTACAACAACTGCTAAAGGAACTTCTCTAGGCAAGAAACACAAGAGAAGGAAAAGACCTACAATAATGGACACAAAACAATTAAGAAAATGGGAATAGGAACATACGTATCGATAATTACCTTAAATGCAAATGGACTAAATGCTCCAACCAAAAGACACAGATTGGCTGAATGGATACAAAAACAAGAGCCATATATATGCTGTCTACAAGAGACCCACTTCAGACCTAGAGACACATACAGACTGAAAGTAAGGAGATGGAAAAAGATATTCCATGCAAATGGAAACCAAAAGAAAGCTGGAGTAGCAATATTCATCTCAAACAAAATAGACAACATAGACTTTAAAATAAAGACTATTAGAAGAGACAAAGAAGGATCAAGGGATCGATCCAAGAAGAAGATATAACAGTTGTAAATATTTATGCACCCAACATAGGAGCGCCTCAATACATAAGGCAAATACTAACAGCCATAAAAGGGGAAATCGACAGTAACACATTCATAGTAGGGGACTTTAGCACCCCACTTTCACCAATGGACAGATCATCCAAAATGAAAATAAGGAAACACAAGCTTTAAATGATACATTAAACAAGATGGACTTAATTGATATTTACAGGACATTCCATCCAAAAACAACAGAATACTCATTTTTCTCAAGTGCTCATGGAACATCCTCCAGGACAGCTCATATCTTGGCTCACAAATCAAGCCTCGGTAAATTTAAGAAAATTGAAATTGTATCAAGTATCTTTTCTGACCACAACACTATGAGACTAGATATCAATCACAGGAAAAGATCTGCAAAAAATACAAACACATGTAGGCTAAACGATACACTACTTAATAACGAAGTGATCACTGAAGAAATCAAAGAGGAAATAAAAAAATACCTAGAAATAAATAACAATGGAGACACGACGACCCAAAACCTATGGGATTCAGCAAAAGCAGTTCTAAGAGGGAAGTTTATAGCAATACAATCCTACCTTAAGAAACAGGAAACATCTCGAATAAACAACCTAACCTTGCACCTAAAGCAATTAGAGGAAGAAGAACAAAAAACCCCCAAATTTAGCAGAAGGAAAGAAATCATAAAAATCAGATCAAAATAAATGAAAAAGAAGGAAGGAAATGATAGCAAAGATCAATAAAACTAAACACTGGTTCTTTGAGAAGATAAAAATAATTGATAAAGCATTAGCCAGACTCATCAAGAAAAAAAAGGGAGAAGACTCAAATCAATAGAATTAGAAATGAAAAAGGAGAAGTAACAACTGACACTGCAGAAACACAAAGGATCATGACAGATTACTACAAGCAACTGTATGCCAATAAAATGGACAACCTGGAAGAAATGGACAAATTCTTAGAAATGTACAACCTGCCAAGACTGAATCAGGAAGAAATAGAAAATATGAACAGACCAATCACAAGCACTGAAATTGAAACTGTGATTTAAAATGTTCCAACAAACAAAAGCCCAGGACCAGATGGCTTCACAGGCAAATTCTATCAAACACTTAGAGAAGAGCTAACATCTATCCTTCTCAAACTCTTTCAAAATATAGCAGAGGGAGGAACACTCCCAAACTCCTTCTACGAGGCCACCATCACCTTGATACCAAAACCAGACAAGGATGTCACAAAGAAAGAAAACTACAGGCCAATATCACTGATGAACATAGATGCAAAAATCCTCAACAAAATACTAGCAAACAGAATCCAACAGCACATTAAAAGGATCATACACCATGATCAAGTGGGGTTTATTCCAGGAATGCAAGGATTCTTCAATATACGCAAATCAATCAATGTGATAAACCATATTAACAAATTGAAGGAGAAAAATCATATGATCATCTCAATAGATGCAGAGAAAGCTTTTGACAAAATTCAACACCCATTTATGATAAAAACCCTCCAGAAAGTAGGCATAGAGGGAACTTTCCTCAACACAATAAAGGCCATATATGACAAACCCACAGGCAACATCGTCCTCAATGGTGAAAAACTGAAAGCATTTCCACTAAGATCAGGAAAAAGACAAGGTTGCCCACTCTCACCACTCTTATTCAACATCGTTTTGGAAGTTTTAGCCACAGCAATCAGAGAAGAAAAGGAATCCAAATTGGAAAAGAAGAAGTAAAGCTGTCACTGTTTGCAGATGACATGATACTATACATAGAGAATCCTAAAGATGCTACCAGAAAACTACTAGAGCTAATCAATGAATTTGGTAAAGTGGCAGGATACAAAATTAATGCACAGAAATCTCTGGCATTCCTATACACTAATGATGAAAAATCTGAAAGTGAAATCAAGAAAACACTCCCATTTACCATTGCAACAAAAAGAATAAAATATCTAGGAATAAACCTAAGGAGAGAAAAGACCTGTATGCAGAAAATTATAAGACACTGATGAAAGAAATTAAAGATGATACAAACAGATGGAGAGATATACCATGTTCTTGGATTGGAAGAATCAACATTGTGAAAATGACTCTACTACCCAAAGCAATCTACAGATTCAATGCAATCCCTATCCAACTACCACTGGCATTTTTCACAGAACTAGAACAAAAAATTCCACAATTTGTATGGAAACACAAAAGACCCCGAATAGCCAAAGCAATCTTGAGAACGAAAAACGGAGCTGGAGGAATCAGGCTCCCTTACTTCAGACTATACTACAAAGCTACAGTAATCAAGACAGTATGGTACTGGCACAAAAACAGAAATATAGATCAGTGGAACAGGATAGAAAGCCCAGAGATAAACCCACACACATATGGTCACCTTATCTTTGATAAAGGAGGCAGGAATGTACAGTGGAGAAAGGACAGCCTCTTCAATAAGTGGTGCTGGGAAAACTGGACAGGTACATGTAAAAGTATGAGATTAGATCACTCCCTAACACCATACACAAAAATAAGCTCAAAGTGGATTAAAGACCTAAATGTAAGGCCTGAAACTATCAAACTCTTAGAGGAAAACACAGGCAGAACACTGTATAACATAAATCACAGCAAGATCCTTTTTGACCCACCTCCTAGAGAAATGGAAATAAAAATAAACAAACGGGACCTAATGAAACTTCAAAGCTTTTGCACAGCAAAGGAAACTATAAACAAGACCAAAAGACAACCCTCAGAATGGGATAAAATATTTGCAAATGAAGCAACTGACAAAGGATTAATCTCCAAAATTTATAAGCAGCTCATACAGCTCAATATCAATAAAACAAACAACCCAATCCAAAAATAGGCAGAAGACCTAAATAGACATTTCTCCAAAGAAGATATACAGACTGCCAACAAACACATGAAAGAATGCTCAACATCATTGATCATTAGAGAAATGCAAGTCAAAACTACAATGATATATCATCTCACACCGGTCAGAATGGCCATCATCAAAAAATCTAGAAACAATAAATGCTGGAGAGGGTGTGGAGAAAAGGGGACACTCTTGCACTGCTGGTGGGAATGTGAATTGGTACAGCCACTATGGAGAACAGTATGGAGGTTCCTTAAAAAACTACAAATAGAACTACCATAGGACCCAGCAATCCCACTACTGGGCATATACCCTGAGAAAACCATAATTCAAAAAGAATCATGTACCAAAATGTTCGTTGCAGCTCTATTTACAATAGCCCGGAGATGGAAACAACCTAAGTGTCCATCATCGGATGAATGGATAAAGAAGATGTGGCACAAATATACAATGGAATATTACTCAGCCAGAAAAAGAAATGAAATTGAGTTACTTGTAGTGAGGTGGATGGACCTAAAATCTGTCATACAGAGTGAAGTAAGTCAGAAAGAGAAAGACAAATACCGTATGCTAACACATACATATGGAATTTAAGAAAAAAATGTCATAAAGAACCTAGGGGTAAGACAGGAATAAAGACACAGACCTACTAGAGAATGGACTTGCAGATATGGGGAGGGAGAAGGGTAAGCTGTGACAAAGCGAGAGAGAGGCACGGACATAGATACACTACCAAATGTAAGGTAGATAGCTAGTGGGAAGCAGCCACAGAGCACAGGGAGATCGGCTTGGTGCTTTGTGACCACCTGGAGGGGTGGGATAGGGAGGGTGGGAGGGAGGGAGATGCAAGAGGGAAGAGTTATGGGAATATATGTATATGTATAACTGATTCACTTTGTTATAAAGCAGAAACTAACACACCATTGTAAAGCAATTATACTCTAATAAAGATGTTAAAAAAAAAAAACAACCTGAATCTTGTGTCAGAGGCTACCTGTATCTGTTGGCTTCTTCATGACAGAACCGATAATTTTTTTTTTCTTAAGCTTGTTACAAGGTGCTAACTCCTACAACTGATAGTACTAATGCAAATACCACACTACCTACAATGTGTTTTTCCATTCTAATTTCCTGTTACTAACAGTCAATAGTATTTGCTTGAACTTTGATTTCTGTTGGTGGCATTATTAGACTATAACTGTTCTAGACTGAACTCCCCTCTCTGTGTCTTGGATGTCAGCCCCTCCTGCATCCTGAAAGATCCCATTCCTTCATCCCTTGTCTTTCCTGTGTGTCCATCTTCTCTTTAATCACGTTCAGTGGTTTGCAAAGAAGAAGATTTGTAGGATAAAAATCCAGGTGTGCTGTGGCATCTTTTTTTGTCTAAAATTTAAAATTCTAGTAGAAGATTAAAACAAAAAATCAAAGAAGGCACGAGATGAAAATTTTCTTAGCTCATATATAAAGAGAAACCATTAATATTTTTCTAACACTTCTCAATGAACTAAAGGTAAAAAATCTCTTAGTGTCAAGTTAATATTTTGTGAGTAGTAAATCAGCAAGTAATTACCATTAAAAAATAATTTCTATCAATTTCTTTACCTCAACTCACTAGTCTTTAGAAATTAGTTGCACTATACAGCATGGAATGACTATATAAATTTTCATTATATGCTTGAGTATCACAGTTTCTATCAAAGAAGATGAAAGTAGAATGCTATTGCTAAGAGGCTGCTCAATGATCAATGATTATAATGAAAAAATACACGTATCTATTCCTTCTCTGAACTCTCAGTGTTCATTCAGAAGAATAAATATATATTGAGCTTTGTATATATGCCAAGCTCTGTGCTAGAAACCTAAATACATGTGCTTTTTTGAGAACCTGACTGTTAAAATTAAATCAGTGAGTAAGATATTATCAATCTCAATTTTGTATATTTGAAAGCCAGGACTAACAGTAGTCAATCCGAGACTAACAGAGGTCTTCTTATCCCTAATCGAGTACTTACTCCTCCCATATCCTGCTGCTATGAATGCGGAATGATGTACTTCTTAGAGACAGTGAGTTCCTTATATACTCAATGTCCACCTAATAATAAAGAGAATGGCTAATAATCTTTGAGGCACCTTCAGTCGTCTTAGCTGTTCTTTTAACATCGCCTTACCATTTGTTTTAAAATGTGAATTGAATTTAATACTAATTTCTTTAGCTTACTGGAAGAAAAAACTAGAAATTAATTTTGGGTTTCCTTTAAAAAAACTTGCTTCTGTTACTCTAAGCAAACACCATCTTATAGTATTTATCAGTTAATTGCCAGTATATATTTGCAATATAGGTTTTTTTTTTTAAGTTGCCATTATGGTGCTTGTAAATTGAAGTACTACTTAATACCTGGTCCACCACAGTAACCAATCAACAAGCAAGGCCCTCTAAGAGCCACCAAAGCAAGAGAGAATAAACTCAGGTGTCTTACTATGTTTAATGACCTAATTACAAACATGCTCACGTACTCAAGCCCCAAGCTATACTTATTATGAGGCTCATGACACAATTGGAACTATCATCCTAGATGAAAAAAACACATAATAGTCACCAAATTCATTTCTTCTACATAAAATGTTCATTACTTCTACATAAAATAAGAATTTTTTTTAAAAACGGAGAGAAAAATTGTTTTAAGTAGAGACACGTTCTATTATGTGTATATTCGATGCTATTGTCTGAACTGTATGAACTACCACTGAATGGACAGATAAATGGATAAATGACCATCATGAGCTTATAAGGAACTATTTTAGAAATTCTAGAGTAAAAATAACAACCAAACGCACACACATATACATGCACACACACACACACACACACAATGCATCAGAGTAGAGAAAAAGTATATAGCCTTTAAAAAGCTTCAAATAAGTTAAAACATAGACCACTTTCACAAGAAACCAAGGAGGAATTCCAAGTGGACTGTGATCTCAGAGTTCTGTGTTCTTGAACTTCAGAGGAGATCAATTCCTATTAAACATTAAGAGCTATAGCAATTTATTTCTGCATCTGATAAACTTTAATAAGAATCTGCCTGTAAGCTTTTTTAGTGTCCCAAAGGATATCGATAAATATATTATTTAAACTATAGGATAAAAGCCAAAGTAGAATATAAGAAGATAAATATGTTATTGTCATCCACCAAATCTCCCAGGAAACTCAGTCGAGAATTGAACAAACATATCTCTAATACTGAGGACCTTGCTTTAATCTCCTTTATCTGTGTTTCTAATGAAGCTTGGGGTATAATCAACTAAAACATTAAAATTTAATCCACCAAAATATTCCATTTTCTATGCTTCTTCCTATTGATTTAGACAACTCACAGATTTGCCTGACTCATGATCAAAGTTAACAGCACTTGATCATAACAATATATGATGTCCTAGTAATAGAGTTGTATTAATTTTTCCAAACGTAATATTAGCACTCCCTTTCCAAATTAATCATTATCAACTTCAGAATATTCTCATGCTAAAGCAAAATATACAGACTTACACTATGGCCATTGAATTACTGAATATAAAATAATTCAGCTAAAATCAGACCTTCAAAGAACAGTAAATTGGTAATCACTACATCAATTTAACTCATCTTTCACTGGATTTGAGGGGCTATGTAGGATGGGAAAGAAGGAGGAGAAGAAGAGATATTTGTCATGTGTCCATTATGAGACAGGCATTTACATATATCATTTAAACTTCACAAAATTCCTTGGATATACAATAGCTGTGATCTTCTTGAAAATAATAAATTGGTAAAAATTTAATTAACCTTGTATCTCAGTATCATATTTCTTGTTGGATTTCCCACCCCTCTTTCCCCTCCATCCCAACTCCTCACTATTTTCAGACAGTGAAAATTTTGGCTAATACAAACACATCATTGTATAGCCTGGATATTGTATTCGGATTAAGTCTCTATGAGGCAATATTCTTAAAAGCCAGGTGGCTTGTTAAAGTAGAAAGGAGATTTACAAACTTCAAAAATGGATAACTTTATATAGAAAGATGAAACTAGTAAGTCTAAACACTGAAAAATGCTAGAGGGGAGATTTAAGAGTGAAATGAAATGTATATGACCTGGCTCCCCTTACAGGTAGAAAACACAGTGGGAAAGGGAAGATGTGTCTGGGAGAAATTCTAGAGCAGACCAGAACATGCCGTCCTTCCTATCTGGGACTCTGGAATAAATTCTTTCCATACCTAAATTACATCCAGGAAGCTTTCCTTGTTGTGGAAAACTTCCCCAGCTTTCCCACTTCAAGTCAAAATTAGGTATCCCTGTTAATGCTTTTCACAGCACCTTCTGATATTTTTCTCCTCTATAAATCAGGGAGAACAACAGTAGCTACCTTACTGGTTTGTTACATGGAAGTAAGGAGTGAACGTTTGATCCAAAGATCAGCCAGAACCCCTTCTGCAGTCCTTACACTTACCACACTATATTCTGTCCACATGTCTGAGCCCTATGAGGGGACAGACAGTTCCCCTTATCTTTGGGTTCAACGTGTGGCTACAGGCCCATCACAGTTAGGTGCCAGGGACTATTGGACAAGCCTGCCCTCCTCTGCTTAATGATCTTTATCCTCCACAGACGAGTTCCTTATGGACAGGTTTCTAGCACTGCCTTAGGTTTGGTTCTCCAGAAGCAGACACTAAAACTAGGTTTTATTGGGGAGCTGATCCCAGCAAATACCACTAGCAAAGTGGAGAAGTGAGACATGGAGTTGAAGAAATTCAAAACATGGTGTTCTAAAAAGCAGATGGGCAACAAAGTTCCTCCAAGAACTGCTGGGAGGCTTTACAACATGGCTCAACACTGTTATATCCAAAGAGTGAGAAGACTGGTAGTTTTCACCCACACCAGTCATCACTGGTTGGAAGTGTTCTGCAAATTCCTGCCACCACAGAAAGCCCTCAAGCAAATATCTGCAGGTGCTTAGAGTAGGAAGCTATACAACTGTGTGTGTGCGCTGAGTAGTTGTGGGCAGGGAACCAACCTCTACCAGAGTCACGTAGTAAGTGTTTTAGAAATGTGGCTCAATGTGAGTGTTTTACCGAGCATGTGGCTAAATCAACAAATGATTTTAAGCACTGACTAGTTGGCAGTATGACTTCCTGAGGCTTCGGTTCTTCATCTGTAAAATGCTGAGTCATTTGACAACTTTGGTCTCTAGAATTCTTCCATCTATATATTTTGATGTTTCCACTAAGTAACTGTTTTTCTTTAGGTCACATAAGACCTAAGAGCTGTGTGCTCATCTATTTTTCTCAGTGAATCTTTGATAGATTTGCTTCTCTTCTCATGTGAACATCCAACAGAACTGAGAGACATCTTTCGATTCTAAAAAACAAAGGCAAAGCTGCTTCTCCCCACTCCCCACCCCGCCCCGCCATTGGAAATGTCTCTGACATATTTCTGTAGAAACATGTAAAAGAAGAATTGCAACATCATTATTTTTCTTTATGTCTTGAAATGTCAACTCAAAGTATATTCATTCATCTCTGAAAAACAGTAACTCTGCTTCTGAGGAGGGATGTGTTGAGAAAGAAGCATCCTCAAACTAGCTTAAATCAACCCCTTCCCTCCTACCACACAAAGTCTGGCAATCTCTCCATTATGGCAGAAATGAACTGCTCCAGATCAACCGCTGCTACCTTTCATTAATATAATGGAACGCCATTCATTTGCATTTAACTGGAGTAGAAATGAAAGTGTTTTTTTCTAGGGGACAGATTACAGTTTAAATAATTTGAACTACCTTTGTGTGAAAATAATTTTGCTCACAGTACAAAGAAAGAAAGGTTACCGCAGAAGAAATAAATGGAATAATTTCTGACGTTTTAGAAGCACTCCTTTCCATTTGAATAATATATAATTGCTTTGGAAAGAAACAAAAAATTCCTAGTAGCCTATACTTCATTAGCCTAGTTTCAGTAATTGTATTTAAGTCATATTTCAAAGAGCTTTTTAAATTCAAACTGTTCACTGATTCAGATATAACTTGTCTCTAATTAAAACATGTTAAAGTGCTAATTTATGAAAGCCACAATCCAAAAGATTCTCAAGTAATCCAAAAGGCTCCCAACATAGTCCTAGTTAAGTTGTATACTGCATTTCATCTATTGTCCAAAAGTTTTAAAAGGAGGGACAGGGAAAGGGAATTCTGTGGATCATGCTCCGTTCCTCAGACATACTTTCAGAATTCTATTCCTTGGTCCAATTCTTACCCTGTGGCAGCAAACAAATAAGTTAGTATGGCCAAAGTTGTTTTGTCTTCTCATTTTCAGCTAGGCAAAGAACTCCAACTTCAAAGGGTTGCAATGATAATGTTATGATTTATCTGAAAGAACTTTGAAATTTTAAGGATGTATTAGATAATATATAAATAATATATAATATTACTTTGTAGTATTCAAATTATTCTAAGACTATTTTATACAACTATAATCAAGGCCATTACTTAAGTACCCAAAGTATATTTGTTTCAGTGATGCAATTACATAAATAGAATAGTATAAGAGAAGGTTGAAATAGCAAATAAAAATGTCCTAAAAATAAAAAAAGGCATTCATCTTGGTTAAGTGTAAATAATAAAATTTAGATAGTTTTTAAACAAAAAATTGAGAAAAAAGGTAGATTGACCAGCTAAAGGACTTGGCTAAATGAAGTTACTTCAATCATAAGATGCTGGTGTCACTTCAATGGAGAGCAGAAATCCTGCAGAAAAGCCAAGCCAATTATAGAGTTGTCTACATTTTAAACTATGCTTCCAGATGTGTTACCGAACAAAGGAACACATCGACATACTCATCTTTTGATCAAAATGACTTCTCTCCCAGTACATAAGAAACTCAGTATGAAAAAATTTTACGTTTAAAGAATAAAGATATTTCAAAGTCACTACCCAGGTGAGAAGTAGGAATGGAATATATTAGCAGCCAATTAACCTTTACAGACACAATTTCCTCCCTAAAAAATTAGAAGGCTGTGTTTTTTCCTCCAATCTGTTGTATATTTTGGCCACTTTCATGGATTATTTGTTTGGTAAAAATAGCAGCTCTAGAAACACCGAAGAGGAACAAGTAAACTGAAAGCCGATCAAGTGAAATTATCCTCTATATTTTACATTTTAAAGGTAAATTTGTCAAGCTATATATCAACAGAGTGCAAGATAAACCTAAAAATGACTAATCAAACTGATAAATATTAATATACATAATGTCCATTCGCTATCAAATAAATGATACAAAAGTTACTGTTATATGATTGAACTAGTATTGTTTAGAAATTGCTTGGAGATTATGCAAAAAAAGAAATAGTAAACATAGGAAGTTGAGGAAAGGTTGAGCTAAGAATTTTCATTTAAGAACTTAATGTTAGTATTTAAAATATAGTTTTCCAGATAAAATAGAGATCAATTAAATTTGAATTTCTGATGATGGATTTTTTTAGTTAAAACAATGTTCAAACTTATACAAAAGAGATATACATTTTGTTTATCTGAAATTCAAATGTAACTGGGCATGCTGTCTTTTTATGTGCTAAATCTGGCAACCCTAATTTGTAAGATACTATAATATCATTCAAGTATATTTTATATTATTACCAACAATTTAAAAAGTAAATGTGTTACAGGAATTTTTTTGGAGGGGAGAAGGATGCTGTATCATTGAACACTAGCTTGGAAATGAAATTTGGAACAATGATCTCAAAGGAGTGACATCAAAATTACAAACTGCTCCAGACTTTAGAAAACTTAACTACCCAGGAAGGCCAAGGAATGTTTCTTTTGCAAAGTGGAATAAATCCTTAATCAAATGCATTGTATGCTTCTATGATATTCTCAACTTTACATATATATTTATCTGGCATTGCTCATTTAATTCTCATTTTGAAATACATTAAGACGTCATCAAAACAGCTGCATTCGTAACAGCAGTAGTATGTTAATTTTTGATGGTTAGAGAAGGATGGCTGTCATATCTACAATCCCACAGATCACCTAAATTGATATCCATGACCTGACAAGTCAGGTATTTACACACATTCAAACTATAGTTTATTTGACCTTCTAAACTCCCACACTAGGTCAAATGGTATAACTTTCCCAGACCGAGGACATTCCTGTTATCAAAAGTACACAAAAGGCTGACAACTTGTTAGAACCTGTAAACTAAGTGTTTTACGCCACCCCTAAGCAATGCTCATCCTGTTGCCATTGGTCATTTTGTTAAGATCATTAGGAAGCTAGCTAGTCTATGAAAAGGACTCAGGACCATCTGCCATAAAAATTCTGGACACAATTTCCAAACTAAAGGCAAACTAGTCATGTATAAAAAAACAAAGCAAGTTGGA
Organism: Lagenorhynchus albirostris; assembly: GCF_949774975.1. Lineage (NCBI taxonomy): Eukaryota > Metazoa > Chordata > Mammalia > Artiodactyla > Delphinidae > Lagenorhynchus > Lagenorhynchus albirostris. Next base: position 81,017,921 of record NC_083102.1, on the reverse strand, counting down.
AAGAACTAAGTAATAAATTACACATAATTAATAAAATAAATATAAATCTATTTTTAAGATTTTATTTCCTATAATTTAGTCATTGAAGATAAACTCCAATTTCTGTAAGGATAAGACAATTGCTCAATAACACAACTGAACCTTGCTCATTTTACCGTTTTTCCTCACTCTTCGTTTAAATGACTCGAACATACAGCAGTTTCTAAAAATGACAGATTGGACTTCCCTGGTGGCGCAGTGGTTAAGAATCCACCTGCCAGTGCGGGGAACATGGGTTTGATCCCTGGTCCAGGAAGATCCCAGATGCTGCGGAACAACTAAGCCCGTGCGCCATAACTACTGAGGCTGCATTCGAGAGCCCGTGAGCCACAACTACTGAGCCCGAGTATTCCAAATACTGAAGCCTGCGCGCCTAGAACCTGTGCTCCACAACAAGAGAAACCACTGCAATGAAAAGCCCGCGCACCGCATCAAAGAGTAGCCCCCGCTCCCCGCAACTAGAGAAAGCCCACGCACAGCAACGAAGATCCAATGCAGCCAAAAATTTTTAAAAATTAAAAATAAATAAAAATTAAAAAAATAAAAATGACAGATTATGTAAAAGAGTATAATAGACCATTGGGTCTCTACCTGTATAATATAAACTTATTTGTGGCAAAACATCACTTTCACAAATTCCAGTGCCTTAAAACTTTCAACCACAGCTTTCATCTATGTTTGTATGACCACTTATAGATTTTTAATTAACCAGCCATTGATTTATAACTGGATTTTGTGTAGGGATATCAAGAAAGTTGTATTTGAAATGCCTTGATGGAGATTCTTCTGAATTCCTCTCTCCATCCACCAACCCCCATTAAGCATCATTGTTCTAAGACATATAATTCCATTCTTAGAGCAAATTGCAAAACACCTATTCAACAGGCCAGTTAAAATAAATACTTCAACAATAATAATTTTTAAAAACTTAGAAGGAGAAAAAGGATAACTGTTATAGAACCCCATAATCCTGTAATTAAGCATGAAATTTAGCCATGAATTTCTTGACAGACTGGGAGAAAGAAAGTCGCATCATTCTCCTTGTCTGATGAAAGGGATAAATGAAATTTTGCCCTGAGTCATAAGGTTCTTCCTGTCACCAAAGCCTGATGAACATTGAAAATTATAGTGGGCAGAGGTCTTCAAAGGTGTTTTCTGAGCAAACACAGAAAGATTCTTCAAATAGTCACTGTCTCCCTCTTTCTCTGTTTCCATAACCTTCACACATAGTATTATATATTTGAATATATAGACAATAGACAATGATCTAATATCATTCTTTCAAGATTTTTTTTGTACATTTGCCAGCACAAAACTTTAAGTGAAATATTTTCTTAAGAAATGTGTGAGTTTTATACGTGTACAGAGGAGAACAGGGAACCTAAGATTATTAGCACTGATTTCTCATCCCAGTAGAGGAAAGAACGATACAACACATAAAGCACATATGCGTGCTCACCTAATATTTAAAAGACTTGTACTGAATTTAAGGATGTATAAAACATGATTCAACAAATAAATGCCAGTTAATCTTCGTAGAGCTATCTTTTGTAAAACATGATATAAACAATAATAACGATAATAATGTTATGTCCATTTACTGACAATCTAGTATGGAAACCTACACTATCTCATGAAATGTTCATATCCAATATTAAAGATATGTAGGGCTTCCCTGGTGGCGCAGTGGTTAAGAATCCACTTGCCAATGCAGGCGACACGGGTTGGAGCCCTGGTCCAGGAAGATCCCACATGCCATGGAGCGGCTAGGCCTGTGAGCCACAACTAATGAGCCTGAGCTCTAGAGCCCATGAGCCACAACTACTGAGCCCACACGCTACAACTACTGAAGCCCACGCACCTAGAGCCCATGCTCCGCTACAAGAGAAGCCCATGCACTGCAATGAAGAGTACCCCCGCTCACCACAACTAGAGAAAGTGCGCGCACAGCAACGAAGACCCAATGTAGCCAAAATTAAATAAAATAAATAAATTTATTTTAAAAAAGATATGTATACCATTATAATTTACAGATGAGGAAATGGAGGTTCAGGAAGGTAAGCCAACTTCTCAAAGTTACTTAGTGAGTAGCAAAATAGAATTGGAATCAAGATCTATGTAACACCAAAGCTTCCCTATTTTCCTCTAGAGCAAATGAACATCATTTTTTCATTTACTAATTTCACACTAGTATACTATATATTTTTAAATTGTGGATGTTTAATAAATATAATAATAAACCAAACAAGTATCTTTAGTTTGGGAATACCAAATCCTAATCTCTCAGTTTCTGAATAACAACGTTCCTTCCTGGTGAGCTTCTGAAATGGTATTTTTTTGCCATTAGCAAAAGGAAATTATCTCAACAAAGCTAGAATTTTCTCTAAATTGGTCTCTGTGCTTCTCCAAATCTCCCTCACTGATTATTGCCAGCAAGCCCAAGTATAATGCAGATGACATAAAGAGGAAAATGATAATCAGAGGGAAAGGGTACAGAAAATAAGGTTTCACCAGCATGAAAACAGGGTGTAACAAATTACTGTCTTCATTACTATATATTTCACTAGAGGGCAGCCTAAAGAGACAGCTAAAAGTTAAGGAGAAACTCAAATACATAAGCAAAATATTATATTTGGATAGAAATATATTCAGCATGGTATATTTGTTTATACAGTCAGTATTCATGTATTACTAATATTTTATTTACTCCCTCATCTAATTGTTAAGACATTTCAATTTACTTAAAAAAAAAAGCAGGTTTAGAAACAAGTGAATTTTATATCATTAAAGACTCGGTGCTAATATGTAAGATTTAAAATATTAAATCATACCAAGATGTCATTACAAAATACCTACTGGCAAGATTATAAAAAATAATTTTACACAAGACATGTGGGCACACTATGCAGTCAACTGCCCACACTGTTGCTTTAATTCAATAAACCATGCTTTTAAATTTAGTGACAATCAACACCAGTAATGCCTATTTAATTACCTGTTCTGCTGCCCTTCTGGTTTTACTTTTGGTATCAGGTATCCCAGCAGGAAACCGTTTGTAACCAAACTGCCTGGTACAAATAAAGCTGCAGGGAAGCTTGAAAGCAGCTAAACTCCTGCCATGTATCAGTTTTTAACGAGGGAGAAGCCCAGAAATCAATCTACAAGCTACTTAGACATCAGTTCTCCCAGATTTTCTGGGTAACCAACTTGTACTCTATCATCCCAAATAATATATTGCTACCCTACTTATTCTTAATTTAAAAATATATATATATATCCATTTACATTCATTGTACCTCTTAAAAAGCATAATTAAGAACTACAATTTTTAGTATAATAGTAAATAAATCCATCTTTCTCCCAAAAAACAACTCATGTATACAATCTAAAGTAACAGGTAATAACCAAGCTATCCATCACTACTAATCACAATTTTTTTTCTTTCTTCTTTTGTAGTGGGATGGAGAGGGGAATTGAAATGGAAAGCTAATTAAATTTCACTTTTTCATGAAAATATGCTTGAACTTTTTCTCTGTAAACATAATGTTGTGAAAGTTCCTTAAATTTTACCGTTTGTGTTACCAAATTGACTAGCACTAACATGATTCAACAGACTTTCTCTCAAACCACACAATAGATGTTTATACCCTTTGAAGTCAAAGTATTTGATGAATTTAATTTGCTCAACAGTAACCTTGAATTTTACATGTCCTGAGGAACTTGAAAGCTGTTGAAAGATATGACTCCTTGGCACTCAAGCAGAGCTATGAATTATAGTACAATTGCCCATCTTCATTCTAAATTCACAAAGCTTTCAACATGGCCAAGCGGTACTTTTATAGAGAGACCTTGGCTTTTCTTGTCATTGCTGTATTTTTCTGTGAGTCACATGGCATGACTCAAGACAATTCATAATCATCACTGAAATATCCTTGACATTTGAGAGTACTGAGAAAGGAAACAACAGCAAGTAAGCCATACAAAGCTTCCAGTGCCAGAGAATCCAATGTTCTAAAGTTCCACAAGTCTTGGTGCTTATTCTGTGTTCATTCAGATGAGAAAATAGGGTTTGATGAAAATGGCGTACAATGTGAATACTCATTTATGCATTAAAATTATTCATGTTTTCCCCCATTTCCCCTTGCCACCACAAACTGATAACTAATTATGAATCAGAATTTAGAACTAAAAGTCTGTAAGATAGAAGAAACCTGAGATTAAAATCTAGGTTATCATATGAATAACTTTATGAATCAGAATTTCAGAGAAAACTCTGTAAAAACTAGAGACTTCCGGGAAGCCTTAAGATTAACATCTATGATATTAAAATAACAGAAACATTGACATTCTCTGACAGGTAGTTTCATTACCCTTCTAGTCAAAGAAACAGGCTTAAGCCAGCTTGAGTACATGATTTGGTTATTTTCACTCAGCACAAAGATGATGAAAAAAGAATTAGCAACCATGAAACATATATTTCAGATTGATTACAACTTAAATTCTGTCATCTCTCCTGAGTTTAATGAATGCTCTTTATTCCACAATCAAAAACCCTCAGAACAAAGAAATATGAAAAACAGTTAAGATTTTGAAATAAAAGGGCAGAAATGTAAAATTTATTAGATTTTACAGAGTGTAAGCTGTAAGATAATGGGATTCCAATATTCATACATTTTAAGAGCTTAAAATAGCTGTGCTAAAAAAATGTATATTTTGCTCAAAGCAAGAATATAATTTATCAAAATGGATATTTTGATTCTGTACTGCCCTCCTTATTTAACATTTCATAGTGGGCTTTTTTTTTTTATCTTTACAAACATGTTTCAAAAGAGAAACAACACATTTGCAAGAATAACTGATCTCAATGAAATGTACTGATTATGTGTATGTTAAAGGTGTCTGATGATGGCAGGATGTGTGTCTAATGATGGCACCTGAAACCAAGCAGGAAGAATATAAGCCAAGTTTTTAAAGAAAACTAAATTTGATTGCCAAGATAATTTCAGTTATCTCAAATGCTTGAATCTACTTGTCAAAGACCTGCGTGAAGGCATCCATGCATAATTTTCATTAAGTATCAGAATAACTCTGTGCTGTTAGTACCAATATTATCCCCTCTTTATTGTTGAAGAAACTGTGGCTTAGACCTTATATAGCTAAAAATCGCACAATAGGAAACAACCAAACCAAACTCTTTCTGGCACCTTGGTTGGCAATTCTATTTATTAGAGTATGCCGCTTCTAAACATCACGGCTTTGACTTGCTTCGTGGCTCAAAAAATAATTTTAGACTGAATACTAGACAACAAAATATCCTATTGGAGTCAGAAGCACATTATAAGCTGAGAATCAATAATTCTCGTGAGCAAATGGTAACTAGGGTTTCTATTTAGAGTATTTTCTGCTTTATCTTCACACTGGTTTACACTGTATTTTCTTTTCTTCATCATATTTTGTAATAATTTGTTTAAAAGTAGCATTTATAATATCCAGCTGGTGTCAAGTGGATAATTAGATATATATTTTTTCAGGAACACTTACATTGGGCATTCCCTATTTTGGCTTTGAAAATGCAATTAATACTACTATTACCTGCAGTTTTCTATTTTTTTACTAAATAAATTCTAGCTGAAAAACATAAAAGAAAATAAATCCCAGTAAGAAAGAGAAATGGCAATCATCATCTTGCTTCAAGAAAAGCCAGGACTTAATTGTTTTTTACCATAAATCTTACAGGCTTCTTGAATGTTAAAAACTGACTGGAAATGTGCAAAGGAAAGAGCATATTTTGGAATACAGCTGAGACTATTCACCTCAGTGGAACAGTTTTATTAGTGGAAGCCCTAAAGTATCTTTGAGTTCTCTTTAACTTTACTTCATCATCTTCCATCAAAACATTACTTTACTCAAGAAGATTCAGGAATCTGTGCCTAGCCATTTTTGGAAAAGGGAAGGAAGAAAGGAAGCTAATTTAATATATGAAATCCTAAAATAAAAGAAAGAATTAAGATCCATGGTTCTTCAGAGTCCCAGAGAAATTGTAGACCTATTCTTTAAGATAGGAGGTGGAGGGAGATAGCCAGGGGAAAAAATGAAAGAAAATAAAAGATAAAGGAGTTCAAAAGATTAGATTATAAACCAATATAAGTTGGCAAAGAAGCTGCCAGAACAGAGAGAAAACTGGGAGATACAAAAAAGATAATGTAGCGAAGAAAACAACAAAACATGGATGCAGGTGAAAAGACCGTCATTCCAGACAGGCTTCAGAAAATCATGCCAAATGAAATGTAACTGAATAAAGATGTATTTTTTAAAACCTGTAATAGAGAAGATACCCGTTATGGAAAACAGAAAAGGAGGCCCAACTTACACTAAGTAATATTCTTGAAAAAGAGATCACGAAAAACTTTATGCAGAAATATTCAAAACTATGCTGAAAGTAAACATCTACATCTCTGAAATGAAATTACAACTTTAGTAAGAAGACATCAAACAATCAACAATCAGATGCATCATTCCTAGCTCAACTTCAAGAACAAAGAATATATCATTAGAGAATCAGTGAAAAAAATCAAGTCAATTCAGGATGGAAACCAGGGGCTAAAACTGGAACAGCTTTAGAGTTCTTGACAGCCACTAAAAATGACAGACTGTGCAGATGACTGTGAAGCAATACCCCAAAATTTTGAGTGGGAAAAATGCCTACTTAGCCAAGGTTTTCTTCAAGTCCAAAACGATATATTCAGATATTCTCTAACACATAAGAACTCAGAAATTAAAGCATCTCACGGCTCTTCTTGATCAAACTACTTCACAACAAAATCCACTCAATCAAATTATGAATTTAAAGAGAAAACAAAAACAAAAAAATAAGGTGAGTAATGGAGGATCCAGAACCAGGATTAACAATGTGGAAACTACGGTTACACAACATAAGACAAATCTTTATGTAAAAGTAATAATTTAATAAGATTTGGGGATGTATGAAGAAAGTGAGAGAACACAGAAACATGTTAATTTATTCAAAATAGAACACACTCTCTGGTGATAAGTTTGTACATTCTATTATATGACTGTATCTATGAATTTTGTATGTATGTCATGAAAAAATACATGGATAAAAGGTATAAACAGATAAACTGAACATCATGAGACTCACTAAATATAAACAAGGAATAAACGTAGTTGTGCAGATTAGGGGAGATTTTAATTTTTCTTTTGTAGCTATCTATATCATTTTAATTTTTAATTAATGATATTAAAATATTTTTACAAAAACAAGGTATTATAATTTTAGAAGAAAAGTGATTGAGTAAGCCTGTTTATTGTTGTTATTGCTATTTTAGTATTAACTAAACCCAACTAGATTTTTTTGAGACTCTGGCTGCTTATTATAATTTTCTTTTCTACATCAAATCTATTTACACTCAATCTCTTTTTTTCCCAAGCTTTAGAACTGCATTTAGACTCATCACTTTTATTTTCGTAATTAATAAGCCCTCCAGTTAGTGTTGGTCAAGCTTTCTTCAGTTTTAACACCCATGAGAGAGAGATCATATTCCACTCAGTCACACTGGCTCACTACAGAAGGATTCTCAATGTCTTGACTTCACCCCCGTAGGACATCACTGAGAACCTTGAGGGGAGAATGTAATGGAGAACTTTGAAAAACAGGATTCTAGGTGATTCTTATAAGATCCGCAGAACTGTCCACATGGTGGTGAAACATTATAACAAAGTAAAGCAGCTTTTGCAATGTGGTAATTTTATAATTTTTGGAATCTAATAATTTAGTTAACGTATAATATATGCCATGGCACACAATGCTACAATTCCACGATAGCTGATTTTCTACAACATTCAGCAATTACAAGCTCTCTTGATTACCTTTTCTCTCAGATCATAATATGCCTTCTAACAAAGCAGAAGCAGGCACTTTGAAATTGCTATGTTACACCCGAATTCATACAAAACCTCACATTTTGTATCACTAATTTTGACTAAAAGTAATGTTTTGCTCTTTTTTTAATCTAGTTGTTACTTGTTCTGCCTGGATTTTATTGTTGCTGCTACATAGACACATTTTTTCATGGGCGGTTTGAGAAAAGCTGCACATTACTTTCTAAACTCAGGTATGTGTTACTTAAACTACTCAGTTTTTATATTTGCCTGACTTACTGGTTTAAAATTCTTACAACTCGTCCATCTTATTTGGTCTCCAAAACGTTTGTGTCAGAAGGATATACAAAGCTACATTTCCCACTCTCTTATGAAATTGTGTATTGATTTTTTAAAAAGTCTCACCATTCTCTTCTATCGAATTGACAGTCGAAAATCCTATTTAACTATTATGTATGTGTTGGACCACTACAATTCTGTAAAACAAATTTGTGAATTCCCTAGGACAGTAGAATGGACTCTGTGATTCATAATTTGGTTAATATTTTCAAGATTATTCTGCCTGTGGGATGTCAGTGGTTTGAACAAAGACAGTGGTTATGAAGCTGAAGAGAAATGAATGGTTGCATGATATATACGGAGCTGGAACTGACAGAATTTACATGTGGATTATATGAGGGGTTATGGCAGAGGCAGAAATTAAGGATTACTCCTTAAATTTGGCTAGATGAACTGGAAGAAGGTGATCTCATCCGTGATGGGGAAATTAACAGATCATCAGGATACTGGGGGAGGGAGGAATGGAAACACTTGCTCATCTGGCCATGTTAGCACCATGCAGGTGAGACAGCTAAATGGAAACAGCAAGTGGTCAGTTACTTAAATGAACCTAGAGCTCAGAAAAGACATTTGGGTGGAATCCTATTTAATTTCAAAGCAATGGATGAGGTGTCCTGGGAGAAAGTATGGGCATTAATGACAAGAGGGCTAAGACTGTGCCCTAAATTTAGGTAATATTAGAGCTACAGTACAGAAAAAAGTACTAAAAAGGAGACTGAGAAGGACTAAATGGTGAGAAAATAGGAAAATGGGGTTTCCTGAAAACTAACAGAAGAAACTTGTGTTTGAAGAAAGGGGAAATAGGAAGTGGTACATTAAAAAGATAGGAAAAGACCAAGTACAAAGATAAACAAAAAATGTCCATAAGACTTGATGACCTGGAGGTAAATGCAACTACTAAGAACAATTTCACCACGGATGAATTTTGCAGTCAGATTGGAGTGGGCTGGCCACTGGGTGAAGGTGAAGATGCAGAGATGGTGTAGGTCTACATCTCTTTTGAGGTTTGCAGAATAAGACAGCAAGGAAATGTGGCAACACTAAAAGAGATAGCAAAAAAATTTTTTTAATGATAGAAGATATGGGAGCCAGTTTGTATGTTGGTGACAAAGTAAAAGGAAAACAAAAAGGTTGACTAACTAGAGAGAGAGGATAGCATGGGAAAAACTCCACTGACAGACTGGCTTGGAAGGTTAGAAGATGACCAAAGGCATGAACTTTAAAGAAGTAGCGATTTTCCATAAAAGGAGGAATTGGCTATTCCCCTCAATTCCCATAGCATTTTTATCATATGTAATTAGGTCCAGCACTCGAGTCTAGTTACATACTTTTTTAAACTTGTAGATGAATATTCTCTAGGTTTTCTTGTCTTTTTTTTTCTTTAACCTATAAGTTTAAATCGGAGACCTCTTAAAAATGTCTTCCATCTACTTAGAGATTTTTTTTTTTTTTTTTTGCAGTACACGGGCCTCTCACTGTTGTGGCCTCTCCCGTTGCGGAGCACAGGCTCCGGACGCGCAGGCTCAGCGGCCATGGCTCACGGGCCTAGCCGCTCCGCAGCATGTGGGATCTTCCCAGAACGGGGCACGAACCCGTGTCCCCTGCATCGGCAGGCGGACTCTCAACCACTCTGCCACCAGGGAAGCCCAAGACTTCTTTTTTCTGACTAAGCTTTTGATTGCAATATCCACACTCTCAACATTATCCAGACCGTTGTTTCAACAGCTTTCCTATATTCTGGACATATAATATCCCTCTACTGAAATTAGTGTACTAAGCCCTCAGTTCTCATGGTCAATTCTCCTAGGTATCGCCCAAAGTCAAAATGTATCCTACTAGTGACTAAACCCCATGACCTACATTAATTGCCTGCATCTTACACTTTGTTGCTTTATTTTAAAGCTCCAAGTTTCATCACTATGGTGTCAATCCTTTAGGAAAAAAGCTCTCTAGGCCAGTTCTCCAATTCCTAAAACATTCTCTTTCCCACAGCAAGAGGAACAAAGCCATTAACATATCTATAATTCCATCAAGTTGAAATTATTCCAACATCTAATGTTATTCTGAAGATAAAAATTATCTCTGAGAATAGAGTTATTGCCCCAGGGCTCGGTCCTAAAGGATCTACAGTAAATAGAAATATGTATTAGTGTCTGTACTCCCTAAAGATCTCTTTAGATACAGCTGTTTGTTTTGATTTGTTTCTGCAAAGATCTTCCAGGGCTGTTCTAGGCACCGAGTAAACCAGAACTTCATATAGACATAAAGACAAACATCGATAAGAACAAAAAATTTTGTTAGTCTCATGCTGAGTACTTGTCACTTCCAAATGTAGTCATTCTTCATCAATGCAGTCTTAATACATAAATGGAATGTAAGTAAAATGGGTTTAAGTCAATTCAAAAAGCATTCATCCAATGCCTATTATGTGCAATGTATATTTTCCTCCTTAAGAAGGTATAACCAGCTACACTTAATCATTAAAAAGCAATATGTCAACTTCTCAAAAGAAATAAATCTAGGAGATAGCATCTCCTCTATTAAAATTATCATTTTTAAGACCTTTCAAAGTGCTAAGTATATTCCCATAAACTATCTCACTTAATTTCAAAAAACTTTTTGGAAATACAAATGTATGAGGTCTTCCAATAGAAGCCTTCCAGGCTGAACATGAGCTATGACAATACAGGATTAAAGCTGAAAAATTATCAGAAATCTATTTTCATGCATTCATTTGCTGGAAGCTGACTGACTGTTTCCTAAAAAAGGGAAAAAAACATAAACAAGTGTTCACAGGGACACTAGTGAAATGAGGATAAGGTAAAAAATAAGTCTCCTCACAGACTCCTAAGGAAAGGTGCTTCTGCCTTCTTTGGGAGAAGAATTAAATAAATGAGAATATGAGAACTAGCTTCAGAGTCTGGTGATTAAAACTGTCTAGGGTTGTAATTTTTGTTAATGGGTTGTATGGGTTCCTTATACATTTTGGAGATTAACCCCTTATCAGATACATGGTTGCCTTGCACTCTGTTGATTGTTCCCTTTGCTGTGCAGAAGCTTTTTAGTTTTATATAGTGCCACTTGTTTCTTTTTGGTTTTGTTGCCTATGCTTTGGTATCATATCCATAAAATCATTGCCAAGAACAATGTCATGAAACTTTTCCTCTATGTTTTGGTCTAGAAGTCTTAGAGTTTCAGGTTTTACCTTTAAGTCTTTAATCCATCAGACAACCAACAAGCATTGGCAAGAATGTAGAGAAACTGGAACTCTTGCACACTGTTGGTGAGAATCCAAAATGGTGTAGCCGCTACACAAAACAGTATGGTTTCTCGAGAAAGTTAAGACTAGAACTGCTATATAATCCAGCAATCCCACTTCTGGATATATATCCAAAAGACTTAAAATCAGGATCTGGAAGAAATATTATTAACACTCCCATTTTCATTGTACCCTTATTCACAGTAGCTAAGATGTGGAGACAAGCTAAATGTCCAGCTACAGATGAATGGATATTAAAAAATGTGGTATATATATATAATACGATATTGTTCAGCCTCTAAAAAGTAGATGATTCTACAATACAATATGCATGGGCTTCAAGGACATTAAGCTAAGTGAAATAAGGCAGACACAGAAGGACAAATACTGCATGATTCCACTTACATGAGTTACCTAAAATAGTCAATAAAATCAAAGACTGGATGGTGGTTACCAGGGGCTGGGGAGGAGGGAGAAATGAGAGTTAGTAATCAACAGGCATAAAATTTCAACTAAGCAACACAAGATAAATAGCTGTGGAGATCTACTGTACATTGTACTTGTAGTCAATAATAATGTATTGTACACTTTGTTAAGAGGGTAGGTCTCATGTTGTGTTCTTATCACAATGAAATGTTTTTAAAGAAAAATAAATTTAATATTTTGTTCACTGTGGATTTTCTTATGAACTTTGACTTTTTTAAATAGTACATTAAAATATGATTTATCTAGTTTGAAAAAAAATCTATGGCTGGAAATAGGGTCATTCACCCTTCTTTCTGCACAGACTACACTATGACTCAAGTTCAAGTGCTTTGCAGTTTGGGATGCACCAGTTGACAGCAGCCTGAGCAGAGTGGTATTCTTTCACTGGAGCAACGACAGCAAATAGAGCACCACAGTCATGGGAGCTGGCAGATACTTGCTGGACTAGGCAAACAGCCATCTAGGGACTTGTGTCAACCTGTGTGTGAACACCTGGGACATACCACAAGGTTTCTAGAAAATATCTTCCTTCGTAGGGAAATAGGGCAAGCACAGAGCATCTTACAAAAATAATTATGCTGGTGGAGACTATAGAACTAAGAGTTTTTACATAAACTGATATTCAAAAGAATGTTATTTTTCTAAAATTGTATTGCAAGTTAGTGGCAAAGCCAACATTTGAAGTATAGATCTGCATAACTCCAAGCCCAGTGTTCTGTAACTATGTCACAGCTATGGGCAAATATATTCAGACTTTTAAAAAGTACAGTTTAAACCAAGTTTTTTTTTTATTATTTCTCCACTGAAATTGACAATAAATGTTTAGAATAAAAATAGATACCTCAGCACTACAAGTAACTATTTTTAGTTTAAAAATTACTTATAGGCTACTGCACTGGACTATTATGTCTATTGTGCATTGTACTAGACTACAGTTTTTTTAGTAATGCTTTAGCCAAAGTTCTTATCCCCAGGAAGTTTACATTTTAGTGCTGAAAAAATGTGGAAAAAGGAAAATTATATAGGAAGTACGTACTTGAATATGAATATATACTGGACATTAGAGGGCCATATAAAACAGACAACAAATCCAAGATTGGTGGATCAAAGCCAAAAGGAAATTGGGGAGAGATGAGAGAGATTTCTAGGCAGAGATTATCAAAAGGTCTGAGGATGAAGGAAAGAATATTGTCTTAGGGAACCATCAAATAATTTACTCTGTTTGGGACTCAGAATTTCAGGAGAACGGTAATAGCTGCTGGGGAAATGTTCCAGTAGAAATGTATGAAAAATAAGATGGGGCCAGATCATGAAGGGCCTGTATATCATTTATGCTAAATGGAAAGTAACTGAAGATTTTTAAATAAGGAAATAAAGTGGACAAAAGTTTATAGAGCAAATCTTTGTAAACTATGCAGTAATTTTTAATGCTTATACATTTTTCTTCATCTTTTTAGTTCTTTTGTGGTTGAGACATTTTTAATATAGTAAACCCCACCTTAATGCAAATAAGTGGTGTCCAAAAATTTTAATTAAATGTAGCTCAAGTTATAGAGAGGTTAATGAAATACCTAAGTTCAAAAGCTCTCTTGTGACAACTACAATTTGATACTGCAGATGGCAATAAATAACTCTAGCTTAAATATCAATGAGGTATTGATATTTGTGTGTTCTTCATTGCTACAATTTTTAGAATATTGGCAGCAATTCCTGGAATCTCCCACTAATTTAACAATGTTTTCATCAGCTCAATACCAGGACACTGAGGCAGCAGGTTAGATTTGAAAAACATAAAGACCCATCCACCTCCGCATTTCCCAAGTTAGAGATGCCTGCCCTTTCTAACTCCTCTCTACCTTCCTGAGAGCGGGACAAAAAACAAAGAAAGAAATTTACCCAGCTCCAATTATATCTAAGTTTGCATTATCCCAGGACATGCTGTCATGATGTCTTACTTAGGGAGTTCTAATGTATCATCATGTGCTATCATGTGACCTTCGTTTTAAAAGAAATAATACTGAGAACAGGAAGATCATTAGAACATATCAAACATTATTAAAAATAAAACCAAGATTATTGGCTAGGTAATTACTGGATAAATATTTTGCTTCTTCTTTTATTCAACATAAGAAACAAAAGAGAGGGGTTATCATCCAGGATGATTAATAATTTAAAGCCCACGGTTACTATTTTCTACTCTGCTACCTTATAATGCTCTTACCATGGGCATTTATATGTATGTGCAAAAAGAATATGGTACCATGAATTTGCCTGGCTCTTTTCTACTAAAATGGTTTCCCACAATTTGAGGGTAAATCAGTTTTGCATTGTGGCTCCTTTTCATCTATCTTGATGATAAGGAGAAACTGACAAAACTCTTTAAAAAAAGTAGTAGTAAAAAATTGATTGTTTCTCTACATAAGAACTGTTGCATAATATGTAAGCTCTTGATTCCAAAAGGACAATTCAACCAAATGTAGAAACTAAGAAAGACTAAATCTAGCTAGAGACTAAAATCATTTTGATAATCTATTAAATTCATTCATTCATTAAGACAATGCCGCCCCCCCTACTTTTTTCTTTTAATTTTAAGAGTTTATTTGAGCAAAAATCAATTTGAATCAGGCAGCATCCAATCTATCAGATAGAAAGGAGCTCTGAGGAACTGTACAAAATGAAAGACTTTTACAGCAGAAGAGAGTGGGGAAAAGGAAATTGTACCAGGCAAAAAAGGCAGGTTGGTTACTGCAAGGTTACTGTCCTTTAGAGGATGGCAGGGGTCTATCAGGCAGATTCCTAACTAGGGCTCATCAGGTAATTCCTGACCAATTGGTTTAAGATTCCATTTCTAGGAGAGTTGAAACTGTAAGTTAAGTCATGGTTTGGTGATGTGGGGCTTAGCATATGTGTCTCCATTTGGGGTTGATTGTCTTTTTTTTTTTCTTTAGCAATAGTTCTGCCTTTTCCAGACTGTCACATAGTTAGAATCATATCATATGTAGTCTTTTCAGATTGGCTTCTTTAATTTAGTAATATGCATTTTAGGTTCCTCCACGTGTTTTCATGGCTTGATAGATCATTTCTTTTTAGTGCCGAATAACATTCCATTGTCTGTAAGTACTCCTCACTTGTTATTCCTAAAAAGCCAGCACTTCTGTATCCTGAACCTGCACAATTATAATTTAGAATAGTGTTTCTCTTTATACATTGTAACCAAAATAAATACAGTATGATTTCCTAGTTCCCATAGTCACAACTGTTTGTGCTGCAATCAACAGAGGTGATGTTATTTCATGAAATGATTAGGATAGATGAAATAATAAAATATAGAATGCCAGTGCCTATTAATTTAACTCATATAAACACAAAATTCTACATAGTACAACTTTTAAAGCAACATTTCAAAATATGATTTGAGTAAGGTAATTTTTAAAAAGTATATGTATATAATTAAAACTCAATTAGGAGAATTAAATTAGCCTGATTAACACTCAATAACATTCAACTTCACTAGAAAAATTCCCACCATCTCATTTAGTTTCTCTGTGAAGCTGGAGCTAAAAAAGGCTCCCTAAATCTTTTATTTACTGCCCAATTTCTAGACTGTCTGTACTCAGCATTCACAATAACAAGCTGATGCTAATAAGCCATACATAAAGATCCTACTTATTAAAATACAAATTAGGCACCCCTTATGTTTATACATGTGTACGTACAATTAATATCGCAGGCTTAGTTGGAAACAAAATTGCTTTAGTTAACCAACCATTGCAATGCAATCAAAAGAGATTTCAAAAGCAACTGGAAAAGATCTGTTCAGTAGAAATAATAGCAATTATTTTATGCAGAACAATTAATTTTCCAAGCTCCTTTTTCCTTCTCCCACCTGCCCTTAATAAAATAATTTGTCCATCATAAGTGACATGAGAGGTGCCCTTTAATGCCAGTAAGTTGCATGCAGACCTGAAAGGCAGCTGGTAGACACAGCTTATTTACAAATATTGGTTTAAACTTGTAAATGCATGACCGCATAAATCTTGATCCATTTAAAGTGTATGCCCTTTGTTCCCTCAATTGTACATCCAATTGGGAATTGAGTGGAGCTGAGGGAGAGTGTGAATTACAGGAGCCCTTTCTTGTTGCCAGCATTTTAGTATTTTGCCTTTTGTTCTTGTTATTCTTGAGATTTCTCTACACTACAGAGTACAGAATGTTAATCAACATTTTGCCTAAGTAATGTTAATGAAACTTCCCTACTTATACTAGAGGGAAGAATCGGCATATTATATTTCATTTTGAAATGCTAATGTACCTTTTAGGAAATTATTTCTGCCTTCTAAATCATCCTAGTGTTAAATTATTAAAGGATGGCATTAAAGAAGTATTGCACTGATGCATAGTTAAATGCCTTAGAAGATAAAAGGCTTATAAAGTTTAAAACAAGGACCTTTTGGAGTATGGCAGCATTTAACTTCAAATTAAACATTTTTAAATGTTTGGTTAAGATATTGACAAAATTTCTGATTGTTTTGTATGTAATCACAAAATAAAGAGACATTTAATGTTGATGATTTCTAATTTCCAACCATGCGTGAATTTGATTTTTATTATGGTCTTGAAGGATGTTTAACCTTATTGTATGTATATGAACTGAATCATCATCTAGTTTATCAGAAAAGAAACAAGGAAAAAGGGAAAAAAGGTCGCTTATTTTTGCACTATTTACTTATTTGAATTTGAAGGCAATCTTCTTTCAGGTTCTATTCTTCAAATATAAAATCACTACTATCTCAACTGTCTATCACCTATGGTATTTCAAAGGGAAGTGCTATGGTAAAGGCTTTAGGGAAAATATCAATTGTCAACATGCAAACTGTGACAGATATGTGTCCTGTGAACATCATTTACAGCCCATCAAGAAGGGTACTGGGGAAATGAGTTGACAGGGCTCTAAAGTTCTCTAATTTGTTTTCCCTTTAACAGTCTCTTCTAATGTCAATCAGTACATTCACAAGTCCTAAATAAATTGTGAGGTGACCTAAGGGGAAATTTAAAACAGAATTTGTTCAAGAATTCTCCCACACGGTGACGACTATTTGCTAAGAACTCCTAACATTTACTGGGTAAACAATGTATTTTCTATTTAACCATAGAAAATCTAGTAATGGTATCTGTGTCATTGTGGAACTGAATTTGTCCTCTTGCATGACTTTTCCTAGCAATACTTCTGTTTGGATATAGGCACTGAGAGAACAGATAAAAGGAGTTACGTTTCAAGGTAAATTTTTACACATTTTGACATCCGACAAATATGAATACTGCTTAAAATTGTTGGCGCATCACAATTTAATTAGCTTCTTTTTTTCTTTCTTACCCTTACTATTGATGATGGTTTGGATTCAGTAAAATAGAGTACTGGCTAGCACACGCTGAGAGTTGCTGTGTCATCTACAGTGGTCACCCATTAGTTTTGTAAGGAAAAATAAATCACTGCCAAAATGTTAACTTCGTGTTAATGAGCCAATATATCCGGGAAAGGAAACTTTATATACTACATTCCTATTTGTAAAGTTACTTTTAACACATCATTTCTCCCTAGAAAGCTGGGAAAGACATACAACCAATAAATGACTACATGAAATATTACCAAATTCCCTTAATGCAAGAAAAGCTTTTTGAAACAGCAATAGAATCTATATACTATGCAATCTGACTTGATGAACTTAATGATTTTTTGGATTCTCAGAAGTACTCAGGATTTAAACTAAAACAGCGCCAATTTATATACCAAGACTAGGCAAAATACAACATCTAACTTCACAACTATTATGCCTTTACACTGCTTTTACTATGCCACCTCTAAGATGGAGAAGAAAAGTAAATGTCACTAATTATCAGTTCTCGAATGGATATTTATTGGGATAAATTACTTTGGCTGTTTTTGGTCTATTCAAGACACACAAAAAAATGCAGGTTTACTTTCCTTACAGCAACAAACTGCACTGTAACATCTTCTCTGGATGAGCTTAAAATTTGTCCTCTATACTCAGAAAGGTTGTGTTTTTAACTTAATCGCTGATTTTTTCTTTATATATTATGGATGACATATTGATCTTTCTTAACGTACCTATAACAAACAATTGTGGATTAAGCCAGTACCTACATGATACCAACAAAGCAAGCAATATGATCAATTCAGGTGAAAGAATCAAACTGACAGTCAAATAGAGTCTCAACTGAGTAGACTAAGAGTTTACTTAAGAAATATAAATTTGTGGAAAAGACAGTAAAAATAAATAATATCAGAATCATCAAGCATGAAATACTATTTAACTGTTATCCTATATTATTAGTGAATGAAGTATCACTTTCTATATTTTCCTTTGATAGACAATAAAATCACATAAACACGAAGTAAAAGTGTCAACTGCTAAACCTCAGTTTAGTGTTCTATTGAACCACAACTTTCTTACCTTCAAATCTGAGATGTCTTGCAAAACATTCAAAGACAATTGAACAGTATTATCAAGCTGTCACTCAAACTCTAATCGTATTTTAAATGGGGCGAGGGGGGTTAACATCCCCCAAATGAGCTGTCTGGAATTTTTCTTTGATCAGAAACTAAAGAACTGTTGGTGGGAATGTAAGTTGATACAGCCACTATGGAGAACAGTATGGAGGTTCCTCAAAGAACTAAAAATAGAACTACCATACGACCCAGCAATCCCACTACTGGGCATATACCCTGAGAAAACCATAATTCAAAAAGAGTCATGTACCACAACGTTCACTACAGCTCTATTTATAATAGCCAGGACATGGAAGCAACCTAAGTGTCCATCAACAGATGAATGGATAAAGAAGATGTGGCACATATATACAATGGAATATTACTCAGCCAGAAAAAGAAACGAAATTGAGTTATTTGTATTGAGGTGGATGGACCTAAAGTCTGTCCTACAGAGTGAAGTAAGTCAGAAAGAGAAAAACAAATATTGTATGCTGACATATATATATATATATATAGAGAGAGAGAGAGAGAGAGAGAGAGAGAGAATCTTAAAAAAAAAGGTTCTAAAGAACCTAGGGACAGGACAGGAAGAAAGACGCAGACATACAGAATGGACTTGAGGACACAGGGCGGGGGAAGGGTAAGCTGGGACGAAGGGAGAGAGTGGCATGGACATATATACACTACCAAACGTAAAATAGATAGCTAGTGGGAAGCATCTGTGTAGCACAGGGAGATCAGCTCGGTGCTTTGTGACCACCTAGAGGGATGGGATAGGGAGGGTGGGAGGGAGACACAGGAGGGAGGAGATATGGGGATATATGCATACATACAGCTGATTCACTTTGTTATACAGCAGAAACACAACATTGTAAAGCAATTATACTCCAATAAAGATGTTAAAAATAAAAGAAACTAAAGAGATTTTCACTATAAATGATACAATTCAAATATGTAACAGAAGTATTTTAACTATTAAGATCAGCCTTCTTCATTGTGTACCATGGATGCAAGAAGATATAACAGATAGCTAGAGACGAGATGGAGGGAGGGAGGAAGGAAGGAAGGAGGGAAGGAACTCATCACAAGAAGAATTTCTGCAATTTGTATAATTAGCCCAGTGACTCTTGGAGCACAAAAGCAGTTTATCAAAAAAATAGGTGCAGAAGTTAATATCAGCTGACGTTTCTAAAAGCAGGCCGGAGCAGACGAAGGATAACTTCTAACCAATGTGGAGCAAGTTAAATTTTAAGAGGCTTTAATGCATCTGTTCTAACTTTAATTGCATTGCCCACTGTCAAAGTGACTATAATATGCATGTCACTTCTTAAAAAATGTCACTTGTTTTTCAATTAGTATATTCATAATACCTATAAAGATTATTCAAATGCTATAATTTAATGTTATTTTTCTGTTATTAATTTTATAAATACCTTTGAGTATGAGAATATTTCAAGGTATATTTTTAAAGCAACGAAGTACAGCTAGCTGTTTTTGGTCCCATAATACCTTAAGAGTCCATCACTAAAAAAAATATTTTAAATGAAATCATAATTATCCAAACACAAAACATCGATGTACTTATTAAATCAAGTGGTTAAAAAGGGTCCTTACTGCAAAATCCTCCCTCCACTGGTGGGCTGCTTGAACCTTCTCGGCTTCCAAAGCCAGGCGCTGGAAAGAAAACAAGAAATCTTAGAATTCAAATGATCACATGAATACATAATTGTTATACAGTGCTTGGGTTTTCAAATCAATTATTAAGACACATAAAAAAGAAGAGATTCCTTATTTGTGATTCATAAATTCTAAATCATTTAATACTTTAATTTACTGAAGTTGATACATATATATTTACTCTTCAGTAATATAAATAGCATAGTATTCTTGAATACCATTAAGTTTACTACCTCTGCCATCACTGGTAGTAGTGTCCACTTCCAGTGCTTTCTATCAATGACTAACATTTCATTTGTTTTTTTTAAAAAAAGCTTTGATCACTTTATTAATCCTAGTAGAATATTGCTTTTCATAAATACCCTTATAGCATATATTTCTATATAACTGGAAATGAAATAACAATGAGAATCAATAAATATGTGCTAAGTGCTGTATAGGCACCTTCTTAATAGCATTTTTAGTTTTTTACCAAAAGCCACAAAAATGTAATAATTTTCTCCTTGCTAAAGTACATTCTTAAGAGTTTATTCAAATACCCATGAGTAACAAACAATCATAATCCACACATCTGAAAAGGCTTTATTTCCCCTTCACTCTTATATGCCAAAGTCATTGGAGAATTCTAGCCTGACCTATTTTCCTTTAGCACTTTTAAAATGTTATTCCGTTAGGTTCAGCTGGAGATGAAATGCCTATTGTCAGCCTGCTAATGACTTTTTGTGGATAAATTCTTTTTTTTCCCCCTTGTCTAATAGTTTTTAGAGTTTTCTCTTTGTATTTTCCAGTGTTATTATCATATTCTCCATGTGCTAAACTTTCACAAGACACAGTAACATTTAGTGATTAAGAACAGATTTGAAACCTGACTGCCTGGGTTTAAATACCAACCCTGCTGCATACCAGCTGTGCAAACTTCGGAAAAGTTAAGTCTCTCCTCCCCTTTTCTAATAGGAATAATGTCAAAATCTGCCTCACGGGTTGTTGAAAGGATTAAATGAGATACTATATATAAAGTGCTTAGAACAGTGCCTGGCAGACAGTAAGCAAATATACATGTCCGCTATCTAACTATGAAGGACAATTAAGATTCCATTTGTACACTGTGTTCCTTGAGTACTGAGTTCACCTGTAGCCTGCCCCCCACACAGCTAGGAGACAGGCAAAATGGGACAAGTATATCAGTAAATATAATAAATGTATTAAACTCATTTATTAGGAGATAGAAATGATCAGGTTAGGTTTTAGAAAAGTATAATCTCATAGTGGTTTGTTGATTCACGTTTTTGATCTTTCACTATGAACTATACTTCAGTGTGTGCTCTTGATGTGGAAGTCTTGCCCACACTGGGGAATGGAAACATCCCTTTCGACTAGTTTTATATTAGTGTATTGGCTTTTATTCCCTCTTCTTTAATATTATAATCATTTTTCTAAACTCTTACATAGGTATTACCAATGACTAAAAAATACTGCCTAGTGGGAAATCTCAAGTTAAGAACCCCTAAACTAAATCAATTTAAAGGAAAAATTCTCCAGTGTGCTTAAATGACAATGGTTTCAGTTTATCAACTACTGGACAGCAAGGGAACATAAAAGAAGCTAGTAAATGTAAGATATTGTAGCAGGGAGAGTAACCCAGAAAAGGTTCTCTATCCCTACAAGGTCAAAAACCTAAACAGAGAAAAACCAAGGGAAAAATGTATACATTTCAGTAATATTTATCACAATATTTTTGGAAACTCAAATTCTGTGTGAAAATGTTGCAAAAAAGTGAATAAAATGGCAAAACAAATGGAAATGGAAGCCATTTCTTTATAGGAAAACTTTAGTAGGGAAGATAGAAAAAGAAAAGACAGATGAGAAAATAACACAAAGGCATATTCTTGACAAAATTCAGAACATAAGTCTTCCCTCATTTTTAATAGGCCACATAAGAACAACTAAATTGTTCATATGTATGGGGCCAATAATAAAATTAAGCATTTTGTGAATTTAAACAAAATACTGGGTAAAATATAAATAAGTTAAATATTTTTTTAGATTAAGAAATATTAGAACTCTAAAATGTGTTGAAGAGGGATATTAACATGTTTTCCTCACGAGACACACAGAAGGAGGCTGCCACCCAACAAACAAAACACATTGGGGGGCATTCACCCACAACGCCATACGTGGTTTGCAAGACACCAGCTCTAACTCAACCATGCTGTTCTCTACTCTGGAGAGCAGGAGAAGGTATAACTTAATGATCTGACTCAGAATCACATGGCTTATAATATGAACTTAATCCATGTTTAATAAGCCAGAGTGACAGTAATCATCACAGTTAATTATTTCTAGAAAAAAGAAGTTAAAGAGGGATGAACAATGGTCACAAACTATCAGACAATTCTCCTAGGGGGAGGAGAGTCCAAATCATCTTTATTTCTAATATATATAAACACTAATTTTATCAAGTAAATGATATTTATTGCAAGATTCTGAGATAGTTTTAGAAACCTAAAGACCTGTAGTTATGTATAAGAAAAAAAAAGTGTATTTTAAAAGGTTAGTTTAGAGCTGGAAAGTTGCTAAATATTATATATCCCCAGCTTGGAAGTCTAGGGATACATAATCATGAAAATGCACTACTATTATCTTCTTTTTTCATGAAGAAATTAGTATTTTTTTTTTTTTTTTTACCTAGCAGATTTCACGACAAACCAAAATACAGAACTTTAGAGACTCAGCCTACCTCGGGGAGTGATACAAATAGTTGCTGATGGTGCTTTTTCTTGTGGCAAAAGACCAGCTAGTCATGACTCATAGAAAACTGACATGTCTTCTGGACACTGCAAGTCCCTAATTAACTTCTATTCTAGTCAAGTGATATTTTATTTTTAAAGCCAATGACCTACCGTTAAATGCCACAGGCAAATTGTGTTAAGACTGATAAAATTCCTACCTAATAAAATGTGAATATTTGCTCGGTAGGACATCCCTGTTTCCATAGTTAGCTATAGATATATAAAAATAGACCCACAGCAATAACCTACTTCAGAAAAAGAAAATGTATCTTTTCTCATTTAATTCATAGTACAGTTTAATATAGTATCAAACATTAAAACCAGGCGGAGAATCAGATAGAAACAAAAAACCCAGTTCAGCATAAATACCTACAAGAGAAAATTGAAAATTCTGCTCATATTAAGTAAGTGAGAAAGTTTCATTAAACGGCTTTATTATAAATGAAACAGCACATGTATATATGAAAATCCTTTGGGTATGGAATGATAAGTATATATACAATGTCATAAAGGTAATAATAATATGTACATCCCTACCTACCTACTGGTTTGAGCATTTAAAATAAAAACTCATTTTAAAGACTTTTAAGGACTCACAAGTTTAACGAAATGGACTTGAACATAAGCCTTCTGACTCCAAAGCTTATTCTTATTCCACAAGACCAATCTTTAGTTCCCACTAAACCCATCAAAGTGTTAACATCACTTGGCATTCATAGAATACATGAAGACATAGTAGTATCAAAATAAAAAACACTGGTAGAAAACTATTTCAGATTAATGGAAAATTTCCCAGTAATTTTTAGAATTTTCTAAAGGCAAATTCTAGAAACAGCACAACATGTCGTATGTCAATTTGGAAACTATCTTTATATAAGTCTTGCCCTCAAATCCTGAGAGAATGCTGCTATTCAGAGAAAAAGCTCTTGATATGCAGTGATCTGCAAGGAAAAAAAGAAAAACAAAAAAGAAAGAAATAGATAATGGGAGAGGTTTTATCAGATCAGAGAAAGATCAGCTCCCTTGAAGGCCTATTCATTCTCAACCTTCACCTTTTTGTCATCTTTATCTCTTCCACTAGCATTGCATCTGGCAAGTGATATGAAAGTTTAATAAAAGCAGTATAACTGTACAGTATAAAAAGAAATAATTCTATCATTCTCCTTAACAATACTTAAATGTATTTTTTTCTTGGAAATAAGAGTATTTTCCAAATCTGTAAATAACTTGCTTCCTAGACTGTATGTTTATTGCAGATGAAAGATAAAGTTCTCTGAAACATTTAATTACAAAGAATTTTCTTTTGATAGTTTTGAAAGTAAACCTTCAGAGATCATATGACAGTTCCATTAAACTCCAACAATGTTGGTACTTATATTAATAATATCAAGAATTGAAATACCATTCAAAGAAACATCTCTAATTCAAAACAATTTCTTTGGCTAGTGTATGTCAAGATTTTTCAGACTTACCAGTAAAATATGTGTGTGTTATATGATTAATGTTCAAATAGTTAACACCCAATAAGGATGAACAAATTATTGTATTATGCCTCTGTTGACAAGTTTTCCCTAACCTCATCAAATGCTCTTAACATATCAAAATAATCAGGATAATCATGTGAATGGTCTAACAATATCTATTGAAAATAGCAAACTTACGTCAAAGAACAGACTTCTATGTTCTGAAGAAAAGTGTACAGGTGCCATGAACAACTTTGGAGTATAGCTAAAATAAGCATGCGCTTTTGAATCAGACACATCTCGTTTACAATTTTGGTGCTGCTATTCACTAACTATAGGATGTAGGCAATGGACTTAACATTTTTCAGCATTTAACAATAATATTTATTTGATATATTTTCTATTGGTATGCTCAAAACCATATATCAAAGTTTTACTTTCATGTGAATCTTACAAACACAAATACCTAGAACAGAATATGTTAAAACTGTACTCACTGATGACCACTTCAATAGGTACATAAGTGAGTGAAATGAATGAAAACATCTTAATGGCCCCTAAATTTTCACTGTATTTTGCTCTGCAAGAAAGCTCTTATCTATGTAACTATAGGGTGGGCCAAAAGCAAATGCAATTTAGGGAATATAGCAGTTTAATACAGTAGTCAATAAAATGAGTTCCTCAGTTTATTTCATTTTATTTTTACTACAAATAAAATGAGAAAGGAGAGGAGATCATTATGTTCTGCTTTCTCACCTTATTTCCTGAAATACTAAAAAAAAAAAAAAAAAGATTGAGGTGTCGCATTTCTTTTGCATTTCTTAAGGTGATAGAAAGCTTGAAGACCTCAATAGAAAAGATAACATCATAACCCCATGAATATTTAGTATAATGTTCCACCTAAAAGGTAAAAATACTCTTTTCTTTCTAATAACTTTCACCAAATAATGGGAAACAATGCAAAATGTTCACTTAAATTCACATAAAACAACGTATAAACAATGTTTCTTTAAATTCATATAAATATATATACCCAGCAGAATTCTACCAAAGCCTTCTAACAACTTGTTAGTGAACAAGGAGTTTAGTATAAAAATCTTCACGTGTAGAGAAATTGCTTTATACATTTTTAAAAATCACACCTGCTATACTTATGTATTGTTTAAAACGTTTTTATAAAGGAACATTATTGGTACTTTGAAAAAGATCTATTGGCTAAAGAAGCCAGGCCGGAAGCTGAGATTTGAGAAAAGTTATAAAAATTGAATAGGCTAAGTAGGATGAGTTTTACCTTTGCCATGTTTTGACACCTGATGACTGTGATCGCTATAGGTAAATATACATCCTGACTGGGAGGAGGAGAAGTACAGTGTGCATTTGCTCTTATTCAACAGACATTTACTTAGCACTTGCTACGTAGAAGTGTTTAGGAAAAACTACAGGACTCAGTTCCTGCTTCTAAAGGGAACTGCCACACATTCATATACCATATATCATATCCTATATAACATACACTCACACACACACTTAACATCATAGGATCAGTGTTCGACAGATGCTTTCTTAATGGTTACAATATACATTTGTTCGTTTTAGTTTAGTTACAGTGGAATCAGTGACATGGTGAATAAATTTTTTAAAATATTGCTTTTATCAAGAATGGCAATGTCTCAAAAATAAAGAACAGGAAGGATTCTAAAAAGAATGAGTACTGCTAGCCGATGACAAGTTTTAGCCTTAGGTCTTTTTATTTGTTTGGTTTGGGAGGAGATTAAAAGCACTGAAAAGTAGAGAAACAAACAATCTGGAATTCATCACCCAGAATTCACTTTTATCTTTAATTAAAATTGTCTTTATAACTTTTAATGTGAAAAATAAAATGGTACAAATAACCTTGAAGTTCACCTTATTCATCCCTTGACCAATTTCCCTACCCACAGCAATCACTATAAATGAATTTGTCTGTATCCTCCGGCATTGTGTGGCACGCATTTTTTTAAATTATGTGAACGTTTTCTGATACTGATGTTGTTGATTCTTCTTTCTAATAGGCTGCATGCAGGTTGAATACTGAAGAGAAACTCCACCGGCTTCATGGGGGGAATGATTTGTCTAAAGTGAAACCTATCACACTTGCAAGTGATGGTTTAGATTGGACAAGAGATTTGGTTAATGTCAATGAGTTTCGAGAAATGGTTTGCTGGTGGTTTTGGAAAGTAAAGATAATGCACGGAGGAGGGAAGAACCCTCAGGGAAACAAAGCTGGAACCATCTCTAAGCCCCCTTTTCAGCACCAAAAGCCTATGCATTTATTGCATTCTTATCGTCAGAACACGGAACAGGCTTTATTTGCAAACATAGTCCTACCTGTTCCATCTCTCCATCAAGAGACCATCATTCTGTTCTCATAGGCGCTTCTTACGCAGTTTGAAAGATGCTAAATCAACACTTAAGCAAGGCAACTTATCCAAAGACATGACAATCCCCTTTCAATATGGTTCTATGGTTTAGCAAGCCCACTCTTACACAGATGACTAAATTCTGTTTTTATGTTTTACTTATGCTTGCCTAAAGCATACTTTTGCAGACTTTCTGCTTTTAATGACATGAAACATGAGCACATAATTATAATTATTATCTTTCTTTTCTTCAAATCATTTTCACTTTTCTAGCAGGGTAGTCCCAAATTGATTCCAAGACAAAGAAAACGTGTTTTTTAAAAAATAAAATCCAATTTTAATTTAGAAAAATATATTCCAATGACTTGAGGAATTCTACCAAACTCGGAAAAATAACTTAGCATCAGTTCATCTACTTGAGTTTATGGAGGGGTTAAAAAAAAGGACTTTGCCTTTTTGAGCATTGCTTCTCAAGTGAAACAGAAAAGACTACATAATATATAACTTTTAATACATATTTTGATTAAAATTATTTGTAGACTGACCAAGTAGAAATAAAGTATGTAATCTTGCTATTTATGTCTACTCAAATATTTTAACACTTCTGTATGTACTGGAACCGTGACATAAGTAGAGGATTATCAAGATTAATAGCAAAACATCAATTTTTGACTATATTAAGCAAATCATATAGAAATCTTATACTGTACTCATAAGGTACAATGTAAGGTTACAGATTGTTTCTTTTAGATGGCCTATCATTTTCCTACAATTGATTTCATTCCAGGTTATATGAAATAAAAATTTTATAATACAAATACTATTCTCCTTTCTAGTGTAAGATTTAAGGGCGTATAATATATGCAAAACATATAAATAAAAGTTGCTGAAATCAAGCCAGTCATCATTTATTCTCCTATTTGTGGCCCAGTGAAAATTAAATCTTTTGGAACATGGCTTCTGGATCTTGTTGTACAGATTTCAGCCTGGATCTGCCATATTCAGGAAATGCTTTTGAAATTAACCACAAAGCTTCAAGTCTAATATTCAGAGATGTAATTAGCTCCAAATAAATTGGCAGACTCTTGGAATACATAAGCCAGGTAAAGGAGATGTCATCTGGTAAGAACAGCAAAACCCCTCTTATCAGTAGTGAAAGTAAATTAATACACAACTCGCAATTATCACTACCTTTTTCTTGGCTCCACAGGACCAACACTAAACTAAAAGACTGTTGAACTGAATATAATTTCTACATCAGCTCTACACTTTGACACCTGAGAAGAATCACCAGATAAGCCTGTTCAAATCACCTGGACCACATACAAACCCACTCAACCCCATGACCATCCAAAGATTCTGATTCTATACTTGGTATCATTCCTAGAAATCTACATGCTTAATATAATACACCTTTTCCATGAACTAAACTTTGAAAACACTCCTCTAGAGGGTAACATTTTTAGCTATATTAGACATATGGATTTAATTACTCTTTGAAAAACACTGTTCAAAATAGAAGCACAATTTGAAAGACGGAAACAAAAATAACCCACTAGTGCCCTATCCTTACACTAGCCTGACTCCCATCACGTAATTTATCTCTCTCCATCTTCTTCTGTTTTTTTCTCTTCCTTCCTGCTCCCTCATTGCCTTTTCCCTCTCCCCTCTCTCTCTCACACACACTTTCAATAAACTACTAAATGCGGGTTCATTAGGCACAGGACACAGTTCTTTCATGTCTGTACACATCCAGTATTTCACACAATGTGTGGCAGAGAGCTGACGCTCAACTGCTGTGTGTAGAAATGTATAAGTAATCATTTTCAAACCCTGTCAAGGTTTTATCTCAGTTGTATCAAGATTTATAACTAGGTTCACTTACATTATCACCATTCGTTATCGTGATACTTTGAGAGGCCACAAAACTTGTTCCCACATGACAAGCATATTCCTGAATCAATACATCACTACCTAATTCTTAAAAATGGCTGGATTAATTCATCACCACCTGATCCTTAAAATCTAGTAGAATTTAGCTGTGAATGTGATAGGGATCCAGACTAATCCATGTAATTCCACTCTGGGATTCTAGAACTAATCTCTCAATATAATCAGTTGCCTTATTCTTTAAATGTCAAATACCAATGCAGGTTCAGAAATCTAAGAACCGCATCCACAATGGCCACCCGGGTCCATTTTGGCTGCCTGAACCAGAGTTCCTCCATTCTGATTCTTAAATGATTTTAATTATGTCATCACTCTTCCCTCTGAATTAATCCTACAACCAGTCACCATTTGGGAGACAATTCTCCATGGGTCTCTCATGTTTCTGCACCACATGTGAACAGAGGCAGGGTCAGCCTCTGCTCTGGATTATTTTCTCAAGAATGTTTGTGTGTCTCCCTGCAGGGCAGAGGATAGATTTATTTGTTGCTCAGGAAAATAAAAATAATCCTGTGGCATAAAATTTAGGCAGGCTTGCTGGTAGGCGCCCTTTACAAGAGTGGGGTTTCCCAAGTTCAGGGTTCAGTGTTCCTCAGCTGTGACACAAGCTCATGTCATAGGCACTGTCCACCTGGGCTACTCAGTATGGCCCCCTAGACTTGATGGTCAGGAGTTACCCATGGGAACACAAAGCCCATGCTGCCCCCTGTGTGGGGACATATAAATCCATTGTGTGCAACTCAGGGAGGCTCCTGAACCAGTGATGGTGGTTGACTAGCTTGTTAGCTTGCACGAAGGGTAAAATCTCAGATCCTTCCCACTACTTGATATACCATATCTGGTTGAGCCTGCTTCCATAAAAATGTTCACTGGTCCATCTCCACATCTTCAAACTTTCACCATCAAATAACTGATGTAATCTTTATTTTGTCTTCAGTTCTTTCCTGAGCCTGCATTTTGCACCCTTCTCAAAGTGTGTCTAGACCAGCAGGGGCAGCATCACCTGGGAAAAGGTTAGACACCCATATTCTTAGATCCCATCCCAAACCTACCGAATAGAAGCTCTGGGGGTGGGTCCTATCAATCTATGTTTTAACAAGACCTTCCTGTGATTCTAATATGAACTAAAGTTTGAGAAGCACTGTTCTAAAATAAAAATGCATAGCATTGTTCAAGTAGAACAATGCTATTACCTTAACAGCAAGCTCTTGAAGCTGTGGGAAATAAAATGAGAACAAACTATTTGTCCTAAAGCCCTCTTTTTGAAAAAACAAACCTTGTAAATCAGACATACTGGAGATGATTCAGAAGTCTAAATATTCCCTTGTATATATGTGCCACATCTTCTTTATGCACAATATATCTGTATCTTTAGCCATGGTCTAAAATTACCTTCTCTTACAATTTTTTTCTTTGAAATATATTATTGAAACACACTGCCTTAATCTGCCTTAATTTATGGTCTTTACGGTTCTCTCCTTCCTTCCTCCCCTTCTTCCTTCCCTTCTTTCTTGTATACAGGTTACTAAGTGGGTTAAACTCGCTTAGTTCTTATAAGCCCACTACTCACAATTTGCAGGCACCTTTATAGGCTTCAGGCTTCATTTTGTTTTTCATATGTTGGTTGGCAAATACAGCATAAAGCACAAAAGTTTATGCAAGTTAGAAAGGGAGAAATTGCTTTACTTATAAGAAAGTGATCAAATTTTGTAGGAAGCAGGTAATATAAAAAAAAACTGGTGAAGTATGCAACCACTTTTAAAAAGAAGGAAAAAGATGTGTTAAGACCATTTTTCACTGTCAGATGCTCTGCGTGAGGCTCTGCCTTCCTGTAAATCTAGGAATGCAGCAAAGTTCACATGAGTTTTACTAGTCTATGAAAAGAGTAAAAATACTATTTAATTGAACATGATGCAAATTGACATAATTAATAAAAAAAGATGTAGTATAATAGATGAGAAGTACCTTTGAAATTATTTTTTTGCTAATCTTTTGTTTTTAAGAAAAAACAGAAGGTGAGACCAAAAGCTTCAACTCTCTTAAAAGACCATAACTAGACACAGGAATAGAAATAAATACATCTGGTCACAGACGTATATTTGTAATTTATCTTTAGTTTCATATATGCATACCTATGATTTTACATATGTAGTAATAAACTGAGAACAAGTGAAAAAATATATTATCAGGAAGGGCAGATTAAAAAAATCTACCAAATTTATTTTGATATCCTAAAGTGAAAACTAACTTAAGAGGTTTATCCGGTCAGTAAAGGATCTTTTTTTTATATATAACTTATCCTTCAGCATATAATAATCACTAAAGTGTTTATCACCATATTTCCCTTGTCATAATTCAAGAGTTTTAAAACAGCCTGAATTATTAACCCTCCAAATCAACTCACAGACAGACAGACATCCATTACCTTCCACTGCCCTGAATACTCTTTGAGCAGATAATTTAAGAGGGTAGTTACAACACATAAATTTAAAGTACTGGTAAGGGCTTCCCTGGTGGTGCAGTGGTTGAGAATCTGCCTGCCAGTTCAGGGGACATGGGTTCGAGCCCTGGTCTGGGAAGATCCCACATGCCGCGGAGCAACTAGGCCTGTGAGCCACAACTACGGAGCCTGCGCGTCTGGAGCCTGTGCTCCGCAACAAGAGAGGCCGCGATAAGTGAGAGGCCAGCACACCGTGATGAAGAGTGGCCCCCGCTTGCCGCAACTAGAGAAAGCCCTCGCACAGAAACGAAGACCCAACACAGCAAAAATAAATAAATAAATTTAAAGTACTGGTAAATGCATTAACTTCCTAGTATTACATAGTAACTAAAGTTATTACATAAAGTATTCAGCTATTCTGAATTTAATTTTGAAGTTAGCTCTTATTTTTAGTTAAAATTTTGTGCAGGGCTTGTTCAACAATTCTGGAAACCATAAAGGATGTACTGACTTTGAAAATAGGGGAGAATTTATTTAATTTCTCTACGCTTCTGTTTCTTCATCTGTAAAACAGAGATAATAATACCTTTTCACAGAATTGTTTAGGGATTAAATGAGATTTTTGCTAAATAAACACAGCAGTGACATCTTCGTCAACATTAGCTTTTAGGAATTAAGAAGGGGAAAAAGGAGTTCTTTCACTTTATTGAGGGTATAATCAAACAGCTATCAATATATGTCACTATGGTCTAAGTAAATTGCAGTGTGTCCAAGGTCCTGTCAAATTACAGCTGCTTGAGCCACCCTCCATCCTTTTAATTTTACAATAACCATTTTGCATCTCCAGCTCCCCTCCAACCACCCTCCCTTTGATTCTTATTCTATCAAAGGAGATTTGTTTCCTTTACCTCGGGCTACCCTCTGACTGGCTGTAAACTATTTATCATTCCTGCCATGTTATCTTCATTTCTTTTTAGTTTAAAATAATTTACCTTTGAGTTTCGTTAACTCTTCACAGGCTGTCAATCTGGTGAGTGGGTTGTTGGCTCAGAAAAAAAAAAAAAAATCTAATTTTACATGGTAGGCAAATTTTCTATTTTGCTAATGTTGCTATGGAAATACTCCTTTTATTTTCTGTTTTTGCTAATACATTGGGGGTGAATGTATCACATTCTGTGGTAGACAAAAGTGTGTACTGTGTGCTCCTCCCCCACTTGTATAATTTCTCCTCCAAGGATTTGGAAAATCACTATGAAGTGTAAATCAGTCGAATTGGCAAAATATGCAATTTACTAGGTTTTTTCAAATATCAGAAACGTCATCCACTACTAGTCTGCAGAAGACATGCCATTCCTGTCCCTCCCTTTGACAGAGAAGGTGGTTTTTATTTTTTATTCATTTTCTTTATTTTATCTTTTACTTTTTGGCTGTGCCACACAGCTTGTGGGATCTCAGTTCCCCGATCAGGGATTGAACCCAGGCCACGACAGTGAAAGCACTGATATTCAGTATTTTTTGGTTTTTACTTTTAACTTGAGTAATATTATTATTTCTCCTTACCCTCAAGTAAGTTTTAACAATTTGAGTAAAAAGCTTCCAGAAAAAAAAAAAAAAGCTTCCAGTAAATAATATCAAATTTCTCTTAATAATGCTCATACTATTATCCTATAACTTGTTGCTCATATTTCTTAGATATAAACTTCTAAGAAGTGATAAAATTTTAAACCCTTGGCTCTCAGGTGGAAAGTTCAAGAAGGCTTTTTTTTTTTTCCTTTTTAAGAAGATTAAAATTGTACATTCATTATACAAGGCACATGATGTTATTAAGAATAATGATGGTTAAAATGTGTGTAGCTCTTCACAATTTATGGAATTTCTTTTACAGATGGCACCTCTGTTGACCATCATAATGAGATAAAAAGAAAGGCTGACATCGTTTAAGTATTTATTCTTTGCCAAGCACCTTACAGGAATTATGCCATCTGTCTTTCTTACAAACTTTGTAGATACACCTTTTACAGAGGAGTAGACACACTTCGAAGAGCCAGTAATGTAGGGTAACTTAAACAGCTCTGAGGTCTGCTTGCTCATCTACACATGGAATTAATGATAGTATCTACTATGCTTGTAGGAAGGGATAATTCCTATAAAGTGCTTAGTAAAGAGACAATGGTGGAGGAGCTGGAATTTGAATAAGGCTACCTATTCCAGAGCCCTGCCCCTAGCCTACCTTTTAAAGGAAGTTATACAACTTGCCCTCAATATCACATAAGTAGAAGACAAACTATGAACAAGAAGTAATTTCTTCTCATTCCATATTCAGTAGAGAGGAGCTCAGGTATGTATGTATCAAACAACCAATGAAGCACTTTAAAAAAGTCACCCTCAGCATTTGATGTCTTGCTCATTTTCTAATTAGCAGAATTCTTTCATATCTGATTATTTTTCTGTCCCCACCCCACTGCACTCCACTGCTTTGCCATAGCATTTCTAGGCTAACACAATAGGTGAAATGAGATAAAGTTGCAGAGCTAAAAATTAGATAAGCGTTATCCACCCTGATAACTCAAAAGTGGCAATGTCACTATCAATAAGAATGAATATCAAGAATGGAAGAAACGATCAGTTCAAAAACAAACAAACAAAAAATGCATTGTGGAGGTAAGTTTCCCTCCTCACAAACTCCATTAACTCAATCCTTCAAGAGAGATCTATGATACCTAATGATTAAAAAGGCAAGTGAAGGGGAAGAATGGTGCCTAGTTCGGACACACAGACTGTACCTACTCTGTCCAAGTTTGAAACAGCAGATGAAATGTTCCTGCAGAGATTTATTTACCCAAGGTATCTAGGAGCTTTCAATATACCTCCAGTTGTGCTTATCCCAGCCCCCAAGGACTCGTGAAAAAAATGCTAAAAATTATTTTACCAAAATCTCTGTAAGGGATTAATGGCCCAAAGTGCAACTTTGATGTGTGTTACAGAGCGAAGTGAAGTGAAGGGTGCAGGGTGTTACTGTCATTCGTGTTATTGTGGTGTGACCAAGCCAGCAGGCTCCAAAATGCCTCAGCCTGACAGAGATGGAGGGTTATTGCCATATGCAGAGACAGTCTCAAAGAAATATGTTTGGGCAACTATGCATTTAAAAGCTTATCACACTCCTTTTTTATCTCTAGGTTGTGTAACATGTTGGGGAACATGTTAAAGCAAAGGGAATAGAATGGAAGACTCCTTGAAAAGTGATCTAATAGTGATCATAATAGCTAACGAGTATATATCCATATATGATAATACGATGCATCCAAGAAAGATGCATGATGGCTTTAGACACAGATCTGAATTCTAACTGTGGCTCTCCCACTTATTATGTATAATCTTTAAACCCCAGTTTCTTCTCGTATAAAAAGAAGATGATGATCTCAAATATGCTCACAAGTTTATGGTGAAAATTTAATGTCACAATAGACATAAACCATCTAAGACTTAATCATATCTCTAAAGTTGTGTTTTCCTTCCATAACCCTTGATCCACTTTTAAGGTCACAAATGATAATAAATGATTTTATAAAATCCATGAATCTATACGTCACACATATCTACTTTTAAACAAACATCAGTAATATAAAATGTGGCATAGCGAAAAAACGATTTGGTGAATACTGAAAAATATGAGCCTATTTTCAACTGAATGCACATGAAATCTACGTTTCTACTTTCAATCAATCTCACAGGTTGAAGGGAAGCACCATAATACTCCATAAAACGAGTACATTCCGAAAGGATTAGTCATCTGAAAGTAAAAACTGTATAGAAAATTATTAAATTGGAACCCTTTCAAGTATCATAGAATCTTGAAATGATCTAGCCTACAGAATATTAACAATGGAAATAAGGACAATGTACAATAGTATTTATTAAGCCAGCAATATCTGTAGATAAGAATCATTTCAATTAAAACATCAGAAAAGGTCAAAAGATCATCTACACATAAATAGGTAAACATAACAAGAAATAAAGATAGTAATAGTCAAGATTTCTGAGGAAATTGCTAATAGCCACGAACAAATTAAAAATGATTTAATTAATCAAATCAATCAACGTGTATTTGTAATCACTTCCTTTCTATCTGAAGAGCTTGATTTTAGGAGCTACGAAGAATGCTGTGATAAGCTGAGAGCTAAACTTCATGCTCAGATCATAGCACATCATAATATACCTGGGGAAAAGATCACAAAGAGAAAGAAACATAAAATAGACCAAAAGTATACTAAGAAAATATTAGTTTCGATTAGATGGATTTGTGAAAAAGGTAGGAAGCAGAACAAGAATTTAGCAGACAGGGAGAAAATGATATCTGGTGGGTAAGACAGCAAAAACCAAAACAATACAGTGCTCATAGTTAAGGAATAGTTTACTTGTTTGGCTTGTTGTATGTCAAATAAAGTAATGGAGCATAAATTTCTCTAGGAAAATAAGGTAATATGTTGTTGAAAGCATCACTGTAGGAAATTGGTACGATGTGTACCTTCTAAATAACCAGTAAAGAAAATTAGGTTTTTAAGAATCCACCAACTTGAACACTATGAAAGGAGTATTTGGGCTACAGTGTTCTGGTCTTATATAATGCATAAGAACAGTATTAATGGGATTATTTAATGGGTAAGCACAGTAATACAGACTGCTGACTGGGAATCCAGAAAGATGTAGAAGGCTGCATGTGTCCCTGAATTTTTCCCTGCTTGGCCAATAGTGCGCTAAAGTTTCTCCATACAAGATTTACTCATTTGGCCTAAACCTGTATTACTTATTCCAAAAGTGCTCCTAAACTGAAATATCCATAGGAATAGTCATCATGTGTTTTCTTAGCATGGAATTACTGTGACTTCATTTATTATATTGTTTTTAGAGATGGGAGACAAACAGGATACCAGAAAATGTGAAATTTCACAAGAATTTACAAGCAAAGACGAATAAAAGCATTACTTTAGACTAAGAGGTACCACCTGATTATGGCATGTCCAGGGAAAGGTTCAGAGCAGTAGATCCTGGAGATAAATGAAAGAGCAGAGAAGAACTTGATTTTTACAAAATGGGATACAGGAGGGACAAGAACACACACAGAAAAGGTTTCATTCACAGAGTTGTTACTCAGTGAGTTGCTGGAAATACATAGATGAGAAAAGAGTCATAGCTGCATTAGGGCTACTCAAAGGGATAGATGTGATTTTGCTTTAGAAAGAATTTAAATTATCTTTTGAAAATCATGAATGAATTAAAAGTTTACAGTAAATAAATGGAAATGATGGGAGCCGCAAACTTTATTTCAAAGATAAGCAATTTGAACTGAGTTTATTATTTGAAATTATTAGCTAAACCTGCCTTGCCTTGAAAAAAATTCCCTGTTATAGAATTTGTAATCAAACAGTGGAGGGTCCAATTACTGGAAAGGGCCATTTTTGGACTCCAACTGAATGATTTTTAAGTCATAGAAGCAAAATTTTATAACTAAAAGTAACAATCCTAGAAGCAAAAATAATATTGCTATTCACATCCACAGAAAGAATTGTCTCCACAGTTAAGACTGTATTGCTCTTGTTCTATGCATGGAGAATTCAGTTTATCAATTAGTTTTTCTTTATCCTGAATGCAAGCCAATGTTTAATTGCTTCATATCCATAACTGTATTAACCTTGAATAAATTGTTTTAAATAAAAAAACTTGCTCTATGACACAAAGGAGATTAATTACTAAAAGACAACAGCAATCCTTTCCTATCAATCAAACAGGCAGAAAAGCATGGCCACCTAGTGAGGGTTCAGCTTCATTAACTTTCCTCAAATCTCATTTGTAATATAAAAGACCACCATATATTCAATTCCCAGAAAGATAAATTTAATCAACCCAATAGTGTGTGGATTTGTTTATACCACCATTACTCATTATCTAACTGCAATCTCATGCCCTCTTCAAATTGTAATATCATCTTATTAAATATTCTCTGCTACTACTTTGGACTGTTTTCAACTGAAAAAAGGATTCCTCCAATATCCTTAAATGCATCACCGAGTCCTCTTGGCATTATGATAAAAAATCAAGTCATAAAATCTTATGTTGTGAGTCCCTCCCATCAGGAAACTTCCAAAAGCCTATTAGACAGCCTCCTCCACCAGAGGGCAGACAGCAGAAGCAAGAAGAATGACAATCCTGCAGCCTGTGGAACAAAAACCACATTCACAGAAAGATAGACGAGATGAAAATGCAGAGGGCTTTATACCAGATAAAAGAACAAGATAAAACCCCAGAAAAACAACTAAATGAAACAGACATAGGCAATCTTCCAGAAAGAGAATTCAGAATAATGACAGTGAAGATGATCCAGGACCTTGGAAAAACAATGGAGGCAAAGATGGAGAAGATGCAAGAAATGTTTAACAAAGATCTAGAAGAATTAAAGAACAAACAGAGATGAACAGTACAATAACTGAAATGAAAAATGGACTAGAAGGAATCAATAGCAGAAGAACTGTGGCAGAAGAATGGATAAGTGACCTGGAAGACAGAAAGGTGGAATTCACTGCTGCAGAACAGAATAAAGAAAAAAGAATGAAAAGAAATGAAGACAGCCTAAGAGACATCTGGGACAACATTAAATGCAACAACATTTGGATTATAGGGGTCCCAGAAGGAGAAGAGAGAGAGAAGGGACCAGAGAAAATATTTGAAGAGATCAGAGTCGAAAACTTCCCTAACATGGGAAAGGAAATAGCCACCCAAGTCCAGGAGGCACAGAGAGTCCCATACAGGATAAACTCAAGGAGAAACATGCCGAGACACACAGTAATCAAATTGGCAAAAATTAAAGACAAAGAAAAATTACTGAAAGCAGCAAGGGAAAAACAACAAATAAAATACAAGGGAACTCCCTCAAAAACTGCTGATTACTCAGCAGAAACTCTACAAGCCAGAAAGGAGTGGCATGATCTACTTAAAGTGGTGAAAGGGAAGAACCTACAACCAAGACTACTCTGCCTGGCAAGCATCTCATTCAGATTCCACGGAGAAATGAAAAGCTTTACAGACAAGCAAAAGTGAAAAGAATTCAGCACAACCAAACCAGCTCTACAACAAATGCTAAAGGAACTTCTCTAAGTGGGAAACACAAGAGAAGAAAAGGACCTACAAAAACAAGCCCAAAACAATTAAGAAAATGGTCATAGGAACATACATATCCATAATTACCTGAAACGTGAACGTATTAAATGCTCCAACCAAAAGACACAGGCTTGCTGAATGGATAAAAAAACAACACCCATATATATACTGTCTACAAGAGACCCACTACAGACTTAGGGACACATATATACCGAAAATGAGGGGATGGAAAAAGATATTCCATGCAAATGGAAATCAAAAGAAAGTTGGAGTAGCAGTACTCATGTCAGATAAAATAGACTTTAAAATGAAGAATGTTATAAGAGACAAGCAAGGACACTACATAATCATCAAGGGATCAATCCAAAAAGAAGATATAACAATTATAAATATATATGCACCCAACATAGGAGCACCTCAATACATAACGCAACTGCTAAACAGCTCTAAAAGAGGAAATCAACAGTAGCACAATAATAGTGGGGGACTTTAACACTTCACTTACACCAATGGACAGATCAGCCAAACAGAAAATTAATAAGGAAACACAAGCTTTAATGACACAATAGACCAGATAGATTTAATTGATATTTATAGGACATTCCATCCAAAAACAGCAGATTATACTTTCTTCTCAAGTGCGCACGGAACATTCTCCAGATATGATAGATCATATCTTGGGTCACAAATCAAGCCTCAGTAAATTTAAGAAAATTGAAATCATATCAAGCATCTTTTCTGACCACAGCGCTATGAGATTAGAAATCAATTACAGGGGAAAAAACGTAAAAAACACAAACACGTGGAGGCTAAACAATACCTTACTAAATAACCAAGAGATGATGGAATAAATCAAAGAGGAAATCAAAAAATACCTAGAGACAAATGACAATGAAAACATGACGATCCAAAGCCTATGGGATGCAGCAAAATCAGTTCTAAGAGGGAAGTTTATAGCTATACAAGCCTACCTCAAGAAACAAGAAAAATCTCAAATAAACAATCTAACCTTACAACTAAAGGAACTAGAGAAAGAAGAACAAACAAAACCCAAAGTTAGCAAAAGGAAAGAAATCATCAAGATCAGAGCAGAGATAAATGAAATAGAAAAAAAAAAACAATAGCAAAGATCAATACAACTAAAAGCTGGTTCTTTGAGAAGAAAAACAAAATTGATAAACCATTAGCCAGACTCATTAAGAAAAAGAGGGAGAGGACTCACATCCATAAAATTAGAAATGAAACAGGAGAAGTTACGACACCGCAGAAATACAAAGCATCCTAAGAGAGTACTACAAGCAACTCTATGCCAATAAAATGGACAACCTGGAAGAAATGGACAAATTCTTAGAAAGGTATAACCTTCCAAGGCTGAACCAGGAAGAAATAGAAAATATGAACAGACCAATCACAAGTAATGAAATTAAAACTGTGATTTAAAATCTTCCAACAAAGAAAAGTCCAGGACCTGATGGCTTCACAGGTGAATTCTATCAAACATTTAGAAAAGAGCTAACACCCATCCTTCTCAAACTCTTCCAAAAAACTGCAGAGGAAGGAACACTCCCAAACTCATTCTATGAGGCCACCATCACCCTGCTACCAAAACCAGACAAAGATACTACAAAAAAAGAAAATTACAGACCAATATCACTGATGAATATGGATGCAAAAATCTTCAACAAAATACTAGCAAACAGAATCCAACAACACATTAAAAGAATCATACACCATGATCAAGTGGGATTTATCCCAGAGATGCAAGGATTCTTCAACATACACAAATCAATGTGATACACCATATTAACAAATTGAAGAATAAAAACCATATGATCATCTCAATAGATGCAGAAAAAACTTTTGACAAAATTCAACACCCATTTATGATAAAAACTCTCTAGAAAGTGGGCACAGAGGGAACTACCTCAACATAATAAAGGCCATAATATATGACAAACCCAGAGCAAACATCATTCTCAATGGTGAAAAACTGAAAGCATTACCTCTAAGATCAGGAACGAGACAAGGATGTCCACTCTCACCACTGTTATTCAACATAGTTTTGGAAGTCCTAGCCATGGCAATCAGAGAAGAAAAAGAAATAAAAGGAATACAAATTGGAAAAGAAGAAGTAAAACTGTCACTGTTTGCAGATGACATGATACTATACATAGAGAATCCTAAAGATGCCACCAGAAAACTACTAGAGCTAATCAATGAATTTGGTAAAGTTGTGGGATACAAAATTAATGCACAGAAATCTCTTACATTCCTATACACTAATGATGAACAATCTGAAAGAGAAATTAAGGAAACACTCCC
Source organism: Lagenorhynchus albirostris (assembly GCF_949774975.1). Lineage (NCBI taxonomy): Eukaryota > Metazoa > Chordata > Mammalia > Artiodactyla > Delphinidae > Lagenorhynchus > Lagenorhynchus albirostris. The sequence continues at coordinate 80,977,199 of NC_083102.1, read as the reverse complement.
ATTTACCACTGCAACAAAAAGAATAAAATACCTAGGGATAAACCTACCTAGGGAGACAAAAGACCTGCATGCAGAAAACTATAAGACACTGATGAAAGAAATTAAAGATACCAAGAGATGGAGAGATATACCATGTTCTTGGATTAGAAGAGTAAACATTGTGAAAATGACTATACTACACAACGCAATCTACAGATTCAATGCAATCTCTATTAAATTACCAATGGCATTTTTTACAGAACTAGAACAAAAAAAATCTTAAAATTTCTATGGAGACACAAAAGTCCCCAAATAGCCAAAGCAGTCTTGAGGGGAAAAAACGGAGCTGTAGGAATAAGACTTGCTGGCTTCAGACTATACTACAAAGCTACAGTAATCAAAACAATATGGTAGTGGCATAAAAACAGATATATAGATCAATGGAACACGATAGATAGCCCAGAGATAAACCCATTCACCTATGGTCAACTAATCTATGGCAAAGGAGGCAAGGATATGCAATGGAGAAAAGACAGTCTCTTCAATAAGTGGTGCTGGGAAAACTGGACAGCTACATGTAAAAGAATGAAATTAGAACACTCCCTAACACCATACACAAAAATAAACTCAAAATGGATTAGAGACCTAATGTACGACTGGGCACTATAAATCTCTCAGAGGAAAACATAGGAAGAACGCTCTTTGACATATATTACAGCAAGATATTTTTTGATCCATCTCCTAGAGTAACGGAAATAAAAAATAAATAAACAAATGGGACCTAATGAAACTTAAAAGCTTTTGCACAGCAAAGGAAAACATAAACAAGACGAAAAGACAACCCTCAAAATGGGAGAGAATATTTGCAAATGAATCAACAGACAAAGGATTAATCTTCAAAATATATAAACAGCTCATGCAGCTCAATATTAATAAAATAAACAACCCAATCCAAAAATGGGCAGAAGACCTAAATAGACATTTCTCCAAAGACGACATACAGATGGCCAAGAGGCACATGAAAAGCTGCTCAACATCACTAATTGTTATAGAAATGCAAATCAAAACTACAATGAGGTATCACCTCACACCAGTTAGAATGGGCAACATCAGAAAATCTACAAACAACGAATGCTAGAGAGGGTGTGGAGAAAAGGGAACCCTCTTGCACTGTTGCTGGTAATGTAAATTGATACAGCCACTATGGAGAACAGTATGGAGGTTCCTTAAAAAACTAAAAATAGAATTACCATATGACCCAGCAATCCCACTACTAGGCATATACCCAGAGAAAACCATAATTCAAAAAGACATATGCACCCCAGTGTTCATTGCAGCACTATTTACAGTAGCCAGGTCATGGAAGCAACCTAAATGCCCACCGACAGACGGATGAATAAAGAAGATGTGGTACATATATATAATGGAATATTACTCAGTCATAAAAAGGAATGAAATTGGGTCATTTCTAGAGACATGGATGGATGTAGAGACTGTCATACAGAGTGAAGTAAGTCAGAAAGAGAAAAACAAATATCGTATGTTAACGCATATATGTGGAACCTAGAAAATGGTACAGATGAACCAGTTTGCAGAGCAGAAATTGAGACACATAAGTAGAGAAAAAATGTATGGACACCAAGGGGGGAAAGTGGTGGGGGGTGGTGGTGTGATGAGTTGGGAGATTGGGATTGACATGTATACACTGATGTGTATAAAATGCATGACTAATAAGAACCTTCTGTATAAAAATAAATTAAATTAAATTAAAAGAAAAAAAAATCTTATGCTGTGAAAGATTGGAAGGGATCTCAGAGGCCATTGGGTCCATGCCTCTCACAGAGGGATGACAAAACAGATGAAATAATGACCTGTCAGTATGGGCATTGAACGAGGCAACCCAAAGTATTTTTGTTAGAAAGAAAGGTGTGCTATTGAATGATACCACAAAATTACAAAATCTGATCCATTGTATTTACAGGTAAACAATTCACATTTAATAAGAATACTGCTAATGAGGGCAATAATAAACAATATGCTCCTGAAGAAGATGAAGGTTTTATGTATAACTTGAATAAACCTATTATCTACAAAGATTTGCTTTTCTTTCTTCATCCTGATCTCCATACGATCCCCTTCGTAAACAATTACTAAGGATTTGTAAAGAGAAATCTAAGAGGCAAGGGGTCAAAAAGTTATTAAATTAATTTGCCTTAATTATTACTAGAAAATATGTACTTACACATTTACTGACTGTATATTTCATACTTTTTAAGATATATTTTTGCACCTATTCGATGTAAGGATTCTAGCAAGTGTATTTATTTAAATATCTTTATAATTTATTTCCAGTCTGGGGAATAATTTTTCAAAAGCTATTAGTTTAAAGGACTTTTGCAGTATTAACTTACTTTTAAAAGCTTTGAGAGCTTCCCAAAGCAATCTGAATTTATTGAGCTGCTTTTCAGCAAAAAGGTGTTTAATTAGGTTGTCTCACACTTCTCTAAATCTGAAAACCTAATCACCACCTTCAAACTCAAAGTACGCATATAAGTTGCTTTGAATATTATCCTGTACAAAACTCTTGGTTTTTCCTTCCACTCATTTCCACCTTCTATCCAGGAAAACTTTGGTTTTTAAAGTATTCTGTATTTTTTTAAATCAAAGAAAATTTAAAAAAAAATCAAAGCATGAATAAACCCAACTAATTTCTTTCTTCTCTTGTTAAGAGAGCATCCATGTGTGGGCGTGTGTGTTTGTGTGTGCCTGTGTAATAATCTTCAAGAATAAATTGGCATTTGAAAGCAACTAATCAAAAGACAGGAACAAAGAAGAGTAAAGAAAATGAAAAAGCTGAATCATAGTGTTAATGGATATATTTCAAACGAACAGGCTGCTATAAGCAGGCTTGGTCAGATACAATTTTCTCTCAATTAAGATTCACAATCATCTTAGAAACTCAAAGAAAACTTATCACTACTTACTGAAAGTTTAATCCCCACACCCCTCCAAAAAAATCTCACCACATACTACAGGGAACTACTTAAAGTCATATTTTCAGAAATCCATGCAGGTAAAAAAGTGTTCGATTCTTCTCTACCCAGCTCCACTTTGCTCTGTGAGATATATATACATGAGCACCAAGATACAGTTCTTGCACTCAAGATTTCTACAGTTTAATGCAGAGAAACAGAAAAGGAAAAAAAAAAATTAAATAGGATGACTAATGGAGTATCCTAAAGTCACTTAATAAAATATGGAATTCCAAAGAAGAAATAAGGGGAACATGACATTTAATCACATAGTGCTAAAGGCCAAGCATGGTGCTAGGTAACTGCACAATAACCCTATCAAAAGGTATTATCATCACTGTATTCATTGTGTAGAAACAGGCCCAACGTCACCTAGCTAATTAAAACAGGAAATGTATATCATTTTGCTTGATAGCAAATGAAATCAATCTCTAAATTTGGAGAAAAAATTTAAAAACGACGGTCCAGGTGGTGTGTGCCTCACAGAAAAGGGAGACTGACAGAGAGTTGATTTCAATTTCTGAATCAAAATGGAATATGGGGACTGCATAGGGAAGAAGCAGAGTGAGGGCAGGTGGCACCACGGAAAATTATTCCTAGAAACAATGAATTTTTCCTAAGGACACTAAATCCTATGAAATAGAAGTACATTTTGTTCTGCTGTGCATCTAACTGGGTTTACATATACAAGTTTGGGAATCAAGCTAAGAAAAGCAGAATTACTCTGCACAAGGTAAAATGAAATTACAATTCTGAGGCAATTCTGAAGGGTATGAGGAAGGGAAGAAAAGAAGACACTTCAAGGTCATACATATACATAGAACAGATAGAATGAGAGACCAGGGACAATTTCTCATGTTTGGATAGTCAAAAAAATTTTAAATAATTGGGAAGCTTAATTTTCAATTTAGCCTGACTTTTGTCACAGAGTTAATCCCCTATTCTAACTTTCCCCTGAAATCTGCAGTACGACACACACGATCACTTTGGGAAACTGAAGAAATGTATTTAGCTTCTTTTGGGCCAATTAGGCTACAACTGTGGACACAGAAGTTCAACACAAAAAGAACACTTATTTTTAAAGGCATAAAATTTTGAGGAAGGACTTTTTGAGGGAAATATTAACCGCTCAGTTTGGGATTTTGAGGTGTATGTGGAATCTGGAAATCTGAGTAGAGATTTCAGTGTTTGGGGATAGGGAACAAGAGCTTAAAAATGCAGAAGCATTGACGATCGAGTCATCTTCTCGTATGTGGAAATTTTAAATGTGATCACAGAGGAGAACATAAAGAGAATGGCAAAGAGAATCAAGGATCAATCATTGAGAAATATGTATTTGTTAGGTAGAAGGATCAACAGAACCAGGAAAGAAAACAGAATGTAAGCATCAGGGATGCTTCAGAGAGGATTCCAAAACGTATAGGTCACAAGCTGAGAGAATGGTGGTGTAAATATTAAATCAACTCCTTTTGGCAGAGGCCAACTGCCTGGTAGATTTCCCTATTTCTTTTATTCACTACTCTCCACTGTCTCTGTATTTTCTACATAGACTTTCAGATGCTAATAACATGAGCGGCCATTGCTTTTTTTTTTTTTTTTTTTTTACTGTAACATCTAAATTAAATACTGCACCCATCCTACACATTCTGTCTCTGTACTATGAGATTAGCTCCAGAAAGTATTATTCTTTTGTACAATGGCACCTAAAATCCTGACCTACGCAAAAAATATTAGTGGATTAATGATATTTTAGTCATAATTTCCTTGATACAAAAAAAGATCAGCTTTGAATCATTAGTTAAATTGGAACTAGATTCCCTCTGTTCTAGTTCCTAATACCCTTTGTCTGATGTTTTTTCTACCAGACTGTATTGGTGAGTGATATGCTGATCTCACGGGTGCACAAAGATTTATCCTGAAGTCTTAGAGTTACATTTGGATAGGGAACTGCATTTAACCTGGGTTCTAACCCCTCACAATCCAAAATATTAAACAAGGCCAAACAGGTGAGAGAAATGTTTGAATACTGTTAATGGTAGACACAGCTGGAAATTTTTCTGAAGTAACTTCAAACAATACATATTTACACATTATCTACTTTTTTTTGAGGACTAATGGCCATATGACAATAGAAAATTAATCTCTCCTACCATGTGTCCAGAATAGACCCGGGCAAACTGACAAATATCTGGGATATTTTAGCAGTCTTTGGAATTAACAATTGCTTTCATTACAGTTTGCCAAGTTTTTTGAGATGTGTGAGTTTGTAGTGGTATTTTTAAGTCTAAAAAGATTTAGCATGGACAAAATGAAAAGTCTGATTTCTATAGCACATTAAAACAATGAATCTACGCAAAACATGTATTACACCTGAGCATATCATAATATATGGAAATGCATACTACATTGAAATGAGTATTAAAAAGTTAATGCACTGAATTTCCTAGCGTTTCCTAAATCATTTTGGCAATGTTTTGGAAATCTTGTGGAATGCTTGAAGGTTTATCTTCTCCTCCACTCCACCTAAAATTCAACATCTGAAGGATACATCTTTTTTTTTTTAAGATTTTTTTTGATGTGGACAATTTTTAAAGTCTTTATTGAATTTGTTACAATACTGCTTCTCTTTTATGTTTTGGTTTTTTGGCCACGAGGCATGTGGAATCTTAGCTCCCTGACCAGGGATCGAACCCTCACTCCCTGCATTGGAAGGCAAAGTCTTAACCAGTGGACTGCCAGGGAAGTCCCTGAACAGTACATATTATTAAAAACAAATGTACTGGACTTCCCTGGTGGTGCAGTGGTTGAGAGTCCGCCTACCGATGCAGGGGACACGGGTTCGTGCCCCGGTCCAGGAGGATCTCACATGCTGCGGAGTGGCTGGGTCCGTGAGCCACGGCCGCTGAGCCTGCGCGTCCGGAGCCTGTGCTCCGCAACGGGAGAGGCCACAACAGTGAGAGGCCCGCGTACCGAAAAAACAAACAAACAAAAAAAACAAATGTATTTAGCATGCTAGCTAGTTATGATACTTGGTATGTTTAACTTTATCTTTGCTTAGCTGCTTTATAACATGCAAATTCATTTGTTGTTCCTAAATGAAATCCAAGAACATATATATTTATAAATATTTACAAAATATTCCTTTTATTTGTTTATCATCTTTATTTTATAATTTGTTTTTAAAAAGAAACACGTCTACTTTCAGAATGGACTCTTACTTTAATAATTTTGGCATCAAAATTAATGTAAGACTACATTGTTGTTCTGGTAGCAAATCCCCCTAAATAAGAGATTTTGTGTTGCATTAAATTTCTAAAACTAACCAACCTTATTAGAGTAGGATTTAAAGCAGCTGCTGAAAGCCCTATGCACCTCCATACAAGTTAGGACCAGTCACTAGCAGAGTCTACAGTGTTCTCCCATGAGCTGCTCAGAGGACCTGGGCACTGGTTACCATAACCAACCTCCAGCTGGGGCAGCCTCTCTGAAGTGCTCTGGGACTCATGTCAGGGCACAGGGGCTCCTGTGATTGCCTCAACTGTGTCCTTCAAGATGACAAGCTCAATTATGCTTTGTGCCAAGATAACAAATAACAAGTAAATAAACTTTCTCAAGTTCACATAGTGTTAGGAAAATATGTCTCTACTTCCTAGGCTGGAACAGCTAAAAAATGAACATTTTCTTTCCGTAATGATGGGCATGCATGGGTGTGTATGCACATGGAAATACCATGCAAGGACTGAGGTGTTTACATGGTGGATCTCACACCCATTTCTCCTTAAATCTTTTTTTTGTTTGTTTTAATGAATTGTAGCTAGTAAGGTAAAGCCTAACCACAAACATTAGAAATCTTAATGAGAAGAGAGGGCAAACAAAACTACATAGTATTTTTATTTAATATATATTATGGTACATTTTAATAAAAAAATTAATTCTGAAAACATGTTCAGGTCAGATTTTGAGAAAGGGCATAATGTTTGGCAAAGGTCATATCAAGGTGAAGAAAGAGAGTAAAGAAAATAATACTATCTGTAAGAAAGGACTGAAAAAAAAAAGGACTGAAAAACCTATAATGAAAAAGAACTCTCAAGTGTATTCTATGAGATAAGAGACTGTGAAAGTGCTTGATAGTTGGAGGGTGAGTAGTAGTGTATTTTTACATCTGCTCAGCACACGGAGAAAGTGAGAGAGAATGAGGGTGAGGGGCAGGGAAAAGCACGCATAAAGTGCTTCCAAGTAGTCACATGAAGGTAACATTTTGAATTTTACTCTTATCTTTTACAGAAAATGTTTTTTAATGCAATTTTTAAATGTTTCAATTAGCGAGCTATACTCAAAGTATTTCTTGGATTTACATCATATCTCAATTCAAAAATGCCACTAACAATTAATTTTCATTAACCAAAAAAAAAAAAAAGACACTGCAATTGGTGTCAGGGATGCAGACCGAAAAGAGAGTCCTTGCATTAAAGAATTGTATAGTCTCACAAAGGAGACTGACAAAACCACCACTATCCAGGTTGATGAGTGACTGGATGGAAGTGAGTGGAGTGCCATAAAAAACATAAAAGGGAACAATGTAACGTAAAATAGGGTGTGGTGTGACGTGAGGGGAAGCTCCATTGAGAAGGTGATTCCTGGACTGTGCCTTAAGATCAAAGAGGAATTAATCAAGTAAGGAAGATGAGGAAGGGTGCTCAAAGTGTTTTGATAAGGCACAGCATTCGGGATTGAAGGACTGGTGGTAAAAGATGAGGCTACATAAATAGGCAACAAATAGTAAAGATTTTGCCTTTAATCTGCTATCAGAACTGGAATTTTTTAAGGTCTGTAAGACACTAAGTGCAAGTAACTCACTTTCTTCCTTGCAACATCAAATCTCCTTTCCCTAACCCAGGATGTTACCTCTTCCTGATGCTGTAATTTCAGATCTTAAAAAAAAAAAAAAAAGCTGGCTTAAATGAAATCTCTATCAAATTGAACATTGTCCCCTCTTGTCCTGATTCAGGCTGGGAAATCTACAGAATAACTTGCAATATTTACATACCAGGCTCTGCGACTACCCTCCCACCCTTGCTGCAACCCTTAAGAGTTGGCTCAGGGGAGGAAGGAGAAATGATGGCAGAGAGTGTCCCCCTTGGCTGCGGAGAGTTACAATTTGCTGTGGGAGAGTTTGAAGGAACTCCAGTGTTAAATCCGTTTCCTAGGAAACCTTAACCATTCGACAGAAAGTCTCTCACCGGAGATACCTCAATGTAATCACCTAGAAGTGGTGATTCCTTCCCCAACTAGACTGTAACCCTCTCCATGCAATGTAGATGCTGATAATTCAAGCCAGGCTCTTCTGGTTGGGGACATCTTGACTCCCACCAGGTATACTCTTCACTTTTTATTACCTAGCCCCAAGGTAGGAGATCAGCTAAAGCTAGAACTAGATTTGGGAACCACTGTTTTCAAATCCTACATACATGGTCTAATAACTCTCTTTAGAATTGAGATATTTGGCACTCATAACCCTTAGCTTTGGGGCCTAGCCGAAATTTCCAGACAAGAAGAGTCTCATGTTAACTACCAGTTTAATATGCTACGAGGTTCAGAATTTATCATAAAGACAATGCCACTAAAGAATTCTATGACGGATGCTTGGAAAGATAGACAGGAGAGACATACCTGAGGCAGGAATTTCTGTTGGATACTTACCGTACTAACATAATAGGAAGAAAATGATGGGATCCCACATTAAACCAGGGGCATGAGGAAGGGTGATGTGGAGAAGATTCTACAAATAATAAGGAGGTAGAAATGAGAGGACTGGAGTCTAGAGGGCCTAGAGATACTGTTGCCATTAGGCTTTTTGTTTTTGTTTTTTATGGTTCATTAGTTGGTCTGTTTGTAAATTTGTTTGCTTTAAAGAAAGAACAGGAGAAAACAGGAACAGTTGATGATCCAATAACAAGAGAAGATTGTTAGACTTGAGCAAAGGAGGGTCCAATTTCCCTGAGTCAGAAATAAAAGAAATGGATGAAGACGGCTACAGATGAGAAGAGGTGGGCAAAGAAATTGAGGAAATTCCCACCTGACACCCTCTATTTCATCTCTGAATGAACAGAGGTCAGGTGCTTGAAAATGAAGGTGGGTATGGTAGAGTGGAAGGAAAGGAGTACGGGTTTGAAATAAAACTTTTTTTTTTTTTGGTGAATTGAGTGAGGGCATTATATAAGGATAAATAGATTGTATAATCCTCAATAATTTTTTTAAGGAAAGATACCCTTGTCTTAATAAACTGAAAACACTCAGAACGACACAAAAACAGTCAATGAAAAATTGTGGCTAATTAAGCATTTAACTACCACATAAATGACTTTATTATAACACAAAAAAGGAAACAGATATCTTAATTAGAGATTAAAAATTATATGGAGATAAATCTTTATTAAGTATTATTTAATTTAAAGGACTGTTATTGTGGCAAGATACAATAATTGGGAAGGTTAAAAGAGAAAATCTAAAATTTAAGGGTAATTTATGAGGTGAATAGAAATAGGATATTTTTCATTTCACCCTATCCATGGTTCTCTGAATAATATATCTGATCTTTTAGGTGTTTCAGAATACACTGTGAAAATAAACTGAGTTTTATAATTCAAGAATATTAGAAAAATTGAGAAGCATGTACGTGTTACAACTTTGTGAAGCATAAATCACAATATAAATGTAAGGCATTCTACTGCAAAGATGAGAACTGACAGGCATATAATTTCTAATATATGAGGCAGAAAAATGAACTACAAATAGTCCTTTTATTGTGTGATGAAAGATAATGCACTGTGATACGTTGCAAGCACTTAAGAAACCTAAAGGCTTTGTTAAACCTGGTCATCCTTCACAAAATCTGTTGCTATCTAGATGTGCCACAAACATGACACAAACAAGTTAGAAACCATTTTCCAGAAGAATTAAAACTTTCAACTACAATTACTTTTAACACATTATGCATGAAAATAAGATTTCCAAGAAGATTAAGCTACATCTTTCATCCTTCTGATATCTCTTTAACAATCATGTATCTAATCTGCTGCCCTGTGATTCCAAGTTAGCTTGTTACCCTAATGTCAGTGATATCAATTAAAAATTTAATATATATATTATATATTATTACATACACAATATACATATTAAAGGGAAATGATACACAGCACTTTTTTTCTGCATTGAAAGAAAAAATTTTATTAAATGTCAGGGTCTATACTGAATGCCAGGTATGGAGAGAGGAATCCCAATTTCTGTCCCCAGTGAGGTCACTGTCCTCTGGGCATCCCATTCATTTCTATACCCCTAGTACAAAACAGCAACAACAACAATAAATGGATAACATCTGCTGAAAACTAAGCACTGTGCTAATAAGCACTTTCTAGTCATAATCTCATGTGATCAGTGCAGCCACCCTACCAGTAGATACCATTAAGGCCCCCATTTTACAAATGAGGAAACCAAGGCACAGAGAGGTCAGTTACCTAGTGAAATAATAGGATGGGAGGGGTATGTCAGTGGGGTGCAAGAATAGTATAGCCAATCCTGGCTCAGCCACAAACATTCTTTGTGAACCTAGGCAAGTCCTTCTCCCTCTCCGGGCCTCAGCATTCCCACCTGCAAAACAGGTAGATGGAGCCCTGTGAGCTACAAGGCGATAAGATGCTGGTTCCCAAATGTTGCTGCATGTTAGAAATACTGAGGAGCTTCCATATATCTTGATACCACTGCTGGACCCAGACCAGTTAAAACAGAACATCTGGGGATGGGAGCCAGACATCCAGGTTTATGCAGAACTCCTAATGGGCCTGGGTTACTTCCTAGTTTGGTATGAAAACAGAATGGGAAAACAAGCTGGTCCCTTCTGTTTATGTTCAAACCAATCAAAGAGATATATTTGAAAGTGAACATTTTTAAAAAGTGTATACCCTTGCCCTCTGGATTGCCACCAAGGAAAGAAAATGGACTATGGAGAAGAAACCTAATAAAACCCCAATCCTCTACTCCTTTAAAATAATGCTTCTCTAGTGAAAGTTGGAATTTTTACCTTTTGTTTAAAACTGAGTCACAATTTTTGTAGGTTCAAATTACCAATAGGTATATATACCCAATCTATTATGAAAATTTGGTTTTGTGAGGAGTTTCACTTATATACCCCAAATTGGGGTTATGATCACTTCTCATTTCTTCACATTTACAAGGAAGGGTTGGATTTCCCTTGCCTCTGACTTAATAGAAGAGTCAATAGGCAGACATCCTCCCTCCTGGACATTCATGATTTTAGTCTATAGTTTGACAGTCACAGCCATTGTGTCCCATGATATCAACTTGTTCAAAGAGTGAGGTATTATTTACATAGGTTTTATAATTTTCACTGATTTATTCTGCTTTTACTTATTAATTATTTACATGGCCTGTATTTACTTATTAATTATTTACATGGATGGGTCAATTACATAAATATTGATGATCATATGTGTGTTTTGTCTGTGAGCATAGCCTTGATATACAGTGTGTTCCAACAACCCAGAGCAAGAGCAAGAAGCAGACATATTCTAGAAAAATTTATGAAAACAAGATGACCTGTTAGGTTATATTATCATAACTAATGTTAACTTCAAAGTAAATTTGTTTTATCATGAAATAGTATGAGTCTGTGGGCTCTGGAACATGTAAAAATGCTTGAAAATAATTCACCCTAAAAGCTTTTATTCAGTAATGAATTATGCTGACTTTGTGAGAGAAGGCTTTGTATGAGATACCTTCATATACAAGGGCAAAAATTCTAATTGCTTCTGAACACTCTATTTTTAACCCTATTTACCTTGTGAGAGAGAACTTAGAACCGATTGACACTTTTTTCAGCCAAGAAAAACCTTACTTTTGAGTTTTCCTCTTTGCTAGTTTCTTATAAAATTTCACATATTATTACGATCCATCAATTCCACTCCTATTATATGACTCTCCCCAACACACACGCAAAATAAAAACATAAACATATTTATATAAACATATAGTTATAAAAAGACTTACAGAAAAAGTTTCACAGCAGTTTTACTCATAATAGCAAGAAAAAAAACGAAAAAACATGACTGTAAATCAACAGGAGAAAAGATAAACAAATAGTGGTATATTCATAAGACATTACTACTACACAAATCAACCCATAAATGACTCTATAAAATATTATGCTCTGTGAAAGGAGACAGATACAAAAAGAATGCAAACTGCATGATTTCATTTTATGAAACACAAAAATGAGCAAAATTACTACAAGACAGAAATCAGAATGTGTTTGCCTGGGGTTGGGGCAAACTACAAGTACAATTATTCTTAAATAGGGAAAAATATCTAAAACATATATGTGTGTATACATACATATACATAGATATTATAAAGACAATGCAGCAAAATAGCGTACAGCAATTATTAATGCCTATTTAACTTTCTTTCCTTACAGACCCAAATAGAAGGTATATTATATATTACTTAGCAAAAAGAAAGATGTAAATATTTATCCATCTACCACATATATAAATATTCATATAAATATTTACAAAATATTCATGCATCATAATATTAATGAGGATATATCTTTGGGTATTAAAATATTTATATCTTTTTATTTTTTTCCTGAAATATTCATATAAATATTTACAAAATATTCATGCATCATAATATTAATGAGGATATACCTTTGGGTATTAAAATATTTACATCTTTTTATTTTTTTCCTGAAATCTTCCATACTGCCTTATTTGCCTTTTTAATAGTAAGCATATATTTTTATAAACAAGAATATTTCTATCTTGAAAAAGAATAAACGTAACAGTTGAGGTTACCTTTATTTCTATGTCCTTCCTGACGAATAAAGAACATGATGTATACATTATTTGCATGGTTCTGAATCTGTACCATGGCACTCTGTATAACTTTTAAAATTTTGCTCTTAATATATTTCTTCATAAATTTTTTTACTCCTTTATCTTGATCCTTCAATATCTTATTTTTTCTGTCATAAAATGTTGGCTGTTTGTGAACATACCCTAATTAAAGGCTATTCCATACTTTTGAACATAATGCATCCTGAAAAAGAGGATGAACACTGAAAATGCAAATGAACATTGTAGGAGGAATGACGTGTAAAACCATCAAGTGATTCAGGACCGTGAAGATGTTGGCTTATCTATCTGAAGCCAATTACACAAGAAGAAATACAATAAGATGTAGCTTTTGAAATTAGAAAACCTGCTACTGAACAACAGTAGCGCCTATGCGTGCACTCATGCACGTAAGTTCTGCATAACAGAGATGTGCACTTTATAAAGTGTTCTTAATAAAACAGTGTAAAAAGAATCACAGAGTGTATATATTTATTAATTATTCAATTATCTCTAACACTTGGTGGCTCCATTCACATCCAGTGTCCCTTGTTCATTCACTCAGCAAATACGTGTGAGGGACCATGAGACACCAGGCATTGAGAGAGATACGTGTGACCCAGTAGTAACATTAACTGGGCTTTCCTCCCCTGCTTAAGAGTAATCAACCATGGAAACCTGTGTGCTAAGAACCACAGAGGAGAAGGTGAGGGTGTTAGAAAAGGCTAAATGATCTGAAGAAAGAGAAGTGTCCATTACTGACACTGAAACCTCAGAGAGAATTTCGGTCAACATGTTTTGTATGTTTTCTGCATTTTGTGTCTCACAGTTCTAATCACATTTGTTTTAAACACTAGAGAATGTGTATCACTCACAAAAATACTTCAAACACTACATTATGGGTCTGAATAATCTGACCAGTATCATAGACTCACAGAATTTACTTAGCAAATACTACCAGATTCTCAAATGTGACATCAATTGATTGGACAATGTTGATGCCTGCCCACTTCTCTTTCCGTGGAACTTTCCGTTGCCGGGCACACCCACCCCCTAGCTGCAGTGAGCTGTAGCTGCGAACAGTTTATAGCTGCCCCTTCTCTGGAGAACTACCCTCAAGTGCCCACATTTTCCCAAGATGTTTTGCTCCCCTTCCCTGCCCCCTTGCTTCCTTCATGCAACCTTCAACCAACAACTGTTTCACATGGGAAGACAAAAGGCCAACGCCATCCCTGATGTGAGACCAGTTTTGTGGTGTGGTTCATGCTAAGTGTTCCTCATGGGATCCGGCTTAAAGTGAGTCTTCGAGCTGAAAGCATGTCTTGCCCATCCCAGTATTACCTGAAAGCATCTGCTGAACAAACAAGAATTCCCATCTCAAACTCTGCTTTTAGGAGGCTTGCGACCTAAGACAATTTTATATATATATAAAATTATTAAACTATATTTATGCTTATTTGCAATGAGGATATATATAAATAAGTATGTGTAATGAATGCGTATTGACAAAGCTTGGTGGAACTGTTAGCTCATCAAGACTGCTTCTGTTAGACTCACAGACATAGAAAACAAACTTATGGTTACCAACGGGGATACGGGGGATGGGGGAGAGATAAATTAGGAGTTTGGGATTAACATATACACATACACACTACTATATAAAAAATAGGTAAACAACAAGGACCTACCGCATAGCACAGGGAACTATACTCAATATCTTCTAATAACCTATAATGGAAAAGAATCTGAACCACTTTGCTGTAGGCTGGAAACTAACACAACATTGTAAATTAATTACACTTCAGTTAAAAAAAAAAAAAGAAAGACTACTAGAGTAGAGAAGAATACCTATGAAATTTTTTACTTCCAGCTAAGTATTGTTCTCAACTAAGTGATCTCTCTTGCCCTGTATGTGGGAAAATACTATTGCAATGAAAATCTTAAAAATTTATGTTAACAAGCAGCCACCAACAGTTTATCAAAATGAACTTATACAAACTAACAAATTTATTACACAGTATTCAGTTTTCTAACCTCTTGGTATTACACACTGTATATTTTTTTCACTCATATGTTATTCAGTTTAATACACTGACCTCTGCTATTTTAAGTCCCCCCAAAAGTAATCTATTCTTAAGGCTGCTCACTATAATACCCCTGAGTGAAATTCTGCTATTAATTTCTGGGCAGGTTGTTCTCTATATACAATTGCAATAATAACTAGGATAGCATGGCTATGTCTTTCCACTGTTGGAAGAGGACAGAAATGAAATAAGGGAATAAAGTCATATATATACCTTTTTAGAAATGCCAACTAATTTTTAGGTCAGAAATGATGAAAACCCAAATATTCTGTTACTAGAAGAATGTAGATAGTCCCAATTATTTTTATATTGTATGTCATTTCAAATAACAGATTTCCCTACAAAAAGATTTTTAAAATCAGATCTATGTAAATATAAATTCAACTCATATAATGTGTAATTGCTGATGCTTTGAAGTATTAAAAAGCTTAACCACAAAAACCACAGAGCTATGGTGCACTGTGACACAGTCCCCATAAAAAAGACGAAATCAAGCTCAACTGACTCACTCCAGTAATTTCAATCTTATTGTACATGTCTTTTCTACTCTTTTTCGTTTTGATAGATATACAGCTTTAAACATTCTTTACTTAAAATATCAGCTAATTAAAAGTAAGGAAAATATAAGCACCAAGAATGTGCTTCAAAATGCAAGTTTCCCATTAATATCTAAAGAAAATTTTGTTTCTGAGGTATATTGGACTTTTATTAGTCATGACCTTAATATATGTATTTAATGAAATATGACATGAATGTGAATTTTATGGCTTCTTTTTAACTTTATTAACTAAATCCTAATCTATTATTTCTGAAAGCATAATTACAAACTCATTGTGATGACTCACTCCATAGTCATCATAACTTAACTCCAAGTTAAGATGACTTAACTCCATATAAGCCATACCTCATCATAACTTAACTCCAAGTTAAGATGACTTAACTCCATATAAGCCATACCTCTTGTTATTTATAGGCAGATGAATGTATTACATATATACATTTTTTTAAATTCAAAAACTATGCTATGAGCTTCCCTGGTGGCGCAGAGGTTGAGAGTCTGCCTGCCAATGCAGGGGACACGGGTTCGTGACCCGGTCCGGGAAGATCCGACATGCCGCAGAGCAGCTAGGCCCGTGAGCCATGGCCACTGAGCCTGCGCGTCCGGAGCCTGTGCTCCGCAACAGGAGAGGCCACAACAGTGAGAGGCCCGTGTACCGAAAAAAAAAAAAACAAAAAAAAAAACCTATGCTATTATATACTAAAACTGTCAAAAATTTACCAATTTTCTTATTCCCTTTGATGAATGAGGAAGGTAGAGGAGGTAAGTCTACAATGACCATGAAATTAAACATTTATTTTACTTGTGTTAACTCTTAACAAGTAACAACCCTGTATATTTTATTTCCTAATTTGTCAAATGGTAACAATACTACCACTATTAACTTTCCATAAACCAAATTAGATATTTAGGAAATAAGATAATTAGCACGCTTCAAATCAAATGTTAAATATATGCAAAAAAGGTGCAAATTTAATTGCAAAAAGAACAGTTTCTGCTGTTTCTTCAGGCAAAGCCTGAGGCTTATTACCTTTCCCCTCAGTTTCAGAGTAGCAGGAGCTAACCAGATCACTTGGTAAAACAGTTTAACAGGATACCAAATTTAAAGGAGGGTAAAAATTACTGTTCCAATAACGATATTTCTAACTTGGAAGAATAATAAATGGAGTATATTAAAATATATAGAAAGATATAGATATGTTTTTATGTGTTATGTGTGATAGCTGAAGGCCATAAAAGGAATGAGGAATTATAATTGTTCATTTGTTATTTTACTCTTTCTATTTATAATATTCTTTAGAGAGTAACATTTTATTAACCATACATTCTTAGACTTATTTATAAAACAAATGAAAATAGGAATAAATGTACTGAGTGGAATTTAAACATACATATAAAATTATGAGAACAACTTTCCTAGTATGCTTCGCGATTGTAAACGTTTCTCAACAGAGGCATCACAGGATTTTTAGGGAGAAAAAGTGCTGGTTGTGGTGGAACTATCCTTGGCCCCATCCACTACATGCCAGCAGCTGTTATATTATGACAACCCAAACACCCTCACACAAAAACTCTCTTGGTGGGAAAGGGGAGAGAGACGGTGACAGGAGGGTTATTACATCAGCCCCTGGTTGAAAACATGATCGAAGGGCTCAGAATGGAGCAGACAGAATTCAGCAAACCTGATCCTATTAGGTCTGTGATCTTAGGAAAATTTCCGCTCTCTCTGTGCCTCAGTTTATTCTTCTGTGATGTGTGTGCAACAAGAGCTGCCCTCAAGCCTTAGAAAAATCACTGTATGAACCAAAGGAGACACTGACAATGAAAAAGCTCTGCATAATGTCAGTGCCACCCAAAATTAAAACATCTGGTTTCATTTACCAATTATCCTATGACATACTTTTCATGGTTAATTAATAAAGATTTGAAGGGGAAAAAAAAAAGCATGTATTACTGTCTAATATGAACACAAGTGCACTAATTTGAAGGCTCTGATTTTTTCAGTTATCCAAGCCAGAAGCAATTCTACACCTAACCTTGTGTTACAGCCTTAATGAGGCTCCAGTCACCTGCTGGTAGCTCTGTTAGCAAAGGAAAAGCAGCTGGTACTTAGTAGGAATTTAATAACCTCTTCGGGGTTTGTTCTGGAAAATCCAGCTTTTTGGGGTTTTTTTTAACTAACAACAGTATGCTCATTTTAACTTACTTCTATGGATTTAGTAAATTACAGGCTTTTTCAGTCCATGTTTTTCCCCCCAATGTTTTTACAAATGTATACCAAAAAAACCAAATGTATACCAAAAAACCAAATGTATACCAAAATCACTTTAGTATACACATGTATACCAAAAACACACACACACACAAAACTCTCTCTTTTCTTCATTATTGAAGAAAATTCTTGGCCTCATAAGAAGATTATAAAGCTGTCTAAATTTTAATGGCAAATAGCAACATGTCACATTCTAACTTGCTGTGAACTTGTGCCATATACCTTAAGGGCGAGAAAAGGTGGCTGTCACTTTATAGTAAAAATGGTACTTCTGCAATAGACTGACAAAATTCACAGTCTAAGTGTGATAATGCAAGAATTACTAAAAAATGACTCATTTTCAGATTTGTTCCCTAAAATTGCTTCTCATTTTTAGAAGTTCAATAAATAAAATGTATTATATGTATGTATATAATATACATGAAGCCCAGTACTTAGATTCTATTCTATAACATAAGTTCATTCCATAGCATTACTGACTCGATATCCTTAATAATTTATCATAAAGCAATAGAATTTACAATTTACATTAAAAATATTACAGGCTAATTGTCCAATCTACCAAACATTTCTTTTTTGCTATTTTTGTATCATATGGGATATATGCAAATAGCTCAGATGCAAATATAAAATTGTAATCATATGAACAAAACCACAGGTAACTTCTCATTTGTTTCTTAGGAAGAAACACTTTTTTTGGAGAAAATTTAATCACTTAAAATGAGTGACCTATTCTTATCATCCAGATTCTGAATCTATTAGTTATATAACTCCTCTCAAACTGGTTTCCTCAAGTTATTTTTTTAAAGCTACTGATTTCAAAAATGATTTTGAAATCATTTTCAATCATTTAATCCGAATTTTTACCACTCATTATTATCTAATTTTATCACCTTATATTTATCCAAGAAAAGCCCAACTTATAAAAATGATTTCCAGAGATTGCTTTATAAAGTGTGCATTTTTTTATCATTTAAGCGACTGCGCATTCAGACACACACAGGCACATGCGCGCACGTGCGTGTGTGCGCACACACACACACACACACACACACAGCTTTAAAGAAAATCCTGCAGAACACATTTCAAACAAATATATCTGGGGAAAAGTAAACTAGGAAATAGAGACCATTCATGGATTCTGAGTACACTAGCATATACTCCCTGCTGCTACTTTTCATTTGTGAAAGCTGTCATAAATCTATGTCCACTGATCCACTTGCATTTGGCAGACGGTTGGTAGATTATTTATCGAAGGGATTTCTGTCAGGCTGGGATTAAGATGTCCTAAAAATTCCCAAGTGGGCAATTCATCACTACACAATTTAGAGAGCCACAATAGACCTTGGTAGCAAAGTGGGAAGTGAGTGATAGGTGAACCAAAACCCCCAGCTTGATCTAAAGAAAGCAGACAACATATACCAATGGTGTCAATCAAACTGCCTCTGAGCAGCCTCATGAATATGAAATAGGGAACAAACAGACTGGTTTTTCTTTTCTTGTTCCCAACAGTTATAAGAAGATTTTCCAACGATAATGAGCTCATTTCTGTATATACGCCAGGAAAGTTCTATCTCTAATTCTTTCTTATAGTCAAAGAAACAAAACAGGCTTATTTCTGAAATAATGATTGTTGTGAAATGGCTTACTGTTGCCAAATTGCTCCCTATATAGCCAGTGCCACATTTTTGCACAGTGTGAACCAAATAAATCTTGCCTCTTTGTTTCTAAAATTTAACAATTTAAGTTATATTTTTGGTACCTTCAGACCAACATTTACAACACAGTCTAAAAACATCCTCAATGTAAGTGTGAGTCTTAAATCATCATGTTAATCTTGAACTTAAAAAAATAGAAAAGAGGGCTTCTCTGGTGGCACAGTGGTTGAGTCCGCCTGCCGATGCAAGGGACACGGGTTCGTGCCCCGGTCCGGGAAGATCCCACATGCCGCAGAGCAGCTGGGCCCGAGAGCCATGGCCGCTGAGCCTGCGCATCCGGAGCCTGTGCTCCGCAACGGAAGAGGCCGCAGCGGTGAGAGGCCCGCGTACCGCAAAAGCAAAAACAAACAAACAAACAAAATAGAAAAGAACTGCCAACTATAAAGGAAACAGCCTTATGTACCAGAATTCTTTGAAATCAGCAGTCATTAAGTTAGCCAAAATTTCTCAACTTAAACATGAAATCAATTTTTTCACAGATGCTAATGTAAATAAAATGATGATCACCAAGAACCATGCCTATTGAATGGCATGAACTATACAAGTTTCGCTGTATAAATGCATTGAGGAGGTAATTAATAATGGGTTCATTGTTTTGTTTATTAAGATAAGTTCGCAACAGGTCTCTTTAAGATTATGCTGAATTCTCAATACATTTGAAGTTGTAATTCTAATTTAAGTATTTCGCATCTATTACCTTAGAGAGATACATTTTTGCCCATTTTAACTAACATCTATAAAATCTGGATTGGTTTTACAATGAATGATGACTCACAGTTTGTAGATTTTTTTTTAAATGCAGTATTATCCTGTGTCCTACAATGGGTGGCACCCTAGATTTAAAGAATACTTTTGAAATTAATATTTCTCTGACATTACTCCGATCATCAACCATGTTAACTGACTCTAACATCCATTGTCGTATTGACAGCTTAGTTCCTTGTATTATGTCTTTACCTGTATGTTTTGTCTTCTCGATGGGACTGTGAGATTCTTAGAGCAGAGACTATTCTGTAACAGTGTGAGACACATACAACTGCCCTACATATAATTATTAACTTGAAAACCAAATAATTAGCTAACATTCAATATGGAAACTTCTTTTGCCTTTCTGTCCTAACTTGCCTGAAATTTCTCAGTCCTGGACCAGCACAATCTCCTTCTTTTCTGCAGCTACACCACTTTACAAATTGGTGTATGTTATGGTACATGTTCACGTTCCTCCAAAATTCATGTTGAAATCCGAACCTCCGATGTAAGGTATTGGAGTTGGAGTCTTTGGGGGGGTAATTAGGTCATGAGGGTGGAGCCCTCATGAGTGGCATTACTGCTCTTATAAAAGGGACCCCTAGAGAGTGCGTACTATCTCTCTCTCATTTTCTGCTATGTGAGGAAAAAAGAAGTCGGCCCTTGGCAACCCAGAAGAGAGATCTCACCAGAACCTTAACAGGCTGGTACCCTGATCTCACACTTCCAGCCTCCAGAACTATGAAAAAGAAATTTCTGTTGTTTCTTAGCCACCCAGTCTATGGTATTTTGTTACAGTTGCCAAAACCAAAGACAGTACATACTCATAGTCAACCAAACTCGCATTAATGTTTACCTTTTAATTAATTAATATTTGCTACAACTCTCTCCTCCTCCTTTCACCTCAGAGGAAAATATTCCTTAATTCTGAAGACTAATCTCTGCTCACCTGTGCTCAGCAGCCTTTCTTTTTTTTTTTTTTTTTTTTTTGCGGTACGCAGGCCTCTCACTGTTGCGGCCTCTCCTGTTGCGGCCTCTCCTGTTGCGGAGCACTGGCTCCAGACACGCAGGCTCAGCGGCCATGGCTCACGGGCCCAGCCGCTCCGCGGTATGTGGGATCCTCCCAGACCGGGGCACGAACCCGTGTCCCCTGCATCGGCAGGCGGACTCTCAACCACTGCGCCACCAGGGAAGCCCACAGTAGCCTCTCTTTGATTGTTTTGTTTTCTCTGTCTACCTATCTATAGGCCTTTTCTCCTGAGCATATGAATATCCTCAAGGCTTCCCTAACTAAAACAAAATTCTGCGTGTTTTCCCATCTGATTATGGGAGTACCAAAGGCTATATCACAGCCCTGTGAGAGTTAAATTAGCTAATGTTTGTCACATGCTAAGCGCTGAATAAAGGGACGTTATCACTGTTAGGTCCTAGTAAAGTTAATAGGATAATGTGAGGCACTTGGTCAAACAATGCATAACTATTCTTTCACAGAATTATAATTAAAGAAACGAAATACAGTCAAAGTAAAAACAATGCTCCACGTAGGTTTCCTCTTCTACATAAACAGAGTTACATTACCACAATATTGGATAAGCAAAGCATAAATATCAGAGTATGATGGAGTTCACTTTCTAAATTACATGCCTCTTGCAAGCAATTCTTTCCGAACACTGGAAGGAAAACTGACATATTGATATCTTTTTATATGTTGCCTGGTATATTTATGAAAATGTTCTCTAAATTATGATGTATGTGTCAGCTAGTTTTATCATGATTATTCTTACTATCAATTTAAAAAGCTAATCATACATTTTCATTATTCTTTGGTATGCAGAAAACAAGTTCAGCATTATGAACTTAATTTTCCTTGTGGCTCTTTGAGCTATGTTTTATATGATTTCACAGTATTTGGGGGGATAAATTAGTGTTGAACTAGCAACCATCTGACGTGTTATACAAGCCAATGAATTTCTTATCCTCAAAGAGTTCAGTGAGCCTCTCTGTGACATAGTCAGTGGTGTGGAGGCAAACGATACACAGTCAGTCAAATGAAAGGTATGATGAAACTTCATGAGCGTTGAGGGTGTGTTTGGATATGAGGAAAAACACTCCTAAAATCCAGGCCCATAAGAGCAAAGACGTGCAACAGCATCAGTCTCAGACTCAAAAAGAGACAGTATTTTACATTAATGGAAAGTAGTGATTGATTGTTGACTTTCAAAGAAGTTGAGTGATCACCACTTGTATAAATATTTAAGTACAGATTGGGGAAAAGGTGATATTTGGTGGGATTGGGAAGTTTTGTTGGTTAAAAGAATATTAGGTTAAGACAGTGACTGTTGTTGTCTAAACTTTAGATATTTACCAATTTACTTCTAAGAGATAAATTTCAATCCCCTTTTAGAGAGGTGTGTAGAGCAATTCAGGAGAACCTTTTGGCTGGCTTCCTATGTGTACCCAAATTAGCACACAGTTAAATTATGAATGAAACCCCCTATTGTGGTCCCAGTCAGATCCTTGTTATGGGGACTTTTTCGCTGAACTTTTATCTTTAACAGACAAAACTGAACATCGACACAACTAAACTTCCTTGAAGTTCCTATAAAAATTAATTGCAATCCTAGTCAATTTCTCTTCAGTATTCTGAATAAAAGGAACAACTAGAAAGAACTTAAAGTGAGAAGAATAATTCTGGGAACCTCTGTCATTATGCAAAGCCGATCAATTTGATCAACTGGGATGGCTAGAGATTATTCTTCCACCTCAAAACTCACCTCATTTGAGCAACCTCAGGAATCTGGTTTTTCTCTAGTATTATTAGGTTTATTCTGATAAGGCTTTCCTAAGTAAACCTCCTTATGTACTGTTCATTTTATCTGTTGTGTGGATTGCCTAGGAGGACTGACTGACCTCAGAAGGTTAAAGATATACTGGAAGAATTCACCAGAGAAGGAATAAGTAGCTCTGGAAAAAGAGTAGCAACAATAAATTTCCAAGTGTCCTGAACTGTCTCTAAGATGGGACTTTTCTTGTATTGGGGTGGAAGCTGAGAATGTCTCTCTCAGGCCTGGGAATTATAGGAACAATACTTTTTAACCCTGACCTGTAACTTTAGCAGTAAGGGGTCGTATGAGCTGGGAACTGGATTGAGAGTTTAGATTATTGGATGGGTCTGTGCAAAGGTTATTGGAAATAGGGCTGAATCTGTGGGTAAAGGGAGACAACTGGTCTCTGTGGTTTGGAACACAGATTCCTACAGAACTGTAACTGGCAGTTCAACAGAAGAAACTGGAGATTCAAAACATTCATTCCCTCTGAGCTAGTAACTTCTCTCTCTTCCTAGGAAAAAATTCATTTTGGGAGGGGGAAAAGTCTAATGAACAAAGATGTTCAACACAATTACTTCACCTTTCTACTATTACGTCCTTTATTCCAATTAAGATTAAAACATGAAAACTGTGGAGTAATACTGAAGTGCTCAATACATATTTGCTTAATGAATGGAGTCAATACTTAGGTATTAGAATTAGTAGAACAGTAATAGTATGTACAATGAAAAGCATTTACTGAGATTTTCTATGTGCCAGGCACTGTGCTAACAGGTTTAAAAGGATTATCTCCTATGATGGACTCTCCTCGGGAGTTCTATCAGAAACCATTTTTATAAAACATTTTCATGTGTGTACATGTTTTTGTTTTCGATATGCACAGCATCTCTTCTTTAACAATAGCATCTCAATTTTTGTATGAAGTTACTTTTCCCCCGTCTCAATCCATTTGCTTTGAGGTGGAGGATTTAACTAATGAGGCATATAACCAAGCCGAATCAACACTCTCTCACACTAACCAGAGTTACGGGTTCACAAACTGACAGGTTTCTAAGAAGGGTTATCATATCTAGCAAATAAAAATATAGGATACCCAGTTGCATTTGAATTTCAGATATACAAAGAAATCGTT
Organism: Lagenorhynchus albirostris; assembly: GCF_949774975.1. Classification (NCBI taxonomy): domain Eukaryota; kingdom Metazoa; phylum Chordata; class Mammalia; order Artiodactyla; family Delphinidae; genus Lagenorhynchus; species Lagenorhynchus albirostris. The sequence continues at coordinate 80,952,937 of NC_083102.1, read as the reverse complement.
TCTTAGTGTAAGTACATTCCATGCAATGTTTAGACCACAACCTTAAAAAATGAGTCACTGTTTATTTGAAATTCAAATACATTTGAATTGTATCTGGAAATCCTACAAGTAGAGATGGTAAGAGTCAGTCCAGGACTTATACTGAACCACTGGACAAGAAGTACTTCATATTTTTCCTGCAATAGCTAAATTTGGAGAACATAGGCCTACCATTGGCTGGGTGCCATCTCTGGTTCAACATGGAGAAAGTCGGCCTAGGAATGAAACCCTCATAGAGTAGCATAGACCCAAGGTTCTGATGACATCACATGAGCCCCTGGATCCAATACGGCCTCTGCAATTTGTCTTAGTGGGTAAAATTTGAAGTTATTATACCAATACATTTTTTTCATTGAAACATGAATTCGGTTTATGTCACATGGCAATGAAATATTCTGACCTAATATGTCATTATCATACCCATAAATGAAGAAACAGATATTTAAGATCTCAGAGCAAGTATGTGGTAGATTTGGGATTTAAAACAAAGTCTGGGTATAATATTCTAGTTCTTAAACAATATTCTAAACTGTCTTTTTAACAAATAAATATATAACACAATAAACTGTAAAGAGTTCTTTTAAAAAAATATTTACACACACACACTCAAAGAGAGCCATTCTCTTTAGGAGGCCGGTTCTTTCAGGCTGGCAGGTTGAAGAATCCACCCCTGGGTATATACAAATGGCTCATATAACTTGGGGCAGATTTATAATTCCTAACTATACTAACGAAACTCAGCTCTCCCTCCTACTCTGGTTGTACTTCCATAACATTCTACTCTCTCCCACTGCAAACCAACTAGTAGATTTAAAAGCCAGGGTCACTAAAAACCAAAATCTAAAACAAAACCTGTTTATAATTAAACTTATAAAAGAATACACATCTAAAATACAAATTTGATCATGGCAGTCCCCTACTTAACCTGCAAAGTATACTTTCCCTTTGTTGACATGCAAAAACTGTCATCTGTCCGTTGTCAACTTTCACGTCCCAGTCTTTTAACATTCTCTACTTGTACCTGCTGACCTGTCATGATAAACTTCTGGGAGTTCTGTATCCCACCCACGCTTCTTGTTTAACCTCCAAACAGCTCGTGTTGTTCTGTGTACCTGGAAGGCACTGCTATAATTAGTTGAAAAGTAACTGAATGTGGCTCCGCTGAGAAAGCCTTCCTTGATCTGTTACCACCCCTCACTGGTCAGATAATGCTCTTCTACTTATGACAGAATTCAGTGGGCAGGATGCCTCTTTCGTGCTATACTTAACCTCTGATTAACCAGTCATTCAATGTAGGTCTCCTCTGAGGAGGGGGCACACCTTGTGTGCTTTCCTTTGGCTGACAACCGTCAATCACCAAAGCTCTCGGTAGCTGAGAAAATAAGGATCTCAGTCCTCGGTGGGGGGTGGTGGGGGGGAACCTAAGTGGGATTCTAAGTGGGGCAACACAGCACACAGTGCCCAACCTAGAAGTTAGGGGAGTTTGGAATGAGATTATATTATCAGAGAGAAAACAAAACAGTCTATAATTTACAATAATGAGCATAGTTGACACGGTCCATTTAAAATGAAAAACAGTATAAGTGACTGTAGCAAAGCTCCTGTATATATAGTAGCTTCTGTTTATAATATATCAAAACTCCTTCTTGTAGCAGTTTAAGTATCAGGAGAATCAATTAACTCTTTACTGTTCCAATAATACCCGGGTACCCTAAAAAGCATTTATAAATTTCCAAAGGGTTTAACTGTTAAGTGACTTAAAAATAATAGACTATATCATTCCAGCTTTATCAAGTCTCTTTCTTTTAGGAAACATCAGAAAGAAATATCCCTGAAGTCAACATTCCAAAGAACAATTAATTAAAAAGAAGCTTTTATAGAAAGCAGTTAGCCATATAGTAGAACCATAGTAGCAAGTAAGAGATCTTACGATTTTGCTCCAAATACATGCAGAATCTGAGCCTCAACACTTCTATTTCACATTCCATAAAAAGAAATACTAGTTTCTCAGAATGATTTACAAATAAATGATATTATATAATACATAATATAAAGTCTAATGTAATTCATGTATGATCTCTTTTACAACTATTTTTAAAATTTCTCCTGTTAAACCTTTTCATTTATTTAGCATGTTCTGATATATTTGGCAGTTAAAATAATTTTAGCTGATTAATACTCCTTTAAAATCCAATGCCTTGGTCTTTTAATTATACTTCTTCTTCACCATGAGTTCTTCTTTTATACCAAAACCTCTTTGACAGTAATCATTTCCTTAAATCACTAAAATTCAGTATTTGCTTCACCTAAAAATACTGTTTTTCTGATTAGTCCTACTAATATCTTTGCATCTTTTTCTTGTAATCAGATTTACTCTGATAGGTCATGAAAACTTCTGTGCAAAATAAACACTTCATATAACCCAGTTTAATCAGACATAAAAAACATATATACAATAAATCTCGATTGTGCCTTTGATTAAAATTAACTAGTCAAAAACCATTTTACCTCAAATTGAGTTTTGTTTCCAGCTTAACACATTACTTTTTCACTTTATCACAGATTCCCTGGCCATACTATCTAATTATAAAACTATGCCTCTTCATTCTCTAGTATTTGCTGTCCTCAACATTAAGAGGTATTACATTGTGGCCTTCAGGTAAGCAGACCTCTTATCCTATAGAGTTATGTAGCCTCAAATACACTTAATCACACCACATATAGACACTTGAAAACAGGAAAAAACCTTTTTTAAAGCATCTCAAATGAATGCTGTGGGTGAAATAACTTTTCACAAACAATAGTTCAGTCTAGGACCAATCTGTTCCCAAGCCTGGAATAATCCATTAGAAAGGTCATAAGGAAACCAGAAGTGAAGGCCCACCAGAACAGAGATCAGCAAACTATTTTCTGGTCTTGAACACAGGCCCATCCTTGCAAAGCACTGCTGTACTGAGTTTGTTCTAGCATATTTTTAAAGTAAGGGGTAGCTTCTCTTTCTTCCTTTCATTCTCCTGACATTCATACCACTTTTTGTTTCCAAATATTCCTTATATTGTTTCAATTTCTCACCACACAAAGCAAAATTTTCTAGACAGAGTAATAACAGTAGAATATGAAGGAGTTTATCAAAATCAATTTGGTTTGCTACATATTCATGAGATATTTCATTGTAAATATTCTGAACTTTCCTTTTCCAAAAACTAAACTACTGATATATTCTTACTTTTATTCTGGAACTTAAAGCATCATCATAATAAGACAGTTTACTCCCAAGAACGGTTTTATTTTATCAAGTATTTCAGTTACCCAAAGACCAGATTTGTAGCAAAATCAAGTAACTAGAGCACAAAGAATCCAAAAGTAAAGTACAAAAGGAAACGATGTCCCAAATATCAAAGAAACCACCATAAATAAACAACTGAAAAACTAGTAAATATATCTGATGAACAACCAAAAAAATAGCTATAAATTTAAAACTTCTTGATCTTCAAATTGGCTATAAACCTAAATGAATATCATTAAAAATCTGATGGCTGAAATACTTGAAAAAGACAGATATAAAAACAGGAAAGACAGAAGGAAGGGAGGGAAGAAAAAGAAATCCAAGGAATACACTTTTTTCTAAAAAGATGAGGTGGAAGACATTTAAAATTACATTATATGATATTCTTTTTATGCCAAACCAGTGGAGAATTATCTTTTAGCCACCTACTTTAAAAGTGCTATTTTCTTTCTCTTCATAATGTCTTTGACCATCGCCATTAAGGACAGAAGCCCACTCTTTTATTCCTATCACCTGTCCGACTGGCCTAGCTGGTGAGTGATTTCTGTGCGTTAATTTGCTCCTCTCAAACCTTTTTTTCTGAACTCTTTAAACAATATACTTTGAATTAATTGCAAGTCACACACACAAGGTGACAGTATCCTGAAGCTATAAGATTTAAAGGAGGAAGCTAATCAGAACAACTAGAAATCAAGATTTGTACTTCATGTTACACTGATGTCTGTTACATCCTGTTTTTTGGGATTTTGTTTTAATACCAGGAAAAGAAATATGACTTTGACATAAAGAAATTTCAGAGCCAGGTTCAAATAAATTACATACATTTCCAAAGTCAACTAAAATTTTTTTAAAATTAAAGAGACAGGCAATTTCATTTCAGGTATAGATAGAATTGCAATAGTTTTACGGCAGCTGTCATATTACTGCCACAAGCAAGATCTACTGTCATTCATGGTGAAGTTTCACACACACACAAAATAATATTTTTATCATGGAAACAACCATATGTCCAATTTATTAATTTCAAATAAAAGAAAAGGAAAAATAAATTTAAGGTTATTAAAATGCAGAATAGTTTCAGGGGCAAAAATATCACTAATCTTTCATTTTGAAATATTTTCCAGTTCTTTCTTCATCATTCTTGACATCATCATCAACATCAATGGAGATAACACACATTAAGACTTTCTTTTTAATGTGGGAGATATTGAGCTACAGCTTCACCAACACTATTATTCAATTCTCAGATAAACCCTTACGGATAGGTACTATTTTTATTCCCACTTGATAAGAAAACTGATGCTTAAGGAGGCTCACTGACTTTCTGAAGTTCAGACAACTAGTAAATACTGATCCTAAAATAGAGAAACTTTTCCTCTAGACCTAGAATTATTAAGCCTGCAATATGCTGCTTCTCCAGGAAACAGCAAAGTTATCTGCAAGTCTTTATTCCAAATTGTTTTCTACTTGATAATATTTCCAGTGACACCCTACTGTAAAATAAGAGTGTAGGTTTTTTCTGCATCATAAATTCATAGATTTTTTTCTTAGCTACGAATTTATTAATCATCAGGAAAAAAGAACAGATCAGAGAAGAGTGGTCCAATTTCTGATATTGATGCAAAGTTTCATTTTCTCTATAGCAGCTGAGAAATAGACACGACACAACACATGTCTGCCTTTTGCTAGAATGTGATACATTTTTCTCAAGAAATCTCAAGCAGTCCAAGTGGTTTATGTTATGACATGAGCCAATTAAAATTTTGAACAGTTAGACATTTTGGATTGCTTTTTTTTTTAACATTTTAAAATTATCAGAATAAAGAAACTAGCCTATAATTGTGAGAAAGGAGCCAGGGTAGCCAAATTTTGCCTAAATGGTCTTAATGAGATCCTCCACTTCAGGACTGCTTCATTTCCCTTCTGTGATGTTAAAATTAATTGTAAATTGAAAATATTTATCAAAAAGATGTTTTTAAAATTTATTCACTTGTAAAATGACAATGGTATGGCCTAAGGAACTTACAACTGTGTGAATTATTTATCTAATAAATACAAAGTATTTTGGGATAACAGAGTCTTATGAGAGAGAGACCTATACAGCCTATGATCACATGGATAAAATAGTATAGGTGAAACATTTGTGATTTAGTAAGAATTTGATAGTTATATTATTGACAGTCATAATACTGCATACTTCATAAAAATTACTTTATATAGCTTTTTTTAAAACTTGGGAAATGACATAATTGATTTTACATATAATTATTTTTTTCAATTTCTGTGTCACTTAAATAAAGGCATCATGATTCTTTCCACCGCTACAATTTTGTTTCCAATAGTAACAGAAAATCATAAGGTTTGAGCTATTCACTATTTTTGCTGTTTATATGTGACATTTACTGTATAACAATTAAAAGACTACTTATCTGTTGTATCTATTTTTAAACAAAGAATTATAGCCAAAAGTCTAAGTGACCTTATATTTTAATATAGTAGGAATATCTTCAAAGGACAGTCATTTTTTTTGAATAAAAAAAAAATCTATTGTCATAGTTCCCCTACTGTAAATTTTTATAAACAAGAAAACTGTTAGAAAAGGTCACAAAGTAACTTTAAATCTAGTCATGCTTAAATATAAAGTACAAACTTGATCCTAAAATTCCAGCTACATTTTAGTTACAAAAATACCTGAGCAACGTTCTCATCTATGCCTTGTAATTAATTTTATCTTATTCTGATGAGGACATTGAAATATCAATATAAAAGGTACCTACCAAGCGCTTCCCTGGTGGCGCAGTGGTTGAGAGTCCACCTGCCAATGCAGGGGACACGGGTTCGTGCCCCGGTCCGGGAAGATCCCACATGCCGCGGAGCGGCTGGGCCCATGAGCCATGGCTGCTGGGCCTGCACGTCCGGAGCCTGTGCTCCGCAACGGGAGAGGCCACAGCAGTGAGGCCCGCGTACCACAAAAAATATATATATATATAATATATAAAAGGTACCTACCAAAAGTAGAATATCCATAGAAAATATTTTAGACAGAAAAAAAGTCTACAATGTCACCAATGGATTTTCATAGGTAGAATCTTTATGAAATGATGACAATTTCCCCTTTTAATGATATAAAGATTACTGTAGATTTGTTCATTGGTTTGTTCTTTAAAAATAGTAAGCATGGCTTCTGAGAATGGCAGAAGTCACAGCCATTAATAAAAAGCTCGTATAAGCGTCTCATTTTGGGTTGCTATAACAAATTACCGTGCACTGGGCGGCTTAAACAACACACTATTAAGTCTGGAAAGCTGGAAGTCGCAATCAATATTCAGTCTCGTGATGTGTTTATACTCTTAAAAATTATTGAGGACTCCAAAAAGGTTTTGTGTGGGGTGGTTATATCTATTAGCATTTACTGTATTAGAAACTAAACTGAGAATCTTTAAATTATTATCTATTGATTATTTTAGTAAAAGTAATAACCCTCCCATTACATGATTAAATGACATATTTTAATGAAAAATAAATTTTTTTAAAACAATGAGAAGGTTGGCAAAGATACGTAGTATGAAACAAAGGAATAGTTTAGTGTCCTTTATAGAGAACTGTCGATAAACTTTTGTGATACTATAATCACAACTCAACAAGTAGACATTTCTTGAAGTTTCTTAAAGGTTAGTGCAATATAAAATCAGAAACCCTATCAATGAACATTTCCTTCTGTGTTACATTAAAACTTAATTATTGGTATGTCTTGCACGTGAAGTATATTTTTTACCCATGCATAATTTGTAACTTGCAGACCCTCTCAAAGGGTTCTAGAGATTCCCAGCTGAGCCTAGACCACACCTTGAGAACCAATGATTTTGAGTGTTTTAATATAGATAACTTCTAAAACACTTTTGCATTGTACACATACCAAATAAATATTACACTTCGGGTTTGCACATTACATGTAAGACTCACTCATAACACTTTTTCTACAACAGATTCTTGAAATTCCTATCAAAGCTATGACATGGCCTTAGAATTCCAACTAATTGTGAAATCAGCTCACTGTTAGAAGAATATTAGAGTACTTACAAATGCACATCAAAATGGCTCCCAGACAAGTTATAGGATACTTTCTATAATGGTGCTTTTAAAGTAAATACCATGATTTTGATACAAAGAAAAACTCTTGCACTCAAAAAAGCTGAGCAGTTTTGGGTAATGAAAGGCCTGCCAGCTATAATAAAAATAAGAGTTTCCCTTTAGGGACTTCCCTGGCCGTGCAGTGGTTAAGAATCCGCCTGCCAATGCAGCAGACACAGGGTCGATCCCTGGTCCGGGAAGGTCCCACATGCCGTGGAGCAACTAAGCCCATGCGCCACAAGTACTGAGCCTGCGCTCTAGAGCCCACGAGCCACAAGTACCGGGCCTGCGTGCCACAACTACTGAAGCCCGCGTGCTCTAACACCCACGTGCTGCAACTACTGAAGCCTGCACACCTAGAACCCGTGCTCCGCAACGAGAAGCCACTGCAATGAGAAGCCTGTGCACCACAACAAAGAGTAGCCCCCATTCGCCGCAACGAGAAAGCCCGCGTGCAGCCACGAAGACCCAACGCAGCCAAAAGTAAAAAAAAAAAAAAAAAAATTTTTAAATAAGTTTCCTTTTAATCTGTCTATAATACCAAAGGTTTTTACCAGTATATGAGGAATGCCAGCCCCTCCTCAAAATCAGAACCCATTTCTTTAGATGCTAGTAGAATATCATTATAATATGAGCAAAATTAATAAAGGAAGATAGAAAAAATAGTTTTGGTCCCAGAATGGAAAGAAGTAGCCCAAAGATTCAATTCAAGTTGAAAACAACAACTTCTGAGAGTCATTACCAGAAGCTTATCTTTCATGGTCAGTTGAGATCTGGGTGGCCAGAGAAAGCTATTCTAGACTACAGATATGCTACATATATACTGTAACTGCAGTCATAGGTACCTGTGGCTACAGTTATATGGTTTTCTATACTGAAGAATGAAGATTTTTATTCCATGAATCAAGTGAACTTTTCCATTGTGTCCAGTGGTAACAGAAGAGACGATCTATCACAAATACTTTCTCCCCTCTGAAGACTTCCCTGCCATCCTCAAGACACACATCTACTTACTGCTTTCTACTTTCTACCAGAACACTTTATCTTTTCCTTTAATACAAGCTATTACCATTTATTATACAGCTAAGCTTTTGAGGACAGATATCATGTTTTACTCTTTTTTTTTTAAGCCCAAGTTTCTAATACAGTACCTGCCACAGACTAGGCACTAAACAATTGCAATGATTAACTGAATACATAAATATCCCATTAAAAGTTAAACGTTTTTTCAGGATTTTTTATTGTTCCTAGTGTTTATTTTTGTATTCTGCTTCTAGTGTTTTATCCTAAAATGCTAAACTGCCGTTCAGCTTGTTCCAAAAATAAGTTTTTTACTTTTAATGTACTAGATCTCTAAACATTAAAAACTCCAAAACCTGAAGCTATACAACTTCTTCCATTCTCTTCAATCTGCCAACCTTACAACCTTTTCCTACCAGGTGTCCACTAGGATTGAAACTATCCATAGTCTATGTGAAAAGTAAACTAAACACAGTATATGTGAAAAGAAAAGTATATTTAGCTGGGCAACGTGATCAATGTGCAGTACTTGTCATTTTTCTTTTCTCTTTTACGTCTGGATGTAGAAATAAGGGAACACGGTGAGCATCACGCCATACTTGCACTTCAGTTGTATGACCTTGTGGGCAAATCATACCTCTGAATAGTAATGAGATTTCCCTTTTTTTTTTTTTTTTTTTTTAGCGGTACGCGGGCGTCTCACTGTTGTGGCCCCTCCCGCTGCGGAGCACAGGCTCCGGACGCGCAGGCTCAGCGGCCATGGCTCACGGGCCCAGCCGCTCCGCGGCATGTGGCATCTTCCCGGACCGGGGCACAAACCTGTGTCCCCGCATCGGCAGGCGGACTCTCAACCACTGCGCCACCAGGGAAACCCGAGATTTCCCTTTTAGGGCTGTTGTGTGGATTAGACAATACATATAGAAAGCATCTCGTGCATGGTAGGTATTTAACATATGATTATCAGGTCTTTTTTTTTTTAAACCTTAACCACTACCAGGCTGGTCCCAAACACCATCATTTCTGCCTTAAACCACTTCAATTGCTCCTAAGTGATCTTCCTGATTCCATGCAGATCCCCCATTGTCCACACATAGCTGCAGTGATCCTTCTTACAATATAAATCAGATATGTCACTCTCTTGCTCAAAATCATCCAGTGGCTTCCCTTTCTTCTGCCTGTTATGGAAGGTCTGACGTGACGCGCCCTCTGCTTCCACCATCACCTTCCACCTCATCTCCCGTGTTGACGTTCCTACCACTACCTCTCTGGCCTCCTTCTGGTTCCTTGAACAGGCCAGGCACACTCTGGCCTTGGAGCCTTACTGCATCTAAAGATCCATTGCCTGGAATGCTCTTCCCTTCACTTCCCTTACTTTACTTCAATGGTCTACTCGAATATTCCATATCATCATCGCACCCTAGCAACCTCCCTCAGCCCCACTCCTGTCACTCTGTTTCATCCACTGCTATTTGCCTAGGCTCTAGAGCAGTGTCTGCTACGTGGGGGGCCACTCAAACATATGCGCTGAATGAATAAATAATTATTGCTAATAATTTTTTTAATCCTAAGTGCATGCAGATTTATAAAATTATGGAGGAACATTTTTCATGACCTTAAATTTAAAAATCAGCATAGCTAGTATTCATTGAAAGCTTATTTACTATACATCAGGCATTAACTAATTCAGTCCTCACACAAAACTGATTCTGTGGGGATAATCATTGCCCCTGTTTGACAGATGAAAAAAACTGAGGTTTAGCAAGTTATATAACTAGCCCAAGGCCACACAGCGAATGACAGCATCTGGTTTTTAACTCATATTCCCGTTTCAGAGTCTATCTGAATCAACACACTAATTTCCAAGAAGACCTTCACAACAGAAATATTCTGGTGTCCTCACAACATTCATTTCCTTGTAGGGTTCATAAAATCATTTTGATCTACTGTTACCTACGGGTCAAATGATTTGTTTCGATTCAAGGAGCATTTTTTCCTGTCATGTTGGGAAGGATAGGAAATAAGACAGGACCTACTTCTCAGTCAGCCCACAGCTGATAGTTCATAGAGGTCTGAGGAGACGTAGCTCCCTGTCTCAACAGAAATTGTGTGAACTGCTCCTGTTCATCAATCATGTAGTGGCTGTTTACTCATCCCCAGGCCACATTTCTCTCCACATGGCACCTGGATCTTCTCCTCAGCAAAGCTCAAATGTGTAATGACAGATGAAATCTCTGCTCCCATTTGGATGTAAAATTCAAAACTAAGTTGGAATGTCTCACTGCTGGAAAACAAACTTAGATCACTAATGAGACAAAATTCATGCTTGATAAGACTGCCTAATGTAAAAATACATTCACTAGTTGATATTCATGACAAGAAGTTAGTACGTAGAATTATACAAAAATTGTTCTCTCTTAACTTTTTCTGTTTTCACATTTATACATTAAATTTTGTCTGTGACCTTGTTATTTTGCTGAGAAAAGTGGCCAAATGTGGAAAATAAATGGACAGAAATAATGCAAGGAGCAGTAAGAATTATGATCAGAAGTAGTTATGCAATGTAGAACACATTCTACAGGCTCTGCTGATTACAGAGTTAAATCACTATGGATACAGCCAGGAAATAAGGGAAGAAATTGCTAATATAAGAATTAAGAACTAGGCTTTTTTTTTCCCCCTAAAAAAGGTAGTTGAGTGGCTTATCTACTCTACTTCAACAAATTCACTAGAAAATTAATTTAATCGCTTGGATTTTCCTCCCAACTCAAAGTTCACTGAAGAATGGTGCTGACTTTGAGATTCATGAACCGCTTACCAGAACTGGACTCATCAATCTCTAGAAACTGTCCGCAAAATTTTGTGTAGGCACTTATATAACAGTTTTTCTGGGAAAAGTTCCATATCTTATACCAATTTTCCAAGGGAATCCAGGACCTAACAGAGTTTAAGAAAAAAGCCTACTCACTATGATCATGAAAAAAATAGGTGTTATTTGATATTTGTATACTTTATATGTGCACACACACATACATATACAAATACACTGAAAAGAAGTATTATAAGACATGCAACCAAGCTTTTCCTTTGGGGATACAACCGACCTACATAAAGGAATGTCGACCCATCCTCTACCAGAGGACAGTTTTTAAACTGCTGGTTTATTAATGTGTTGAGTAGACAGAGGTGTTCCTTCTGATTCTTATTTTCTTTCAACATAAGGATATTTCTAAAATGGCTAGCAATGACCCATTTAATCGAGCACGCATGCATATTTACCATGGCTCTCGATGCAAATGTAGACTTGGAGTAGGACTAAGGTCTGTAGAGAAACTAAATGCGATAAAGATAATAGCTTATTCATCATTCAAAATAAAACCAACTCCCAAATGTAAAGTACACGTTAGAAAACCCAACATTATTCTACTTTAATGTTGTTTTAATACCAAATATAAAATCATATTTTAAAAATTGTGTCCTAGGTAGTTGTTTAGTTGGCTTACTAGGTAGTCAGTTCTTCTTAGACATCTTTTGCAAAACACACGTGAATAACAGTTCATTTATGGTCCATTTATGACTTTCTTACACTAAAGACTCATTGATTCTCGTTGATTGAAGAAGTACGAATAGCTCAAAATGCTGTCACCAACATGACCACAGCCACCTCCGCTGCTCTACAGCCACCATTTATTGGGGCTGACTCACACTCTGCTGGACATTTCATACATATTTTCTCATTTGCCCTCACAGGAGATTGAAAGGAAAGAGACTGAAGTGCATTTTAGATGAGGTAAGGGATTATTATATATTACCTAGCCCTCCTTTCTGGGACTAAGGCTTCTCCTATTACCCATTCTTTTTGGAGAAATGGAAGAAGTAATTTAACTTCTCAGACAGGTGTGCAGGTTCTGAGACTTTTTGTCATTCTGCTAGCATATCAGCTCTTCAGAGTGATCGATTAAAAAGCAATTGAGCTACAGGACCAATGGAGCAGGCTTCCTGAGTACAGACGAGGAAGGGGCCCATTCAATCACCCATCATATTAGAAATCAGAACAGATCCCGAGAAAAAAGCAATTAATATCTTAAAGGAAGAAGAAATATGGGATTCAGAGGCTTAATCCAATAATATTAGACCTAGAAAGTCTCTTAGCCGGCTGTTATTTTGCACCTCTCAATTAAGCCTCAAATTGTATGTTTTTATCTACTTTATTATGTACTGGATATTTTCAACAGTCCTTCTAATTAAAGAATCAGTTGAACCAGACAGAGTGCTCAGTTTAACTTGTAATATAAAAACTGTCTTATGAGGTCCTCCCTCCCCTTGCATTATATAAAATACATAAAAGATTACAATTCTTATTTGCACAAGGACAGTGAACAAATTTACACTACCTTGTTATTTTTTGCTCTCAGAATTTCATGTTAATAATTAAAAATATCTTTTTAAAAAATCTTGGCTATAGGTTAATAAAATTAATTAAAAAAGGTGTTGCTATAGAGGTAAATATAGTCTCTAGGATATAAAGAGTTGAAAAAATAATAAAACATTATCCATTCCCCCACTTTGTGAGAGCAAAGCTCAGGACCTTCAGCCTGAAAGTCTGGGAGAAGTTAAAAATTAGTCAGCCAAAACTACTATCATGGTCTTAAGTGGCTCACAGAGAACAGGAAAAGGGCTTTAAAAGCCGAGATACACAAGTGCAACTGATCTTACGAAAGGAAAAGAAAATAAATTGTATCAACGACAAAGCTGAGTGTTTGGTATTGATTCTGGGAAAGGCTCTAGCATAGGTTTTGAGTCCTGAGAAGACAGAATAGTATCAAGTATCTGATTGGTGATTGGTTTAACAAGCTATTAAGATCTCTTCTAAACCAGAAATTATAGGCCTATCAATCATAGTGACTAGTTTGGGTTCTCTGGATAAACATGTTCCTAGAATGAAGAAGAAAATTTATTAGATTAACATAGCTTAATAAAAACATCACATGATAGCAGTATAGCCTAGCGGTTAAGAGGGATTCCTCTAGATTTGATTAGACCTGCTTCTGTTCTTATTCCTGCTTCATAATCCTTTATCTAAAAATTTGAGGCCAGAGTTTGGAATTTACTCCTTTTTTAAACTTTAGAAGGGAACGTTATAGATGAGTATATACAGATGAATATTCTGTATATTATATTAATATTCCCAGAACCCAGTATTAAACACAGTGAAATGTCTGAATATTCATACTGTGTGGGAAAATATTTAAGTCAGATTTTAAAGGCATTATTTAATTTAAGTCAGATTTTGTCTCTGTAAATAAGGACTCATGTACCTATAGTTGTGTGACTTTAGATAAATTACTTAATTGCTATAGACAAGCTATTTAATTACTATGAGCTTTAGATTTCTCATCTTTAAAAAGCAGATAACAACAACTACCTCAAAGGATGCTGGTGATAATTCAATTAAAGAGTGTAGGTAAAACACTGGATAGAATATCGGGAATCAGCATGCCATCAAACTTTTTATTTGTTATTATTATTATTGTATTGTTATTCATTTTACAACCTTTGCTCTAAACCAGTGGATCTCAATACTAGCCACACACTAAAAACACAAGGGGATCTTAAAAAAACAAACAAACAAACAAAAAAACAACGCCTGGGTCCCACACCCTATCAATTGCACTGGCATCTCTATGTTTGCTGGTACGACCAAGACCATGGCAGTTCTAAACGCTCCCTAGGTGATTCTAATGTTCAGACACATTGAAAACCACTACTCCAAATATATGGTCACAGAGAATCCTGGCTGCTGCTGCTTTTTTTTTTTTTTTTTTTTGGCAGCATTTAATGGCTATTTCTGAACAAACTCATCAAAAAAGAGAATATCCAATTGTTGAATAAGACATGCCTACTGCTTTACATATGTAAATGATCTTTCCATTATAAATCTCTTAGATTAGTTCAGTGTGTATGGACTTAGTAGGTACTTTCTCACAGTGCAATTACTTTGAGGAAAACTGATAAATTATAGGTCTAGCCCCCCAAATATAAGAGACCAAGCCTTAGATCCAAACTGCACCAAATGTTAGGCTCCAGCAGAACACATCACCTTCCTTGTACCCTGTCTAGTGATTCAAATTCTACATCACACCTTCTATGATGAGACTGAATATTCAAACAGACCCCTCGGACCACAAGTGACAACAGAACTGTGACCCACAACTTCTGAAGCAACCAACTTGGGAAACCATACCACAACTCTGCAGCAACTTGCCCAGTACTATCAGAACTTGGTTAGAGGCCACCAGTCTCTATATTCTTGCCCTGGCTTCCAACTCAGGATCAAACAGAGAAAGCCATCTATGCTCCCCAAACCAATCACATAAGATGCCCCACTTCTCACCAGCCCACCTCAGCTTCCTCTGCCAACATCCTCCAATCACAGCATACCGGAAGCTTTCCTTTTCTCTTTTTTTTACCGTAATGCTGTCCCACTCCCCTCCTTACCCCTGAGTCTCCGCCAAATGCAAGTGACGGTGGCTGCTATAGAAAGCTCTGAATAGACAGCCTCTGTCTTTTCTAATAGGTGAGGTCTTCATTTACTTCCGGAGTTCAGTGGATGAGGAACATGAATGTTTGGAGCACAGCTCCATTTCCTGTTACATTTTCCCATATATTCACTTACTTTAACTGTTAATTTTGAAACTTTGCGTGGAAGTATAACATATACGCAGAAAAGGTCATATCTCATAAGTATAAAACTCGGTGAATTTTCAAAAACTAAACACATCTGTGTACTCAGCACCCAGGTGAAAAAACTCCATGTAACGAGCAGCTCCCAAAGACCCTCTCTGTGCTCCCTTCCAGGCACTACCGTCTCCCCCAAAAGGGTGACCTCAATGCTAACTGCTAATCCCACAGTGTAGTTTGGCCTCTTTTATATTTTATTGATACGGAATCAGAGAGTAGTATCCACCTGTGGTGTCTAGCTTCCTTCACTCAATGCTATGTTACAGTTTTGTCCTTATGGTTGCCTGTTTTCACTACCATGTGATAGTCCCATGTGATAAATGTACCACAATTTATGTTTCCATTTTACTATTGATGGACATTTGGGTTGCTTCTAGTTTAGTGCTATTAAAAATAGTCCTTCCACTATTTACAGTAGCCAAGACATGGAAACAACCTAAATGTCCCCCAACAGTTGAATGGATAAAGAAGATGTGGTGCATATATACAATGGAATACTACTTAGCCATTAAAAAGAATGAAATAATGCCATTTGCAGCAACATGGATGGACCTAGAGATTATCATACTTGGTGAAGTAAGTCAGAAAGAGAAAGACAAATACCATATGATATCACTTATAGGTGGAATCTAAAATAGGACACAAATTAACCTACTACAAAAGAAAAACAGATTCACAGATACACAGAACAGACTTGTGGTTACCAAGGGGGAGGGGAGTGGGGAGGGGAAGGGAAGGATTGGGAGTTTGGGATTAGCAAATACAAACTATTATACATAGGATGGATGAACAACGAGGTCCTACTGTAGAGCACAGGGAATTCAATATCCTGTGATAAACCATAATGGAAAAGAATATGAATAAGAATATATATATATGTATAAATGAGTCGGTTTGCTAGACAGCAGAAATTGAACACAGCATTGTAAATCAACTATACTTCAATAAAATTTATAAAAAATAGTGCTGCTATGAACATTCTAGTGCATGTCTTTTGGCAGCTTAGATATTTCTACTAGGAATGTATCTAAGAGTGGAACTGCAGGATCATAGTGTATACATATGTTTCACTTTGACAGATACAAAAATTTGTCTTTAAAAAAGAAATCATAGAAACCATGTACTGGCTCTCAATTAAAACTAAAGGAAGAAAGAAAAAAAAAAAAAAAAAAAAACTAAAGGAAGAAATTTAGTGTCCAAATAGTTACAACCCCAATCTTGTATTCTCTATCATGCTAATGTTACTTGAAAAGATTGCTTTCAAATTTTCTTACAAGAAAAGGAAAGAAGGAAGGAAGGAAGGAAGGAAAGGAAGGAAAGGAAGGAAGGAAGGAAGGAAGGAAGAGAGACATTATGCCAGTTTTACTTCTAGAAATATACAGACTAGCTTTTGTGAAATGTAATTTACATCTACTGGAAATATATATCCGAGAATACCAGTATATTGAAAAGCATCCTTGGCTTTCTTTCTATGTAGTATAAAAAGAGAAGAAGCTATTTGCATTTTGGGGAGGCTTAAAATTAAGCAGGACAAACTTTTCCCTTATATAAGCTACTTGAGGTAGGGACCAGGTCAAATTCATCTTTATATTCCTACATCTGTACCTCCGGTACATAGAAGGCTCTGGCTAAACGCTTATGGAATAAATGAATCCTCAAAAAGCCACATCAGCAAATGTTCCCCTTGAAATGTTCTTTTAATGAGGTGGTAGGGCACTTGATAAAATTAATTAAATCTGCCTCCCCAGCCGGCCTTTTGTTGTTTGTGCTTCAGGCCCTAGAGCACAGTGCCAAGACCCTGCAGACAGGTCATGCCCCTCTGTGGGAGGCTGGAAAGGACTTGAACCAAAAGAGGAAAAAAAGTAAATGTTTACATTTTACCCACTCTGCTTACACAGACTGCTCACCTATGCATTCGTGTAAGAACCCTCCAACCCTAAGCCCGGATGGAGACAGATTCCACTCAATGTCAATGTAGCTAGAATTGGGCACAAGAAGGGGAAATCAGAAATGCAAGTAAGCCACCAAACCTAGAAGGTTCAATTCATATTTGTTGCCACATTAACTGTGCTTATTAAATAACTGACATTTACCTTTTACATTTTCTAAGAGATGGTTAGGTCAAATTTCAGTGATATGTTTTGGGGAGAACCAAACAGACAGAACCCTGTAGCAAAGCACCTCAATTTTGTAAAACTGTAATATAATGTCACCAAAAAAAAAAAAAAATCACATTGTAAGGTAAACAGGTATCAGTATGCCAGGGAAAATATCATTGGTGTAATTAAAAAGAAACTGCTCTGAAGTTTATTATGTACTCTCGCCCTCCACCTCACCCTGTCCAAGTGGAAAGAACAAAAATAACAACATTAAAGGAACATTATCCCCCCAAATTCCACCACTTTAATTCAACAGATGTTTGCATTTTTTCCTAATTCTTGCACTCTTTGTTCAATTGTACAATAATAAATAATGGTATTCTAATAAATAATGGTAATCATGGTATGTATACACTTTCAAAATTTTACTTGACCCCATGACACACTATATTGAAACAAATGCTTCATAATATTTGTTTTTAAATTATAAAATACTCTACCCACTGGATAAATTAAAATTCTAAATATTCTATTATTATGTATAGACAATTGTTTACTATTCTATGTTTGTGGCTTTGTAGCTTTCCTACTCTATAAATTATTTTCTGAGGATATATACCCAGAAACGGGAGTATGAGGCCAAAGAGAATGCATGCACTTATTGTTTCCAAAATAATTTTGCCAGTATTACAAATTTAAATAGTCACAATATTAAAATTTAAAACTAACTAGCACCTCAAATTAGAATACCACCCTCATTTGGCCCATAATCACATCACATTGATAAGTGTCATCCATAACATAAAGATTTTTCATCTGGCTAATGCTTTCATAAAATGCTGCATATTTCAAAGTAACAAATGTTCCCTTCTTTGTGTTGCCAGCAAGTCAGAAAAATCCATCCATTTCCAACTGTAGACTGAGGTAAGATCTCCATGGGAGAAAAAGAATATACAAACTTTTATTGAAAACACATCATGTACCAAACCTTATGCTATAGAGCTATAGACTTTCTCATGTGTTATCTAAGACTGCAAAGCCTATAGTAATTGCTCTCATTTTCACAAAATTCAGGGTAAAGTACAGTCCATGTTGTTTCTACTATAACATCTGAAATATATAAGAAAAAAAACTAATAAACTAATATAGATGCTTCAGGATTGCTTTCAGGCAGAAATGCTGAAACATTTAAAACTGGGTAGATAATTTCTTACAACATGGAAGCAATTAACTGGTCATTGAGAAGACAACTTTTTCTTTCCTGACTTTGAGCTAATTATAGAAAAGAAACACTTCATAAAATTTATTTTAGATGAAAGAATTAATTCTAAAGCATCTTAGAACATTTCTATAATTTTCTTCAGGTGTTCACAAATATTTTTTTCACTTTTTAAGTTAGTTTATTGTTGAAAGCTAGTATCCATACAGAAAAGTGTATAAAGCATAATGATTTCAACAAGGAAGTACTCGTATAATGCATTCACATCAAAACAGAATTACCAGCATCTAAGAAATCTCCCTCGTGTTCTAACTTCTAAAACCAGAGATTACTTTTACCTTCACAGATACTTTTTTTTTTCACAGATACTTTTTAATCTAGCAAAGCTCTGATAAATTCTTTGTGACCTTTACTGAAGTACTCATTTAATTTCTGCTAGCTCTTCCATTTTTTCACTGAAAATGGAAGTTTATCCCATGAGATCAAGTAAAGCAGACCTGATGAAAATAGTAATATCAAATTGGCACGCATCGGGACAGCCTTTGAACGTCTGTCATTGGCACATACGATACATTGCAGGTTCTATTTTTCCTTTCCACTCTTACAACCACATCAAAACCGAAAAGATTATGTTTCACTAAAACAACTCACAGATAGTAGTAATATTTGCATAACATGATTTATTCCTGCTTAGTTCACTACCATCTGTTTTCATATTTTAAGTAGAAAGATTTATATATAAAACAAGCTTACATAACTTTTCACATTCTATTTTAGAGAGCAATTGGCCCAAATCTAGATTATTTTTTCTATGTATATATAGTCATTTCCAAAAGGTAAGACACAAACTCTCCAGGTCAATATTTTTTTCAGTATAAATAATTTAAAGTCTTACTACACTGTGAAAAGAAAAACTGCTTGTTCCATTTATAATAAATTATTAATTGAAATATGCATTAAGATATATAATGCATATATTAAGATGGTATATTAAGATATATGATGGATATATTAAGATATATGATGAATATATTAAGATGTCTCCTGATATCAACCTCTTGAACCCTTATGCAAAACATAAAACTGAACATAGGAGAAAAAACTTCAAAAATTTACTTTCCTTAATGTTTATTTTCTCTGAAATGGTGCAAGATGCCTCTCCTAATCAAAACTAAGTAGGATTATATGAGAAACTAGATAATTCTTTTAATTAAAATGTTAAGATTTAATTACCAAAAGCATATACATAGGCTGTTTCACATCCTACTATTTTACTACGTTTGAAGTGTTAAATAATATATAGTTAACAGATTCATCATATGAGACATACTTTTTTAAATTACCTTATTAATATATCTGAACTAAAATATCACAGAAGGTAGGGTAAGGAATATAATTATTCAAATATTTTATTCACATAAGCATGAACATTTATCTCTTCATGTAAAACATTAGGTATTTGGCCACATGTTAATTAAATATATGTTCAGTGAACTTATGTCTTTATTATTCATCAAACTATTTTATGAGTTTTGAAGCTATAGTTTTTGAATTTTCAAGAATTAATTTTTTTAGAAAAAAGTAGTTATTCTTCAATCTTGAGAATTTACGTTATTTCACCACAAGGGGGCCATAATTATCTTCTTTGAATTTTTTAGACAAGCCAGTTAGCAGGGAAAACTGAAAATGGAGTCAAACAATAAATAAAAATTAAGTAGTTAACATAAGGAAACGTTTACTAACGTAAAAGTCTGATTTTTGAAAGTAAAAATGAATATGAATTACCTTGGTTTGTCCCATACATGCTATATATTTGAAGAGAGAAACTTTTTTTTCCTACTTTTCTCTCCAAAACAGGCATATCCTTGTGCCTCTGGGCTCATAATAGACTTTCACACAGAATCAGTGTTAAATATGATGGCTTATGAGAATTACCAATAAAGCTGTTACTATTCAAGTGCTGCAACATATCACGTGACAAATATTAACCTCTGTCCAATGTCTAACCCAGTGACCAGAGGTGAAACTTGAGAATGAGTAAAATTACCAAAACATGTTCACCAGGCTAAACTATCAAACTAAAAGATGAAAGTGACATCTAACAACAGTACACTTTAATTCTGTTCCTCTTCCTTTTAATTACAATTACTTACAAAACAGGTGGACTGGTAAGCTATATAAACCAACTAAACATTTTGCTCAAATATTCTCTGTGGTGTAATTAGCAAAAATCAACTCCTCTCTGCAGATAAAAACGTTATAATGCTTGTCTCCTGAAAGAAACAGTCCAACCAGTCCTAATGTAAAGTGCAACTAAACCAGTTATCCTTTAATCCTTTAGTTGGTGCCTGAGGACATGTTATCCAGCACACCCACCAAAGGCAAAGGCACTTTCATTTGAGAGGAGGGGAAGCTTCCTTCAGTGCACCGGCAGCATTATGAATTCACTATATCCAATTATCCTTTTAATTGCCAGTAACTCATTCCATTCTCACACATCACTTTAAATTCTGTTAAACCAGAGAAATGAAGTGATGGTGATGATGATGTTGATGATGGTGATGACACTAACAGCTGGAATAACCAAAGATTAATCATAAGAATACTGATAAAAGATCTGATGACTCTTCTACTTTTATCTTTTATATTCATTCTCATGATTTCATCATGTCTGGATTTTCCATATTTTTTACTAGATTTTGCCTAAGATGCCAAGGAACACTACCTAATTACCCTGATGGCTGGACTTTTAGCTTTGGAGCTATGGGGTCATGACAAGCCAATGGGCCACAGTTAAGGAGACAAGGATGTCCTGGATGTTTCCTAAAATGTCACTGTACATGAGGCCCAATGATGTCTCTGTACTAACGAGCGGATATTTCCACGACTCATTTCCCTCATCTCTCTAATCGAGATATACTCACCACCTGCCCTACTGATGACTGACCATGTGCTAGGAACTGTATAAGAACTTTCCACGAATGAACCCTCCTAACCCTCCCAATAACCCATGTGAAAGGCCAAGAAGGGAACAGAAATGAGCAGGCTAACAACGTATGACAACACTCTCAGTTGTGTAGCACCATCCTAACAAAAAGACACCTGTTTCTTAAGGAAAATCAAGATTTGAGAAGAAAAATGCAGCACAGAGAGAAAAGGCCTCTCTAGAAACTCCGCTGTTACTAGGTAAATCACAAACATGGAAAGTGAAAACCAACTTCCTAGGCAAGAATGTTATTTCTAAGCAAATTTTCAGGGGCTTTGGATCCATTCCGAAGCACAGACTCATTCCTCTCAAATGGAAAATAGAGCCAAGTGTCATTCCAAGAGCCAACCTGCATTATAAACAGTGCAGATCAATAGTGTACTTGGCATCTGTATGCCAAACTGGTAGGTGCTCCAGGCATGCATAACTAACGTACAGTCTTACTTGTTTTTCAAAAGACCTTCAACAAGTTGCACTTGACATTCACAAAAGAGCACATTCTCTGTGATAATGCTATTTCTCTCTTTAGTTTTAAATTAAATGTGACATTCATAACGTAATCTCTACACTAACCAATTGTATATCAGAAAAACTTGACTCTGAGTAAGCCATTTTCTTCACTGATTTAAGTTAGAAAAAGGAATTCAAACAAAGCGATAAGAAGACTTTGTCTGTTTATATTTAGTAGTGTTTCTTATACTGGGCTTTTTCGAAAAGTATCCAACTTGACGATATAACAAAATTAGAAGAAAAATGTTACTATTTTTAAGTTCTATTTGACTCATATGATCTTAACAATATTTCCTCACTTATAGCAGAGTTCCATGCCATAAAACTAATTTACCATCTACTGCAGGTGATTTTTATTCTAAATTCTAAAATTTTTTATTGAAGAGGGAAATAAAATAATGAATAATCCAATTAGCTAGACCTTGTGAAAGGAAATCTGTTTCCTCAGCAATGGTGGAATCTACTTACATTTCTAACTGGATATTTTAATACAATTATAAATAAAAATTTTCTTTATTTTAATGGGTCCACCTAAATCATATACTAGCACCTGTAAAAATAAAAATTATCACACTAATTCTACAACACTGTGCTTATTATGAACATATTTTAAAGTGTCTTTTTCTAATAGCTGAATACTATTATCCAACACTTTTACAAATTATGTAAAAACTTAGAACCAGAGTGTTCTAAATCCTAAAAACAAGATTTTCAAGTATCTTCCTACTAATAAAACTCAAAATATTGATACTAAAAATAATTCCTCCCCTTTGTATTTTTTTAAAATGTGGGGTATTGTCAGGAACTAAACAGAAAATCTAATAACTAGAACTTCTAAAGCTAGCTCAGGGAGTAAATACTCAATGCCAGATATCAGAGTTATATGTGTTTTTGGCAAAACGTCATACATATACACACAAACATATCCTTCTGTCTTGTTTTTTAGATTTTTTTTTTTTTCTATCTTCTGCTATTTTTTTCTACTGGGACTATCAGGTATGAATAGGTTGTGTTAAACCCTACTTATTTAAGTACTTTTAATTTTACAACCAAATCGTGAACAATTATTAACCTCATTTTAACATTCTGATCTCCTAATGGAAGTACTTTCCGTAGCCAAAGTAACTGGTCCAATTGGTGGCTTACTTAGAAACTGGAGATGTCAATTTAAAAAATAAGGAAGCATGCTTAGAATGATGTAAGCATTACACATTATTACTTTTACTCACAGGTATTTACTGTTATACAGTAATATTTTTTCACACACTATCTTCTACATAATCTGACTTCATCCTCTCAACCACCCTACATTTTAAAGTAGGTACTATCTTCTTTTGTAGATAAGGAAATTGAAATCATACAACAAATTCATACTGGAGACAAGAGCAGGATTCAGTGTTGTCCGTTTTCAAGTCCAGCATTCAACCACTATCTAACATGTGTTTTACAGAACCTGTATTTGCTTTTCTTTTAATTTATTTATTTATTTTTGGCTGCTCTGGGTCTTCGTTGCTGTGCACAGGCTTTCTCTCGTTGTGGTGAGCGGGGGCTACTCTTCCTTGTAGTGCGCAGGCTTCTCAAATGCGGTGGCTTCTCTTGTTGCGGAGCACGGGCTCTTGGCGCACGGGCTTCAGTAGTTGTGGCTCGCAGGCTCTAGAGAGCAGGCTCAAGTTGCGGCACACGGGCTTAGTTGCTCCGTGGCATGTGGGATCTTCCCAGACCAGGGATTGAACTCTTGTTCCCTGCATTGGCAGATGGACTTTTTTTTCTTTTTAAACAAAGAAGGGTTTTATTTATTTATTCATTCATTCATTCATTCATTCTTGGCTGTGTTGGGTCTTCGTTTCTGTGCGAGGGCTCTCTCCAGTTGCGGCGAAAGGGGGCCACTCTTCATCGCCGTGCGCGAGCCTCTCACTGTCGCGGCCTCTCCCGTTGCGGAGCACAGGCTCCAGAGGCGCAGGCTCAGTAGCCGTGGCTCACGGGCCCAGTTGCTCCGCGGCATGTGGGATCCTCCCAGACCAGGGCTCGAACCCGCGTCACCTGCATCGGCAGGCAGACTCCCAACCACCGCGCCACCAGGGAAGCCCCTCTCTTTTTTTTTTTTTAATTTACTTTATTTTATTTTTGGCTGCATTGGGTCTTCATTGCTGCGTGCGGGCTTTCTCTAGTTGCAGCAAGCCGGGGCTACTCTTCGTTGCAGTGTGAGGGCTTCTCGTTGCGGTGGCTTCTCTTGCTGCGGAGCACACACTCTAGGCATGTGGGCTTCAGTAGTTGCAGCACGCAGGCTCAGTAGTTGTGGCGCACGGGCTTAGCTGCTCTGCAGCGTGTGGGATCTTCCCGGACCAGGGCTCGAAGCCATATCCCCTGCATTGGCAGGCAGATTCTTAACCACTGCGCCATCAGGGAAATCCCAGAACCTATATTTTCTTGTGTTCCTCACTGGCAAGCAGACTTATGCTAACCTTTTGAATAAGTTCTTATTTTGACACCACAATTTACTTAAATCCAATCTAAAAGGAGAGCAGAAAAATTACATCACACCAGTAGTCATTTCCACACATATGCTGAAGTTATTAATCAGTCACATCAGCAATGGTTGGAAGCAGATCACGTCTTTTTTTTCTTCCAGTTTTACTGAGATATAATTGACATACAGCGCTGTGTAAGTTTAAAAGGTACAACATGACTTGACTTAAATACATCGTGAAATGATTACCACACTAAGTTTAGTGACTATCCATCATTTCATACAGATACGAAATTAAAGAAATAGAAAAGGTACATTTTCCTTGTGATGAGAACCCTTAGGATTTACTCTTTAACAGCAGTGTTAATTATATTTATCATGTTGTACATTATATCCCTAGTACTTATTTACCTTATAACTGGGAGTGTTTACCTTTTGCCAGCCTCCATCCAATTCCCTCTCCTTCCTCCATCTGCCTCTGGTAACCACAAATCTGATCTCTTTTTCTATGAGTTTGTTTGTTTGTTTTGAAGTACAACTGACCTACAACACTATGTTAGTTCTTGTTATACAACATAGTAATTTGATATTTCTGTACATTTCAAAATGATTGCCACATTAAGTCTAGTTATATCATCATACAAAGACATTACATAGTTACTGACTATATTCCCCACACTGTACATATCATAGCCATGACTCATGTATTTTGCAACTGGAAGTCTGTACCTCTTAATCTCCCTTATCTAGTTATTCCCTCCACCTCCTCCCCTCTAGCAACTACCTGTTTGTTCTTTGTATCTATTACTCTGTTTCTATTGCTTGATCTTTGTTTTGTTTTTTAGATTCCACATATAAATGAAATTATACAGTATTTCACTTATCAGTCTGACTTATTTCACTTAGCATAATGCCCTCTAGGTTCATTTATGCCGTTGCAAATGGCAAGATTTTATTCTTTTGTTATGGCTGAGAAATATTCCATTGCATATATATACCAAACCTTCTTTTTCCATTTGTCTATTGATGGGCACTAAGGTTGCTTCTATATCTATCTTGGCTATTGTGAATAATGCTGAAATGAACATAGGGGTGCATATATCTTTTCTAATTTGCGTTTTTATTTTCATCAAATAAATACCCAGGAGCACAATTACTGAATCATATGGTAGTTCTGTTTTTAACTTTTTGAGGAACCTTCATACCGTTTCCCACAGTGGCTGCACCAATTTAGCTTCCCACCAACAGTGCATGAGGTTTCCTTTTCTCCACATCCTCTCCAATACTTGTTATTTCTTGTCTTTTTAATAACAGACATTCTGACAGGTGTGAGGTGGTATCTCACTGTGGTTTTAATTTTCATTTCTCTGATGATTACTGATGTTGAGTAAGCAGATCACGTCCTAACAGAAACCTGCAAAGACCAAGGTCACTGGACTTGAAAATACCCAAGTATGCTAAGCCTTCGAAACTAACATGGGCTACAGGCCAGCACCGAGCTAAAACCATCAGGAGTTCATGAACATATAACTAGAGGCCAGGTGTGAACACATCAGTGCTGACTCTAAGGGTGATATCCAAAATCTTTGCAAACTTTTCTTACTAGCAAAGTATAGTGGAGTCTGTCCCATAACAGAGCTCTCAGTATTTGTGGATTAGGAAAATAAATAACAGCAAAACCTGCTAGAAAATCAGTAATTCCACTGAAATGATTTCCTTTATTATTTATCATTATTTATCTATAGTGAACATGAGGTACCTCTGAGGGTCCAAAGTTCATAGGCACACGACACTTTCACACATATTTCACTTTTTCTATAGCGTATCTTTTATAAACTGCTGGTCTCTAGGAATATGATGTATAATTTTAAAACACCCATTAGGTATAAACCAATGAAACTCTCTATTAAGCTTAATTTAATTGAAAAAATATGTGGAAGGCAAATTGAGGAAAGGTCTTCAATAAGTCCAAACACAGCTAAAGATCAACTCTAACAACCTCAGGGAGGGGGACTATGAATCATTTTTACACTTGTCTGCCAGAAAATGCCTATGGGGAAGGCCCATGTCACAGCCTCTTCATAGTCTCAGATCCCAACACAGAGCCCAGAAAATTATAGGAACTTGAATTCAGTTGATCAAATAAACTGCCAACTTTCAACACAGACCCAGCGGCCACGGTCCGTAACAGTGAAATTTCTTGTTAATGAGCAGTCTTCTGGCCTCTGGCCTTAACCCTTTCTAGGAGGTCTCCTGCACTCCTGGAGTAAGTATTTTTAAAAACTAACATGATCCACTTAAAGTCCCTGTATAGCCACATGTCATTTTCAAGAAAAATTCCAAATTCTTTAATATAACATTCTGTGTGGCTACCAAAAGGACAGAAGACAAATTAAGTTCTCTCTACTGTGCAGTTTCTCTAGTCCAATCAACTTACTTTTTTGTTGTTATTGCCAAGCATGTTTCTCATTCAGCATTGCCCAAGTCAGGTAGTAGCAGTCCCTTTGTTACTCCTAGCCCCCCACAGGTAAACAGCCCTTCCTCTGTGCTTCCCAGAACCATGAATCTAATTCTAACAGCCATGGTCAAGACAAATGCTTACACCTCCATTTGCCAAAGAGTCTC
Source organism: Lagenorhynchus albirostris (assembly GCF_949774975.1). Lineage (NCBI taxonomy): Eukaryota > Metazoa > Chordata > Mammalia > Artiodactyla > Delphinidae > Lagenorhynchus > Lagenorhynchus albirostris. The sequence continues at coordinate 80,925,817 of NC_083102.1, read as the reverse complement.
TGAGTTCCTTAAGAGGCACAACCTAGACTTAGGTATGTTTGTAACTTCACTGCTATCACTGTGCCTGCCACACGACACACACTCATTAAATGTTTGCTGAACAGAAAACTGTCACTGCTTAATACCACACGTGTAGTTGACTCTGATGGATCTGTCTTTGCGGATAGACTACATGTTGCTTGAGAACAAACATGGCAACTGAATTTATTCATCTTATTATTCTCAAAACTCATTACAATATCTGACACAAACTACATGTGGAAGAACCCTTTGTTGAATGAAAAAAAAATTAATGAGTAGACGAATGATGTACTAGGATAAGGACATTTTGAGGTAAGTAAAATACTACTAAGTAATATAGTCTTAGGAGGCCCCTTATAATATTAGGAGCCAATACATTAAACCGATGAAAAGGGAATAGCAACCCGACAGAAGCTCTAGTAACCTATGCTTATTTTTACAACAGTATTTTAGTCAAATCCATCTCTTTTCTCCTTTTTCTCTCATTTCTTTAAAAGCAACAGAATATTAATTTAGAAATACTATTGTGTCAGGAAAATAAAAGACATTAAAGAGCATGCTGCTAGTAGAGACCTAAATCTTATTCCCTCTAAATACCAGTAACTTAGCCAAATGAAGCTATATATGTGGGCCAAATGTGATAAATTTTAGAGTATGCTGTAAAAAAAACATCAGGCCTATATAAAGATACCATAAGGGAACTAAAATTTTAGCTCCACTCAGTCATGATTCAATGGACTAATCATTTTAAAATATTCAGTAAGCACCACCCCTTCCACAAAACAAATCAAACAGAAAAAACCCCACTGCTATAGGGATACTTCCCTTGTTTCCTCCAAGTTTCTCCTCATTAGTAATTATAGGAGTAGCAGCTAAAAATAATTGTGTTATCTGATAGATTTCTTCTAGCAAATTAATTTTGCTCTTTAAGGCACATTTATGTAGCTACAAAGCCTTTCACTACACAAAAAAGACAAAAATTAATTTCCCAATATCCATTATAAAGATATCAAAACCTACATTTTTTTAACATCTTTATTGGAGTATAATTGCTTTACAATGGTGTGTTAGTTTCTGCTTTATAACAAAGTGAATCAGCTATACATATACATATATCCCCATATCCCCTCCCTCTTGCGTCTCCCTCCCACCCTCCCTATCCCACCCCTCTAGGTGGTCACAAAGCACGGAGCTGCTCTCCCTGTGCTATGCGGCTGCTTCCCACTAGCTATCTATTCTACATTTTAAACCTATATTGTTAAAGCCAGTGCCAGACTTTTTCCACAGGGTAGAAGTAAGTCTAAATTATTTGCCTCTTTTAAAAATTATGTTAGAAGCCGACTGCATTTTCCTGCCTAGTAAATTACTTTGTCGAAGGCAAGGAAGACCTACTGTAAGTATTTAGCCTATCCACAAGGTCGACTTGAACTTGTCTATGCGCTTATGATGCGTAAACTCTTTTTTTTTTTTTTTTTTTTTTACGGTACGCAGGCCTCTCACTCTTGCGCGCTCTCCCGTTGCGGAGCACAGGCTCCTGACGCGCAGGCTCAGCGGCCATGGCTCACGGGCCCAGCCGCTCCGCGGCATGTGGGATCTTCCCGGACCGCGGCACGAACCCGTGTCCCCTGCATCAGCAGGCGGACTCTCAACCACTGCGCCACCAGGGAAGCCCCTAAACTCTTGTATCACTCAGACAAATTAATTAATGTCGATGAGGCTGTTTCCTCTCTATAAAACTATAATAACATCACTGACATCATAAGTTTACTGTGGTTATTAAATTAAATGGAATCTCTAAAACAGCAGGTTCTCAATATATGTTATATTCCTTCACCTTCTCCATCTCCTAATTTACTATAAACTTCAAGAGAATTCAAATTTCATTCCTGAGCTAATAATCCCATTTTACATTTTGGATTTAAATCTATAACTGAGTTTAGAAAAATATTAGCCTTTTATGAGAAAATGTAACATAAAATGGGCTTTAAAATCTCAAAGTTGAGCGGCAACTCTAACTGTACTACTGACCTGGCAGTGTCAATGCGTCAAAGAATTCTTACAAACCATGTATCTTTCATTTCCTATTGCTTTATATGTTAATTAATTCATCAATTAATGTAATAATTTGTTCTATAAATACATAAAGTACTTTTCCTTAAATTTTACCTAAAAGGCACCTTTAAAGTGTCGTTATAGAATTATTTAAAGATTAGAGCTGAACTAAGAGTATGCAAACCTAAGGTCTAAAGCACTCCTTAAAACATCTTTAATTTGGTTGCAGGCTCTCAGTATTCCAATTCTACCAGTTGTATAGTAGGACTGATGTAACTCGAATATAAACTGAAAATAATTTTTCAGATTTTTTCAGTAGTTATTAACCCAATTATGAATCAGACACCTCGGTAAGCTTTATTAATGGTTTAGATTAATAGATGTTTACTTATTAAAGATAAAACTATGTTTCTGGAGCTCAACATTTAACCTAAATACTTTTTTTTCTATATTTTGCTCTCAACACTATGAAGTAGCTTCAGAGAGAATCATGCTAATCTAGACTATATTTTGCATTAATTCAGGGATATCTGGAGTTCCAGTGAATTGCTGGAACCTACTTAAGGTCAGACAGCTGAAGACAAGCCAATACCCCACAATGCAATTTCAACCATCCGGGAATACTCACTTCATCTCTGTGGGATCAATTTGGAGACTCATGACAGAAGTGGTCCCAAGAGGTTTACTTATACTGTCACCATGTCACCTTTCAGATGTTAATCTCCTAATCATTCTGGAATGTTTGGGGGTGGGGAGGGGGTAATGTGTGTGTGTGTGTGTGTGTGTGTGTGTGTGTGTGTGTGTGTGTATGAATGGAAGGAGAGGTGGGAGGAGACTAGGTCAGAAGGGATAATGCTGGGCCCAGGCACACATATGTGGAAATAATTTCTATGTTTAGTGTTAATATGGTTATATCAACAGTATGAACTTATATACAGTGGCAAGCTTCCAGAGGGAAAGAAATAAAATAAATAAATATAGTGTCAAGCTAATAGCAGAAATATATGCTACTATCTTTAATTCCTCTAGGAGTAAAATTGCCTCACTATTCATAGTATTGGTCTACTGAAAACCTTAGTACAGGAAAAAATATAATGTCCTAGGCTATAAGAGCAGGATTATGATGGTACCTCCTCAAGTACATTTAATCATTCAGATGTAAGCTTTGAAAATCATTCTCCAAAACTCTTCAATTACTTCACCTTCATAAAGAAGATAAAATCTATCATCAAAAGTTTGCTATGAGGTTTGAATAAGAAAAAAAAAAGGTGATAATGTCTCTTATAATGCATGAGCTAGGGATTAATTACGGATTAATTAACATTATGTGAATCTAAATATCCTTGAAGTAACAGTAAATGAATTTTATTTCCAAGAATAAGAAATAATATCAGAGAGTAGCATGCAATACACTAGACTAAAATAATGAGTGATAACAAATGTTTTACTCAATTATCTAACCTACCTGAGACATTATTATCTTTAAACACAGCTAACAGCAGACATACCTACCAGAAGCAATTCTCATGATGTGAGAGTGAACATGTTATTTGTATCATATTCAAATTCACTACAAATATTTCACTCTTCTGTTAGACAAAGAATTTTATTTTGGGATTTAAACTAATTTATACTCATTCCTCCTAGTAAGAATTTTTTAGGTTGAATCTTTTTAAATAAAGTCCAGTTTTTCACACTCATACGCTAACTGACATTATGTTTTTTATAGTAGTAATCACTGAAAGAACATGGCTCTGTCAAATGCAAAAGATCTTATTCAGCAAATCAAATAACACGGAAGAGATTTTCATTATATAAACTATAAAATTTTCCTTCGCCAAATGAACTCACTGCATTATTTTATTTTATTTTTTTGCTTCATTTGTTTGTTTTGTATTATACACATCCACACATTCCAAATCAATTTTTTGAGTCAGGCTCATACTGAATTTATTGAAGAAAAAAAGTATTTTGCAAAAGCAGGGAAAACGTATTTTGCTCACATTTTATTAAAATTAAGAGTGTGCCTTAAAATCATATTTAGTGTCACAGTTAAGAAATAGTTCAGGAGCTTCCCTGGTGGCGCAGTGGTTGGGAGTCCGCCTGCCGATGCAGGGGACACGGGTTCGTGCCCCGGTCCGAGAAGATCCCACATGCCGCGGAGCGACTGGGCCCGTGAGCCATGGCCGCTGAGCCTGCGCGTCCGGAGCCTGTGCTCCGGGGCAGGGAGAGGCCGCGACGGTGAGAGGCCCGTGTACCGCAAAAAAAAAAAAAAAAAAAAAAAAAGAAATAGATCATCATACCATGAAAGTCAATCTTCTTTTAAAATCACAAATCAAATGTTCAAGAAAATCTTTCAAGCACTGAAAAGTTGTATATTTAACTCTGGTTAGGATACCAAAACATTTTGTTACATGCTAAATAGATATTTGTGCTCCCAATATCTATTTAAGTTCTGTAGCGAGACATTTTAAACTGTGCTGCTCTGATATTTTGCTTTATAATGAAAGCAAACCTTTAAATATGGTGTACAGAACTAAACTGTTTACCTCTTTTTTATTTCAAGTCTTCCCCATCTTTCACCTCCCTCCACCAGAACACCTTCCACAGCACCATTAAAGGACAAGTTTTATGTATAATACATTTTTCCAAAGAGAAGAATCCTGGCTGATTTTAGTTACAGATCATTTAAAACTTCAATTCTACAGTGGATTCCATGCCTTGCAAGCATTTTTTTAAAGATAGCTTGACATATAATTGGTTCATCTTTTCCTGAAATGGGGAAACAAAATTCCCAATTAGAACAGATAAGATATCCGAATATTTATTTGTTATTGTCAGTTATTATTATCAAAGTATTATTAAAATAGGCAACTGTTACTGAGTAGGGGTTACCTGCCAAGCAATATGGCGTATTACATACATTATCTCTTCCAACCCCCACAACAAACCCAGGAGCAAGGTGTCGTGATCCCCCTTTGGAGGTGAGAAGGCTGAGGTAGCAAGAGGCCATGTCTCTAACCCACTCTTACCCTGTACACTGCATGGGTGCAGCCAGAAGGAAACCCACATAGTAGGACTCTAGATCCCCACACCTTAATCTTTATTCTATATAGCCTCCAATAGTGAAATCACAGAATTATTTACGTTTTCGCTCTAGCTTTTGAGTTTTTAGAAGTATGACTTAAGGTTCTTGTATTTAAATGTCAAAATTCCCATTTTCAAAGGTGACCAGAAACCTCATGCTGGCTTCATAAAGGGAATAAAGACAAAAGACTTTTAAGAATTTTCTGGGCTGAGCTCACCGTTCTTCAACAGACTAATTTAGAGGTATAAAGCCTTTCATATTTCACCTTGATTTGTATCTTTAAATGAGAGGGAAAAGAGTTTTCATTCATTAATTAATGTGCACAATAATGAGATAATTTGTGTGTTTTATAATTTTTTCAAAGGCATTGAGCTCCTCAAGGGAGAACATTTCATAGAAACAAAGTGCACTCTTGTTATTAAAATTACCATTTTTATCTCAATGGGTAAATACTTATGTGTATTCATTTATTAGGATTTTAATCAGCTCTAAGTTCAAATCCTTCATGCCACTAAGGGATGAGGTATCCAAAGCTGCATACAAATCCTTTTATTTATCAAAGAGGTTTCTATAATCCCATAAGACAAAAAAGAAAGTGAGCTTGAGGAAGAAAGCAATCTAAAATAACTATTAATCATAATTGCATTTAAAAATGGCCTTTACATTTTCTTAGGGGCAAATCGGATGTTTAGGTTTACTTTTAGAAAGTTTTCTACAGTAGACCACCAGCCCTAACCTATGTTAAACTGAATCAAGTAATAACTACTAAGAGATGAGCTTAAAGCCCGTGTGGAAATAACACAACATGGCCAAATGCCTGCACATCAGTTGAAATAAAAAGAAAGTGAAATTAAACAAGAAAAAAAAAGGAATAAAACACAGAATGATTATAATTAGAGGAAATTAATAGCCAGAAAGCAAGGTCACACAAAGGAAAATTATTCTCAACAGGAAGAAAGTTCTTCATTACTTAAGAATTCTTGATGCAGCGTCCTCTTTCAAAGTTTCTCTATGGATAGTAACTTTAATTTTGTTTTTAAGTATCACCACATCTTTTATCGTATTTGATCTTTACAAGTTTATTGTGAGCAGCTTTCCTATGTTTCCCTGTATCATAAATGAGTAACTTACTTTTATAAAATCTCACATGGGCAAATGGATGGTAGAAACACAACTGGTAATTATTCACCTTATTAATTTAATGTTTTTGTAGTACACTTAGTTTAAAAATGTGTTTGTGTGTGTGTTAAAACTGAGGTTTGATTATTGTCATTATGTACCTATTCCTTTATGTAAGATTTTCCATGGGTCTTTCTCTTCAAAGCTTAGGAATGGATCTGCAAAATTTGATAGATAAATCTGGGGGCAAAATTATGCAGCTAAATTTACATGACAGAGAAACGTAAAGGGCAATCAGAAACAAATAAATAAAGGTAATGAAAATGCAATGCTAGGCATTAGAAAATATTAATTTACACACACAATTTGTACATGGGTATGGATAACATGTATTTCTTTTTTTTTTTTTTTTTTTTTTTTTTTTTTTTTTTTTTTTTGGCGGTACGTGGGCCTCTCACTGTTGCGGCCTCTCCCTTTGCGGAGCACAGGCTCCAGATGCGCAGGCTCAGCGGCCATGGCTCACGGGCCCAGCCGCTCCGCGGCATATGGGATCTTCCCGGACCGGGGCACGAACCCACGTCCCCTGCATCGGCAGGCGGACTCTCAACCACTGTGCCACTAGGGAAGCCCACATGTATTTCTTAAATTAAGTGACTTGCTAAGCCACAGGAGGCAAAGCAGTATTCCAAAAGTAGCTTGAAAGGTGTCAAGGGTAGGACTGCTAGGTCACAAATACAGATCATGAATGTTCTACAAATTTCATCTTCAGTAAGGTGCATATATTGACAGCTTGATAAAGTATACCCTAGAGGTCTGTTTTAAAGTGTAGCTAAAAGATGAAGACACTAAAGCCTTTCAAAAATCAAAATATTTTCCTAACAGTCCTAACTTTCCGACTTTAACACATACGAACACAATTACTAGTATTATTTTAAATGTATAATTTTAACTATATTCCACTACCACAGACAATGGCGATGTGCTTTCCATCAGCATCATATGAATTATACATGAGAAAAAAATCTTTGATCATTAATGTCTCTCATACTTCGGAAAAGTGTAATAAAATTGAAAATGTAGCCAATGGCTCAGTGCTGATTTTCCAACAAAGCTTAAAGCATCCTCCAGCATGTCCACTTAAATCCAGGAAGCAGCACTGATACCAACAAGAACTATAATATGTCCCCTGGGCAGCAAGTCCATGGCCAATCTTACGCCGGCCATGGAACATTAATATTTCATAGTATTAACGATAACTGTCTCACTCCAAGCACCTTCGTCACAGGTGAGACAAAATTCTCCAAATCCTCTTGAGCTTACAGCCTGCTCAGCTCTGCACTGATGCAAAATTTGGTTTTGTCTTGAATAAACCCCTGGATAATTATCTATTCATGCAAAAGTCTCCACGACACAACTGAACTCTTCGTTTTGGTATTTCCCAAGATGGAAGAAAACTCTAGTAATAGAATAACTAAACACTATATACAGTAAGATTGGTGAGGATATTTGTTTTATAAATAAAATGGAACACCAAATTTTGCAAGAAAGCCAAGCATTCTTAAACATTCAGTAATTCAAAATGTTGCAACTTCTTTGTCTAGCTACACACACACACACTCTCTCTCTCTCTCTCTCTCTCCCCGCCTCTCTCTCACTTTAGACAACCCTTTAGTTAGTTTTGTAAAGTTCACTTTAAATAAAATGCTGTCAAGTCTTCATTTTCAAGGAGGAGAAACTGAGAACACTACAGAGTAAAACACATGTTGGTGGTTAGTTATAAAAGCCCTGATACTTCACTTTCTTGCATAGCATAAGCTAGAGGTTTATACTTAAACATCCCTTCTACGATAGTTTACAGTTTATAAGCATGTTACTTACTACTATATGTGTTCAAATATGCGTGTATATAAATTTGTGGCCTCAGCTCATTAAAGGTCAGGTGTTATCTTGTTTGTGTGTATTGGATCCTCTGCATTCAGGGTAAACTTACTTCAGGCTATCACAGGAGTCACATCCCTTCAAAGCCCTAAGCCTCTGCATCCAAGAACCCTGATCAATCATTACATTTTTCAAAAACAACAAAAAATACTTATTTTCTAAGTGCTTCATGCTCATTGTAGAAAAAAAAACTAGAAAATACTGATAAGCAAAAAAAGCAAATACTCTACAGCCCACTCAGTTAATATCGTAAAGTATATCTGACACCTATATATACTTTCATATTTTATGCATATGTAGAGATATTAATATACACATTTTACATATATTTGTCACATTAAAAATATACTTGTGTAACCTGTTCTTGCTCACCTGATAGTAGAATACGAATATGTTTTCAGATCAATAAACAAATATCTGGTACTATAAACATGTGTCATTTTTAATTTAGCAATCTACTATTATTTGATAACAAAACATGCAAGAAACATTACAGAACTTTCTCAGCATTCCAAGAGAAGCATTTTATTTTAAAAAGTACTTTGTTAGTATTGTTGAGACAAAGTCTCTGCTTTAAGCCCTGTCTGATCTGTGTGTGTGCGTGTGTGTGTGTGTGTGTGTGTGTGTGTGCGCGCGCGCACACGCACGCGTTAGCAGGATGTGGAGAATGCTGGTGGGGGGAGGAGTGCTGAGAGAAGGGACTTTATTCTTTGATCAGCTGACAAAATGATTGAGATATCTGTGCAAGCTCCTCCAATCACCAGTTGCTTCGTAAAAGTGTTTTAAACATATTTTGGGGAATATTCAGACACTTTTGATCTTTATGAAAAGGGCAAACCATCTTTGCCTGGTTATACAGACCCACAGTGCTGGGGCAGAGGGAGGTGAGATTCTGGGGCCCTTTTGGCTTAATTCTGTTAGTTCTATTTATCAATATACTCTACACTCCCACCCCCTCCCCACTGCCACCCGACAAATACACACACGCACACAGACACATTCCCGCTGAGAGCACACGAGGCACAGAAGACTCCCACTCCTAGGGTCTTGTTCCTGATCCCTTGGACCATCGCTTATCAACCAAAGCAACCCGCTTTGAAAAGAAGGGAAGCTGGATGGAGCACGAGTATAAGTTTTAGGACTGCTATCCCTATTAGTTGCTTTCTCCTCTTTTATGTCTCTTTGGAACTTTAAACTAAGGATCTGGCATGAAGAAATAACATTTCAGTAACTGATATGGAATGGAACCATACCAATCCTTTTCAAGCCAATTCGAATGCGTAATTCAAAGTGAAAGGACCAAACTCTTCTCACAGGGCCATTTAGCTCTGCCCTAAAACACATCCAATCATGTATTGCTGGACTTGCTGGTACTTTGTCATGGAAACAAAGGCTTTGCTTGATTTGATGGTACCATGTTGACAAAACCGGTTTTTTTTTAATATTAACTATAAGGAGATAGCCCCCATGATCATTTTCATCTAGTCTGTAAGATTTCCTTCGGATAAATTAAGTTTTAGCATTATAAATTCATTATTCAGTAATCCTAAAATTTGGAGAGAGAGAAATATTCTACAAATAACAATCTGAACTCTATGCAATAGGGGCGGGGGGAGAGAGAGAGAGAGAGAAGCCCTAAGCTCTTCAAACATAGACTTCAATATCTGATAAGAAGAATCCCAGCTATTCCTGTTTCAGAGAAATGAAACTAGGAAGTAAAACACACATGTGTGAAAAGGCCCATGTATAAGGAACAGGCACTCCACACCTTATACTGCAACCAAGTTAACAACTTTAACACGCTGAGCAGGCCAAACAAAGGATATTTGGAGATATTCGCAGGCCTGTTTTAGATTCCAAGCTGCCATAGGTCATGACTATGTGTATTAATAATAACAATAACCATAATAAAATGACAATGATAAAGTACTTCATGCATAAAGTTAACAATGCTCTCTCAGCAGTCAGGCATTTACTTTGACTGTTTTTTTCCAAAATTGCTGGCAGATTTCCATGGACTATACATGCCTCCACGAGAGTTCTCTTATGTCCCTCCTTTTAAAAGGCATAATTGGGGACAGGGCAATTCTGGTGACTTGATAAGAGAAGGAAGCTCTCTCGCCCACACAGGAACGAAACCCAGGTGTGACCCTATTTGAGTTGTGCTGTTTATTTTCCCAAGCACTTTGCTCTCACAATCATTTAAAACAGGATTTTGATAATTATGAAAATGTAAAAGATAAAATTAGAATCCATGTTTTCTTATTCACAGGCTAATACTTCAAATAACCAAGTGATTTGTTTTCCAAGAGTTGAAAGTGAAAGTTCACACTGTGAACCCAAGTTAGTAATATCATTTTTGCACCTGATGTCATTTGAAAGATAATTACTTTTAACAGTTTCATATAGAGGGCAGAATATCATCAGAATGAAGCTACATCTCAATTATAAAAAAACAATTGACATAGTCTATCAAAACTCTGCTATAGTTCTATCAGGATGAAGGGACAGTTCTTTGGACACAGTAATGAAAAAAAATATCAATCCTAAAGATGTTCTAGTAAGAAAGAGGCCAAATTATCCCATTAAAATTCAACTTAGAGTCTTTCCACTTTCCAAGGTGTCCTAGGAAAACAGAGGAGGAATACCATAATCAGTAGATGCAACAGGGGTAAGTAAAAGATACTGAGAAATACTTCAAAGAGACAGTGTCTTAGTCCATTCTGGCTGCTGTAAGAAAATACCATCAACTGGTGGCTTACAAACAACAAACCTTTATTTATCACACTTCTGGAAGACGAGAAGTCTAAGATCATGGCTCCTGGCAGATCTGGTGTCTGGTGAGGGCCCTCAAGGGTCGTCTGTTCATTGTAACTTCACATGGCAGGAGGGGCAGGAGAGCTCTCTTGAGCCTTTTGTATAAGGGCACTAATCCCATCCATGAGGGTTCCACCTCATAGGGAGGTTCAACTCCCCACTCTCCCTGCCTATACCATCACATTAGGCATCAGGTTTCAACATATGAATCTGGGGGGCACACAAGCATTCAGACCATAGCAGACAGTTTTCCTAGAGTTGAGTCCTGAAGAATAAATGGTAGTCAGGCACTGAAGAAGCACGATTATATGAAGGATTTTAGGTAAAGGGACTTAAAGGAAAAAAAGAATTTCATAGAATTAAGATTATGGGACAATCTGGAAATTCTTCACAGGATCATGTGGCTGGGTTAAAGAGTATAGCAGGGAAGAGCCTGGAGATGAGGCTGAAAAAGGTATGAAACAACCAAATCATGAAAGACTTATTTTGCCACATTAAAAAAGAAAAGAAAAAAAAAAAAAAAAAAAAAAAGAAAAGACACGACCTGGTCTCTGACCTCCTCCCTGTGTTGGTGTTATCTTCAGCACATGATCTTCAGCTATGCCAACCTCATGGTTGCAAAATGGCTGAGAATTGCTGAAATCATCCTTATTTTTATCCAGTGGAAGAACGTGGGTCATATTCTCAAAACTATCAAACAATATTCCTAATCCTAACTATTAGAACACTCCATAATCAAGGGCAGATCTTGTGCTGATTGGCACAGGCAGATTTTATCTCCAATCCTGAACCGAGATGGCTTACACCAATCAAAATCCACTCCTAAGTGATGGGTTCTGGGCCTGGAATCAGTCCTACCTAAATCTTATGACTGATACCATAGGAGAACTTTGAGAAGGGAGAAAATAGGAAATGAACTGTGAGTAGACAACTAGCAAAACAGTCTCTATACCTCCCCTGCAATTGCTCTGCATTTTAAAGAAGCTTGATATAATTATCAGGGAAAAAAAAATCAAAACCACAATGAGTTACCACCTCACACCTGTCAGAATGGCTATCACCAAAAAGAATACAAATAACAAATGTTGGCAAGGTTGTGGAGAAAAGGGAACCCTTGTACACTGTTGGTGGGAATATAAATTGGTGCAGTCACTGTAGAAAACAGTATGGAGGTTTCTAAAAAAACTAAAAATATAACTACCATATGACCTAGCAATTCCTCCTGGGTATATATTTGAAAAAAATAAAAACATTAATTCAAAAGATATATGAACCCCAATGTTCATAGCAGCATTATTTACAATTGTCAAGATATGGAAGCAACCTAAGTGTCCGTCGACAGATGAATGGATAAAGAAGATGGATACTATGTGAATAGTATTTCACATAATGAAATACTATTCAGTCATAAAAAAGAACGAAATTTTGCCATTTGCAGCAACATGGATGGACTTGGAAGCATTATGCTAAGTGAAATAAGTCAGAGAGAGAAAGACAAATGCTGTATGACATCACTTATATGTGGAATCTAAAAAATACAACAAACTAGTGAATATAACAAAAAAGAAGCAGCCTCACAGATACAGAGAACAAACTAGTGGCTACCAGTGGGGATGGGGGAGGGGCACTACAGGGGTGGAAGGCACAAACTACTAGGTGTACTGTACAACATGGGGAATGTAGCCAATATTTTGTAATAACTGTAAATGGAAAGTAATCTTTAAAAACTGTATAAACTTTTTAAAAATTATTAATAAAGAAGCTTGATAATATTATGTAGAGGACAGAGTTGGCCCTATATAAATGAGTTTTAGAATGGGAAAGTGTTTTGTTTCTTAAACACCATATAAATAAGAACTTATCATTTCCTAATGATATGTACTGAAGATTATTCTCCTTTTTACTTCACCACATAACTTAGGATATACAAGGCAATTCTTAAGGACCCACAGTTAGTAGCATCACTTATCTTCCCTCTGAGGGTGATCACTATTACAGGAGGAGTCTAAGCTTCAATTGTTCTTGATTAAGCAACTAATTTATGTGGAACCGATCTCAAATTTTAATGAATATCAATTTCTTACCACTTTAGTTTAATGTATATTTAGCCTGCTGCTTTCAGTATGCAGCATTCTCCTAAGAAATTAAATATTGGCTCTTTTGTGTGTTCTTGTTCCTCTTAAAAAAGATTTATGGGGGCTTCCCTGGTGGCGCAGTGGTTGAGAGTCCGCCTGCCGATGCAGGGGACACGGGTTCATGCCCCGGTCCGGGAAGATCCCACATGCCGCGGAGCGGCTGGGCCCGTGAGCCATGGCCGCTGGGCCTGTGCATCCGGAGCCTGTGCTCCGCAACGGGAGAGGCCACGTCAGTGAGAGGCCCACGTATCGCAAAAAAAATTAAAAAAATAAAAAATAAAAAAAAAGATTTATGGTTTACTAGTAATTTCAAGTACCTGCCATTTGAAATTTTGTTTTCCATCACTATCAGTTTTTCCAAAGGCTATCAGCAACCAAAAATCACTTAAACATTTTACCACAGGAACACCTCAGGATTTGATTTGTATAATTTTTAGTAATCTTTTTCCAGATATTTTCAAATGTTAAGAGAGTCAGTTTTACATATTTATCTATGTATTTAAATAAATGAAGCCAGGAACAATAAGTCATAAGAAAAATAACAAGTCAGTCTATCTCTATCTGAATTCAAAACTCTTCATTAAAGCAGACGTAATAAAGAATGTTGATCTCTAATAACTCCCCCGCATCGCCCATCTCTCAATGCCAAGATGTAACAAGAAGTTACTAAACAGTATTAAAATACCACTTGCCTCTGCCACCCGCATAATTTCTTTATTTTTAAAGGGCTCATGTAATGGTCAGTATACTAGCTCCTAAAACAGGCCGCTATTGTGATATTGGAAAACAAAGAGATTTTAAATCTTGCGCTAAGAACAATACTTTTGGGGTACTGGAAATTGTCCATATCTTGAGAGGAGTCAGGGTTACATTACAGTAACCATCAGTCAACTCATAGTCTTTCTCTTTCTGACTTACTTCATTCACTCTGTATGACAGACTCTAGGTCTATCCAACTCATTACAAATAGCTCAGTTTTGTTTCTTTTTATGGCTGAGTAATATTCCATTGTATATATGTGCCGTATGCTAACACATATATATGGAATTTAAGAAAAAAAAATGTCATGAAGAACCTAGGGGTAAGACAAGAATAAAGACACAGACCTACTAGAGAATGGACTTGAGGATATGGGGAGGGGGAAGGGTAAGCTGTGACAAAGCGCGAGAGTGGCATGGACATATATACACTACCAAACGTAAGGTAGATAGCTAGTGGGAAGCAGCCGCATAGCACAGGGAGATCAGTTCGGTGCTTTGTGACCGCCTGGAGGGGTGGGATAGGGAGGGTGGGAGGGAGGGAGACACAAGAGGGAAGAGATATGGGAACATATGTATATGTATAACTGATTCACTTTGGCATAAAGCAGAAACTAACACACCATTGTAAAGCAATTATACTCCAATAAAGATGTAAAAAAAAAACCTCATAGTTTCACATAAGACTTGAGCATTTCACTGTATATAAACTGTACCTCAAATTAAATATATAAATACACACATATATGAAATAATCCCCAAAAGTACAATATATTATCATTGTGATGATGCAATTGGATCCTTATAAAGCAATCACTCACTCCATTAGCTACCCCCATGAAGAGGTATGGGTGTGAAAGGACTGAGCTCTAATGTACGTTTCCATTTCCTTTCGGGTATGTAAGTGATTTAACGCAGTTATGCTCCTTGTTCTTTTTATGTTCAGAAACATATATTAAAAATATTTTTCCAGACTTTTGTATGCCATACGTTAGATTGATTACAATAACTCCCAGGAATTCCCTGGTGGTCCAGTGGTTAGGACTCTGTGCTTTCACTGCCAGGGGCACGGGTTCGATCCCTGGTTGGGGAACTAAGATCGTGCAGGCCGTGCATCACGGCCAAAAAAATAAAATAACTCCCCAGATAATTAGGAAATGTCAAGTAGTCCATCAGTGGTCAGCTTGGAGGGAACAGGAGATGGGATGCAAACCTGGATCTGCCTGATGCCAATGCCTAGTTTCCTAAGGACTTTTAACATTTTTTGTCAGTGTTTTGTCAACATTTTTTATCAGTTGTAGAAATACAAAGGATGTGAGTGATAAAGTCTAGCAAATAATTACTTAATTTCTATGATTTATTTATTTTTCATTACCTGAAGTTATGTCCTTTAAAATATAAGTGCATCAAATTTTTTATCTGTTATCTACTAGAGTTCACTTGTTAGACTTTACACTAATGACTATTTTCTAAATATGTTCTACCCTATTCTTATTTGTACTCTAAAATGAGGATGTGAGTAAGCTTTGGGATAGGCAAAATAGACTGTATACTATAATTTTGATAAACTTCCCTCCTTTGCAATAATAATAATAGTTAGCATTTGTTTGAGCATTGATGATACGCCAAGCATTTTGCTAATTGCTTTCTGTAGTCCTTGCAGTTATACTCCGAGCTAGTTATTTCTGTAGCATTCATTTTCCAATCAGGAAAGTTAAGCACAGAGAGTTTACGCAAGTTGCTTATTAGTAATAGCTGGTAAGTAGTAGAGCCAGGATTTGAAAACTGGCAGGGCTGCTTGGCCTTATCACAACTACATTAGCCCTACTCCCTGTCTTAATTAAACATGCCTTTGCTCACTCATTAAATATACATTTACTGAATGTCCTCTGTATTCATCAATGGAGATACTGAGTTCCTGGACTCAAGGAGTTACAAAATGGGAAGCGTCAGAGCACTACAAAATGTCACTGCAGTGTGTTAAGAGGTAAGTTGCTTAAGAAAAAACACTCAACCAAGAGACAAACTACGGAAAGTAGAGAGAATGAGTTGCGGGACATATCAGGGAGACTATAATCTAGAAAGGTTTTGTGAAGAAACTCACATTTAAGGATAAGAAATTCACCTGTTGAATAAAATGAAGGGTGTTCAAAGGTCAGGACACAGCGTGTCAGCATTCAGGGAAACAAAGTGTGAGTGGCCCTAGAGAAGGGAGAGAGGAACAGCTGGGGAAACAGGGGCTGTGCTGGAACACAGGCTCAGTCTGAATTTGAAAAAAATGTGAATTATATCCTGAACGGGATGAGACATGAGTATGGGATTTGGGGTAGGGAAATAAAATTTTTGAATCTGAAAAAAGATGACTGGCAGTAATGTGGAAAATGAACTGAATCAAAGGGCAGTGGGGATCTAAAGCAAGAGGACAGTTAGAAACACAGGTCAGAAACGATAAAGGTGTGAACTGAGGTAGGGATGATCATCAGGGCAAGACTTCTTTTTTTTTTTTTTTGCGGTACGCAGGCCTCTCACTGTTGGGGCCTCTCCCGTTGGCTCATGGGCCTAGCCACTCCACGGCACATGGGATCTTCCCGGACCGGGGCACGAACCCGTGTCCCCTGCATCGTCAGGCGGACTCTCAACCACTGCGCCACCAGGGAAGCCCAGGGCAAGACTTCTTAAACGTGCTTGAAAAGGGGGATCCTCAAAGAGAGAGAGGAACTTTGTAAATACGGTACTGTATATTTCACGTATAATGTCCAAGAATATTAGTCAAGGACATAATGACAAAAATTATTGGCTCTGGAAGATGATTTCGCTTTATAAAAAAATCTGACAGGTATCAATAAATATTTTAATACACAAAATGAAGACAACCAGAAAACATCTGGTAAGACATACAATATTGGCATACAAAAGAAATGTGCATTAATGCTGTTAATGATATTTCATATTAAATCCTTTTCTGGTATTTTTCATTTAATAAATTCCACGGTCCCACATAATGTATTTTTATCATATGATTTTTTTTTTGAAATATCTTTTTTTGAAGATTTATTATTTATTTATTTATATTTGCCTGCGACACGTGGGATCTTCGTTCCCTGACCAGGGATCGAACCCACGTCCCCTGCATTGTAAGGCAGATTCTTTACCACTGGACCACCAGGGAAGTCCCTATCATATGATTTTTATACCAGAAATAAAATATACTTACTGTTTATTCTCCAGACACTTGCAAGGTTTTACAGCAAATTCCCTGAAGCTATTGAACCTTGAATTTAGTATGTTCTCATATGGCTAAGAAACATGAGGTCAAAATATTTTTTTAAGTGGCAGGTTTTTTGCAAAGTAACGCTCTTCTTCCCTGACAATTCAATTTGATGAGTAGCTTCACCCTTCCCCTGATCTGTGCTTGGGGAGTGTTTTTATTCTGACTTAAAAATAAAATGACATCAAAAATTGATGCCACCAACAGATTATTCATCTAATCTTTATTTTAATTTACCAATAAGGAAATTCTAATTATATTTTTGCTTTGCTACATACTAAATGGGGGCTATAAAAAAGTGAATTATATACCAGTAAGGACTTAAAAAGATCACATCCTCCTTCCTCTCACCTTTTTCCAACTCTAGAATTCAGTTTGGTTAGTTCTTATTCTGTCCTTCCAAAAATGAATATAAAACAAACAAAACAAATTAGCATTCAGCATAAATCCCTTGGATATCCTGTGTTTTCCTGAAATATGCTTAATAGGAGGAAAAGTGTAGTACAATTTGAAGGTAATTATAAGAAAAAGGAGCCATAAATGGTTACTTATTTTCATGTATATATATATTTTTTACTGGTTTACTTTTCTTTAATTTTTCATTTGTTCTCCTATGATTCTTGTTTATAATTCTTTGTGTGCCTTTTTGGTAGAGACTCCTTGTGGTGGAAGGAAGGATATGTTTAAGACCTAGCTATAAAGCAGCATTTATGTCTCTTTAGGTTGTATGGTCTCTTTTTGCCCAAATAAGCATATCACTCTCTGAGTTAGCATTGTAAGGTCAGTCCTACGTTTTGAAACAATAATGATCAGAAGCATGACATTTTATGAGGCATTGTTGATATATATAATGTTACGCTTCTCATTCATTTCGTTGCTAGCATATACAGGAAGAGTCTACAGGCTCAGGCTGTGAGAAAAACTGACCTCAAAAGACCTCATAGGATAAAGTTCATGACCTTGTTTAAATTTACCACATTCCAGAATCAGGCTTTCAGCTTTAGAGATTTAGAATCCCGTTTTCATCAGTACCCTTGAAGTAGATCCATCTCTCAGGTGAAGATGTACAATTTCTCTATTTATTGCATTTAGAAAAAATCCAAACTCACTGATCTACAAGGTTGTATTTAGGCTTATCTATCCCTACCTCTATTAGCCTTCTTTATATACTAAAACTCTGGTCTGCTCAGAACATATGGTTTTCTCTGCTCGGAAAACTGTTCTCTCACTTGCTAAATAAGTGCTCTGAGCCTTTAGTTCCTTTCAAAAGTCACCTACAGACTCCACCCCCCAAACTACTACTTTCCTCCCTCCCTAGTTATTCTGTATTATATCATCATGTTAGTTTCCTTTACTGTATTTTTCTCAGTGTGAATGTATCTTGTCTATCTCACCAGTCCAGAATATAGGGTTTCAGAGAATAAGCAGCTTACCTATTTATTCACTGATTTATCCTGATTACAAAATACAGCTGACTCCATTAGCAGACTCCTGATAAACATTTCATGAAGGAAAGAATTAACTTGGTTCATAAGACTGTGGTATAATACAAAATTGTCAATTACTTATAAGAAATATCATTTTCTGGATTACTATAGTTGACATAACCTATACATTAATCTCCCTGCTGGCAAAACTTCTTGAAAAGCCAAATGATACATAGCTTTTGATAATGTGATAAGAATGAGGGGCCTTAGATGAATAAAATAGTTAATGGGAATGATTAGAATAGACTGATGCATCTAGGGATAATCTCACCAATGGTACCTAAATGTCAATGACCAATGGCTAAATGTCTCCCTCTAGAGGTAACATTTGGTCACTGAAAAGGTTTTCTCTATGATCTTCCTTCTTTCTTTACTTGAACTACTACTGACCAACTAACTGCCTAACTTATTTAGTAAGTTAGTTAACTAACTAAGTACTCTTATTTTTTAAATAAGTGAATACATTCAGTCAAGTTATGAAAACATTCTGGATTCTGGATTCCTAAGACTCATGTTTCAGCCCTCCAATATGTGTCTGTGTATAGCAATTAAAATTTGACTATCAAATTCTGATCTTCTTTCTAAGTTGTGGGATGTCTCAACTCTAGCTTCCAAGTACTGACAAGAATATATAAAAGTATAAATTTATTCTTATCTTCTATAATTCACTGTGTGTATTTTCTAATATATTTTGCTAAAAAATCGCATTAAGTTTAGCCATAGAGTAACTGATTTCATAGAGCATGTAATCATTGTATGCATTTATAGAAACAGGAAAATACAGACATATGTTAATATTTTATACATCGAAAAGAGAATAAAGATTAGTGGTATAGAATTATGAGAACTGCTTTTAAAGTACATTTGAATCTTTCAATATGAGTTTATTGTCCTATTTAGAAAACCTTAATTAGTTAGAACCTAGGAAGAAGACCATTAATCAAGCCATCCATTAAAAGATACTATGATGTGGACTTATATACACTACCAAATGTAAAATAGATAGCTAGTGGGAAGCAGGCCCATAGTATGGGGAGATCAGCTCGGTGCTTTGTGACCAGCTAGAGGGGTGGGATAGGGAGGGTGGGAGGGAGACACAAGAGGGAGGAGGTATGGGGATATATGTATATGTATAGCTGATTCACTTTGTTATACAGCAGAAACTAACACACCAATGTAAAGCAATTATACTCCAAAAAAGAAGTTAAAAAATAAAACCTAAAAAAAGAAGATACTATGATAATATTATTGTGACAAAAGCACAAAGAACAGAAATAACCTGAATCTCTAAGTCACTTAAAATTTGAAGCAAAAAATTTAAATAAGACATATTTCATAAAAGAATATCTTACTTACTTAGTACATGCTCTGATAACACTACCATCATTGGAAATAATACACATATCACAAGTTTCAAAAATTTAAAAACCTTACCCACAGTAAGTGCTGAGAATTCATTAGGGATGATATCAACAATGAAGGTGGTAGCAACAAATCTAACTTTGGAAGTATTTTGTTAGTATTTCCCAATACTAACCAGATTATAGTATACTGTCTTTGTTATTTATATTTCTGTTAAGTTTTAATACTTTTCGTTACAAAGAAAAATAAAATTTCAGTGAGTTTCAGTCAAAAACATAGTTTATCTTCCCTCCTTTAATGACACTCAGTATGGTATCTTACATATGACATTTTAGTTGAGCAAATCAGGTCTCATCGGCTCTGCTCATCGAAGGGACTGGCACAGAATAGGAGACAGGATTCTGGCCCTAAGCCCACAGCAGTCTATATTTTACCACCAGTCATATATATTACCCCTATCTTGACACCGAAAACACACACTCAGTGCCAGTCATCTATATTCAGGGAAAAGACATATGCATCTCGGGATAATTTCCATTTACAACTGGCAACGCAATCCACTGAATTAAATCGCATTCCCTGTTTTGATTCAAAGCCAATGTAGTGATGCCTAAAATCTAAATACAGGCACTGAACTGCAACAATGAGCTCACAATAAAGAAATGAAGGAAGGAATTAATGAGAGTAAAAATTCTACACTCCAGAACTACGTAAACGCTAAAACAGATAGTCAGAATAGAATAACATAAACATGTCCTTCCTCCTTTTATGTGTTATAAGATCCTCTCTTCTATGAAATTCAGTTGGTGAGATATGGTAGTTGTTAGTAATCTAGACTAATTCTCACATTTAAAAGAATATACTGGTCTGTGAAATCTAAAAATCTGGAAAGCTCTGGTAAAATGTGGCTATAAAGTAAAGGAGAGAAGAAACATTTTAATTAAAGAGAACACAGAGTTTAAGAATATTTGTTTTGTTTGTAGATTTATCTTATAAAGATGGGAGAGATTAGAGCACGCATAAATTTACAAGCTTTGAGCCAGGAGCTAGCAAAATGGAAGAGATTGAAAATAAAGTAGGAACATGGACTGTTGGTGGAGGGAGACCCCCATGTTGGGAGAGATGGGGGCAAATATTTTTAAAAACAGGCCATACCGAGGAGGAGTTGAAGGAAGGCAGTCAAAAGGTACAAACTCCCAGTTATAAGATAAATAAGTACTAGGGATGCAATGTACAATGTGATAAATATAATGAACACCTCTGTATGTTATTTATGAGAGTTAAGAGAGTAAATCCTAAGAGTTCTCATCACAAGGAAAATAATTTTTTTCTATTTTAAAAATTTTGTATCTATATGAGAAGATGGATGTTCACTAAACTTATTGTAATAATCATTTGATGATGTGTATAAGTCAAATCATTATGCTGTACACCTTAAACTTATACAGCGATGTATGTCAACTATATTTCAATAAAACTGGAAGAAAAAAAATAAACAGAAAAAAATCATAAAAAAAAAACAGGCCATACCATTAACTTCTAGTACAGGAAAGGACATGTTTCTGGGACTGGATGGAAAGAGGTACAAGTGGAGATAAAGTTTGAAGATATTAGAGCTGAAAGAAGGAAGCCTACCCACCACTCTCACAACTAAAGTAAATCAAATGTTCTCCATTCTAAAGAGTATATACTCACAATGACTTTTTCCCCCTCCCATATCCTTCAGAGATTACAGTTTTGCAGTCAGATTCACTTAGTTCCTCCACTTCTCTACAGGGAGAAGAAGAAAAAATAATGCCTTTGTGAGTTTCATCCAAGGAAATAGTTTCCTGGTCAATCTGAAAGCATGTAAGACCGTCCAGTACAATGGGCAACAAAGGCTGTCAAAGGACAAAAATTCCTTAAGGAATTTCTCCTCTTGAGCATTCCTGGCAGACACGCTATTTGAGCCCTCCAGCTTTATGCAAACTTTACTGAGTCAGCAGGGTTTATAGAACTAAGGTTCCCAATTCATAACCACTACTGCTCTGACAAACAATGAATTTCTAGTTTAAAACCTGGAGTATCACTCGAAACAATTTCAGATGACAAGATAACATATAACACCAAGAAAGCTCCCATGGAGGTATTTAAATATTAATCACACCCCTATCTTCCAAACACGGTGTTCTCTTTTCGCTCAACATCAAATCATTCATCTGAACTAACAGGAACACACAAGCCAATACTTTTGAAAGTGTGTTTCCTGCTTATAATAATTACTTAAGAAAATAAAATCCTATATCTTATCCCTGAATAAACACTGGGTAGATAGGCAGATGACGATGCAGATCTACGTATAGATGAGCCAGATATAGAAGAGTAGAAGGATGGATGGATGGATAGACAGATGTGCACATACACATGCTTGGAGTATTGTAGGCTCTTTGCGGATCCTGGCATCTTCTATCCAAGAAAGGACCGTTATGTCTGGCCTCAACCCAAACAATTTAGGTGATGATAAGGTTAAAATACAAAATGCAGTTTTAAAATTTTACTTTAAATTATAGATATCTCAGTATCCTTTCATATGCACATATACAACATTCATATCACATTTGTTGTTTGGATTATATGTAAGTAATCTAAATCCTTAATGTGAACCTCTTTATAATATTTCTATGATACACTATTGAGTTATTTATGTCATAAGCCTAAATTTGAATGTGAATTATTCAGTCACTGAGCTTAACTGAAGGCCTCTTCTGCTAATTACTACCATAGTCTCCCAATCTTGTGAGGTGGGTATCAATGTCCCTCCATTAGAAACGAAAACAAGCAGGGACTGAAATAGCAGAACACTCTACAAATTTTGAGATTCCAAGGATCCTCTGGATATACTTACATTTTGATTGTCAAACATCTAATGAATATCATTTGAATAACTATTCAGAGATTTTTAGGAACTTTTTACAACATAAGAAATAAAACTCATCCTTTCCCATAAAGGTCTATTGGAGGATAACATAGTTGTTAGCAGAACATATCTGAGAACCATTCAGCTGATAATGTTAGTTCCAAGGGAGAATAACTTCTAGAGGCGTGTTGTTTGGTTTGATTGGTCATTAAGGGTTAAAAGATAATGAGAACTCTTTGACTGAGTACTTATTAAGTACATACTAATTTCAGTCCTAAATGCTAAAGGGGTTATAAAGTAAGTAGAAAGCCATAAGCATAACTATCCAGGAACACTGATAATGGAAGGCTAAATAACTGAAAAATAGGCTTGCCATGGGTCACATGCTCATGCAGGTGGGAAGCGAGGACCAGGGCTCTTCACAAGGCCCTTTCTCTCCATATACTGTGGTGGTTAAGAGCCTAGGCTCTGGAGCCCTATTGCTTGGTTTGACTACTAACTCAACCACTTATTAGCTTTGCTACCTTGAGCTACTTTCTTATTCTCTGTCTACTTTGTTTTTTGGTCCATAAAAAATATAGAGAGAGAGATACAGACATATACACATATGTAATATGCAAAATTTTTCACAATGGTATATTACACACATACATATGATATCATTTGGATATATATGAAACACTGGACTACACAAACGTAAATCGCTTTCCTAAATGTAGGACTTTACCCATGTCTTTTATATATCCAAGGGTCTAATGAGTCTAAGAGGAAAGATATATAAAGTACGTCCAAAGTTTACTGGATCATGGCCCTCTTTTTATAGACTGCCTCTCTGAACCTGGGTGCTACAGAACACGTTTGGGCAAACCCTGCACTGCATCATTACCTTTCCTCTCCTTAGCAGTACGTATGGCTCTAAAATTTTCACTATGTGTAGACTTCTCAGACTACTCTTTTCCTTTTTTCTCACATGACCGAGTGTGACTGAGGCCAACGGAAAGTGTATCCCTTTGCATTGGTATTTCCATTCTAATAAGCCTTCCTTAGGCTGATGAAGTCTCCTTTCAGGTACGAATCAATGAGGGGATAAGAATTGGTGAAAGGAGCGTTGTCTCCTAAGCACTCCTGATATCACATCATAAAGGTAGTCACTCCATCTACATGTAAGGATGGTATTCTACTTAATCATTTCTAACCAAATATAAGCTATCTTATCACGGAGAATATAAGCACTTGTATAAGGAGAAGACGTTAGAAATAGATACAACATTTTCATTGTAAGTGAAAAAAATGAGGTAAATGATTTTTTGGTGTTGGTGAAGCCCGGTATGTCACTGGTACTCTTCTTTCAATGACCTTGGCATTAAAAGTGTTAAAGTAGATTAAACCCCCTTTGTTAATGACTTATTTGGAGGTAATGTCAATTTCAAATGCTAGTGAGGAAGTGGACCAACCTGCCCTTTCTTCTGAAAATGACAACGTATGTGATGTTTCCGTGCTGACAAATAACAAAGAGTAGTAAGTTTTTCATTATTATTATTGTTGTTATGCTATTGCTATTATTATTTTATCATGTAATCCACTGACCTACAAGAAAAAATCTGCTGAAGGCGATTCAAAATCTCACATAAAAGAGAGAACACAAGAAGAGGGAGAGATGTGTTACTCTTTTACATATATACATCAACATGCTGGGGAAATCATCATGCTTTGGTCATTTAGCTCCAGACAAATAGGGAGAACTTTAGCCTAAACTTAAATGATTAAACCTGAATGGTGTTATCTTTATAACACTGATACTGACTCAAAAACAGACATACAAACAAACAAAAAAACGGTCTGGTATTTTTCCTTAAAAAAAAAAAATCAGAAGATTGACCCTAACCACAGAATTAACTCTGCAATTAGAAATGAGTATGACATAAGAAATATTAGATAAAAGTGATTATTTCAATAGAGCATTAATACATTCTGCTTAGAGATGTCTTAAAAAGAGACATTAAAAATGAAAATAAACATATGAGTATATTTAATATTTTTCAGTTTTAGTGCTATTAAAACTATTATCAATCGTTGTGGGCCATTTCTCATGAAAAGGAAGAAAAAAACCAGGAAAGCAAAGGTATGTTTGATTTTCCTCTAAATGGTGTGAATAAATCTACATGGGTATGGTAAACAAAAAAGAGAGGCTTGCTTCAATCTCTGTGCAAAATGAAACATATCACAATATGCTGTTTTTCCCCCAAGACCAGGATAAAGCTATAAAGAAACACATCATATGGGAATTTTTTTCTCTCTGTTAATTTGGAGAATATTCTAGTTTAACATTATTATGTAGGCTCTCACTGTTTTGAAAAATTGCATTAGGCCCATAAACTCATTCTAATTGGCAGATTTTTAAAAAATGATGTTTATGTTTACAGATCCTAATGCTTTTGAGAAAACAGACACCCATTTCCATTTCTTTGCTTCTCAACATGTCGTGCTGGTGACAGATGTTTCTGAACTGTTTCAATGTCCCTGTCCAAATATAAAATACACACTTAATGATACCCATGTGTGTGTATTTATAGTTCCAGTCATATATTTATATATCTACAAAAAATTGTTCCCCTTGGTAATTATATTTCTATTCAATATTAATGAACAGTTGGCCAAGAAACATCTTGTATGTATATATGCACACACAAAAGATGTTTTTGTACATTATAATGATTATAGATACACAGGTTTGCTTCAGTGTAAACGGCCACAATCTTTTATTTTTTTTCTTTCTTTTAAAAGCTTCAACTTCATATGCTTATTTTCAGGGCATACAATATCATTTACTGTGAGTAAAAGAAATGCAGCTTAGTGTCAGCTCTGCTGTCTTTGACTAATCTGCAAGCCACCCACTTTAATGGCTCTTCATAAATAATTCAAATTTTAATTATGCTACCAGCCTCTGACCTGAAGAGAAATGAAGAAAGAAAAGGAAAAGAATGGACAAGGGAAAGCATATCAGTTGAATCAAATTTTGCCTCCAGTAAATGACTTGATATCTCAAAGCTCAATTTTCTTACTCACCATGCACCTGCTTCCTCATCTAAGATTTTGAAAATAAAATTAGAGTCATCCAAGATACACCAATGATGACAGAGCCACTCACTCTAAAAAGAGGCATTCTTGCGCTTACTTTAAAGACCTTTCTCTCTATATATCTATCACATGTGTATACACACACACACACACACACACACACACACACACACACACACACACACACATATATATATCTAGAGATCAAAATATATATCTATATTACAGCAGCCTCTCCCAGTTAGGTATCTCCTCCATTTCCAATTTCAGTCTCTCTCTTCTCTCCTGAAAATCCAGCGGGGTTCATCCTATTGCCAGGCATGTCCCTATCACTGCAGTGACACATCTGATCTCTGTTATATTTAAAAAGGGAGACATAAGTCTTCTTCCAAACCCAGGTCTTGTAAGTTATTGTTGGAGGGATCGCTGCCAAATTAATGGCTGGCTGAATAGACTTAGGAAGATCTAACTGCATCTGTCGCCTGGAAAGCTGGCCAAGGTAGATCTCACAGGCGATAGATACATGGCTCAATGATCTCCTCCCATCTAAAAACATCTTTTAATTGCATCAGGTCTCACAATACACAGTTGAGCATCTGCTCATTAGAAGCAAAGTGCTATTTCTCAAATTGAAATGCTAAATTTCACTGTACAATTTTTTTCTAAATACTGCCTTACACTTTTCCTAAAGCGAGGCAAACCGAGCCATATTTAATCTAAGATCTCTGGGGCCATACCTAACCCATGCATATTAATAATTTATTTTTTCATTTTTTGATGTCTGTACAGTTTTTGTCCCTTTATTTAACAGTGAACACATTTGGATTTCATTCAAGAAAATCCCCCAGTCTCATTTGCAACAGGTCCTTTTGGCTTATTTTGGCAATGCAGAGATATACATCCAGAAATTTATTTAATCTGCTCTGGGTTCTTTTTCTTCTCTGAATATCTGCCTTTTACTGCAAGCCCTAATGAAAGATTTGGAAAAATCTATTGGGCTCTATGTAAGACTATAATGTAGCTGTCTCAAGATAAATTTACCTTAAAACTGTATCTTATTCTTCAACAACCTGCCATTACTTACAGCCCATTTTCCATTTTCTTATAAACTTCTGATTTTTCAATCATTCTCCTCTTTATTTTCCTTCTCCCTTACCCAGGATTTGATTCTGAGAAGTGAGAGGCAATACAGAATCCTATAACTGTATTTTTGGTTAGCTATTTTTAATGGTTCTAGTTCTGTCTATATGATGATAAAACAGTTAGATGAAAATATATTCTACCTCATTAAATCATCTATTTGACCTACATGGTAGCATATTTATTTGTGTGTGTGCAACTAATGCACTGTTTTTTATAAAATTATACACAGTCTTATAGGAGCCATTCAGTTACCTTGAAAAAAGCCACAAAAGCATTTTTATTCAATAAACCAATTTGGAAAATGAAAGAGAAATTGCCTGGCCTTTAGATAATAATGAGGTACATCTCCTTTGTCTATGTGAAATCCAGGTTTTGATTTAAGATTTATAAGTGCAGGGTGCTACTAATTATCAGCAGACAGACTCCTCCATAGGTTACTGCTGTCAAAATACATTTGTGCTTCCACTGATTCAAAAAGGATAGCTTCGGGCTTCCCTGGTGGCGCAGTGGTTGAGAGTCCGCCTGCCGATGCAGGGGACATGGGTTCGTGCCCCGGTCCGGGAAGATCCCACGTGCCGCGGAGCGGCTGGGCCCGTGAGCCATGGCCGCTGAGCCTGCGTGTCCGGAGCCTGTGCTCCGCAACGGGAGAGGCCACAACAGTGAGAGGCCCGCGTACCACAAAAAAAAAAAAAAAAAAAAGGATAGCTTCTCCAAATACTCTTAAGTTAGTTTAGAAGACCATATTGTGAGAATGGTTGAGGTTACTCTCATTTCCATGTAAAATAAATCATAATAGCTGTAGAAATCAACTCATAAGTAGTATCTTACGAAACTCTAAATACACCAGGTCAGGGCTTGAAAGCTTTCCATGACTGTCTACTGGAAGAAAAGGTCTTTGATTAATTACTAACAAAAATGTGTTCAACCTTTTTCCTTGCCCAGATAAACTGTAAGAAGAACTAAATTACACTAAAGAAGACTGAATCCAGGAAATATTTGATTTGTTCTATATCTACATTTCAAACACAGGACAAACTACTTCTGAAATACATTTTCATCTACCAAATTCATCAGCTAGAAGCTTCCAACAAATGTATACAGAATCTAGCTCCCTTAAAATTAACAAATTAAGGGCTTCCCTGGTGGCGCAGTGGTTAAGAATCAGCCTGCCAATGAAGGGGACATGGGTTCGAGCCCTGGTCTGGGAAGGTCCCACAAGCCGCAGAGCAACTGGGCCCATGCACCACAACTACTGAGCCTGCTCTCTGGAGCCCGCGAGCCACAACTACTAAGCCCACGTGCCACAACTACTGAAGCCCGTGCACCCTAGAGCCCATGCTCCGCAACAAGAGAAGCCACCGCAATGAGAAGCCTGTGCACCAAAACAAAGAGTAGACCCTGCTCACCGCAACTAGAGAAACCCTGCATGCAGCAATGAAGACCCAACGCAGTCAAAAATAAATAAAATTAATCTTTTAAAAAATTAACAAATTAATTTAGATTCAAATAGATTTGACGCAAATATCAAAACCTAAAAGATTCCTTATTAAAAGATAATATTTATTTTTCAGTGAAAAATATATTTAGGGAAAAAGGATATACCAATGTTTTGATTTGCATTTGTCTTGGAAGAGAATAAGCACTTCATGTTATTGGTATTGGTGTGTGTGTGTGTGTGTGTGTGTGTGTAATGACTTTTCTTATACATTGCTTCTTTTTCTTTGGATTATTAATTTTTTGCTTATTGATGTGTAGAAAGTCTGACTTTCTGATATAGATACTCTACACAGTCTATAAGCATCACAATTATTTATGGCCCAGCACCAATTGATATTATATGCAAATCAAGAAAACAGCTCAGAATAATTTGTTTGCTAACAATTCATCATAAGACATTCAATTACAGCACCTAAACATATAATATGGTATTACTGTAATACTACTGGCACTTGTCTGTTTCTCCCACTAGCCCATAAGTTCCTTGACTACAGGTACTAAATAGTGTCCTTGATATAACCATCACCTCACACTTTTCCTTATATACAACAGAAACACATGATTTTCCTACTGAATTGAAGAAACTAAAGCTTTTAAAGCCAACATCTTTAAACCTATAGACTCTACAAGCTACCTATTTGGAAAACAAAAATCAATAAATTAATAAGTAAAAATTACTTTACTACTTTTGGTGAATTAAGTTATTTAAATATTTTATATAGGCAGAGGGAAAACCTATTTTTGGTGTAAAATTTTGTTTTTAATGTTCTTTTTTTTTTTTTTGCAGTACGCGGGCCTCTCCCTGTTGTGGCTTCTCCCGTTGCGGAGCACAGGCTCCGGACACGCAGGCTCAGCGGCCATGGCTCACGGGCCCAGCCGCTCCACGGCATGTGGGATCTTCCCGGACCGGGGCACGAACCCGTGTCCCCTGCCTCGGCAGGCGGACTCTCAACCACTGCGCCACCAGGGAAGCCCCTAATGTTCTTTTTTTAATTTTAGTAAAATATAAACAGAGTATGGCAAGACTGAAATTGATCAAAAGAAATACAGTACTATAATTACACCAAAGTTAAAATTTGTCTTTTAAAAAATAAATTCCATACTAGATGGCTAAAATTTAATGCTTCAGATATTATCTCCATGAGTACTCAATAAGTACTTTAACTGAACGTTTGTACTTTAACTAAAAAAAAACTCATAAAATATCACAGCTATAAAATTAACCTCTAATGGTTATTTCACAGAAATGGATGAAACAGCCAATGGACCTAATATAGAGAGAACCCAAGGCATACTGTGGGGGGTTTATTTAATCACAACAACGTAGGGGCATCACCCAATTATTTACTCTCCCTCCAGTCACACATGGTCCACTCTGACTTCTCTCCCCTCTCCACCCTATTTTTCTAACAAAACTAGAAATACCCAAAAGAAGAGTTACTTGCTAGAATCATGTGGACCACGTTTCGACAAAAAGTTGAGAAACCAGTTTGGCCACATGGAGCAAGGTGTCCTGCATAGTGATTAAAAGGATGAAAAGCTAAGATGAGCTTTAGAGAAAATGGGAATGGAAAGAGGACAGGAGAGACCCCTGAGACAAAAAACAAGAGGATAAAATTAAGGAGGAAAAAAAAAAAATTAAGGAGAGTGAACAGAACACTACGACAAGGAACCTTTCCAAGACAGTAAATCAGAAGAGTCGGCTAAATAGCTTGATACAGGAAAAAGACAAGAAGAGGGTGTCAGGAAGCTTCAATCCAGAGTTCCCGATCTGTAAGAGAAGGCAAAGGGAAGAAATTGAAAAGACGGCGGTTCCCGGGTCCAGAATCAGAGCACAAGATGAAATGGCAAGGAAAAATGCCAGGAAGTGTAAGCCGTCTGTGACAGAAAGTGGACGCCCCTCTCGCACACTTGCTTAGTGGGAAAGGCCAGCATCCACCTGATTATCAGAAACCTAAATATCTTCTTTTCTCTCAAAGGTCATGTTCAGTGACTCAGCATGACATATATTCTCCTCTTTTATCTCCCACCTCTCCTCCATTTGCACGAGAACTGTTTCCTTCCAAGCTGCCTTCACTTTCCAGGATTTCTGCAGCAGCCTTCTCACTGGTCTTCCGAAATCTGATTTTGAAATCCTCCTAAAGCTGTCAATGTGAATTTACAATGATACCAATTCCTATTCTCCTTCTTTAGTATCTTTAATATCTAAAACAACAGCAAGCGTGGCTTTAAGCCTGTAATTCTCACAACACTGCAAAATAGACACCATTTTCTCCATTTTACAGGCAAGTCCAGATGTATCCACTCTCAAGTGTGGAGGCTTCCAAGGGCATAGGCCATATGAGCCCCTTTATTATCTGGTCTCTACTTACTTCTCTAGTCTCATATCTCACCATTTCCTTAACGCACCATAACCTCATTGTGCACCTTCTGAAAGTCTCTTAGGCTTTCTCTTCACCTCAGGAACTTGAGAAATGTTCTACCTGCTTCTATAGTATTTGTACATCGATTAAAATTGTTGGTCCAATGGATAAACAAGGTCCTACTGCATAGTGTAGGGAACGATATTCAGTAACCTGTGATAAACCATAATGGAAAAGAATATAAAAAAGGATATGTATATAACTGAATCACTTCACTGTACAACAGAAATCAACACAACATTGTAAATCAACTATAATTCAATAAAAAAAATTTTTTTGTCTATTTGACAGTCTTCCCCCACTGGACTATAAATTCTTTAAGGCAAAGACATCACCTCTCAACCGTATATCCTTAGTACCCAGCTCAATGTCTAGAACATAAGAGTTACTTAAGTAAAAAGTTTCTGAGCAAATGATTGAGATAACAGATACCAGGAAGAAAGTGGCAGGAAAGAATTAACCTCTTCATTTATATTCTCCCCTGTACCCAACTCACAGCATTAAACTGGGACTTCTAAGACATCAACAGTAGACAAGAGAGACTCTATTGCCTTATGTTGTCATAAAGTTCTACACTGTTGTTCTGTCTCTCTGGTTTCCATATCTTGAATTAAAGGGCTTCAGCTAATTAAGTTCTTAAGCTGTTCTCTCTTCAGCTGTTTCTAACTTTCCCCATTACTTTTTACTTTTTTAGACTTTATTTACATATCTTTATGCTCATTTGAGTCAAGAGCTATCCTCCCCTGCCCACATGCCTGAGGTAACCTCCATTCTGACTTCTGTTTTCACAGATTAGTTTTGCCTGTTCTTGAACTTCACTTATATTGAATCATACAGTATGTAGTCTTTTCTGCCTGGCTTCTTGGGCTCTTAACTGTACCTATGAGATCTGCAACTGCTGTTGTGTGTAGCAGTCCTTTATTCTTTTTATTGCTGTGCAACACCCCAACGTATGAATTTACTAAAGGTTATCCAATATTTTGTTGGACATTTGAGTTGTTTTCAGGTAAGAGCTATTGTGAATAATTCTACATGACTTTTGGAAGATATACGTACTCATTTCTCTTGGGTGTGCTCTAAGAATCAGTGGGTCATAGGGTTAGATACTGCCAAAGAGTCTTCCACAGAAATTGCTATAAAAATGGGCATCCCCACATTCAATGAATTTACATTCCAGTTGTTCCACATACTAGCCAACAACTGGAACTGTGAGTCATTTAAAAATTTTGGCCATTCTGGTTTACAAATCTGAAAACACAGACATTCTTAATGTCTCCATTACTCAACTCCGTCTAACTACTCCTTTATGTCTCACTCACTGTTTAACTTATTTCATTATGGCTTCTGCCTAATTACTCTAATATCCACGATTTGAAGCTCAACATAATTTTTTACATAATCACCTTTCTTGAACTGTATTCTTTAACTACAAATTCCTCCCCTTGCTACACTGAATGGCATGTTAATTTCATAATTCCTATGAGACTCTGGCTCTATTCCCCACTTCCACCCTATAAATATCGTGTTTTAACCACAGATTCAACCCTCTGCTCTTGTTTTCTCATGTCAACTGTCACCTAAATGAAACTACACATCCACTACCATCCTTTCTCTCAGAAGTGTCAATCCTCTAACTTCACTGGCTGTTAACCAGCTACAGCAAGAAAGTTAACCATCACGTTAAATTCATCGTGTAGAAAAGTAAAGTCACTGCTTTCTCTAGAACCCAGCTTCCCATCTAGAGTTTCCTTTTACTACTCAAAATACCATTATTCACCCAGTCATTCAATCTCAAAATCTTGAGTCATTTATTTTTACTCATTTCTTCCCTATATGCAGTAAAAGAATGAATGATCTTGATTCTTTCTCAAATTTTATTCCCATTTTTCCCATAAAATATACTTATTCCATTAAAATGGAAATTTTAATTATAATTTTATGTATCTTCCACCATCCATAAATTAACCCATTCCAATTGGCCAAATTTCACACATACTTGCTGCTGTTCAATTTGCTGATTTTGGTCCTCAGACTATCACCACTATCCCACCACTAACAAAGCAATAACTAACTAATATCACAACTCCTCTGTGGATAAAGTTCATTTATTATCTCTACTTGGAAGCTGAGAGAAATTGAGCTTTAGAAAGACAGCTATTAATTAGAGTCAAGGAGATAAAAAGGCTTCAAGTGTAAGGCAAACGGCTAGAGCCAGGAAAGCAGTTCACTACAGTGT
Source organism: Lagenorhynchus albirostris (assembly GCF_949774975.1). Taxonomy (NCBI): domain Eukaryota; kingdom Metazoa; phylum Chordata; class Mammalia; order Artiodactyla; family Delphinidae; genus Lagenorhynchus; species Lagenorhynchus albirostris. The sequence goes on along the minus strand of NC_083102.1, from coordinate 80,892,499 downwards.
AAAACTCGAATAATCATTTTCTTCTTTCCTGAATCTATCTTAACCTACTTGAAATAAACAGTTTTATAATCCTAGACAGTAGATGATGAACTAACAATCCAAACACTACATACACACAAGAATTATAAATTTACAGAAGTCAAAACTCATTTAAGCAGAAATCCAAAATGATTAATCTATGAATCAAAATTGTATGACAATATTTTTCCCTCAATACAATCTGTAAAAGACAGGTATTCTACACAATATGAATATAACCTAACTTATAGAATTCCAAATTTTTAAAAAGAACAATTTTGACAGCACAGCAATTGGAATATATGATAAACATGTAAAATAGCCCTTACGGAGTAACATCTGTACGATAGACAAGGAGGTGGTGTCATCAGTTGTCCAATAGTAACAATAATTGTAGCAATACAGTCAATGCCCTATCAATATGCCAGTGAGAAAATGGTAAAACCTAGTGAGTGGCTTTAAAATATGTCTACAAATTCTTTGATATTCCCTTCTTCAGGTGGTGAGGACTGACTCAGTGACTACATCTAATAAATAGCATAAAGTAGAAATGACAGGGCATAACTTAAAGAGACTAGGTCATAAAAAGGTACTGTGAATTCCTCCTCATGCCCTCTTGGATTATTCGCTGTACAGGAAGTTACCTACCATCGTCAAGCAGTATGGAGAGAAGCCTATACAGTAAGGAACTGAGATCTCCTGCCAATAGCCATATGAGCAAGGCATCTTGAAAGCAGATCTTCTAGCGCCAGTCAAGGCTGCAGATGACTGTAACCCCAAAAGAGATGCTGAGAATTACCCAGATAAGCCACCCCTGTGTTCCCGACCCATGGAAACTAGGAGACAGCAAACGTTTGCTGTTTTAAGCCACTATAGTTTTGGGTAATTCATTACACAGCAATGGATAACTAACACAACTATATAATAAACAAACTTGACTTCATGTCCTAAATAAAACCACAAAAGGAATAGGTAAAGTGAGATACCATTTTTTATCTATCAACTTACATATTTAAGAAATGATACTATCCAGTGTTCCAGGGAGAGTAAATATGAAGACACTCTCATATACTGCTTACAGTTTCAGATGGAGAATTTGGCAAACTCTATCCATATTTTTTTTAAAAAAATAACGTATCTTTCGATATGGTTCCACCTTAGAAATTTATGCTAAGTAAATAAGAATTCTGTACATATATTTTTATATAAAAATGTTCATGGGATTGATATATGTGGTGCTAAAAAAACTGGGGTTCCACTAAATTAGCCACAGATATTGGTATATCCTTATGATGTTGCCATTAAAATATATTTTTTAAATTTTATATATTATTTACTGTTTTATAAATAATTGTATATTTTACATATTATGTAACATAGCCTTATTTTTATTATTACATCTGATGACAGAGACAAACATTCTCAATACATTAAGTGCAAATAACTGATTTTAAACATGTAAAGAGTATAATTCCAATTTAATAAAAAGTTGCACATGTGTGCATGCTTGTTTGCACATGTGTTTGTGCCTGTATGCATGTGCATGTGGGTATATAAGGACAGAAAGAGGAACAGAAATAAAAGTACCACAATGTTAATAATACTTATTCCTGAGTATAGAATTAAAAGGATATTTTATTTTCCTCTTCTACTTATCAGTATCTTAATACTAAGAAAGTAATTTTTCCAGTGAAGAAAATAATAACAGTCATTGTCACACACTGTGAATGCTCTTCTAGAAACCATATGTCATCTGACCCCTGACTGCCCCTCTGAACTCTTCTTAGACACTCTCACACTTGTTCATTAAGTTCCAGTCATTCTGGTCCTTCTGACCCTGGGACCACACAAAGCTCCGTGCGCCACAGGGTCTCTGCACTAACCACTCCCTGCCCTCTTCCTGGAACGGCGCCTTCACACCTACACTTGGCTGCTTCCTCCATTGCATTTTCCTCTCACGTCAGCTCAGAGGACCTTTATTGAACATCACATTCAAAGCAGCCTGCCCAGGCAACAAATTAAGAATTATGTCCCTCTGGTTACCAATCTTCAGAGTACTTCATACTATACAAAAATCTCTTTTTTTGGGGGGGGGGCGGGGGGTGGTACGCGGGCCTCTCACTGCTGTGGCCTCTCCCGTTGCGGAGCACAGGCTCCGGACGCGCAGGCTCCGTGGCATGGGGGATCTTCCCGGACCGGGGCACGAACCCGTGTCCCCTGCATCGGCAGGCGGACTCTCAACCACTGCGCCACCAGGGAAGCCCCAAAAATCTCTTTTTTATTTTCTTGCTTGTTTATAGTATATCTCCTTTAATTTATAAATATAAAATTACAGCAGGAAACTTGTCCATCTTGATAACTGCTATACCCCTTGTCCCTAGAAAATTGCCTACTCAATAGCAGCAATTCAAGCAATGTTTTCTGAATGAATGAGGGCTAGAATGAGGGCCTTGGCTTATAGGTACTGCACTCTCTAATTTTTCCTTCTTCGTTTCTACTGTTTCCTCATTCACTGAAGTCTGTCACTTGGTTATCCTTACTAAAGCACAACAAAGCGTCAAGCAAAGTGGAGACCACCAGACCTATATAATCAACAATGTGTGGGCACTCCTCTGAATGCAATACACTCCCACACTCAAAGAGTACTAGAATACAGGCTCTATGAGGGAGGCCAGTGGTTTTTGTTTGTTTCTAGCCCCTAAATCAATGCCTGATATAAATTAGGCACTCAATGAATAAATAAAAATTGTTGAATACACGTATTTACGAATGATTGAATGAGGAATCGCCAATATATTTTATGCATCCATAAAAATGACATTAACATAAGGGAATGGAAAAAACAAGCCAAATGTAATTCTATACAGCGACACACACGCTGTGACCTCAAGTGTGTAGCAATAAAAGTATGTATACTGAATGAAAATCACTTGTTCGTGAACCAATCTCACACGCAAGCATTAAGTTTGATATGCAATATATACACAGCTGCACAGTGCAAGCTTCTTCCATCAAGCAGCCAGCTCTCTGGTGCCTCCAATTAAGTCACAGTGCAAATTTATTACTTCAATTAAACATCAAAATTTACTCAGGACCTATAGCAAGATCCTTGGGTCTGTCATGTAGTTCCCTGAAAAAACCTGGAAACAATACCACATTTGAACTGTTTTCCCAAGCAATCAAAATTTCAATAGCATCCCCTCTTCTCCCCAAATTAAATTCCAGTCCATCTCAGAGCACGTACCCAGCAGTGTGTGCTCATTATTTAACACTTTCTTTTTAACTTCCCTGATCTTCTTGAATAGATAGCACAGCTATCCCCCCAAGGTGAAGGCAGCACCCCCCATCAGGTTGCTCTCTGATTCTATGCGTCCCCAAAGCAGCTCTATCATCATCTCTGGAAGGGGTCTTTCTGCAGAGAGCCCATAGTTTCTGTATGCTTTTCATACACTCTCCAGCGTGACAAACATCATCTAGCTGGCTTTACACTGTCATTTCCATTGAAAGCCTGTAATTACTTTCCACAAGCCACACTTCATCCTGCCAGGCTGATTAAAGGCAATATACACTGGAAGGCAAAGAGCAACAGTGCTCAGGCGATGTATCTTGTGGGTATATATCTTGTAAGCAACAGTGCACTGGCATGCACACAGTAAACACTAAATAATTGTTTGAGGAGATGTTATTTTTGACCTTTGACACAATATAATTACTGATTTTCTGCTGAAACATAACAGATTTTTAAAGAGCAAATTGAGCAGACCATAATGAGCTTTTGAACTGTCACTTATTAAATATATCCCACCATAAAGGATATGCTCTTCTAGGGTCTCCACTCACATTATCTCATTTACATCTACACCAATTAAGTAACTGTTTAACTGTTCTCATTTCCTGACAGGCAAACCAATCAAACAAGCAGTTTTACTTTATCATGTTCTTGAAAAGAGTCGAGTCTATTTTACCCTAGCTGATGAGAGTAATCAGGGAAACGTGAAATGTCTAATTATTTCTACAGAGGTGTGTTTAGAGGTACTTAACTGCAGTTGGCTAAACTTTATAGACATCTGTCTGAGTTTTTACTTCTCTGTTTTTGAGTCTCTATGTTTAGAGAATTTCTAAAGATATAAATTATGCTGGGAGGCAGTGCCCACAACAAGTACAGAAATCAAAAGCTTGTTTTACCTGTTTGTTTGCCGCTGAGACTTGGCCAACCACTTTGATTCCACCAATCAGACGGAACTGCCCTGAACTTTGAATGAAAAGCTAGTGACCCAGAGAAGTAGGGACAGTGACAGACCCATCCCAGCTGTGGCAGCAATATCCAGTTTTAGGGGCAGCAACAACACTCCAGTTGACCAGTGCTGATGGCAGTAGCATAAGCCAGGATGATGCCCATGTTTAGGGGTGGTGACAAATGTGTCCTGAGCTGGCTCTGTATGCAATTTTCTTCTGTGAATTACCCGATATACTCCTTCAATTAAATATGTCTGCTGTTTAAGTCACCTTGTCATTCTCTGTTACTTGAAACTTTGAACTACCACTAGGACAACTTTCGAGTAATGGACAGTTTGATAGGTTATACACTGACACTTTTTTTTTTTTTTATCAACTCATGCTGACCATTTAGAGCTGGTTCAAAGTGCTACTATCTAAGAGTATGGCTTTACTGGACAGCATTTTCACATTTATCTGTATAGCACTATCAGTAGGATCCTGTAGTTGAACTTTTAATTGCACTTTGCCTCTTTATTTTATAAAATGATTGCAGACTGAAAGCAAAATAGCTTATATTGGGGACAGAAGCATTAATATGATTACTTAATAGAGTCAGGACAATGATAGAAATTTGACGTAACAAAACTGACCAACCCCTAACCTCAACTGGAGATACAGGCATATATGGAATTCTTAGTGTGTGTATATAAACATGCATACATATATATTCAAAATCTTCAGAATATATCATTGAAGCTTATATCATAAAAAAGAAAGCATAACAGAAATTTCTATTAATTTTTAGCTCTTTGATAGCAGGGCTTTTCTCTCCTTCAATGTATGCTAACTTTCATACATACAACTTTTAGTAATGTATCACATACAAAAACAGGAGATTACCGTCAACCTCCTATTATGTTAATACAATTTATACCACAGATGGAAGGCAATTTATTAATTTTTTTGAAACATCACTGATAGACTTAATATATTGATATCAAAGAACAAAATTTGCATCTTCCTGACATAAAGAAATTCCCATCTTTGGATGAAACCAAGTAAGCTCCAAAAATGGAACTTTGGTAAAATTTATCATAAAATTCATGAATCCTCTTCTCTCATTTCTTTGAAGTAAATAATGTAACAATTCAAATAAACATTAACTGTAAACTATAAGATTGTAATTTAATCCCCACGTTTAAAGTTTTCTTAGTTTCACTTGAATAGGCATCCAAAATTTAAGTTAACAGTGCAGGGAATACAGGGCAAGACTTGAAAGGCAAGCATATGTAAGACACTCCTGTGTAAGTGTCAACAGAACACGACTTGGTAATTTTCAAAAGTTTCTGGAAATCTAGGCAAAAACCACCTGACTTCCTTTTCAGCTCTTGACACACTTTAAGCCTCTGACCTACCCTTAGCCACCAGTCGCAGCATTTCTATTTAGAGAAGCTCTGCAGAAAGATCAGTTCCAAAGTTTTTCTCCCTTTTCACGAAAACTTCATTGTATCTTCTGGGCTAATTACATTATCTTGGTATTTGAAGGGAAAAAGAATAGAATCTTGTTATTAAGCTAATTTCCTTATGACAGATAGATTTACCTGTCCCAGGGACTATCTGTAATAAAAGAAGCAATAAACTGAATTGAGCATGTTCTGGAAAAATATATGAGTACTGGGTCCCTTCTGCTCCTCTTTTCTATTCCAGGCTGCAATATGCCCATTTCCAGCAGTAACAGAGATTGACAGTGAATAGCCACTTCTGAAAAGTGGCCAAAACACAACCTATATATTTTGTAGATTAACAGTTCATATACAGCAGGGGTCCCCAACCCCCAGGGCCATAGACCAGTAGCAGTCCATGGTCTGTTAGGAACCGGACCGCACAGCAGTAGGTGAGCGGCAGGCTAGGGAGCAAAGCTTCACCTGTATTTACAGCCGCTCCCCATCGCTCATGTTACTGCCTGAGCTCCGCCTCCTGTCAGATCAGTGACGGCATTAGGTTCTCATAGGAGGGCGAACCCTACTGTGAACTGCACATGGTAGGGATCTAGGCTGCGCACTCCTTATGAGAATCTAATGCCTGATGATCTGAGGTGCAGCTGAGGCGTGATGCTAGCGCTGGGGAGCGGCTGCAAACACAGATTATCATTAGCAGAGAGGTCTGACTGCCTAGAGACCATAATAAATCAATTGCTTGCAGACTCATATCAAAACTCTATCAGTGAGTGGAGAGTGACAATTAAGCGGCATCTTACGGAGTAGACTGGACATAAGCAACACACTTCAGGTGTCACTGTCTCCCATCCCTCCAGGACAGGACCATCTAGTTGCAGGAAAACAAGCTCAGGGCTCCCACTGATTCTGCATTATAGTGAGTTGTAAAATTATCTCATTATATATTACAATGTAATAATAACAGAAATAAAGTGCACAGTAAATGGAATGCACTTGAATCATCCCAAAACGATCCCTACCCCACCCAACCCCCGCCAGTTCGTGGAAAAATTGTCTTCCACAAAACTGGTCCCTGGTGCCAAAAAGGTTGGGGACCACTGATATACAGGACCTGATTATCAACCAAAGAGTCATTTATTTCTTAGAAACCAAAATACCTGGCCAATAATGTTCACTCTAAGATGTTTCCTCAGAAACTACACAGAGATAAAGACCTCTTCTCCAAGTTTATTTTTATCTGAATGTAGATAAATGTGCATGAGGTCGAACCTCTAAACAAATTGCTTAAATAATACCCAAACTCCTCTTCTCAGAGTTGTTATCATCTTAGGCTGCAGGGTTTCCGTAACCTACTGTTGTTCCTTTAATAGCTGTCTTTTAAAAACTGATCTGTTGTTAGGACCTGGAAAAAATTAGTTTTCCCTGAACAAATAATTATTATATAAAATGCTTATTATCTGTACCTTGAACCTTTGTATTCATTAATAAAAGAAAACAAAAACTAAAATGTTATTAGGTTGTATTTTATGACAGGAATAAATTTGGTCCAGATAATTTTCATGGGATCCAGTCTCTGTTCACAGCTTCAATAATCAAAAGTAAACTGTACTGGATATCTGTAAAAATACAAAAATCTTGTAATAGCCACACCTTTTTTCATATCTGCACTTTTAAGCAATATGAAAAAAGTCACAGGGATTAAAAAAGTAAAACATAACAGCTGGCATCCACTTATTAAAATGAAAGTAAATCCTTGAATTAGAAAAAGGCAGGAATTAAAGATATATTGATTTTAAAATATAAATAATGTAATTTGTCTTGAATCACAAGTGAAAATAAATGCTACCTGTAATGGTATTTTTGACTGTTAGGTTTTGGCTAGTTTCTGTTTTAAGGCATTATTCAATATTCAATATGTAAAATAAAGATTGGGGGTTCAGGGTTAATAGATGCAAACTATTATATATAGAATGGATAAACAACAAGGTCCTTATGTATAGCACAGCGAACTATATTCAGTGTCCTGTAATAAACCATAATGGAAAAGAATATATATATATATATATATTTTTTTTTTTTTTTTTTTTTTTTGCGGTATGCAGGCCTCTCACTGTTGTGGCCTCTCCCGCTGCGGAGCACAGGCTCCGGACGCGCAGGCTCAGCGGCCATGGCTCACGGGCCCAGCCGCTCCGCGGCATGTGGGATCTTCCCGGACCGGGGCACGAACCCGTGTCCCCTGCATCGGCAGGCGGACTCTCAACCACTGTGCCACCAGGGAAGCCCAGAAAAGAATATTGTTTAAAAAAATACACACACACACACACACACACACACACACACACACACATACATACACATATATATGTATGTATAACTGAACCACTTTTCTATACAGCAGAAATTAATACAACAGTGTAAATCAACTATACGTCAATAAAAAATAAAGAGCATGTAAAAATTGTGTTTGTGTGTATGTGCATCCACTTGCACACATGTACACACCTTCATATATATGGGAAAGAAACATTCGAGTGACAAAAGTACTGAGAAACATAATTTTCAGAATCCCAGAGACAAAAGATTCCAGAGAAATAAAACTTAAAGCTCATGTAATCCATAAGGGAATTCTGTGATATTTTTTGCTCATGTTAATATCTTCCCAGATCGACTTTGATCTATACCATCTTAATATATCCCGAAGAGCGCACAGGCCTGCCATCCTATTCTCAAGGTCTGTAGTTTTCTCACAAAAGTTTAGAGGACTAGACTAGCTCTGAAAGAAGCTAATGAACTTCTCATTAACCAAAATTCAGACTGCTTTTTTTCCCCACTTTTCAATTCAGAAACCAATCTAGGATCAGAGGATTTTAGAATTTTAGAGCTAGAAAGAGACTTTTATGTAATCTCATCATACCTTTTTTACATAAAAATAACTTATTTGAATCAGGTCAAACCACAAGTAAATGGAAGAGCTAAGACAAGAATTTAGGCTTCTGATTTGGAATCCAGTTCAGGGCTAATTCCAAGACAACAAGCATATCAACCCAAAAAAGTGGGTTTCTTTCATCTGCAAAGAACTGAAAACCCAATTCAAATTGGCCTCATCAGTAAGGGATTTATTGGACTAGGGCACAGAGAAGTCCAGATGTATGGGGGGGACTCAATGTTCATCAAGGATTCAAGTGTCTCATCATCCAAAGACTCCGCACGTGTTCTTAGGAGAGCCAGCTTCCAGATCAGTGGGAAGGAGAGAGGTTTCTCTTCCTCACACAACTACGGAAGGAGGGATTTGAGCTTTGCACTGATGAGATCATCCCTACACCAATCACTCTAAACAGTGGAGGGCCATGTGTTAATTAAGGGAGTCCTGGGTTGTTACAAGAACCCTGTCACTGTTTCAAGAGACACAGTGCCATGTGAGCAACTGGTCAGTGTCATCCAAACCAAATGGATGTTACACCAAGGAGAGGGGTGGACTGCTTGTTAAAGAAACAGTCTCAATGTCTACTACACAAGACAACTGGGAACTTAACTTTTCACACCAACAGTTACTACTAAGGAAAAACAAAAAAGCGGTCATGAAGAACCTAGGGCTAAGACGGGAATAAAGACACAGACCTACTAGAGAATGGACTTGAGGACACGGGGAGAGGGAAGGGTAAGCTGGGACGAAGTGAGAGAGTGGCATGGACATATATACACTACCAAACGTAAAATAGATAGCTAGTGGGAAGCAGCCGCATAGCACAGGGAGATCAGCTCTGTGGTTTGTGACGACCTAGAGGGGTGGGATGGCGGGGTGGGAGGGAGACGCAAGAGGGAGGAGATTTGGGGATATATGTATATGTATAGCTGATTCACTTTGTTATAAGGCAGAAATGAACACACCATTGTAAAGCAATTATACTCCAATAAAGATGTTAAAAAAAAAACAGTTACTACTGTTATACCATAGACAGTGAACATTCTCAATTATATTGAGTTGTTTTACTTAGATTACTAAGTAACATTATCCCCAAAAGCTTTCCACCCTTTAAAATATGTACTGTAGGGCTTCCCTGGTGGCGCAGGGGTTGGGGGTCCGCCTGCTAATGCAGGGGACACGGGTTCGTGCCCCGGTCCGGGAAGATCCCACATGCCATGGAGCAGCTAGGCCCGAGAGCCATGGCCGCTGAGCCTGTGCGTCCGGAGCCTATGCTCCGCAACGGGAGAGGCCACAACAGTGAGAGGCCTGCGTACCGCAAAAAAAAAACAAAAACAAAAACAAAAGTACTGTATATAAAATTCAAAGAGTTATGCTTGCCTTTCATTTTATTTACACAAATACTGCTACAAAGAAAGAAGGGATAATTAAAAGACTAAGAATATAGTGGGTATTTTATAAAGAGATATGCTATTTTTATATAGATTTATATCAATATGACTAAAAATATCAAATGCACATATATATCATTGTGAAATTTAACTGAATGGCTAAAATAATTTATAAATTCAAAATGCTTATTTAAAACTCCTTAATTCCATTTAAAAATGGCATTTCCCCCATGAATGTAAAGTTACACCTCTTGAAATAACTTAATGGAGATTTTCTTTTTATGATAGCAGTCTCTAGTATCTTTCATAATATTGTAAATATCAAGAAAACCAGGCAAGTAAACTCCATATACCAAAGCTACATCTAATCTGTTGTCGCAATTATGCTTTACATCCACTGGGTGACCTGGGGAAGTTGGCGAACATCTAAACAAAAAAGAACAGCAGGTTCCCACAAGTGCCAGATAGCAGATCTGTCTAGAGTTGAAATCAATGCATCCTGACCCAAGAGTAACCCTATGAAACCGGTAAGTATTTAGGGGTCGAGAGGGTAGTGGGATTTATGAGGAAAACTCTTAGCAGAAGGCAGGCATGTCTGATTCTCTCAGAATTAATTAGCGCAAGTGATTACCCCACTCTCTTACATTTATAACTAATTCCCATACTGCCAATAAAATTTTTAAAATTCATTATTTCATTTCATTAAAGAAAATGCAATACAGATAAAATTCTAAAATGGGAGAAAAGTCACAGAGGGTTATCTATAAGGATATTCAAATCAATGAAATGGATTCCAAAGTGAGAACACATCTCTTAGGTTATTTCTTATTTTTTTTTTCCTTTAGTTCAAATCTATTACGTGTGTGTATGGTGGGCCGGGGGAAGGGGGAGCAACTCAAGTACAACATGCACCCTCCTGCCATACATTATAAATTGAAACTTTGCAATTGAATCAATAAGAATCAAACTGAGTAAAATTGTCAATGCTATGACAATGGTGACTGTACTTTCAGAATTTTTCAAGTGTCTATAATTTTTATAGCTAACCTTAATTTAAGCAACTGAATCAAAAGATAGATTTTTGTCTCCCATACTTCTTACAAAGCACTGAAGAAAACTTGCTCCTACAACTGTGTTTTAGACCATATTAGACCTTCCCTGAAGAGTACACCAACCTACCTGCTGCCATAAAACAAACTGAAGTTAAAACAATTTCACTGCAGAGAATAGATGAAGAGTGTTTCAGTCTTTTCCAGCCTGTACTCCAGAATTCAACCTAGGCTTCCTCAAGCTATTTAATGTTTTATGATATGTTTTCAAAGCTACCTGTCCCAAAGGTTCCTTCTAACAGTAGGAGAACACTCAGTGTTTACTATATACAAGGTGAGGGCAAGGTAAATAAAAACGTTAGGAACGATCCAGCAACTAAAGAGCTTAGGATTTTGCAAAAGTTTAAAATTTATAAAGGGAGAATAGATATTTATTCAAGCACTATAATACGCAATAAAATGACTGAGATCCTCGTAGACTTGCTAACAAGCAATTGGATCTGGGGATTAAGATATTAAGAAAGAGTTTCAGGAGAACATTATCTGTGAATATGGGAAGCAAGATTATAGAAATTAGGAATTTAAATGGTATGTTTTTGAGGAAATAAGATAATGAAAAATTTCTTAAAAAAACTACATTAACAATCACAACGAAGAATATCCATTTTTAAATAAAATAAGGCTATACCTGGACTTTCAGATATTAAACTGCACAATAAAGAAAAAAGTAACATTAATGCATGTTACTAGTACAATAACATACGCACAGATTAATGGAATAGAACTGAAAGCCTAGACACAGAGGTGTCATTTCAAATAAGCAGGTTTACGATAATTCTTTAATAAATGGGCATGATCCTGGAATCATCAGTTAATTATTTTAAAAGGAAAAGAAAAGGTAAGGTGCCCACTTCACTGCATGTGCCATAACCATTCACATGGATTAAGAGGTTAAATAGGAGGCGAAAAAAGTGTTAAAAAACAATAAAAGAGTAAATTAATTAAAAGAAAAAAAAGTAGTTCAAGTTAGAGAAGTTCTTTCTAAGCAAAACAGTGAAGACAGAAACTATTAAAAAAAAAAAAAAAAGAAAGACAAGGCAAGCTGGAATAAATGTGAGCATCGTGACTCTCCAAGCACGGGGCCCATTCAGTAAGGCAGGCACTGTACCCTCTGTGCTTATCAAAACCAACACTCAGCTAACGAATTTTAAAGAAGTGATAAAGGGTGAAAGCATAATATATAAAAGTTCATACACATCAGTAACAAAAAAATAAACTCATGAAATAAAATTTTGCAAAAGATCTAAATAGGAAATTTACTGAAAAAATGAAAAGCAAGTAACAAAAAAATACAAGTACTTAAAATTATTCAACCATATGGTGACCAAAAAAATGCATGGTAGGATGTCTTTTTTTAATCGAAAATCAGAGAAAACATTTTAAAGGAATATAGGTACACTATGAGTTAAGGTTTGGGAAGGTAAGAACTTGGTAGTGAATCTAAGCAAGTGTGTTGGAGGCCAGTTTAGCAGTGCACACCACAGCCTTGGAAGAGTAACTTCATTTACAGAATGTTCTAGAAGAATTTACAACATTTAAAATAATTTAGAAGAATGCTAAACTTTCACAATATAACTATTATAATCTTAAGGAAACATATAAAACTTTACCTTCAAACATATTTACTGGTGTTTTTACTGAAATAAATTATGAAAAGAATGTCAAGATGTAATAAATAAATCATGACATCAATTTGGCATTATAGTGATCTTAAATATTCCAGAAAAATATTAAATTCTTACAATATAACTACAGATGACCCTTGAACAACACGAATTTGAACTGTGCGGCTCCACGTATACACAGATTTTTTTTCAATAAACACCATAGTACTGCACAATCCATGGCTGGTGGAATCCACAGATGTGGAACGGGGACACGGAGGACCAACTATGGGACATGATCATCCTCAGGTTTTGGTATCTGTGGCAGGTCCTAGAACTGATCCCTTGCAGATACCGAGGGATGACTGCAGAAGTGCAAGAAGCAAACTGCAAAATAGTATATACGGTATGACACAAAATTCAAGCCCATATATATGTAATCGCTCCCTTTACTTCTCCTCTCCTCTCCTCTTCTCTCTCTCTCTCTCATTCCTTCCCTACTCCCCCACACCTCATACCTACCTATAGCTCTGACTCATCTTAATCTCCATCTCTCTCACCCTTTAACTCTCCCACATGTATATTCTTTCTCTCTTCCCCCTCTTCCAGCAATATGCATGACTACAAGAAATATACCAAAACATTAACAGCAGCTATCTTTAGGTGGAGAAATTAGAGGTTATATTTTTTTCTTTATACTGGAATTTTCCCAATTGTTTACAGGAAAAAACAAAAATAAAGATTCTTTTTTAAAGTGAGTTAAGTAAAGATGATTATACCTGGAAGTCAAAGAAAAGAGAAAAGTGAGCCAGTAGTTTGCATGACTCAAGAGTTGAAGCGAAGTGCCTATATTTGAGTATATTAGAAGATTATAGAAAGAAGTTAATGCAAGAAGAAGAGACACATGTAAGAAAGTTTGCAGGAAAGGCCAGATTACTGAAGATTATTTCACAAATGTAAAACATTAAACGTATGCAAAGGGCTATTATTACTAAAGTTACCAATGGTCTACTAGCCTGGACCATCTCTAAGCACCCAGAGACTATAAGATCTCTATTCCTCTATTACAGAAAAGACCCAAGGTATTTAAAGTAAACACTTGGGCAAACTCTAAATAAACCTAAATTTATCAAATAAAACCAAAGTTTTCCTGTTCATTTGTTATATCAGGAGTTGTACCAGGAAAAAGTACAAGACTGATGCCCATGATGGCAATGAGTCTGAGATGGAGCAGTGGTGTCATCAGTGCTACATATTTGAAAAAAAAAATGTTTTAGAGGCTTAACTGATCCATAAAAAGCCACTGGAGTTTGTCCAGCTATTTGCTATTTTCTCTCACATTATGGGGGTTAATATACATCTAAGTTGTTTGGACTGTCTCTGTAACAATCCTTTGACCCAGAACGGTCCAGCCCTTTCATTCAATTGACTCTGGGAAGCTGCACGGATCAGCCTGTTATATAAATGAGCCCAAGGTGACCCCTGTATATTGGCCCCTAGGTTGTTTATATCTTCTCAGCAGACTGAGTTCTGTGAGCTCAAAAGCTCACTAGCACCAAATTCAAAATTTACACAACCAATTGTTTTAAAAATAACCCAAACAGACGTTGAGCCATTCAGCACCTGCCTCCTTTGCATACCCGCTCAAACTCCTACCCCACATCTGCTAGCAACAACTAAACCCTGGGCCATAAAGAGCCTAAGACACCAACACTGCTGCCATTCAGAGCTCTCTGACCCAGTGACTCCCTGCAGGACTGCCAAGAGACTGCCAAGAGACACCACCTAGACATGCATCTCTGATGCCCCTCACCTCCACGAGTTCCCTTGCTCCCACCACTTCTGGAGCGTGGCCTCTGTCCCATAAGCTTTTGGACCATCACATGCTATGAGGGACTTCCCCTCTCATGCAACCATGGCCAAGTGCCACCCAATAAAGCTTGCTGTATGTTACTGCCTACCATGGTCATGTCTTTTCCCTTGATCAGGTCCCAAATCCTTCAAAACCCCTACACAGCCCAGCCCTGGATAGTCTTGCAGTCCTAGCCAGGGTACCGTTTACAGATTGCAAAGTGTCACAGTATGTAGTAGCTACTCTTGAAATAGTTATTTCCTTATTTACTTTTAACATATAAAGGACTTGGCATATTTGTTAACTCTTCAGTTCTTTAAAGAGCCAGATAACTGTTATAAGAAATCTCAGCTCCAGGTAGGGGGTGACAAGAAGGTCTCAGAGGCAGGCCTGTACACATATTATGACAGCTTTCACTTGGAGTTCATTCAAGTGGACCATATAACATTTTATTAAAATGGAACCCTTTCAAAAAGAGTAAAATTGAGTGGTATGTATAAATACGCTGGATGACAGACAGAATCTGGACTTCCCCAGGCAACCTGGACCACAAGGGTATCCTCATTATTTTGGCAATAACATACTGATGAATTTGGGACTGGAGCCCACAAGACCCTCTATGGAGAATACGGGTCATGAAGAATCTCTCCCACTTTGTCATGCACTGAGTTAAATAGATTAAATACACACAGTTGATAAAATACAGTTAGGAGCAGGTATTTGAATGAATAATTAGTTCTATTACTTGTAGAGCAAAGATGAAAAAGCCACAGAGTCCACTAAATTACTCCTTAGAAGATGAGAGCAGTTTCAAAGGTAATCCAGTAGCAGTATCTGTTGTTCTCCTTTTGTGTTGTCTTTTCATCCCTCTTTCTTCTCTGCTCTCCATGCCCCTTATATCACACCATCGCTTCCTACTTTTTCTCCTGTTTTTCCTTCTCTCCTATACCTACCATTTTTGTGTCTGTCATTAGTGTCCCATGGATAGTACTTGCCATGCTGTAGGCCTAGTCATCCAGACAGGAACAGAAAGGTCTCTGGGGGAAATGTATCCTGACGACTGAGAAACACCACTTTGTGGTGCAGGTTGAATGGCCTCTCCCAGAAGTCTCTACTCTTCCTACCTCATCTTTGCTCCCGTCTCTCTTTCCTGACTCTGCCACTCCCCACACTTCTTATCTTCTTCTTACACTTGGATTTATAACCACTCACAGGAAATTTTGATCAAGTATTTACTTACACTCTTACACACACACACACAGTCCATTCAAAAGAAAAAAGAAAAAAAACCTCACTGAAATGGACACACGTTCAACCTAATTTAATAATTTAAAAAAAGATATGCAAGTATCCTATAGCTTTTTGTAGTCTAAGATAACAAAATACACTGTTACAGAAACATACCAAATTGATTTTCTCAAAGTCTTAAAGTTTCCAGTTTTGCTCTTTCCCCTAAGCTTCCCTACTTTTATATTCTGACAGCTGACTCTGATTATTGATGTTAGCACAGCCTGGTCAGAGGAGGGCAGATTAGAACATGTCTCAGTACCTCATTTGGCCTTAAGAAGCTTTAGTTTGTTCTGATAAGAAAGGAAGAAGGAAGCAAAAAGAAAAATGTTTTACTAAAAAAAATTTTTCCCAATAGGTTTTTAATTTCCTTAGCCAAGTTACTTTGTCTTGCCGCCTACTTACGTGTGTTTTTCCATTTATAAAGATAAAATGGACTCCATGGGCTGCTGGGAACATACTTGATTTGTCTAGAGGCATCAAAAGCACAGCAGGTCCAGGGCACAGAAAAGGCAGGCAGGCACTCTCTGTCTCCTGCACCATTTAACAAGCATATACGGATTAAAAGAGTAATTTCCTCTTGTTTTACTCATCAGCTGGTCTAATTTACAGTTCATTTACAATTTATTATCACTGTCTTTTGAACATTCATTTTTTAATAACATATGTCTTCAACCCAGGGCAGTGACAGCACCAATGTAATTTCTTTTCTTTCTTTTTGGACTTCCAGAAAGTAGCTTCAAGACCAACTGTCTGGTTACTAACATACAAATCAATTAACACATGGGAAGTCTAGCCAGGACTTTTTACTTCTCTATTTGCACACTAGAGGGTCTCTCGTTTATTTCTAAAAACAAATTTCTTACTAATTTAAATTATATTTAGGCAGGCAAGTAAGGCTGTAAGGTCAGGGGCCCCAAGAATGGATGCTATATCTGGTTGGATGCTATATCTGCAGAAATGGATGCTATATCTGCAGAATGGATGCTATATCTGCAGAAATAACCATATTGAATTCTATTACATCTCTTCCCAATCACATTCCATTGCACAGTTGTGTTTGTTTTCAGTTTTCTTTCTCATACACATCTGTTCTATATGCTTCACTGCACTGTCTTTTCAGTGAAAAAAAAAATTGCAGCTGAGAAAGAAAATGAATATCAAATTCAGAACTCCCAGGAGTACTGACCCAAATTCTCAAATGATAGCATTAAAATGCACTTTCTACTTTCAGATCTGGGATATCATAATATGATTCCTTAATGATTCAAATGTCATGTATTTTGGCAAGCTATCTTTGACAAGCCTCTTAAAAATGATGCAGACAATTAAAATAATGAGGAAACAAACTATAAACTATCTAATGACATTACTATAAAGGGGTAAAGCTCTGAGAGACACAAGGACTAAGAATAGAACTTGTTTATATTCTTACTTTTACCCTGGTTACAGACTTTCACACTGTGATGCTTTTCTCAGCTTTTCTCAGCTCGTATGTGGAGCAGAGCACTGGATGCTAGATGCCTGCTAATTGTATCTTTCTGCTGTATGAATTGTTATGAATGCTTGAGGTACAATCTTCCCAAGTATTTTATATATAGGTCGCTAAGTGCCACAGAGTAAACCTTCCTGCAGTTGTCTTCTAGACATCCATTCCAGTATTAGAATTTGTTTTTGTTATTCAATATTTCTTTTAAAAAATGTTTTTTCCTGGCTCCCTTTGGTCCCATTCCTATCCCCCAAAAGTTATTCTATGAATTATTTTAAGGAAATTGAGGGGAGGGAGGATTGCTTTGGGGGTTAAGATAGAAGAAGTAGCACTCATATCAAAAGCTTGGCCTCCCTATGTAATAAATACACACACACACACACACACACACACACACACACACACACACCACACACACACACACACACACCACACACACACACACACACCCCTACCTGAATGCTTAGCTTCTTTACTGAGCCACTGAATTGATATACTTTGTTGAGTAGTCCAGGCAGATAAAAAATTATTCCTACTTAAATATTTGTATCTCACAAATACACACGTCTCTTCCAGACACCAGTTTAATATTCCATATCTATAAGGAATCTGACACTAATTGAGCAGGCTTTTTCTGGTATTAATTTCAATTATTTAGAGCAGCACGAAGCTCTTCATAATTTCCCACCTGACAACTGGGACCCAAAACAGCTGCCTATGGTTTTATGCTCCTATGAACACACTGGCTATCAAGAGAGGCAATAAGCTCAGGCATGCGTTCTCTGTGTGTTCCACTGAGATTACGAAAATGAACCCTTTTGGAGGAATTCAGAGGGATCTGCAACTGAGAACAATATCCATGCCACTGTGCAAATACGATGACAGTCAGAGATCTCAAAGGAGCTGCCGGAAGAGAGGCTCCCTGCTGAAATGAACACAGCCCATGGTTAAATAATAAATCACAGCCATGTAGCCAGCATTCAACAGCCACTACCATCAGAAGGGCACCACGACCACATAGTGCAAATATTTAATTCCACGCGGTTGTATATCTTGATGGGATCCAACTGAAGTAGTTATCTATTTGTTCTTTCTAAAGGAAAAGACGAATGCTATTTGTTTATAATAATGTGAGAGCTGAAATGGTATTATTTAAATTTATCCAATGCAAAAAGTACAATGAAACCTAGTTATATATCCCCACATTTAAATATACCCCTTAGCAGGACTGTAAGAATCAAATGCTCTACATGTAAATAATTTAACACAAACATCTTTTGACTCCTCACATTTTTCTACTCTTTTGCAAAAGAACAAAAGGTTTCCTGTATGAACACACAGGATTATATTTGCTCTTGGATATGCCGATTCAGGATACAACGAACCAGATGAATTATTCATTTTGAAGTTGCAATTGTCTGTGGATGGAAGTGGGCAGAGGCCCAGATTAAAAAGGTAGGTAAAAATGAGAATAGAAATGGACCCAGAGAAAAGGGGCACACCATTCTAAAGAATGTAACCAACTACATACTTAACTTTGAATTATGATAATTGAAAGGGCTTCGATTAAAAAATTAAATATTATTCTCAGTGAGTAAAGACACAAGAGGCGAAAAGAACCACCATTTAACCTACCATAGCTGAAATACACTTCAATGATCCCGTATCTCTCTTAGCAAGTACTTAGCCAACTATTGGCTCTGATACCCCACCCAGCCATTTCTGTGAAAATGCTAATATTCACTGCCTTTCTACCAATGTAGTTTAAAAGGCAGCGGACTATCTATCTAATCTTTATAACCCTAGTAGCTAGTAGAGTGTCTGGCATGTATCAACAATCAGTAAATATTGTTGAGTGAATAGCCTATCATTGGCACCAGGAATAGTGATGTAATATGCCTACCCAAAGATAATTATTTTCTACTGAAAATGTTTTGCCTCATCTACCCCTTAACTCTTTTTTGTTTACTGAAAGAACTTGCATCACTGTCCTGACTTCTGAAATTTAACCTGTAAGCACTGTAGAACAAATTGAAGCAGAAAGGAACTAGGCAGGTAGGCTATCATTCCAGAAGTTGTTGCTATATTCCAGGTGAGAAGTAGTAAACTTCTGTAAAAGGAAGAGGCCAGCATAACACAGAAAGAATCAAAAGGATGTCTCAAACATTTGCATGCTGAGGCATAGAAGGAGTGACAAATTGTTGCTATTTCAATCTTATTAAATGCAAAAATACAGATTTCAAGAAGAAAACAGATATATCATTCAGCGGTATTATGGTGGCTAAAACTAGGCATAAATGTAGCAAAGATTCAACAGTTCAAGCTAAATTTGGGGGGCGATACATAAATATACTGCATTTGTATTGCTTCTATAAAATTATTTCCAATTAGAAGCTGCATACAATATATTATTGTTAATTAAATTTTATTTTCCCCACATAATACAGATGCTTCGTTTAAAAGTCAATCAGTATTATGTCTTAAAGGGAAAGAGCAAGATTTTTTTAAATCCTGTTACACCCTTCCCCACTCCCAGTTGATTCCCTGAACCAAGCATTTTCAATCATATTATCTTCCTTCTGTTATATACCTCCATTTTAAAATATGACATGCTACATACATAAAATTCCTCCTATGAAAAGTAATGTCATAAGTGACTTATGTCTCTTCCCTTTCCCCACCATACACACACATACATTTTTTCCCTCCCTCAATTTTACCAGTATAGGTAGTCAGATTTTTTAAGGAATACAGTTCTCAGTGTTGATATAATTATGATAATATAAATATTACTCATAGTTAAGCCATGTAGTGTACTGGGATAACATTTCCTTTCTTTTACAACCTTTTGCTTTCCCTGGAGTTATATATTGCCAGGCTATCTAAAGGAAAACTCAGTCCTTCTAATAGGGTTAACACACTGAGCAATCTATCTGCTCATGTTTTCTGTGGAGACCTCACTCTGGACCCCTCCATCGCCCGGACATGTTTGGACTGATTAACTCCTGGCCTGCCACTCTGCTGACATGCAGGTGATTGCCTTCCCTTTTCCATTTTCAATTCCCTGTTTTTTAAAAAATCCATGCATTCCTCCTGTTACTTGCTTCTTCGTTATGTTAGAGTATTTCCATCAGTAGCTTCCTGAGAAAGAGTGCATGGGAGAATAATATTTTAAGAATTTACTTACCCTATCTCACACTTGATTGATGGCTTGACTGGATATATAGTCTTGTTTAGAAATTATCATCCCTCAGAATTTTGAAAGCATTTCCCACTGACTTTAGCTTTCAGTGTTGTTCTGCAAATGTCTATTGCCTTTTGATTATTATGCCAATGTAGTATCCCTTATTTTTCTCTCTGGGCCTGTAATATCATCTCTAACATTCTTAAACCTCTTGCCAATGTCTTTTCTTTCTTATACTTCATACTTACTGATTCCCATCAATCTAGGTTTCAAGGAATTATACATATGTACACATA
Source organism: Lagenorhynchus albirostris (assembly GCF_949774975.1). Lineage (NCBI taxonomy): Eukaryota > Metazoa > Chordata > Mammalia > Artiodactyla > Delphinidae > Lagenorhynchus > Lagenorhynchus albirostris. The sequence continues at coordinate 80,871,671 of NC_083102.1, read as the reverse complement.
ATTGAAATATATAAATAATTATAATGAATACATGAATATGCATTCATGATGTATATAAAAATATATAAGAAAAATCATACAGATATACACACATTTACATATTATTTCTTCCTATTCATTTTCTTTTCTCTCTTTTTTGAACTCTTATTTTACTTGGGATTCCCTAGACTAATTTTCTAAGACTTTGTCTCTTATTTGTCTTTTTTTCTAGGAAAGTGTCACTCAACTTTACCTTCCTTACCTTCTACGTAACGTTTTTTGTTTCCGTGATAAATTTTTATATGCTCTCTGAACATAGCACTCTGGTCTTAATTCAGAAATGAAAGATCTCTTATCTAAGGATATTTATTATCCTTTTTTGAAGTTTTCTTCTGTTTCCTGCACTGTCTCTGTTGCCTCTGTTTTGCTTTTGTCTTTTTCTCCTTTTTCTCCTGTTTGTCATTTTGACGTTCTCATTATGGTCAAGCCTTGCTCAAATATACATACTCTGTCTACCTATAGAAGCGTAAGGCTTTGAAAAGCATATTGACAGTTCTCTGTGCTTGGACAATCTTGCTGATACATGGGCTTTACTACAGGGTGATCACTTATGACTTGGCCATTTTGTTGGTGAATCCCAAAATATCAGACTTCATAAATCTCATGTCCTGGGCCAATATCTCCAGATATTAAGTCCCAAACTTCTCTCTAATTTTGGGATTCAAGAGGGAAGGAAATCAGGAATCTCATAGCTCAAAGTACAGACTTCATTTAACTCTGAAAAGAGTTTACTCTTTCAGTCTGACGATACTTCTTTTAGAATGATGACACTTCTCTTATCTCCTGGTATCTTTGAGTGCAGAGCTTCTAGGGTTCAACCCAAGGCTGAGTTCAGGGAGAAAGGGATTTGGGAATTGAACGTCTTTAAAACATTGAGCCAACTGTATTGTTCTGTCTTCAGCCCTATCTTGTATCCAAACTTTCAGTCACCTTGTGGCTGCAATTTCTGGTCTCTTCCAGAGTTCTGAGATACAAATGGGATTTTTTTTTTTCCCTCAAAGTAGTACATATATCTTATATATTACCCCAATACATGCACTTATCTTCTTGTTCTTTCTGCCCATCTAAGTCAATGATCAGTCTTCCAGCCCTAAACTTTTTTCTTTGTTTATTTTTTTAACATCTTTATTGGAGTATAATTGCTTCACAATGGTGTGTTAGATTCTGCTGTATAACAAAGTGAATCATCTATACATATACATATATCTCCTCCCTCTTGAATCTCCCTCCCAACCTCCCTATCCCACCCCTCTAGGTGGTAACAAAGCACCAAGCTGATCTCCCTGTGCTATGCGGCTGCTTCCCACTAGCTATCTATTTTACAACTGGTAGCGTATATATATCCATGCCACTCTCTCACTTTGTCCCAGCTTACCCTTCCCCCTCCCTGTGTCCTCAAGTCCATTCTCTACATCTGCATCTTTATTCCTGTCCTGCCCCTAGGTTCTTTAGAACCTTCTAGTTCTTTTTTAGATTCCATATATATGTGTTAGCATAAGGTATTTGTTTTTCTCTTTCTGACTTACTTTACTCTGTATGACAGACTCTAGGTCCATCCACCTCACTACAAATAACTCAATTTCATTTTCTTTTTATGGCTGAGTAATATTCCATTGTATATATGTGCCACATATTCTTTATCCATTCATCTGTCAATGGACACTTAGGTTGCTTCCAGGTCCTGGCTATTGTAAACAGAGCTGCAATGAACATTGTGGTAGGTGACTCTTTTTTTTTTTTTTTTTTGCGGTATGCGGGCCTCTCACTGCTGTGGCCTCTCCCGTTGTGGAGCACAGGCTCTGGACGCGCAGGCTCAGTGGCCATGGCTACGGGCCTAGCTGCTCCGCGGCATGTGGGATCTTCCCAGACCGGGGCACAAACCCACGTCCCCTGCATCGGCAGGCAGACTCTCAACCACTGCGCCACCAGGGAAGCCCCATGTGACTCTTTTTGAATTATGGTTTTCTCAGGGTATATGCCCAGTAGTGGGACCGCTGGGTCGTATGGTAGTTCTATTTTTAGGTTTTTTTTTCTTTTTTTTTTTTTGTGGTTCGCGGGCCTCTCACTGTTGTGGCCTCTCCCGTTGCGGAGCACAGGCTCCGGACGCGCAGGCTCAGCGGCCGTGGCTCACGGGCCCAGCCGCTCCGCGGCATGTGGGATCTTCCCGGACCGGGGCACGAACCCGTGTCCCCTGCATCGGCAGGCGGACTTTCAACCACTGCGCCACCAGGGAAGCCCTATTTTTAGTTTTTTGAGGAACCTCCATACTGTTCTCCATAGTGGCTGTATCAATTTACATTCCCAGCAACAGTGCAAGAGGGTACCCTTTTCACCTCACCTCCCTAGCATTTATTGTTTGCAGATTTTTTGATGATGGCCATTCTGACCAATATTAGGTGATACCTCATTGTAGTTTTCATTTGCATTTCTCTAATAATTAGTGACACTGAGCACCCTTTCATGTGTTTGTTGGCAGTCTGTATATCATCTTTGGAGAAATGTCTATTTAGGTTTTCTGCCCATTTTTGGATTGGGTTATTTGTTTTTTTGATATGGAGCTGCATGAGATACTTGTAAATTTCAGAGATTAATCCTTTATCAGTTGCTTCATTGGCAAATATTTTCTCCATTCTGAGGGTTGTCTTTTGGTCTTATTTATGTTTTCCTTTGCTGTGCAAAAGCTCTTAAGTTTCATCAGGTCCCATTTGTTTGTTTCTATTTCCATTTCTCTAGGAGGTGGGTCAAAAAGCATCTTGCTGTGATTTATGTCATACAGTGTTCTGCCTATGTTCTCCTCTAGAGTTTTATAGTGTCTGGCCTTACATTTAGAGCTTTAATCCATTTTGAGGTTATTTTTGTGTATGGTGTTAGGGAGTGTTCTAATTGCATTCTTTTACATGTAGCTGACCAGTTTTCCCAGCACCACTTATTGAAGAGGCTGTCTTTTCTCCATTGTATATTCTTGCCTCCTTTATCAAAAATAAGGTGACCATATGTGCGTGGGTTGATCTCTGGGCTTTCTATTCTGTTCCACTGATCTATATTTCTGTTTTTGTGCCAGTACCATTCTGTCTTGATTACTGTAGCTTTGTAGTATAGTCTGAAGTCAGGGAGTCTGATTCCTCCAGCTCTGTTTTTCTTTCTCAAGATTGCTTTGGCCCTTGGGGTCCTTTGTGTTTCCATACAAGTCATGAAATTTTTTGTTCTAGTTTTGTGAAAAATGCCATTGGTAGTTTGATAGGGATTGCACTGAATCTGTAGATTGCTTTGGGTAGTATAGTCATTTTCACAGTATTGATTCTTCCAATCCAAGAACATGGTATATCTCTCCACCTGTTTGTATCATCTTTAATTTCCTTCATCAGTGTCTTATAGTTTTCTGCATATAGGTCTTTTCTCTCCTTAAGTAGGTTTATCCCTAGGTATTTTATTCTTTTTGTTGCAATGGTAAATGGGAGAGTTTCCATAATTTCTCTTTCATATTTTTCATCATTAGTGTATAGGAATGCAAGAGATTCCTGTGCATTAATTTTGTATGCTGCTACTTTACCAAATTCATTGACTAGCTTTAGTAGTTTTCTGGTAGCACCTTTAGGATTCTCTATGTATAGTATCATGTCACCTGCAAACAGTGACAGCATTACTTCTTTTTTTCCGATTTGGATTCCTTTTATTTCTTTTTCTTCTCTGATTGCTGTTGCTAAAACTTGCAAAACTATGTTGAATAACAGTGATGACAGTGGACAACCTTGTCTTGTTCCTGATCTCAGAGGAAATTTTTTCCATTTTTCACCAGGGAGAACAATGTTGGTTGTGGGTTTGTCATATATGGCCTTTATTAGGTTGACGTAAGTTCCTTCTATGTCTACATTCTAGATGGTTTTTATCATAAATGGGCGTTGAATTTTTTACTGTAACTGAATATTCTCCGGCCACAAAAATATGATTTTTTGTACTTTGAGATAAGCTGTTTTATTCTTAGGAAATATGTCTAAATATGAAAAGACTGATCAAATGATAATAGTAAGTTGTATCATTAATATTATGATATAATACTATCTCTTAATATTAAAAACCTATTTCAAAGGTCATGGAATCCATAATGCATAAAATAATTACAGAGAAATCCCTTGTAACGAAATAGATGGTTACCCAGGTTTAGATCATTTGTATCCCTGAATCCCAACCATATACAACAAAATTTAAACAGTCTAAAAAGCACCAATACTATCTTTCTGAAGTTTCATAAGGGGATTACACTAATAAGTTTAAGAGCTGATTTAATTTATATTTTTCTACCTACATTTTATATTGTTACAATCGTTTTTGTTTTCATAAGTTTATATATTCACTTTATAAAAAATCTAAATATTAACCAAAAAAACAAAGAAAAAGTTAACCAGTCTAAAACATATCAACTGAAGATAACAAGTATAAAGAGACCTACAGTTATCGAGATCTTTACATGCTAAATTAAACAGGAAACAGAGGAAAGACCTGCCATCTAATTATTAGCTGCGTAAAATCTTTGAGGAAAGGAAATGAAATATGAGATATCAGTTTGAGGGGAAGAAAGCAGATATTTCTAATAATCCATTTTGCCTATTCCCTCAAATATCCTATAAAGGGAAAGAAACCTCTCAAAAGTATAAGTTAATGTAAAATATTTCTTGTTATAGTAAAATAAATAATAGAGCAGGAAAGAGTTATTCATCTCAATCTGAGTAACAAGAGCACCTGCGCCACTTCCTCCTAAGCATGTCCAGAGAAAAACCAATTCTCTCTCAAGTGCTTGCTGACTCAGACATTGTACTTGAAGGGATAGTTTCAGAATTTAGTAGGACAAATGGTTCAGTGATTTACGTATGCACATAAACGAGTCACTATTGCTATAACACAGGACAACTCTGTGACAGCATAAAGGACTAAAGGGTAGGGAAAAAAATGTGAGGATACTAAGTTTAACATGTATTAAACTTAGATATTGAATAGGAAAAGCTGTTTCCATAAGTGACCCATTTAAAACGGGTTAACATCTCAGAGCATTTGTGACTTCTGAAGCAGTCTGCTCAATGTTTTAAGTTCAAGTAATACAGCCTTAAGAGCCATAGCTGTTATAGTTGAAGCTTTGAGCTACCACAATAAATTAGCAAAAGACACATAATTAGAAACCTTCTTGGAGTATGAGGGAAGATTTTGATGCATTTAGAGAAATTTCGACCTAACAGACCTAATTGAACATTTAACTTTTGAAGTATGTACTGATTTACAAGGTAGCTACAGCATTCCCTGACCCCATCCCACCCCCAACAAGGTAGAGTTAATCATTCTCTCCTATGTACTACCACTGTACCATGTATGTTCTTTATGGTTTTACGTGTAAAATATCCTAATTAATTGTATATGAATATGAAGTCTTGCACTGCCAACATCTATATTCCTGGATAATAATAATATATTCAGTAAATAATATTCTGACACCAGATGTTAAAAGGATTTGTGCATGTAATTGGAGACTGACTATATATCTGCAAAGATTCTTTTATATTTCAGGGTCTAGGATACTATGTTTCTTCACTTAAAAAAAAAAAAATCACACTAAATGCATTACCCCATTCAATAGTATAGAACAATCTTGGGACTTCCCTGGTGGCACAGTCGTTAAGAATCCGCCTGCCAATGCAGGGGACACAGGTTCGATCCCTGGTCCGGGAAGATCCCACATGCCACGGAGCGACTAAGCCCGAGCGCCACAACTACTGAGCCCACGCTCTACGGTCTGTGAGCCACAACTACTGAGCCCGCGTGTCACAACTACTGAAGCCCGCGCACTCTAGGGCCCCTGTGCCTCAACTACTGAGCCCGCATGCTGCAACTACTAAAGCCCACGCGCCTAGAGCCCATGCTCTGCAACAAGTGAAGCCACCACAATGAGAAGCTGGTGCACCGCAACGAACAGTAGCCCCCGCTCTCCACAACTAGGGAAAGCCTGCCTGCAGCAACAAAGATCCAATGCAGCCAAAAGTAAATAAATAAATAAAAATAGAAAAAAATTTAAAATAAACAGTATAAGAACAATCTTGATAATAGATATGTGACATAAATGTCTCCTGACAGCCAATATTCAAAAAAGACACTTACCTTTTTTGGAGAGGGAAAGGTTGAAAGACAATCTACCACTGGTTTTCCATATGTAACTGTATCTAATTAGAAGTGTATTTCTTCTAATCTTATCATAAAAGCAGTAACAGAGCGAATGTACAAAATTTGGTAGACTAGCAAACCTCAAGCAAAGTCAACTTTCATTTTCAAAGGAAATTAAAATGAAAAGAAGTTTCATTATGATTATAGAATAAGCAGCATCCTTGTTAAAAATAATAATAGATTTCTAGGAGGTAGGGGCTACATTTATTTCTGAGATTACCTTCAACCTTTTAATCTAGCTGTGGTCTTCATCAATATCTGTGTCTTGTGGCACTGTTCAGCTCATTCTATATAACACAAATTCTCAGCAATGTGTTATATTTAAGGTGCTAGAGGCCAGTAATAAAGAATTTTACTATATAACAGAAGGAGTAATAAGCAATCTTAAAAATAATTATGTATTCATTCACCTTCATAAACAACCTTATTACCAAATGAGACCCAACCATAATTTTCACAATTACTCTTGTAGGATGAACATCTGAGAAGCAGAATTTATTGCCAAGGGGTAATTTTAATTAAAATCAAATAGGGTACAACTGAAGTTTTAGCAATAAAAAGAAGACTTTCCTCATTAAATACATTAAAGAAAAATTATCATAAAATGCAGGACTAATTAGAAAATGTTATTCAAAGTTTTCAATTCAATACAAAGAAATGTGTGCAGTTATTGCAGAACCATAAATATCAATTAGAATTACTAAATAATATTTACTGTGAACTTTTAAATTTTTAACGTACTCTGGTACTGAGTAATGGCTGTAAAGATCTGTATCATATAAATATTTTCCATAAACAGGGAATCCAAGAGAGATGTAGACATTCCCATAGACTACCCATCTTTTTATTTCTGAATTTACTAATAAATAATATTAGAGAAAAGGACCATAATTGTAATTGCCACTAAAAGACATATTATATTACAGAGTCACATTATGACGTGTTCTGAGATTCCATTATCTTCCTTTCTCATCTGCTTATATATTTCAGGAGTTGTCATAATCCAGGTTTTCCATTCTTTTCTATAATACTATTGACATCTGAATGACAGTATCTTCTATCTTTATCTAAAACTGGAGAGTAGACCTCATGAATTAGTTTTCTTTCTTCATTTTAAACTTCATACTTATAGCTCAATCACAATATGGAATTTACTTAAACTGAATGGTCCTACAAATGTCTTTCACAGTGATGCAAGTTAAAGTAGGCACAGATAAATTAATAAGGAGAAATGATGGTAAATGCTCAATTATATTTTTCTGACCTGGTGAACTGGAAAAAAAAATCTCTACTTGTCATATAGACATATTGCTAACATTAAAGAGATGTTACACATAAAATGAAACTTGATCTTACACCAAACTATTCTCGGTAGTTTTTGTTTGTTTGCTTTTGATGTTTTTAGGGGAAAGGTTAAAGTAGAAACTTTTATTTTTTCATTACTGGTCTTTTTTGTTTGTTTTTGGGTTTTTTTTCCAATCATCGTGTTCTCAGAAACAAGAGCAAAGATCATTTAATGTAAAAAGTGAGAACATGCTTGTTTAACATCAAAGTCTCCTCAGTATTATTTCATTCAAACTTTCAGTTTTATTATTATTTGAGTAGCAATCAAATAAACATGATTCAAAATCATTTCTACAGCTCTAAAAGATTAGGACTATAGCAAACCAGGAAGTATTAGAGAGATCATGAAGGAAACAAAACTATATTTTAATCATTAAGGAACTTATTCAGAAAATATTGACTGAATATTCACCATACATCAGGTACTACTAGAAGCAGTGCAGATACAAAGATGAATAAAAACTGAAATGGACCCTAATGGACATTACTGCTTAGAGAGACAATTAAAAAAACAAACAAACAAAAACTTAAATAATTACCAATTTGGATCACTGCTCTGAAGGTAATACAGGAGTCTCTAATTCAGAATGACAACTGTGGGTGGGCTGTCTGATTTAAACAATACAGTCAAGCATGGCTATTCTGGCAACTGACCTTACAATGAGATCTAAGGAATGAACAGAAAGCACTGAGCTGAGGAAGGAAACAATACAGAAATACGCGTAGGTGGGAATAAAGATAAAGACCCGTGAACTGAAGCAGTGTGAGAGGTCAAGAGGAATGAAGGAGGTCAGAGAGGAAGAAACTAACCAGATGTATAAGAGCTCACAGGCCTTGATAGGAATACAGATTTTATTCTAAATGAATAATATTTTTAATATTTTATATGCAAGTGGATGGGCATTTGAAAACTCTTGTATGGTTTAACATACAGATCATGTTGACCTCATTAAGCAAAACTGAAAACACTGAATCATTCATAAAATTAGAGTTTCATATAGAATATGGATAAAAAGCCCCAGTGTTTTGCTGTATTTTGCTATCATAAGTATGCAGGAAATACCATTTTTTAGCAGTAATTATTTCTATCTCCTTAAGTATGAATACTATCAACCATGTTTTTCAACTGAGGGCCATTATTAAGTAAAAGTCAACCAAAAGAAGGTTTCTTAAATTAGAACATTTAGCATACTGAGACTACAGCATTCAGAATACTGATAATTTACATCTAATCCATGTATCTGTCTTCTTAATGGAATAAAAACAAAATATAAAATGAACTAAAATATTATAAATATTATAGTATAAGTATTGTATAATATAGTTCCTAAAATTAAAATATTTTATTCCCATAAGCTCAACCTTCAAAAGAGAGTTTAAATAATTCAATATAGTGATAAGGAAGTAGGATCTGGATGACTGGTATTAGTGATTATAAAGAGTCAATGGCAACATCCAAATATAAATTTTGTAAAAGAAAAATGATTTGATAAATAACATCCAAATTTAATCACCGCAATTTAATTTACGTAATACAATTTCATTATAATTGCATAAAAGTTGCAATGGTAGGAAGGTGAATGGCTAAAGGAAGTTTTGTTAACCTAATAGACTGACCTTATGTGATTATGTGGCAGAAACTTTCAGAGCTCAACTTAAGGAAGTGTAATAAAAAGCCCTGAAATGTGTACGGCCTCAGCTCTATGATATCTAGTTCTTACAATTTACTTAAGGGAATAATTCAGAATTTGGGAAATGTCTACCTACAAGGACATGCATGCCAACATTATTTATGTATAGACAAAATATAAGTCAAACCTAATTGTCCACCAAAGGGGTATTAAGTAAATGGCATTATGTTCAAGATAGTTTAGAGAGTGATAAAAGCCATGTTATAAAGACATAGTCAATAATAAGAGAAAATGTAGGAGGTGTGATACGTTAGGGAAAAGATACAATATAACTTTTAACAAATCCGTTGTTATCAGTTTCAAGTGATCTTGACTCTACTACTAATTAATCTTGTGATTTTGGAAAATATGTTTATCTGAGTTTCAGATAACTCCTCTCTAAAATTATAATTGTGAAAATTAACTGAGATAATGCATTTGAAATATTTTGCGAGAGGCTGGTGCATGCATGTATAAGCATACAAAATATGTCAGCATCATTTTTTAAGTAAATATTTTTAAAGTACATATTTGTATTTTACTTTCAACTTTTAAAGTAAATATGTGTATAGAAATAATCAAAAAATATACACCAAAAATGTAAATCATAGTTGTATCTGGATAATAGGATCTAATATATTTCTCATTCTCATATATCTTATGTTAAACATGTATATTTTGTGACAAAAAATGTTACTTTAATAAGTACCAAATAAAAAATAAAACTATATTACATATTATGTCAATGATTTCTACCAATAGTTTAAATATATTTTTAAGGCAAAACAGTAAACATTCTTTTTGACTATTTTTATTTATATCCAATGCTGCTTTGAAAAAACACACGCTTTCTGAAAGAATCAGATGAATAAATAATGCTTAAGTCATTACATTTTCGATCTTAATGTTTGGTTTCTTTTATATCTGAATCCCTAAGGATCAAAGGATGCCAAGGCAGACAGGTAAATATTTTGGTTTACTTGATTTTTTTTTCTATTTGTTATAGTTTCCATCTTAGCTTAGCTAGAAATTGAAGAAAAAAAGTTATATTTGTCTTCATTAATTTTTTACAGATACTAAAGGAACTGTACTTGTGTTCAAAATGCTAAAAGCATTTGTTCTTCCAGTCAGCTACATGTGCTGGTAATTAAAGAATGTGAGAAAGTCAGAGAATATTGTTTTTGTCCAATTCTTCCAAACACCAGGATAATGAGACTTCTGGCAAAAACTGTATTCTAAGTTATTCCTATAGTCAGCATACCAAATAAATGTAGTGAATATCAACAAGAGGTAGGAAGAATTACAAGAAAATGTAACATTGGCAGTCTTAAAGCTCTTGAGAGAAATACGTTGCTTGAACCTTTGCACGCCACCTTTTCCTTTAAAAAATATTAAAACCTTAGTTAATTTACATGGTTCATATTTGGTTAAGCAATAAATATTCACCTATTTTAATTAGTGATTTTAAACAGCAGGCATTCTTTCCCAATTCGAAAAATGTCCAATCACCCTAGCAGCAGTAATAATAACATTTTATATGGCACAGAAATGCATGAGATAACCTTATCTATCATTATTCCCATGATAACGTGATGATTCAGAGCAAATGCGACTAATGTTAACAATGGCTTCAGCACCCTCTGTTTCATCATTCCACTTCATATTCCACTGTGGGAAGAAAGGACAAATAGCTTTGTTTCTCCTGCTCTAGATTTTTAAGCATGCTACCGTCTTATATAATATAGTCAGTGCTGGAAAATCAATGAGAAAGGAAACAGAGCTAAAGGAAGTCCACAAACTAATATGAATAAAAAATTTTATCTTCCCACAGGAAATTTTGTCACAGATATTGGAAGTAACAGAAACTGTCAGATTTGGATTTTCCCCATATTTACCTAAACGTAACTTTAAAAGCAATGCTTTCTTACTGTTAATGACATGGTAAGAGTCTTGTGTAATTTACAACTACATAACATATCCTAAAATATATATTTCTAATTGAAAAGCAAGACAGATTTATGGTTTGCTAACAAGAATCCAAATGTTTACTTTCTGAACATTTTTCACATGATTGGAGTAAGACTAATAAACGTGTACCATTTTGCCATTTAATGAATAGAATTTCACTTGGTGGGAGAGATTCTGATAGCATAATGACCTGAATATAGCTACCTTTTCCTCTGCTGCCATCTCCTTGCTTCTCCCGAATCAATCAATCAAGCCATTTGCCTCTGCTGAGTCAATCACCTACTAGAACCTCTGGGCAACCCATCTATTAAGATCTGCATTTAAAGTGCTAGGGCTGCCATAACAAAGCCACAGACTGGGTGGCTTAAAAAACAGATTTGCTCACAATTCTGGATGCTAGAAGTTCAAGTTCATGTTATCAGGAGGGCTGGTTTCTTCTGAGGCCTTTCTCCTTGGCTTGTAGATGGCCATCTTTTCCCTGTGTCTTCACATGGTCTTCCCTCTGTAGTTGTCTATGTCCTAACCTCTTCTTACAAAGACACCAGTCACATTAGATACGGGCTCACCCTAATGACTTCATTTTAACTTAATTACCTTTTTAAAGAACCTATCTCCAAGTATAGTCACATTCTGAGGAAGAGGGCAGGGTTAGGTCTCCAACATATGAACTTGGAGGCGAGGGGGCAGGGGGGACACAATTCAGCCCATAGCAAGATCCAAGAGGAAAAAATTTTCCAGGTCTTCCTTCCCCAATGGGACAAAACATTTACTGGAATCTGTATGGAAACCCAGTATGAGAACTCAAAGGTGGAAAATCCAGGAAGAGTTAGCATCTAGTATCTATGGTGCCCATTCCCAACCCCACGGTGAAGGCAGTCCCCTGTAAGGCTCTTTGACCTCAAAAAAGTCAAGACGGATGATTTCAGCAACCTGTTCCCTGTGTGCATTGGGGAAGTGGGAAAGGGCTAATGATGGGGCACTTTGGGGAAATAGGGGTGAATACGATATGACTGGGTTTTTTTTACTGATCTAGCAACTTTTCTGTATGTTTGAAATTATTTTAAAATTATTATTATTTTTTTATTTTTATTTTTTTTTGCGGTACGCGGGCCTCTAACCGTTGCGGCCTCTCCTGTTGTGGAGCACAGGCTCACGGGCCCAGCCACTCCGCGGCATGTGGGATCCTCCTGGACCGGGGCACGAACCCGTGTCCCCTGCATCAGCAGGTGGACTCTCAACCACTGCGCCACCAGGGAAGCCCCTTAAATTATTTTTTTAATTAAACCAATCTAAACAAAATTCCAGAAGGAACTAAGTAAGTAAGATGAGTTTCCCTTGCTCTAGAGGCTCAGAATGTGCAGGGAGACCCCAGGCCAGAAGACTGGCAGAAAGCTCTGTTACAACATGGACCCAAAGAATCCTTTGCCTTTCAACCCTTGTGGGATTCCTGCATTAGGTGTAGTTCAATAACTAGACTATAGCCCCATGACAGACAGAAAAATTTTAAGTCCAGAGAAAAGACTAAGGAGAATGATCAGAAGATCCTTTTTTTAAACAGAACATATAAAGGAGACAGATAAACTCATGAACAACAACAACAAAAAAAGAAATGAATCTGGGGGGAAAATAAAATAAAATCATGAGTTTATATAAACAACAACTTAAGGAGATGAATTAAAGGAGAGGGTTTTCATTGTGGATATCTGAATTATCAGCCTGAAAGTTCAAATATATATTTTACTTGACAAATAATAATACTGCTTATGTTTTAAAATCCAGTTTATAAGTTTCAAAAAGAACCATTAAGAATTACTAAAGGAAAAAAATAAAAATAAAAAAAATAAATAAAAATAAAAAAGAATTACTAAAGGAAGTAGATAATGAATAGGGTAGTTTTGATTATTTTATACAGTAATAATTTCATTTAACCATTTAAAGTAACTACTTTAAGCATATTTAACACACTGTTCTCATTACTGATAGGGCAAAACTGTTCTTCAGGTATACATATACAATGGAATATTACTCAGCCATTAAAAAGAATGAAATAACACCATTTGCAGCAACATGGATGGACCTAGAGATTATCATACTTGGTGAAGTAAGTCAGAAAGAGAAAGACAAATACCATATGATATCACTTATAGGTGGAATCTAAAATAGGACACAAATTAACCTACTACAAAACAAAAACAGATTCACAGATACAGAGAACAGACTTGTGGTTACCAAGGGGGAGGGGAGTGGGGAAGGAAAGGATTGGGAGTTTGGGATTAGCAAATACAAACTATTATACATAGGATGGATGAACAACAAGGTCCCACTGTAGAGCACAGGGAACTACATTCAAAATCCTGTGATAAACCATAATGGAAAAGAATATGAAAAAGAAAATATATATGTTTGAGTCACTTTGCTGTAGCAGAAATTAACACAACATTGTAAATCAACTATACTTCACTAAAATTTTTTTTAAAAAACTGTCCTTCAACCTGTGTCTCTCAGTGAGTACTGATTTTTGTATTTGGGTATATATTCTTGATAACTCAATTATTTCCTTTCACTTCTAATTGCCTTTATAAACATTAATCTTTCTTCTCTGATTAAAACTGAAAAAAAATACTAGCAAAACTCCTCAGCCTTGCTGGTTCTAACTCCAATTCTTCTTTTTTTTCCCCCACTCCCAACTTCTCATAAAGAGAAAAAAGACAGTTCCTTACAAGAAAACATGCCCATAAGTTATGCTGGATAACTTACTGAGAACCTCTTTGATAATGAGAACTAAATATAATGGAATGATTTCCTATGACCAGAAAAGAAAACTAAAGCAATTGAGTCAGGATCTAATACACAAAATCAAAATATCTAATTCAGCAATACTTGAACAGGTAATACCACAAAGGGAATCAGAAGAGGATATACCAACGTCATCAAGGGCACATTAGGCAGACCCTGGTCTTTCATTGGTCAATGTCAGTTGAATATTATCCAATTTTTAAACATTAGTTGTACCATACATACGATTCATATGATTGGCATTTATATAAGCTCCCAAGTGCCTTTTAGAGTGCACGCTTTCTTAAAATGCATACATTATTTTCCTTTGTAAACACTGTCAGTAAACGGAGAGGTGGGAAATTACTATTGTCACACAAACACAACAAAAATGTATTCTGCCAGCCCGACTACTTACATGGCTATAAAACACTGGCAGATCGCAGGGCTAATTCCTCCCGAGTGTGCAGCTGAGAGGAAAAGTATGGCCTGCCTTGACAGAAACTGCCTCTATGTCTTTAAACTGTCCTCCTTCCAGTATTTATTCAGTGTGCCTTCCACGCAGCTGAGAAATGCTGTTTCAAATCAACGAGCACCTCTGAATCCCTTCAGGGAGAGCAGCTGAGGACCTTCGAGGTGACTCAGACGTGGTGACTTTTCTCAAGACGGGCATTAGGTGCCACTTGCTGCTTCTCAACATGCTGATTTAGCTTCCAACAGCAATGGGGCAATTGGTGTGAAATGTGAGCTAAGGACCAGACACTACCATTTAGTGAAGGGAAATTTGATCACAGAATGGCAGCAACAGTAAGCAGCCCTGATTTTCCTGGCCAGATGACTGGCAGACATTTGGCATCACTGAAATTAAAGAAAGAGCTACCCTCCTCCAAATTCCCGAAAGATAACATCACTTTCAAATTATAAAGCTCCAGTAAACAATTATGTGGGGGTAAAGGAATGACAGTGAATACACTGAATACCTATAAATTTGAGGAAGAATGAAAAGTCTAGGAGTTTACATAGGTTCTTTGTATTTTGCTACATGAACTCAGCTGGCCTCCATGTTTTACCTTCCCTATTCCCAGGATGCCTCTTCTCCCTCCTCTAATGGAGTGTTTTTGTCCTTTAACTATATACCATGCCCTGAATTTCTTGCAACATAAGAAAGACAGACTGCGACATGCAGCACCTCATTTGGATGTGTCTGGAGTCCTGGAGTCCTGTTCTCCTACAAAAAACCCTTGAGAGCACATTTGGAGGATCTGGCAGGAGAGTGCAGCTACTCCTGAAACCTTGACTGAAGAAAGGTCTGCCTCTTTCAGGGAAGGTCATTCTCTTCTACCCAGTACACAGCTTCAGGGGTGACACACTTGGAGCCATGAGGGAGACGGGGACACCACCCAGCCCACGAGATCAGCGGAACCAACCCTGGTGATCACTGGGGTGACAGCTGTCCACAGCCAGATGAACCTCACATCCAGTTTCTCACTATTTATAATTGAAAGTTGGTTAATTTAAGAATACCTTAGGTTCAGAAATGCAAATAATCTACTTAGCTCAGCATCTTTGCCTTTAACCTATGTTTAGGAGCTAGTAAAATTTACTCCTTGAAATACCAAGTGAGGAGCACAGCATCAAAGAAAAGTTGTTGATTTCATCGGTTACAAAAAGACAGTGAATATCTACATGGTATTTAAGCTCACGTTTAGAAGTAAGAACCTTGCTAATTAATTTTGATCTTTAGGCTACGACTGTACATGTCGTACTATCTAGACCAGCGTTTCCCTAAAACGCTCCCAAACTGCATTCACATATTGGTGTAAAAGCCCCAGAACACTGTGTGGCTTGTCGATACTCTAAAATTGTTGGTTTTCAGATATGATCCCAAGTAATTACACTGAGCTTAATAACACTTTTGGATCTTATGATCTCTGTCTTCATCAGCAGACAACCACACATTGCTATGTAAATACTTAAGGCATGAAGAATAACAGTAAGTCTAGAGAATAGTAAGGCTAGATCCTCTCTCCTTTGTTCCTTCCATTCCTCCCTTCTTTTTCAGCCCTTCTCTCCTTTCACATACACTGTAATTAAAATTAAAATAAGCTATCAATACCACTTCTTTTGTACAGCACATCTTATATAAAATAAAACACAATAACATATAACACTATTTTGGAAACAAAAATATCAACCTAGAACTACATGACCTTGGATAATACACTTAAAACTTTCTGATTCTATACTTCCCCACCTTATCACCTTATATGATAATAACAAGAAGATATGGGTCAAAGGAGGAAGAGGAGGAAAAGTAGGAGAAAGAGAGAAGTTATTAAATGAAATTATACATGTAAAATACTCAGCAGAGTGCCGGCCACATACATAATAAGTGCAGAAACACTATTATAAAACTTGGAAATGGGCTTCCCTGGTGGCGCAGTGGTTGAGAGTCCGCCTGCCCATGCAGGGGACATGGATTCGTGCCCCGGTCCGGGAGGATCCCGCATGCCGTGAAGCGGCTGGGCCTGTGAGCCATGGCCGCTGGGCCTGCATGTCCGGAGCCTGTGCTCCGCAACGGGAGAGGCCACAGCGGTGAGAGGCCCGCGTACCACCAAAAAAAAAAAAAAAAAATGCATCTGGGTTCAAATCCTTGGGGAAAATATCTCTACAAAATAGTAATAATATCAGTGGAAGTATGTTGTGAGAATTAAATAAATAAATGCAAATAAAGTCCTTAGCACAGTGCCTAGTATAGCGTAAGCACTTAATAAATTGTTACTACTATTATCCTTCTATATTAAGGTGGCATATAATGCTATTTTCAAAAGCAATTTAACATTTAAACCAGAGATGTCATCACTCTCTACTGAGGAAACGTGAGAATCAATTTCATTTCAAAAGATATAATTAGTAAGTCAAAATATACTTATTAATAAAGGCATCATAAATTATACACTTGATTAATCTATTTTGATCTCTCAAGTTTAAAAATGCCTATTTAAGAGGGGAGAGTTGATGTATACAAAGTTATTTAATGAAAATGAACATTTCTGCAAGAGTCACACTCATTACTATAAACTAACTGCAAGCAGAAATGACTACTGAACATCCACATTTTAAAAAAATATCCCAAGCACATAAATATTATACTGGATGATTTATTTAATTATTTTCCTTTTTAAGAGGTCATATTATGTTGTTATGCTGGGGGAAAAAATGGCACAGTGATATATAGGGCAATAAATTCTCTGTAAACCCTCTTGGAGAAAATGAGTCATTATTATTTACTATTGGACTTTTAAGTCGGCCAACCTAGAATTCCTCATAAAAGACAGTGTAAATAATCAGAGGTGATTGGTTTCTCAGGCAACAATAGACCAACATTTCTAGGAGTAGCTGTAATTGAGAACTAATGAGTCCTGGGACTAAATGAATAAATTAACCAGAGACAGTCTCTTGTAACTAATACCTTGGCTGTCAAGACATAACTTGGTTTTTACTCTTAACTGGGCCTTGACGGTGTCAGTTGCCGCAGAATACAAGGTCTGTAGGCAGCAGGATCACGCATCCACAGTGTAGCATGTTGGCATGCCGCCTGTGCCTGAGATAATGCATGCAAGATAGAGCATATGAGCTGGTATGTGTAATCAGCAACTGCAACTCCTAGGCTGAATTTTTTTTAAATGAATCTGGAAGACAGATGTTTGCCCCAGCCAGCCTGTTAATTTTGACTGATTATGTTGCCAACAACAAAGGCAATAATCTGTAGAGAACAGTATGAGTTTTTGACATTATTATAATAATTAAAAATATATCTATCATTTAAAATTAAATGGCATGGTTCTGTCCTGCGGACCCATATTTAACTTACTATACTGGGCCAAATGCAACCTGGTCACTCCTACCTAAGTCTATCAGAAGCCCTACTATTTAAAAACAAAGAAAAAGGCGAGAAGAAATTAGTGGAAAGATTAAAGATTTCTATTTCCTTAAAAGAAAAATATAAATAATGCCCCATATGCCTTTTGACCATTCCATTTTACATGCCTTCATTCTAATAAATAATCAAAAGTTTTCCCATAAATAAAAGTGTGCTATAAATAATATTAATACTGTCTGTATTAAAAAATATAGAAATAAACTAAATATCTGTCAATAGGAGACTGGTTAAATAAACAATATATTCATATATACAAAGCCATTAGAAAGAATTATATATTCATATCCAGTGACATAAAAATCTCCTTGAAATATTGATAACACACACACACACACACACACACACACACACACACACAGAGTCCTAAAGGGTAGTCACCACACTATAAAAGGTAGTTTTTTTCTGGATGGTGAACTTTTAGGGAATTTTTTGTTTTCATTTTATAATACATTTTATATTGTTTAAACTATTTACAACAAGGATATACTTGTATATCTAGCAACGTAAGTATAAAATATATCAGAATCATCTAACGTACAACCCACAGAGAATAAAGCAGTTCTCACTGCAGTTGGATCACATGCCAATAAAAATGGCTGACTTGCAGTTATACTGTGCTTTATCAGAGCACTCCTTTATAAAAGTACCACCTTTGATTCCAGCCTCTATGTCTTAAGAAAGTTGAAGAATAAATATTGGATAATTTCCAGAATACAGAAATGAAAAAGGAACAGAAAATATTTCTATGTAGGAAAGTTAAAGAAATTAGTGTTCATTAGGTTACGGAGCTACAGCATACTGTCAGAAAGCATAGGCTTTAGAAGAGTCAGGGATACCTGGGTTGAAAATCTCTTCTACCTGATACTCTGAGATGGCTCAACCTTATTGGGTAACACCTCTGATTTTTAGAAACAACCTACAACACACCTAGCTCATAAAACTGTCCTGAAGATTAAATGTGAGAATGTGTGTAAAGCATTTAACACAATGTCTGGCAATAATGATTGCTTAGCAACTGAGAGTCATCATTATGTATCTGCCAAGAACACTCAGCTATGAGGAGTTGATGATGGCTCCTACCACCCCCAACTCCACCCCCTCCAAAACACACATATGCAATGAGATATTCTTGTAAGGATAACGCCAATTAAATTTCAACATATATAGGGAACAGAAAATAAAATAAGTTTAACTAGACAAGGACATGGATGTTAGACATAATTTCTTGAATACTAAGCTAAGCAACAATAATGGGGTATTACAATTGTGGAAGCTTCATCACCAAAATATTTGAGAAAAGAACAGCTAACTCCTTAACCTGGTGGTTTAGACATTCACCTGCCTGAGAAAAGAGGATCAGAAAAATGAATTCCCAAATTCCTTCAAGATTCATGATTCTATGATACTTTAATTAAATTAACAGGGTAATCCATCATTCTCCTGGTAAACTGTGTCAGGGGATTTTAAGCAAAGCACAGACAGCTCATCTTTGCAAATGTAGTTCTTGATTTTATAAGGTCTAAAAAAATTTTTTTTTTAAATTATGGAGAATAGACCAAAAAGAACTCCTGTATATACCAAAAAAAAAAAAAAAGCTGGATGGCACTGGGTATCTCACAAAGGACTTCTGCCTGCATGTTCTCCATTAAAGTTAGAAAATGAATTCAGAGGAAGGTTGAAAGTTTATATATTTCTGAGGACAATAAGGAGTTAGTGAGGAAAGGGGAAAACTAAACATCAAAAGGTTAAAAGAAATAAAGTTAATAACATTTAAGAATCAGACCACCATTTGAAGTTGAACTCTCTCAACAGCTAAAACAGTGTTTACCTTTATCAAACACTACTTGATTAGACTGTCTCCAAATATACGGCATGTTATGAAGGGTTTATCTAAAGACTCCGTTATGTGAATCAAAGATGGTGGCCTTGGATTAACACTGTTTCTCTGTATTTATTTTTATGTAAACATCATTCACTACACATTCAGATCAGAGCATGTCTATTGCTCTGCTGGGCCAAGTCTGCAATTTTATAAAACAGAAGTGAAATGAAATACGAACTTTTTTTTTTTTGGCCTCATTTTGGGATTAACAGTCATCACAGGTTTCGTAGATTCCCAAGTCCCCAGGTAGAGTTCAATGACTATCACTGTACAAACAGCACTGCACACGTGGTTAAGAATCCCAAGTCCAGTTCCAGTTCTGCCACTAATCACCTGGGTGTGACCACTGGCCAGCTTCATGGGTGTGGGGCCCCTGCAGTCACATAGGACCCTTCACCCAGAGGGATGTCACAACTAGTCTAAAGCTCTGCTGCTGCCGCCATCTTGAAATTCTTAATAACTTTTTAAGAAGTGCCCCACATTTTCATTTGGTGCAAGGCACCACAGACTATGTAGTCATTACTGCCTATGTGAGCTTTGCAATTCACTTCACCTAACTCTCATTCTCCTCCATGCAATCAACAACCCAACACTCCCATTCCCGCAAATTTTGCAAATGTTGTGCTATCGGAGCATACATTGTCTTTCTCAAATTGTCAACACAGTAATGCTGTTGTGGATACTTTCAATATTACTTTCAGATCCTAAAGAATTAAGCCAACTCAAGTCTATGAGCATCTGATTTCCAAAAGAGATTTCTTTTAGTAGAGATTATCAATGCTGCCCAGAACCTTTCCCTGTCTCAACACCTTCCATTAGAAAATGAGGTGCACTTTACCATTAATTGTATTCTCTATCTTCAAGGTATATTTGGCAGCTCCTTTTTTTTCAAAAGTGTCTTTGTTCAGTCATTTAGTGCAAACACTATTTCATGGAATGGGGGAGAGAGAAAGTACTGTGTAACACAGAGGGATTTACAACAGAAGGTGTTGTTTAAAAACACTTCACTGCTAACCTTTAAATAACATATTAATCAGAACAGAATGTTACAAAAATTAAAGTGCTGAGTGTGGTAGCCCAGTAGCAGCACTGTTACAGGTATATGGATCTGTTTCCTTCTTAGGGTAATTTAAGAGGTCCTAAACACAGCACTTAGTGTTCTCCCCATCCCTTCTCTTTGGCCCCAAATTTTATAATTACTTTAGATTTAAAGCCCATAAAGATGCTACTAAAGTGCGTAACTTGAGAGAGGAAATGTGCTGGTGTATCTGGAGATTTCCACTTAACACATGAGCAAATGGTATCAAAAAATATAGGCATCTCCCATTTAAATGTGTCATCTACTTCAGAAAAATCATATGTTATGAGTGAAAACTATGATATCGTTTATTATGGTATTTATTTTGTTAAATGGAAAAAATACATCATGTTTGTATCCATCCACACCCCCACATATATATATGGGTTTGAATTCTTTACTATGGAAATTTCTTGAGCTTTCAGTTTTTCATCTGTAAAATGAGAACACATACCTATTCTGCAGAATAAACATTGTGTTAGAAATATATAGAAAGAACCTAGCAAACTGCTTGGACATTCAGTAAATGCTAACTATTCCTTTGTTCCTTACTATTAACAATCCAAAGACTTTCATTCTTCTCCATCTAAATAACCCACTCATTCATTCATACCTCAACCTTGTTATCACCTAGAACTCTTGATTTAATTTCTATCATTTATCATAATTTCTTGCTTCTCCATTGTTCCATATAAATGTATACTATATACACATAAAAATGTTTGCTCTTGAACTCGTAATTCCTGACCATTATCAGACGCTACTTATCATGGTTCATGATTTCAAATATTTCAACCACTGCTGACTAATTCTTAAGTATCCCTGATGTTTATAAAATTTACTCTGATAAGTATTAATCCAAGATGGATTCAACAGTCCTTTCATTTTACTACTGTTCACACCATGCCAAGCCTTGATAGAAAAAGCTGATTTGAATATGCATGCAATCATTACATTGAAGGAATGGGACTCTATATAAAAAGCCAAAGAGGGACTTCCCTAATGATCCTGTGGTTAAGACTTCGCCTTCCAATGCAGGGGGTGTCAGTTCAATCCCTGGCTGGGGAGCTAAGATCCCACATACCTCATGGCCACAAAACCGAAACATTAAACAGAAGCAATATTGTAACAAATTCAATGAAGACTTTAAAAATGGTCCACATCAAAAAAAAAAATCTTTAAAAATAAAAAAACAAAGTAAGCAACATTTTCCTTTCTCTCCTCTGCTGCTTCAAAATGAATTTTCTCTAGACTTCCTTCCTTAAAACTCCCATTAAACCTTGAAAAGATATTGACACAGACACCGGCTGGCTGGATCCACATTTTAATTAAGAGTACTACAATTCAGTACAGAGAGGTGATGGCCCAGCTACAAACTCCATCTCTTATCCCCCCCTTGCAGCCAAGGGTTACCCAGTGAGATAAACATAGAAATAACAGAACGGGATTTCTGGAAATCTCCTGAGCTACCTACAGCCAGGTTTCTTGTTTTCAGAGAAAATAAACCGGCAATCTGTTTTAATCACTCTTTACTTGGCTGGTATTAATCATATTTGAACACAACTTCAAGACTACAGGTCCCATAACTTTTCCATTCACCTTTGTATATACAATTTTTATACCTAAAAACAGTCTCAGTTAATCAAATATTGAATTTCTTCAACATGGATAAGTTTATATCCTCAGAGAGATTTTGGGCTAATGATACACACACACACGCACACACACAATTTTCAGATAGCTTGTTCAACCTCACTTCTAGAACAGGAGGGTATTTTATATCTTCTGTTTTTTCTCAATGTTAAGAAGGCTCTTGATTTATTTATCAGTCATTTCAGTTATCCAAAGTACACTCTTCACTTTTTCTTACTTTGCTCTCCAAATCACTCCCATGGCGCCTTCACTCTTTGCATAAATATCAACTTGTACTTTACCAAGAGAAAATTGGTCACCTAGTGCAACTCTCAAACTTTCTCTATCTGCAAACTCAATTGTCTCTATTCATATTTAATATCCCTTTTGTCTCAAGTGAAAGATACCACCATCTTTTCAAAGATAAACTGCATGACTCTGATCTTCTCTGTGTCTGTTTTTTTGAGAATCAAACTTCAACATTCAGATTTTTCTTATTTTCAAATTTCACAGATTCCTTCCCTTCTGTCTGTAAGCATACTTATATGTCCTTCATTCTCAAAAATAAACAAAAAAGAAAAAAGAAGTCTTTAGTAGTATTCCGTACTTCTCTTTCACTGTCGTACCAAACTTCATAAAAATGTAGACACATTTCTTGCCAGTTTCTCATTTCCTAATCACTCTTTAACACTGTAGTCTTTATTCAATCCAACACAGCTTCTACTGAATCTGTTCTCACAAAAGCAAACCAGTGGCTACTAATACACAAATACAAGGCAGTTTTAATTCTTTGCGTCTCTGAAGAATTTCACATTTTTTTTCCTGGATCTCTTCATCACTCTTTAGACCTAATTTTCAGTTTCTAGAGGTGAAGGCCAGGAGTCTACATTTTTAGCAAATTCTGTAGGCACTTTTGACACACATAAAAGATACAGAACTACTGGAAATAAGGGCTGAAGTAACACGAGGAAACAATTGGATTAAACAATAATCTAGTTTTAGGAAATCAAACCCTACTTTAATTAATAGTTATTTAAAAACATTTGTCATCTCCTTTTCATTAACTAATCCTAAACTAAATATCAAGGTTGAATTAAGAGATGGAGTACATTACAATATTTAAAGCTTCATCATAGATGGGAGCAGTGTTAATTAAAGTTACCAGGACAGCCAGAGGGAGACAGGATATACCATAATTGAAAAAGTATCACTAGAAAAAGCTGTTTATGATAACCTTGATCCTGTTTCCTTTGAGCAAAATGTCTAGAGACCTCCATTTATTCAGCAGGTCCCCTTGGCTGGGCTGGTTGGTGAATAATGAGACCATTGGTTTCATTCACCTCCATCGTTCTGCAGGCACCACTGGAGGCTGCACTGTTTTATTGAAAAGCTTTCTCCTATAAACTGTTCATTAACTCTTTTTCAGCCTAGTTCAGGCTACAATAAATGTTAACAACAACGTTACATCATTTTTTCTTCTTTGCTTCCAAACATTGCTTTGAGATCATTTAAAAATAATTCAACAATATTAGCAGGATAATCATCACACTGAGCCAGTTTCTAACACACAGAAGAAGCAAGTGTCAGAAAAATAGTCATTTACAGATCTAGCTTTGAAATAAAGAGCTGAAATTACCAGTGTTGGCTTAGAGGGAAAAAAAGAAAATAGATTTGGAAACAGAAGTCCTAAAATTGAATTCCACCACTACCTCAGATATTATCTATAGCCTTCAGCAAGAACCTTGGTCCCCTCTGAATTTTCCTAAGTTACAAAACAAGAGTAAATACATTTTTTTAATGTACCTACGTCATAGATTTCTGGAAGAGCCTAATGTACATGAATCATCAGAATCATAACGTTTCTGTACAGTCACAAAAACAAAACAAAGCCAAATAAACAACTATTTGAGTGCAAACTCTGTTCTGCTAGCAAAGGCATGGTTTTAGTGCAAAGGCAAGTGATTTTTTTTTTTAATCAATTTCTCTTTCAGCTCTTCCTAAGGCTGGTTTGATGGAGCAGATCAAAGACCATGGCACAAAATGAATGTGAATAAAAAGTCAAAATAAATGCTGAAACTGAAAAAGAAAATATTGGTCAAAGTAGTCTAAACATATAACTAACACAAGGTAAGCATAAAGCAATGAAATAAGTGGTATTTTAGTTTTTAATCAACAGGCTATAAAAGACAGAATTAAAATTTTAATGTCCAAATACATAAAAACTGTGTACATGCATGCACAAAAAAATTATTGCAGATACTGAAGAGTAATCATTCTACTAAAAAAAAATCTCTAGTTCATCTTCTTTTTAAAAAAGCTGAATTATTAAACATAAACTAGGTAATTTATTTAGTACATATGTAAGAAAAGACAGTTCTATTTACTTCTCTTTCATAGATTTTATATCTATAATATATTTTCAAAGGTATCTTAGTTTGAGAACCTTGATGCTAAAGAACAGTAACAGTTTTAAGTCCTCACATTCAAATAAAAACGAAATTTTTTTCAATACCGTACATTTTATTTCATTGAATCATTTTTTGAAAGTGCTTCATTGATATAGGATTCACTGACAAATTCATAGCCTTCCAGAATATTCTATCAGCTGCCACATCCAATTCTTAATCAGTCTGAATGAACAGTAGTTTACAGCATACTACTTAGCCTTTGTTTCTTCTTAGTTATGATTATACACTTCTTTAGACCGAAGGATATATATGTGTAATAGGTAAGAATGAGAACTTAAAGTTGGACATACCTGAATTTGAATCCTCTTACATTCTTACTACTCAAAATATAGTCTTTGTATCAGGACCATCACCTGGGAGCTTATTAGAAATGCAGTATCTCTGACCAGATCTACTGAATAGAAATCTGCATTCTAACAAGAACCAGGGGTGAACCAAATGCACATTAAAGTTTGAGAAACACTGGCCTAACTTGCTTGTTAAATACATTTCCTTGGGCAAGTTAAAGGAATCCTCAAAGACCCAGCTTCCTCATTGAAAAATGAGACTAATAATGGTGTCTAGAGCACAGCATTATTGTGAGAAATAATCAGATAATGCTACTTGGTAAACACTCAGTAAGATCTAACGGGCATTAAATTTTATCATCTACCTCAAATTTGTATATTCAAGATATTTTCCAATATATTTATTTATGTAATTACATTGGTACCCCACCCAGATAAATTAAAGCTCCTTTAATCCAGAAGTCTGAGTATAAGCCTCCAACAAAGTAGAAGTAAATTAATAATGCCATCTTGCATTCATTTACAATACAATGCAGCACCTGTTTTTCAATTAGACTCAAAATATTCCTCTTCCAAATAATGTATTTTATTTTCATAGAATCAAAAAAGTTAAATAAAGAATGTAGTTTGAAAACAAACATGAATCCTTCTCCCTCACATAAAAGCTAATTCTACATTTAATTAGTCATTGTGTATTCTGCCATCATGTGCTTAAGATAGTCACTGATCGCACAGGACTCAAATAATGCACCAGATGTCTAGACCTTCAATTCCAAATGATAAAAAGGAAAGTCTCATTAGGCTCCCATTTTAATCCAATTAAGGCAAGATACATCCTACTTCATTCTATGACCTTTTTCAAAGGACTGTGATGTCCAGATTACCTGCTTCCTACATCTGGAGAAAAAATGTAAGCTGATAAAAGTCAATATAAATAGAATCATTTTCAGTTGTCATTAGTGAATATTAATCACTTAAGAAGAAAGCACCTAATTTCTATTAGATAAACTTTTAATCAAAACATATTTACATCTATAAATGATGCTTTAAAAGGGTATTCACATATCCATAATTGAAGATAATAATGCTTTGAATCTTCCAGTCATGAAAGTTTACCTTACCATTTATACATTTCTTAAAAATTGTTTCATAGAAGACCTTAATAGACTTTTCTCCAAAGAAGACGTACAGATGGCCAGCAGGCACATGAAAAAATGCTCAGTATCACTAATTATTAGAGAAATGCAAATCAAAACTACAATGAGGTACCATCTCACACCAATCAAAATGGCCACCATTAAAAAGTCTGCAAGTAACAAATGCTGGAGAGGGTGTGGAGAAAAGGGAACCCTCCTACACTGTTGGTGGGAGTGTAAGTTGGTGTAGCCACTATGGAAAACAGTATGGAGGTTCATCAGAAAACTCAAAACAGAGTTACCATATGATCCAGCAATCCCACTCCTGGGCATATACCCAGACAAAACTATAATTCAAAAAGATACAGGCACCCCTATGTTCATAGCAGCACTATTCACAATAGCCAAGACATGGAAACAACCTAAAAGTCCACTGACAGATGAAGAAGACGTGGTACACATATACAATGGAATACTACTCAGCCATAAAAAGGAACAAAATAATGCCAAATGCAGCGACAAAGATGCAACTAAAGATTATCATACTAAGTGAAGAAAAGTCAGAAAGAGAAAGACAAATACCATATCACTTACATGTGGAATCTAAAATATGGCATAAATGAACCTATCTACAAAACAGAAACAGACTCACAGACATAGACAACAGACCTGTGGTTGCCAAGGGGCAGGAGGGAAGGGAGTTAGTAGAGGCAAACTATTACATTTAGAATGGATAAACAACAAGGTCCTACTGTAGAGCACAGGGAACTATACCCAGTTGGCTGGGATAAACCATAATGGAAAAGAATACTCAAAAAAGGGTATATATGTGTATAACTGAGCCACTTTGCTGTACAGCAGAAATTAGCACAACACTGTAAATCAACTATACATCAATTAAAAAGAAATTAAGTGTTTCAACTTCTGGCAATATGGCATACCAAATATTCCAAAGGCCCCTCCTATTTCAACAAGATCCTGGATACTTTAAGAAACATAAAAATGTATAAGGGCCAAAAAAACACAAGGACAATTTCTGAGTGCCAAGATATATATATAATACATTAATCTAAAAATCTGAGCTGTAAGTGATAAGTAAACAGGGAATTCAGAGTTATCCTGGAACAAACACCTGTAACAGTGCTGAGATCTGTAGAATAAGAGGAGCTAAAGTTCAGCTCCAGCATTACCTCTAACAAAAGATGCATAAGAACTTTATGAAGAAATTTTTAAACTTTATTAAATGGTATTAAAGTAGCTAAGTGGAAAGAATATCATGTTTGTCAACAGAAAGACAAAATATCATAATGATATCAATTCTTCCAAATTTGGTCTGAGTCAACGCAATACCATTCAAAATCCCAGTAAAGATTTTTTTGCATAATAGCATGCTGAATCTAAAATTTAGGTACAGTATGAAGGTTCAAGAACACTCAAGATCCTTTTGAAGAGGAACATGGTGAGGTGTGTCTACCAGCTTGATAAATGGGCTTCACTGGGGGAAGGTAAACTATTTAATAAATGGCCCCAGGAAGACTGATTAGAAAATAATTTAATTTGTACTGCAACTTATAACTATATACACTAAGGCTTCCCTGGTGGCTCAGTGGTTAAGAATCTGCCTGCCAATGCAGGGGACACGGGTTCGAGGCCTGGTCCGGGAAGATCTCACATGCCCTGGAGCAACTAAACCCATGCACCACAACTACTGAGCCTGCACTCTAGAGCCTGTGAGCCACAACTACTGAGCCCGTGTGCCACAACTACTGAAGCCCATGCACCCTAGAGCCCATGCTCCGCAACAAGAGAAGCCACCACGATGAGAAGCCCACACACCACAACAGAGTAGCCCCCACTTGCTGTAACTAGAGAAAGCCGCGCATAGCAAGGAAGAACCAAAGCCGCCAAAACTAAATAAATAAATTTATAAAATTATTTTTAAAAACTATGTACTAATATTAGCTACAGGTGGGTTAAATAAATCTGAAAGAAATGGAACCTTTTAGAATACTTAAAAAATATTTATAACCTCAGGGTAGGGAAGCCTTTCTTAAACAAAACACAGCCCAAAATACTAATAATTTTTTTAAAGTTGACTTTGCATCAAAATTGAGAACTTACTTTATCAAAATATACCATAAAGACAATGAAAAGCCAAGTCACAAACTGGAAAAAGATATTTGCATCACATGTAACTTAAATAAATTACCATCAAGAACAGATAACTTACAAATCAATTTAAACAATTAAAATGTGCAAAAGGTATGAAAAGATATGTCACTGATAAGGAAACAAGAATGGTCAGTGAATATAAAACAAGATGTCCACCTCATTAGTAATAAGCAGAGGTACCATTTGGTACCCATTTGGTTACCTATAATTAAGAAGTCTGATATTGCCACTTATCGGCCAGAATATGGACCAATGAGGACTCAAATACTGCTAGTGGAGGTCTAAATTGATGCGACTATTTGGGAAAATCATTGTCATACTTGTATAAAGGTGATTTTGTGAATACCGTACAGTCAGGTAATTCTACTGTCACGTACTGACCCTACAGAAATTCTTGCACATGTAAACCAGGAGACTTGTTCCAAGAAAATGTAGCCACCCTGTTCATGGTAGCACCTATTTGGAAACAATCCAAATAATAATTTACCAGCAGAGAATAAATGAATAAATTAAGATAGATCCTCAGAAAATAGTATTTTACCATGAATAAAAATGAATTAAAGCTAAGCACAAACATCTAGATAAATCATGCAAACATAATGTTGACAGAAGAATGCAAGTGGCTGATGACTACATACAGCATAATGTGATTTTAATAAAGCTGATAAACAAGCAAGCTAACACATGTTTAGCAAAACATCTACGTGAGGTACAGCTACTTTTAGAGAGCCAAGAAATGAGTAATGAAATGTCTAGCATATTGGCTACCCCTGGCAGGGAGGCAGGGTGATGAGACAGGAAAGTACTACAAAGGCAGCTTTAAGGATGCTGGCCATATTCATGGGTTTTACATTGTATGATCTATTTAAACATGACTATTATGCATCATAACTTACATATGTATAAAAAGATGTATGTACCAATTACGGTTTCTCTGTATTTAAATCACCTAATATAAGAAAATAAACTAATAATTAGATATAAGCTAACTCATTATTTGGTGTTCACAGTTCATCTTTTATGAACATATTACTGAACACAGTTTCTCAGGAAAAGAAAGCATACTAAAGAAAACCTCCAAATAAAACATGAAAGATAAATAATAAATGAGTAATGGAAAATAATAAAATGAGCAGATACAATTTAAACTCACCACCAGGGCTTTGGATCTGTTGCTCAGAAGTTTCTCAATATCCCTGGCTGCAATTTCCACCAGCTGGCGTGCGTTATTTGGTTCCACGGTATACAAATCTTGGTATTTCTCATAAATCTGTATGAAGGGAAAATAAAATTAATAAGAACAATAATTGCTTATTTGGCTCCTAAATGCTCATTAGAATATATTTAAAACCATAAACAACTGATTTGAAAGGCAACCCCTTTCCTTTCTTCATCTTGATCTTTTCTGAGTTTAGGTGTGTCCGAAATATATATATAAATATCAATTTGCTGTAAGACCACAACCTCACCAAAATAGTGTGTCATGTTAACAGGTTGTAAAACATCTTGTACCACAGTGGTTTGTGTATGCAATTTTGTGACCTGAAGTTGTACCCCCAACCTCAAAACCTGGTATTAACTGCTTTCAGCATTTTAAAGAAAGAGGGAGGCCATTCTAGAAAACAGAAGAATTAAGCACAGGAGGTCAAACCTGGAGGATGTGTGCAGTGAACAAAGGTTGGGGGAAGCGGAATACGATACTGTGATGAGGGAGACTTGCACTTTTTCCCTCGCTGCAATCACTGAGGCTAAAAACTATGCTGCTAAGCTTTATGACCAGAAAGAGAGACACGGAGAATGAAACCCCTCCCCTGCTCAGGTTCATCCTGGTGACCCAGGGAACTTCATTTCACAGAGAAGAGGAAGGTCACTGAGCTCTACATTAAAGTTTGGTTAAAGCTGTAATAGTATAAACATTTTTATTATGAAATTGAAATTTTTTTTAATTCACCAAATAAAACTATACTGAAAGTAAGCTAGACAGCAATAGGAAAACAACTACCTTTCTGGCTCACTTCAGTGTTTATGGAAGGAATTCCCCAGAGTGGCAATAAGATGCACCTGGTTTACCGAGCTTGTACTCTCCTAGCAAGAGAGGAAGAATTAAAGAAAGGAGGGAGAAAAAAAAAAAAACAGTGACTGTGTTTGTGACTGGAGGGCCGAGCTGAGAAGCAAATCCTTTATGCATCCAACAGATGGGCTGCACATGCATGACTAAACCATCTTTGAAAGCCAGGGACTGGCAGGTTTCTACCGTCTCATGAGAAGTGAAACCAGACACAAGTAGGAACCGGTTCAACCCTGCTTTTTACTGGCATAACGCCAGCATTCTGTGTTACTACCAACAGGTTCTACAGCCTGTTCCCAGCTGAGCATGGATGCTGCTGGTGAACACTGGCTTCAAAAGTTCACAAAGGGCTTCCCTGGTGGCGCAGTGGTTGAGAGTCCGCCTGCCGATGCAGGGGACACGGGTTCGTGCCCCGGTCCGGGAAGATCCCACATGCCGCGGAACGTCTGGGCCCGTGAGCCATGGCCGCTGAGCCTGCACGTCCGGAGCCTGTGCTCCGCAATGGGAGAGGCCACAACAGTGAGAGACCCGCGTACCGCAAAAAAAAAAAAAAAAAAAAAAAAAAAGTTCACAAATACATATGCTAATATTTATTTTTTTAAGTATTTTGGTTTTCCATGAAGTTATACATTTTTATTTAAGTGATTAAAACATACCAATCTTTTAATTAAAAACAATTAACTATAATTAAATTAATAAACTAATCAATAGTTTAAGATTTCAAACTCTTACTGCTAAAATTATCCTTTTCAAACCGTGAGGCTTTTCTCACATTTGTTTGAATTTTGACCTTGTAGGTTTTCATTCCAATTATTCAAGGCACGATAACTTAGCCATATAAAATTCCTATATTTAGTTTCATTCAGGATTCCTGCATATTACTGGATTGCCTCTGCTTTCTTCTACTGATGAGTAGATTATTGAGTCCTATTTTTAAAGACCCAGGTTATCCATGAAGTACTCCCTCCAACCCAAGGCTGCCTCTTTCATTTCAGCCTAAAATGCCATCCAGGAACATGTACTCCTGAATAGATTAATTGATTTTGGAGTACAAACAGATAAACCTCAACATCACTTTAACTGATCCAGGATATTTAGCTCTTTGCAGCAAAACGGATATAGCTAATTGGTGTGAAAGGCAGTTGTGCTTTGTACCATTAATATCTTGTCCATTTCTTTCTGAAGTCTAACCTCCTTCCTGTGGTATAGGAACTCAAATAGAATTGAGAGTTGGTAAAGATTAGTTCAGGACACACAATCTCTACTTCGCATTATATACTACAGTTAATGGCATTTATTAGTCATTATCTATGTATGCCAGACACATTACAGGTGCTATAAAGACGGAATGAATTATAAATCAGAAGAAACAATTTTAGTTCAAGTATATGTATTTTTCTCAAGTAGATACAGAATATTCTCACAAGTTCTGTTTATACTGTAATTTTTAAATGCGTAGAAAATAAAAAATAAGGTCTAGGTTGCAAATAAACTATAATAAATAAAGGAAAGGAAGCTTAAGCCTAGATCCCCAATGTAAATATCCTACCATTTACTTTTTTATGTATAAAACCACATTTGAAATGTTTCCTTTGTAATAAAAATGAATTAGAACCATATAACTGCCCCCACCAAAAGAACTGGACCTTGCTTCTGGTTTCAAAGAATGCAGTATTCTTTTTTGTTGCATGAGATACTGTGAAGGCTCTCAAAAAGTCTCCTGGTGTATGTTCAGTAAACAATTTTCAGAGTAGAAGGTTTCACGTGGATGTTTAAGATGATATATTTCCATAATTTACAGATATTTATAATTCTTTCCACCACTAAAATAAACCACATTTCTCCAATATTTAACATGTTAACATATGAATATTTTAAAGAGCCTAAAGTATCTTTTCTTTTCCTCTTCCTAGCTTTTTTTCCTTTTTAAAAATTAATTATCTGCTTTACCATTTTACCCTATGTTTTTCCTGCAAGAAAAAGAGCATGGTGGAAATAATATGAGTTTCTGGCACCAGATAGAGCTCAATTCAAATCACATGTCAACTCCTCACGCTATGTGACACTGGCTTCCATTTCTTCTACTAGAAAGAACGCAGCACATAAAGAGAATTCAAGACAGGATCTTTTTCCTCCTGACTGTATATTAATATGCTTTAATTTTTTGTATAGTTCAAACCTTCTCACTGCCACCCTTGACACTAGTTTTGACAAAAAGAATACCTGTTGCTTGTACATTCCTTCTTTCCTACAATCTTAATTAACTGGCTTTAATGTTCTTTCACTACTAAATTCACAGGCCAAGTTTTGCTGTGATGAAAACAGAGACTATGGTTTCCCTACCCTTTTCACTGAAAACTTCTTTCTAAGTCTCTTTGCTCTAAATAAGTCCATGGTTTTTCAGAATAATACATTTAAAAATTACTTCATATGTGATATCTAAAAAGTGACATCGCTCATTGATATAATCGCTTAGTAAACATACCTAAAGAAATGTTTCAGAAGTCATAATACTTAGTATTATACCATGGAATTATGCCATGAAATAATACCAATACCCCAGAGGTGTTTACTAAAAGCTAGATAGGCTTCCAAGTTTTGGATGACCTAGATGATTATATTAGCAATCACATTCAGGCAGCTACTCTGAGGTGTTTCACATACATCATTTACTCACTTTAAGAAATCTAAAAAATATCTTTAATTAACCAATTGTATTAGTGAGAACAGTAGGTTTCAGGCTTTGGAATACCAGAGTGGAGGGAGTTTAAATCCCATTTCACATCATTCAGGAGCAAACCACTGCCTAGAGCAGCAGGCCACATGATAATGTGTCATGTTTAGGTAAAGGGAGTCTGCCGTGCCACTGTAGGCCCAGGACCTTCCTTGGCTTCAGCAGGATGTAAAGAAATAGGAAAGCCCTTTAGGATGAACAAGAAAGGTAGCTGAGAATTAAGGATCAGTATTTCTGCTAGGAGACCGTCTCGGTACAGGTTCAGGGGGATCCTAATGCAGAGACAGAGATGGACAGTGGGAAGCAGAGGTCCAGCTGAAGGACGATGGTGACAATCAATCATCCAGAGCTGAGGCACCTACACAGGCTGGAGAGACTGGCCGAGCTCTTAGCAGCAATTACATTAATAACCATAGAGAGAACAGAAGAGAGCAAATACACCAGATATCTTGCCACATAAGTTTCCCCTTACACCCAGATGCCCAGGAGAAAAGTTAAGAAAATCAGAGAATACTGAAAGAGAGTTGGAACTTAGAATTTATTGAATATATAATTGACCACAAGAGGCTGTTTTAAACTGAAAGAGACTAACCTTGAAATGCTGAGACTAATTTTTTTCCCCTCCTGGGAGAGAGAATGGCAGCCCATGGTAAGTTAAGTTCCCTAAAGAGAAACAAAGTCAAATTTCTGCATATTAAACTTTAAATATGAAAATTTTGACAGCCCCTTCCCTCAGTGCTTTTACATTTACTTTCCTCCAATGGAACTTGTCCTGGACAAGCCAGCAAGACCTCTGCCATCTTTCTGAAGGACATTTCTCCTTGGACAGTCCCTGATGAAACAGGAGTTTCCTTACAAATGAGTAGCAATATTCTAATGTAAGACCTTGCCCTTGGCCCCTACCTAATTGCATCAGGGCACATCAGACCTTGAAGCAGCTAATTTCTGAATTAATGGCCTGTGAGGAGTCAGGTACAAAGGATCCATATAAACAAGGATAATATACTGAACCAATCAGATTCTCTCACCATAGGATGACAAGTTGGATGGATCAAGGGCAGAAGCAGCAACAAAAGTGAAAAGAGGAAAGGAGGAAAACAGTCTTCAGATACTATTGAGTGACATAAGTGATGGCTGTGGTAGGTAGAATAGTGACCTTCCAAAGATACTCACATCCTAATCTCTAGAACCTGTGACTATGTTGTTACATGGCAAAGGGGAATTAAGTTTGCAGAAGAAGTTTTGCTAATCAGCTGCACTTAAAGAGATTATCCTGTATTGTCCTGGTGAGTACAATGTAATCACAAAGGTCCTAAAAATGGAAGAGGAAAATGTAACCATGCAAGAGAAAACCAGAGAGATGGCAACGTGAGAAGAAATCAGCCCGTGTTGCTGGCTTTCAAGAGGGAAGAAAGGGGCCATGAGTCAAGGAAAGGACTTCTGATCTATAGCATTGTAACATAATAAATCTGTGTTATGCCAATAAATATATAGTAATTTGTCACACTAACAAGAGAAAACTAACACAGTGAGTTAGCTGTGAAGAGCCCCCAGCTGAGAGGCAAACAATACTCAGCCTTTGGGGCTGCCTTAGCTCTGGACGTTCCCTCCCACTGCCCAAACTATCTTCTAAATGCCTTTAATTCTTGCTGAAACCCAGGCTCTTCCCGAGTTCCCTTAAATGTACTACCTTTATTTTTCTTTTATGGGTAGTTCTATGATACACTCACCAAGTGATTCACTCTGCCAAAAACTAAAAATGCTAAGAAGCATTTTTTTTTCTTTTTTTTTATTATTATTTTTTTTAATTTTTATTTATTTATTTTTTTTTACACGGGCCTCTCACTGTTGTGGTCTTTCCCGCTGCGGAGCACAGGCTCCGGACGCGCAGGCTCAGCGGCCATGGCCCACGGACCCAGCCGCTCCGCGGCATGTGGGATCCTCCCAGACCAGGGCACGAACCCGTGTCCCCCGCATCGGCAGGCGGACCCTCAACCACTGCGCCACCAGGGAAGCCCCAAGAAGCATTTTTGTAAGTTGTGATTAACATTATTTATTACTACTTTGCATGTCCATTTCATTAGTCACCAGATTCACTTCACTGAAATGAAAAATGAGCTCTATCGTGAGAAATGTACAATTTCCGTTAGACTTTATGATATAATGAAATTATCTCAGGACTCCCATTATAACCTTCATAATTGTATAGGATTCTGAAAAGAAATTTTAGACAGAAGAGCTAAAAATATAAAGCATAGATGGCACACTGTACAAAAATATATATGAATTGGGTGAATAAATATGATTCCACCTCATAGTAATGAAAGGTGGGATTAAGAGAAAATGTTACAATATAACCCTCATCATCATTCTAACTTCACTATCTTTATTGGCTAAATTCATATAACTTCAATACTAATGCAGGCAGGAAAAAAGATTCACTGTCTCCTCAACTGCTTTAGATAGTCACAAAATCAATTTTACTTTTAGTTGAACTTTGCAATGTGAGATGGTTTGGTGTTTTTTTTTTTTTCTTTATTAAGTGTTCCATGGGCTTTTGAAATACATGTTCCCTAGCAACTTAGAAAGTCTTGTTTCTAAAAGATGCATTAACACAAAAGTATGATATAATTTTCTTTCTTGGTCACTTTGAAGGATGAAAGTTCCCTTAAGATTTTACGATTCAAAAGTAAAGTCTTTCTTTTAATTTATCATAAATCTCATCATCATCTAAGCTGGCCAACACAGAGAGATGTTGAGATATGGGAAGACTCCTTTATCTAAGGTAAAGAGTAACTAGTGACACTAAATCTGAATTGATATTGGAATATATTTTACCACACAAAAAAAACAAAAAAACAACACCTACCTTCCTCCTTTGAAAATTAACTGAATTTTAAAAAGTGAACTTTGCCATAAAAAATATGCAGTATTTCCTAGTTAACCCCCTAAGCTCTTCAAACTCTCTCCTCTTCCCCTTTGATTAAAAAAGTGAATAACGCACTCTCTTAAACAAAAGTCAAGTTTTAAAATGCATTAGTTCTATTATACTGTCAGTTACGTCAGCTAACACAGTTGGGTAAAAAAGGAATGCCAACACCAACTGCTGAAATATATTAATCCAATACAGTTTGCGTAAATTTATGAAGATATAAGCACTCATCTCATAAGATGAAAAGCATTATATTAATATCATTAAAAGAATCAAATTTGGGCTTCCCTGGTGGTGCAGTGGTTGAGAGTCCGCCTGCCGATGCAGGGGACACGGGTTCGTGCCCCGGTCCGGGAAGATCCCCCATGCCGCGGAGCAGCTGGGCCCGTGAGCCATGGCCGCTGAGCCTGCGCATCCGGAGCCTGTGCTCCGCAACGGGGGAGGCCACAACAGTGAGAGGCCCGCATACCGCAAAAAAAAAAAAAAAAAAAAAAGAATCAAATTTGATAGTCTACAACTTCATTTTAGGTAAATTATAGCCCCCCTCCTTTTTTTTCTTTTCCCAATAACCTAGGTTTTTTTTTGCTTTTTTTTAAAAATTGGGGTATACTTGCTTTACAATGTTGTGTTAGTTTCTGCTGTACAATGAAGTGAATCAGCTACACATACACATACATCCCTCCCTCTTGGACCTCCCTCCCCCACCATACTACCTTTGAAATTTTTATGGCTTCAGAT
The DNA here is from genome assembly GCF_949774975.1 of Lagenorhynchus albirostris. Taxonomy (NCBI): domain Eukaryota; kingdom Metazoa; phylum Chordata; class Mammalia; order Artiodactyla; family Delphinidae; genus Lagenorhynchus; species Lagenorhynchus albirostris. The sequence continues at coordinate 80,834,601 of NC_083102.1, read as the reverse complement.
TTCTATTTTGCTACCTTTAAGCATATGCAAAGATCATCTAACATATAAGTATCATGTTTATTATGTATTTCCTACTTCTCTTAACCACAATGTTAGTGTCAAGAGGACAGAGACTTTTGCCCATTTCGTTCACTGGTACAGTCCAGCACATAGTATAGTGCCTGGCATGCAGTGAGCACTCAGTAAATACTGATGGCATGAATGACTGAATGGACAGTGACACTGGTACTATGTCAGGCTTTTCTAGGAATGTGAATGCTTACTTTAACGAGCGCTTCCTTGTATTTTAAAATCAATATCTATTCTGAACCAAAAACAAACGAGGCTATGTAAGGACCTATGCAGTTACATAGTGAAATAAGAACACAACACCTAAATGACAATTAGATTCTAATAATAAATACACAAAATAAGGTAATGATCAATATGAGGAAGAGTATTAGACGTATAGAAAATTGTGCTGTCAGAATTCAGAGGAAATTAAATCACATGGGTTATGATAGTCCAAAACATGGTGAAAGATGGTATTACAGCCACGCTTCAAATGAAATGTGCATTAATAAGGAGAGAAAGAAATCTGAATGTGTGCAATACAAGGAATTATTGGACAATATTGAAAAGCAGGGCTTCCCTGGTGGCGCAGTGGTTGAGGGTCTGCCTGCTAATGCGGGGGACACGGGTTCGAGCCCTGGTCTGGGAGGATCCCACATGCCGCGGAGCGACTGGGCCCGTGTGCCGCGGCTACTGAGCCTGCGCGCCTGGAGCTTGTGTTCCGCAACGGGGGAGGCCGTGATAGTGGGAGGCCCGCGCACCGCGATGAAGAGTGGCCCCCACTTGCCACAACTAGAGAAAGCCCTCGCACAGAAACGAAGACCGAACACAGCAAAAATAAATAAATAAATTACTAAACTCCTACCCCCAACATCTTCTTTAAAAAAAAAAAATATATATATATATAGAAAAGCAAATTGAGATACTATTATGAAGAGCTATAAAATTCAGGATATTTTGTATTTTACTATAGAGTCAACGTCAAGCTGTTTTAGACTGACTCCTACCTCAGAACTTCCAGTGCCTACTACAGCAATTAGTACATAGGAAAAATTCAAACTATAACATAGGCTTGTTTACTACAAACATGATCCGAATACACACACACACACACACACACACACATACATATATGTACACACGTAATTATGTGCAAATACGCATAAATGCACACATACATATACAATATGTCTTGTTCTCAGATTTACAGTGCATGCTTTTCCTGTGATAGCTACATTAAACAGGCATTCTAACATCAAACGCAAGAGTTTGATAACACTTTCCCTACTTCTATTCATTCTGTTTGATATGATATAGCTTCTTAGCTGGGACAGCATCATGTTTCAAATGGGACATTATCTTGAGGATTATTTAGGAAGAATTAAGTCAGAATTGACGACCCTTCCACAGCATATACTGCTACTTGCCTTAGTTCCTAGTAACAAGAATTTGACGGTGACACCTTTGAGCAACATATTAAAAATGTAAGAAGGAACAGAACAAGTGACAACCATAAACATGCCTCTTCACTTTCTCCATATTACACATAGGAACATGTGATTATTTTTAACCAAAACTACAAGTGAAATACTAGGGGTCATTACTGGAACAGGGAAAATAACTCTAACAAAGACTAAGGTGAGCATGAAAAAGATTCACATCAAGAATTCTTCAGTTTTTAGGTTGGAGACATCTCACACATATGGTAAGTTTTAAGAGTCTCTTAGAATACTTAGAATTAAAACAAAAAAATATTAAGAATATTAAGATATGTATAAAAGCTACCTATTTGGTTTTTTGTTTGTCTTTAATTCCACAAGTAACTTATTAAACTATCTTGTTTCCCTTTGAATATCTGGAGCTGTATATGAATTATATATGTATTTTGACCAGAAAATTCATATGCAATTAAAAGTAAAAGAGATCATACCAGATTTTATTAAAATTAAATTTAAAAATAATTAACCATAAGCTGAGTGAGTGGCTTGTTTAATGTCCTTTAACCCCAAACGACCTAAATTCATTTCACTGCCAACAAAAGAATTTTAAAAAGCAGCAGTTCAATTTGCCCTTAACCATCATACCTTATTAACAAATGGCTTTTCTAAAGTAATATTGCTAGGATCAACGCTGAGATCCAATTTTTTACAACTTTGTATTCATTTAAAGAATTTCAGACATTTATTCTTACCTCAAATTCTTCAGTTTTTCTAGAGCAGTTTTGCAACCTCAGCACTATGGACATTTTCACCAGATAATTCTTTGTTCTGGGGTGACATCCTGTGCACTATGAGATGTTTAGCAGCATCCTCAGCATCTAGACACTAGATGCCAGGAGCACTCACCCCCTCTCCCTCCAGTTGTGACAATCACAAATGTTCCCAAGTATTGACAAATGTCTCCTGGGGGACAAAACTGCCCTCAGCTGAGAACCACTGCTCTAGACATAAAGACATTAATGATGTCTTCAGGAAAAAAAAGCAGCAGCTCTATGTTGCATATTGAGAGTGCGCAGTAGCAAATAATGAATGGTCTTTTATGCCATTCATCTTCGTTCTAGAGAAGAAGCCAACACTTGGCTACATCACTTATGAGTTTTTAGCTTCCCTTTCCTCTGTGCAGCTAACAGACAAGAAAAGAGCATAGCCACTACCCATCACTCTCTCTGTAATTAGTATTACCAAACCATCTGATTTCTATTTGGGGAAACAATAACCAATAATTTATCCTTCAAGTGCAAGAATAACTTAAAGTGTTAATTCTTGATTGCTAATGGAACAGATTTGTAAGGTAAAAAAAAATTTTAATAGTCTTTCAGCATTCATGCTTGGGAAACAATAGTACTTCACTTAAAAATCAGTTAATAAAATACTGAAAGTCACCCTAAGATCAGAAATCCCCTTAGAGTTTATTCCGTATCTTTGAAAATGAATGTAATTAACCACTGTCTTAAAACAATAGCTTCTTATTTAAAATCTCCAGTAGGTGGGTAAAGGGGGTCCACAGTCTCTACCAACAGTACATTCTGTAGTCAAGTAGATTTCCTTCTAATAAGAAAAAAAAAGAGTTTTCCCCCCCAAAATAATAACAATCTCAGGTTGCTGACATAACTGTGGTAACTGATTTAGTTACAACATTTCATCATGGAGGGAATAAGGCAACTCTAAATAAAACCAGAAAATATGAAATAAAAATAAATAGCTTTATTTGAAAAGTAATTATATTACCTTTATAAAATAGTTATATTACTTTTATAAAGTAATATTACTTTTACAAAAGTAATATAAATATAAAGCTACATTTTTTTAAGTACTAAGCATTTAACTTCTGCATAGCATCTATTATTGCTCTCACATTTCTTGTTACATTCCCTTTTACCCCTGTTACATTTCTATAATGAAGGGAGAGTGTTACCATTTGCCTCAGTTGACTAGCAGGTAAAGAGAAATCTAATATCATCCAGCTACTTAACAGAATTCCCTAGAGTAGAAAAGAAGATTCCCCAACACTGTTGTTGCCTCTGCATCTTGCTGATTCCCTAATCACAATCTCCAAGATTAATTATATTCCGCTTTACAGTATCTTCTTTTGTAAACAGATTAATAGATTAAACTATCTACCACCTAGAAAATGAATATTCTATTTACATAAAGATGGCATGACCACAATGTCAAAGTCAAAGCATCAGTCTGTTAATCCCATGAGTTACTAATGAAAAGCAATTCTTCACTTAAAACAGAAACCATTAATTACGGTATAGAAACCATTAATTATGTAAATACTAACTTAATTAAGAGCTCTGAATGCTCAATATTTAGACACATTTTATATTTACATCTTTGAGAGTATATTAAAATATGAAGGTATTGATTTCAACATAACTTTAACTTATGAAATCATAATAGTGAATCAAAATCCAGGAAATTCTATGAAAATACCTTTGAAGAATGATTCTACTTCAAAAATAAACTTCCAGGAAATATTAATCAATAAATTTCTTAAATATTTTTGCACATTCTAGCCTAACATGTTAGAAATCCAGACAATTTACTTTTAAGATGAAAGTCTTGGGAGGAGGAACCAAGATGGCGGAGTACAAGGACATGCTCTCACTCCCTCCTGTGAGAACACCAGAATCACAACTAGCTGCTGGACAATCATCGATAGGCAGACACGGGAACTCACCAGAAAAGATACCGCACATCCAAAGACAAAGGAGAAGCCACAATGAGATGGAAAGAGGGGCGCAATCACAGTCAAAATCAAATCCCATAACTGCTAGGTGGGTGACTCACAGACTGGAGAACACTTAGACCACAGAAGTCCACCCACTGGAATGAAGGTTCTGAGACCCACATCAGGCTTCCTGACCTGGGGGTCCGGCAACAGGAGGAGGAATTCCTAGAGAATCAGATATTGAAGCCTAGTGGGATTTGAATGCAGGACTTCGACAGGACTGGGGAAAACAGAGACTCCACTCTTGGAGGGCACACACAAAGTAGTGAGTGCATCAGGACCCAGGGGAAGGAGCAGTGACCCCAGGGGACACTGAACCAGACCTACGTGCTAATGTTGGAGGGTCTCCTGCAGAGGGGGGGGGGATGGCTGTGGCTCACCGTGAGGACAAGGACACTGGCAGCAGAAGTTCTGGAAAGTACTCCTTGGCATGAGCCCTCCCAGAGTCTGTCATTAGCCCCACCAAAGAGCCCAGGTAGGCTCCAGTGTTGTGTTGCCTCAGGCCAAACAACTAACAGAGAGGGAACACAGCCCCACCAATTAGCAGTCAAGTGGATTAAAGTTTTACTTAGCTCTGCCCACCAGAGCAACAGTCAGCTCTACGCACTATGAGTACCTCCCATCAGGAAACTTACACAAGCCTCTTAGATAGCCTCATCCACCAGAGGGCAGACAGCGGAAGCAAGAAGAACTACAATCCTGCAGCCTATGGGTCGAAAACCACATTCACAGAAAGATAGACAAGATGAAAACACAGAGGGCTATGTACCAGATGAAGGAACAAGATAAATCCCCCAAAAAACAACTAAATGAAGTGGAGGTAGGCAACCTTCCAGAAAAAAAATTCAGAATAATGGTAGTGAAGATGATCCAGGACCCTGGAAAAACAATGGAGGCAAAAATCGAGAAGATGCAAGAAATGTTTAACAAAGACCTAGAAGAATTAAAGAACAAACAAACAGAGATGAACAATACAATAACTGAAAAGAAAACTACACTAGAAGGAATCAATAGCAGAATAACTGAGGCAGAAGAACGGATAAGTGACCTGGAAGACAGAATGGTGGAATTCACTGCTATGGAACAGAATAAAGAAAAAAGAATGAAAAGAAAGGAAGACAGCCTAAGAGACCTCTGGGACAACATTAAACACAACAACATTTGGATTATAGGGGTCCCAGAAGGAGAAGAGACAGAGAAAGGACCAGAGAAAATATTTGAAGACATTATAGTTGAAAACTTCCCTAACATGGGAAAGGAAACAGCCACCCAAGTCCAGGAAGCACAGCGACTCCCATACAGGATAAACACAAGGAAAAACATGCCAAGACACATAGTAATCAACTTGGCAAAAATTAAAGACAAAGGAAAATTATTGAAAGCAGGAAGGGAAAAATGACAAATAACATACAAGGGAACTCCCATAAGGTTAACAGCTGATTTTTCAGCAGAAACTCTACAAGCCAGAACGGAGTGGCATGATATACTTAAAGTGATGAAAGGGAAGAAACTACAACCAAGATTACTCTACCTGGCAAGGATCTTATTCAGATTCCATGGAGAAATCAAAAGCTTTACAGACAAACAAAAGCTAAGAGAATACAGAACCACCAAACCAGCTCTACAACACATTCTAAAGGAACTTCTCTAAGTGCGAAACACAAGAGAAGAAAGGGACCTACAAGAACAAACCCATAACAATATGGTCCTAGGAACATACATATCAATAATAACCTTAAACGTGAATGTATTAAATGCTGCAACCAAAAGACACCGGCTTGCTGAATGGATGTAAAAACAAGACCCATATATATGCGTTCTACAAGAGACCCACTTCAAACCTAGGGACACATACAGACTGAAAGTGAGGGGATGGAAAAAGATATTCCATGCAAATGAAAATCAAAAGAAAGCTGGAGTAGCAATCCTCATATCAGATAAAATAGACTTTAAAATAAAGAATGTTACAAGAGACAAGGAAGGACACTACATAATGATCATGGGATCAATCCAAGAAGAAATATAACAATTATAAATATATATGCACCCAACATAGGAGCACCTCAATACATAAGGCGACTGCTAACATCTCTAAAAGAGGAAATCGACAGTAACACAATAATAGTGGACAACTTCAACACCTCGCACCAATGGACAGATCATCCAAAATGAAAATAAATAAGGAAACAGAAGCTTTAAATGTCACAATAAACCAGATAGATTTAATTGATATTAATAGGACATTCCATCAAAAAACAGCAGATTACACTTTCTTCTCATGTGCGCACAAATCATTCTCCAGGACAGATCACATCCTGGGTTATAAATCAAGCCTCAGTAAATTTAAGCAAATTGAAATTATACAAGAGTCTTTTCTGACCACAGCGCTATGAGATTAGAAATCAATTACAGGGGGAAAAAACGTAAAAAACACAAACACATGGAAGCTAAACAATACGTTACTAAATAACAAAGAGATCCCTGAAGAAATCAAAGGGGAAATCAAAAAATACCTAGAGACAAGTGACAATGAAAACACGACGATCCAAAACCTAAGGGACGCAACAAAAGCCGTTCTAAGAGGGAAGTTTATAGCTATACAAGCCTACCTCAAGAAACAAGAAAAATCTCAAATAAACAATCCAACCTTACACCTGAAAGAACTAGAGAAAGAAGAACAAACAAAACCCAAAGGTATCAGAAGGAAAGAAATCATAAAGATCAGAGCAGAAATAAATGAAATAGAAACAAAGAAAACAATAGCAAAGATCAATAAAACTAAAAGCTGGTTCTTTGAGAAGATAAACAAAATTGATAAACCATTAGCCAGACTCATCATGAAAAAGAGGGAGAGGACTCAAATCCATAAAATTAGAAATGAAAAAGGAGAAGTTACAAGAGACACCGCAGAAATACAAAGCATCCTAAGAGACTACTACAGGAAACTCTATGCCAACAAAATGGACAACCTGGAAGAAATGGACAAATTCTTAGAAAAGCACTACCTTTCGAGACTGAACCAGGAAGAAATAGAAAATATGAACAAACCAATCACAAGTAATGAAATTGAAACTGTGATTTAAAATCTTCCAACAAACAAAAGTCCAGGACCAGACGGCTTCAAAGGTGAATTCTATCAAACATTTAGAAAAAAGCTAAAAACCATCCTTCTCAAACTCTTTCAAAAAACTGCAGAGAAAGGAACACTCCCAAACTCATTCTATGAGGCCACCATCACCCTGATAGCAAAACAGGACAAAGATACTACAAAAAAAGAAAATTACAGACCAATATCATTGATGAACATAGATGCAAAAATCCTCACAAAATACTAGCAAACAGAATCCAACAACACATTAAAAGGATCATACACCATGATCAAGTGGGATTTATCCCAGGGATGCAAGGACTCTTCAATATATGCAAATCAATCAATGTGATACACCATATTAACAAATTGAAGAATAAAAACCATATGATCATCTCAATAGATGCAGAAAAAGCTTTTGACAAAAGTCACCACCCATTTATGATAAAAACTCTCCAGAAAGTAGACATAGAGGGAACCTACCTCAACATAATAAAGGCCATATAAGACAAACCCAGAGCAAACATCATTCTCAATGGTGAAAAACTGAAAGCATTTCCTCTAAGATCAGGAACAAGAAAAGGATGTCCACTCTCACCACTATTATTCAACATAGTTTTGAAATTCCTAGCCATGGCAATCAGAGAATAAAAAGAAATAAAAGGAAAACAAATTGGAAAGAAGAAGTAAAACTGTCACTGTTTGCAGATGACATGATACCATACATAGAGGATCCTAAAAATGCCAACAGAAAACTACTAGAGCTAATCAATGAATTTCGTAAAGTTGCGGGGTACAAAATTAATGCACAGAAATCTCTTGCGTTCCTATACGCTAATGATGAAAAATCTGAAAGAGAAATTATGGAAACACTCCCATTTACCATTGCAACAAAAAGAATAAAATACCTAGGAATAAACCTACCTAGGGAGACAAAAGACCTGAATGCAGAAAACTATAAGACACTGATGAAAGAAATTAAAGACGATACCAACAGATGGAGAGATACACCATGTTCTTGAATTAGAAGAATCACCATTGTGAAAATGACCATATTACCCAAAGCAATTTACAGATTCAATGCAATCCCTATCAAATTACCAATGGCATTTTTTATGGAACTAGAACAAATCATCTTAAAATTTGTATGGAGACACAAAAGACCCAGAATAGCCAAAGCAGTCTTAAGGGAAAAAAACGGAGCTGGAGGAATCAGACTCCCTGACTTCAGACTATACTGCAAAGCTACAGTAATCAAAACACTATGGTACTGGCACAAAAACAGAAACATAGATCAATGGAACAAAATAGAAAGCCCAGAGATAAACCCACGCACCTACGGTAAACTAATCTATGACAAAGGAGGCAAAGATATATAATGGAGAAAAGACAGTCTCTTCAATAAGTGGTGCTGGGAAAACTGGACAGCTACATGTAAAAGAATGAAATTAGAACACTCCCTAACACCATACACAAAAATAAACTCAAAATGGATTTGAGACCTAAATGTAAGACCAGACACTATAAAACTGTTAGAGGAAAACATAGGAAGAACACTCTCTGACATAAATCACAGCAAGATCTTTTTTGATCCACCTCCTAGAGTAATGTAAATAAAAAAATAATAAACAAATGGGACCTAATGAAACATAAAAGCTTTTGCACAGCAAAGGAAACCATAAACAGAACGAAAAGACAACCCTCAGAATGGGAGAAAATATATGCCAACGAATCAACGGACAAAGAATTAATCTCCAAAATATATAAACAGCTCATGCAGCTCAATATTAAAGAAACAAACAACCCAATCCAAAAATGGGCAGAAGACCTAAATAGACATTTCTCCAAAGAAGACATACAGATGGCCAAGAGGCACATGAAAAGCTGCTCAACATCACTAATTATTAGAGAAATGCAAATCAAAACTACAATGAGGGCTTCCCTGGTGGCGCAGTGATTGAGAGTCCGCCTGCCGATGCAGGGGACGCAGTTTCGTGCCCCAGTCCGGGAGGATCCCACATGTTGCGGAGCGGCTGGGCCTGTGGGCCGTGGCCACTGGGCCTGCACGTCCAGAGCCTGTGCTCCTTGACGGGAGAGGCCACAGTGGTGAAAGGCCTGTGTACTGCAAAAAAAAAAAAACTACAATGTGGTATCACCTCACACCAGTTAGAAAGGGCATCATCAGAAAATCTACAAACAACAAATGCTGGAGAGGGTGTGGAGAAAAGGGAACCCTCTTGCACTGTTGCTGGGAATGTAAATTGATACAGCCACTATGGAGAACAATATGGAGGTTCCTTAAGAAACTAAAAATAGAATTACCATATGACCCAGCAATCCCACTACTGGGCATATACCCAGGGAAAACCATAATTCAAAAAGATGCATGCACCACTATGTTCATTGCAGCACTATTTACAGTAGCCAGGTCATGGAAGCAACCTAAATGCCCATCGACAGATGAATGGATAAAGAAGTTGTGGTACATATATACAGTGGAATATTACCCAGCCATAAAAAGGAACGAAATTGAGTCATTTGTTGAGACGTGGATGGATCTAGAGACTGTCATACAAAGCGAAGTATGTCAGAAAGAGAAAAACAAATATCGTATATTAACGCATGTATGTGGAACCTAGAAAAATGGTACAGATGAACCGGTTTGCAGGGCAGAAGTTGAGACACAGATGTAGAGAACAAACGTATGGACACCAAGGGGGGAGAGCCGCGGGGCGGGGTGGGGATGGTGGTGTGATGAATTGGGCGATTGGGACTGACATGTATACACTGACGTGTATAAAATTGATGACTAATAAGAACCTGCTGTGTAAAAAAAAAATAAAATAAAATTCAAACATTAAAAAAACTAAAATAAAAAAGATGAAAGTCTTATAATAACAAGGTGACAAGCATCATTTCAACTCTCTTAGGTAACAAGAGGGATACAATAGTCTCTGTTAAAAAAAAGTTTGGATTTCCCTAACATCCTTCATTATAAGAAGACACAGCACATTAAAATTGAAATAGAAGGGGAAGTATGGACCAATGTCAGATAACGTGGGTGAGATTTCAAAATGCATATATTGTTAACACTGGAAGAACAGCCATTGTACCTTACAGGGACATAAGAGGAATCTGGGAGACTTACAAAACATCAAACAAGGCTGTAAGAAACACCTGACATTATACATTGGGGGGAAAGTCACAGGAAAGAAAATGTAGCCTGTAATTTGTGTGATGTCCAAAAAGGCTGCAAATGTCTCTGCATTCAGCCATGGGGAGCAGAAGATACAGAGCAAGTTAGGCCTTTCCTGTCCCTGGGCCTCAGGGCTACGACGAGGGTAAGGCAAGTGAGGTAGCGAGAGCACAAAATTTTAGGAGCCCCTAACTCACTCTAAGGGTCGTGCAAGTTCATGACCCTCAGAATAAGTGCACCTCCTTAAATTCTTCACCTTCAGTGTATCATGTGCCTCACCTCAGTCCAGGTTCTGCTAGTCCCCTGTCCCCACCTGTCCCCTGCCAGGAATAAGAGACCTATTTGGAATGAGGAGAAACTCTACCTCTTCCCAAAATACGGTCTTCACATCTGCTTCCTAATACCAAATATGTTCTGCTCCAGGGCTCAAAGAGTAAGCAAAGACTTAAATAACCAAGTGGAAATGATAACTATCAATCCCTTCCTTTTGTAATAAAAAAGAGTCTACAAGAAAGTCTTGGATTCCTAAAGGGAAAGGCGGAAGTGTGAATAAAATAGCACACAAAGGAGACAACTAACCTCCCGGATGATTGTAATTTGCTTCCACAGTTGTGGTTTGCTTTCCCCAGGGCAGAGTCAATCAAGTGCAGCAACTGAGGATTTCTGACATATTTGCAAAGTTCTATTTCCTTTTAATATAACTTTTTGCAGATTCAGCAAGGCATTTTATAGAAAAAATAAAGAGCAGTTTCTATTCATCAAGTTATTTTTAGAAAACTTTTGCATAAAGCAAATTCTTATTGTTATAGAAACCATTAATTTAGAATACCTGGTCATTTAGATACTGGTTGAAATTTTGGTATAACTTTATCATGAAATAATTTATTAATGTATTAAAGGAAAAATGGTTGCTATGAACTTAACCTTGTTTCCAAAAATATTAAGACCACTTTAATTTCTAAAATGTCATCTGTTTATTAACATATGATTATCATCCTCTCCACTTGCCAGCACAATAGCTGAAAAAGTTTGTGTGTGTGTGTGTGTGTGTCTCAAAGTAATAAAATGCCTCCACTTTACTGAAAGAAATTGGAGAAGACATAAACAAATGGAAAAACATCCTGTGTTCATGGAACGGGAGAATTAATATTGTTAAAATGTCCATACTAACCAAAGCCATCTTTAGATTCAAGACAATTGCCATCAAAATACCAAACGCATTCTTTACAGAAGTAATAGAAATAATCCTAAAATGTGTTTGGAACCACAAAAGACCCCAAATAGCCAAATCAATCCTGAGAACAAAGAACAAAACTGGAAGTATCACACTTGCTGCTTTCAAACTATACTACAAAGCCATGGTAATGAAAAACAGTATGGTACTGGCACAAAAATAAACACATAGACCACTGTAACAGAACAGACAGCCCAGAATTAAATCCCAGTACATACGATCAACTAATATTCAACAAGAGAGCCAAGAACACCCAAGGGGGAAAGGTTAGTCTCTTCAATCAATGATGCTGGGAAAACTGAAAAAAACACATGCAGGACAGTGAAACTGGACCTCTATCTCACACCATTCACAAAAATTAACTCGAAATGGAACAAAGACTTAAACTAAGACCTGATACCATAAAAATCCTAGAAAACATAGGCAAAAGGCTCACTGATATTGGTCTTGGCAATGATTCTTTGGGCACAGCGCCAAAAGCACAAACAACAAAAGCAAAAATCATCAAATGGGACTACATCAAATTCAAAAGCTTCTGCACAGCAACCACAAAAAAAACAATTAAAATGAAAAGGTAGCCTACAGCATGGGAGAAAAATTGGCAAACTAAATATCAGAAAGGGGTTAGTTTTTAAATATATTTTGCATATTAACATAACAAGAATAACAAAAATAATCCAATGGAAGAAAAGGGCAGAAGAGAAATTTTTTCCAAAGAGGTCATCAAAATGAGCAACAGGCACATGATAAGATGCTCAACCTTACTAATCATCAGGAAAATGCAAATAAAAATCACAACAAGCTATCACCTCACACCTGTTAGAATGGCTATCATCAAGAGACAACAAGTGCTGGCACGTACTGGTGAAAAAGTAATCCTTACACAGTATTGGTGGGAAGTAAATTAGTCCAAAAACTATGGAAAATAATATGGAGGTTCCTCAAAAACTTAAAAGTAGACCTACCATATGATCCAGCAATTCTGCTTCTGGGGATATACCCAAAGGAAAGAAAATAGGAGTCTGAGGAGACATATGTACCTTCATGTTTATTTGCAGCACTATTCACAATAGCCAAGAAATGAAAACAACCCAAATGCCCATCAGTGGATGAATGAATAAAAAGATGTAGTATAGGGCTTCCCTGGTGGCACAGTGCTTGAGAGTCCGCCTGCCGATGCAGGGGACACGGGTTCGTGCCCTGGTCCGGGAAGATCCCACATGCCGCGGAGTGGCTGGGCCCGTGAGCCATGGCCGCTGAGCCTGCGCGTCCGGAGCCTGTGCTCCGCAGCGGGAGAGGCCACAACAGTGAGAGGCCCGCGTACCGCAAAAAAAAAAAAAAAAAAAAATGTAGTATATATATATACAATAAAATATTATTCAACCATGAGAAAGAAGAATATTCTGCCATTTTCAACAACATGGATGGACCTTGAGCACATTACATTAAGTGAGATAAGCCAGACAGAGAAAGAAAAGTACTGTACGATATCACTTATGTGTGGAATCTAAAAAAATCAAACGTGTAAAAAAACAACAGCAACAACAACAGAGTAAAGCAGAGGTTACCAGGGGAGAGGGGACAGTGGGATAAAACTAACAGCGTTTAAGGGTACAAACTTGTAACAAATACTAAAATAGTGATACGGATTTAATGTATGGTTTACTGAACACAGACGATAATACTGTACTGTAAGTATGTAATGTGATAAATATCATTACAATGGCCACCATATTAAAAAATATAAATGTATCAAAGTAACATGATGTGCAACTTAAATTTACATGATGTCAAATTTTATTCAATAAAATATATATATTTTATTATATAAATATATATATATTTATATATATATAAACAAAAGTAATACAATGTCTCCAAAAATTTCTATAATTCAAATTGTTTAAAAATACATATATGTTTCATAATCTGGGGGTCTTTTTTTCTTGATCTATGATTTTATTCTTGATTATGTTTAAATATACATATATACCTTGCATTTTCTATTAACGTGTCTTTAATACATTTTTAGATATAGCTCTTCAAAAAATAGTACCTATCAGTGGAAGACTAGTTGTCCTCCACTCTTTGTTCTGCCCTCTTCCACTGTGAGAGAGTAGGCGTATCATTACCCAGCTAAAGACTCCATTTCTCTGACTCCTTTCCAGTTAAGATGTGGCCATGAGAATAAGTTCTGACCACTAGAATGGGCGCAAGATGTCTTACCCTTACAGGGACTGTGTACCTGCTCTTCTAGTCTCTCTCCCTTTGCATGATGGCTAGGAAATAAGGGCAACTGAAAGGATCACCTTGGACCCAGGAAGGAAGCCATATGCTGAGGATGGCAGAGCCACTCTGCTGACTCTAGACTGCACACCTCTAGATTGTCATATGAGAGAAAAATACACGGTTATCTTACGTCTTTGTTACATTGGTTCCGCCTGTACCTCCAACTAATATAATACTATACCCTCAATTAATATAACAAATGAATGACATTTGTTGAGTTCTGATTATAGGTCAATAAATATTTTACATGGATTATGTCAACTATGTCAGCAACACCATGAGGTTAATAAATAAACATCTTGGCTAGATCACAAAGCTATCAACTGTAAGAACTACAGGTATAATAGTCTTTAAGATTTTTTTAAAGGATATGCTATAACATTCTATAAAAAATAATAAGTGTATTTTCTTCAGTTAGAAGACCATGAAGACAAAAATCAGGAAAAACTTCCTGTACAATTCGCAGCAATTCTTTCAACGGATATACACACAAAACCATTTCTGTGCACATCAACAATAATGGAAGTTTTTAAATTCTGCATGTAAATTTACATCTTAGAATTTCCTTCTACATTTTTCTTTTTTAAAGAAACTCAAATGGAAATGTTCATGAGTAAATACTTGGTGGCAGAGCTTTCACTTCTTCTTTATATCTTTTATAAAAAGAGCAGTAGCATAACCAGATATATTAACCTTGTACCGAACTGAAGATCTGTTCACCTTCTCAAAATACAAGTGGTAATATAAAAAGGTAAAATATTAACATATATTCTAAAGCATAACAAGACTCTTTTCATTGTTGGAGTTATATCCCATTTAGTAGTTGTACACCCTAGAACAAAAATTTAACCTTGCAAATAATTTCTTCCTGCATGTTAAAGATGATGATATTCACTTCACAAGGTTATCCTGAGGATTAATAAGATAATGGATGTAAAGGGCTTAGGACAGTGCTTGAACACTTGAACTAATTTAGAAAAAAAAAAAAGTAGTCCTCAGTTGTATTTAAAAGGTTCTAATATATTAAGTACTATACTAAGAAAAAGCATAATGCATTATCTCTTTCTCCTAATTTTATTTTTTCTTTCAATTTTTTAAATAAATTTATTTATTTGTTTGTTTGTTTATTTATTTTTGGCCTCCTTGGGTCTTCGCTGTTGCAAGCGGGCTTTCTTTAGTTGGGGTGAGCGGGGGCTACTCTTCGTTACGGTGCACAGGTTTCTCATTGCGGTGGCCTCTCGTTGCAGAGCCTGGGCTCTAGGCGTGGGGGCTTCAGTAGTTGTGGCACGCGGACTCAATAGTTGTGGCTCGTGGGCTCTAGAGCTCAGGCTCAGTAGTTGTGGTGCACAGGCTTAGCTGCCCCGCGGCATGTGGGATCTTCCTGGACCAGGGCTCGAACCCGTGTCCCCTGCATTGGCAGGCAGATTCTTAACCACTGTGCCACCAGAGAAGCCCCTCTTTCCTCAATTATTTAATCTACTTTGTGGATGATCATATGCAATTGAAGGACGTGTATTCTCCCAATACGTGATTAGAAATGGAAAAATCCAATAAAAGATATCTTAAAACTTGAATGTATCAGGGCTAACAGTACTACATAAGCCTATTCATTCCTGATCTTTAACAGAAGTTAATCAGGTACTGGGCAAAATCTCTAATTTTTAAAGTTAAGGTACTGCTTTTATTCAATACTATTTATCAGACTTCCCTGGGCTAATATTTTATGATGCCCAAAGTAATTTTCATAAAATTGCAAAGATGTCCAATTTTAGCTATGTTCCCTCATTGCAGCTGAGCCCGCAGGTAAAAAGCAAGATGTGCCCTGTGATGCCAGTAAAACCTACATTCAATAATTTGGGAATCATCATTTTTTAAATAGTGAATTTCAACCCCAAACCTGCTAAATTCCTCTATTTTTTGAACTTTTGATCCTCACCATGCATCTAACACCCTTAGTCTCAACACAAATTTCACTCTCAACTCTGGCGTCCTTCAGCTAGTCTGCACTTTAAGTTCCTGTGGCCAAAAAGAAATGCACCACTGGGACTTCCCTGGTGGTGCAGTGGTTAAGAATCCTCCTGCTAATGCAGGGGACATGGGTTTGTTCCCGGCTCCAGGAAGATCCCGCATGCCGTGGAGGAACTAGGCCCGTGCACCACAACTATTAAGCCCGTGCACCACAACTACTGAGTCTGCGCTCCACAACTACTGGACCCACATGCTGCAACTACTGAAACCTGTGCGCTCTATGGCCCGTGTGCCACAACTACTGAGCCCGTGTGCTGCAACTACTGAAGTCCGCGGGCCTAGAGCCCATGCTTTGCAACAAGAGAAGCCACCGCAATGAGAAGCCCACGCACCACAACGAAGAGTAGCCCCCACTCACCACAACTAGAGAAAGCCTGCACAGCAATGAAGACCCAATGCAGCCAAAAAAAAAATTTTTAATTAAAAAAAAAAAGAAATGCACCTCTTTTGCCCCCATCATGGACCACCTTCTCTCTGGGCAAAAGGAAAGAGGCATATGGACACATTTATCTATCTTCTTGTCCCCTAATACTTAAATTCTTCTTCCAACAGTAAATTCCTCTTTCCCTCCCTTGTTACATACATATAATTCTTTTATTTGTATTTTTTCTATCACTGTAATGAGGTACAATGCCTCATAAAAGCAGTATTGTGGGAATTTTCTTCCATCCTGTCCATTCTATTTTGTTATCCTAATTTACACAAGGCCATTTACTCATGCATCAATATTTACGCTCTTCTTAGTCATCTACAACTCATAAAGCATAATGGACATCAGGTGAGACTTTTTTTCTTAAGGATTCATTGAAAAAAGCAGATTTGGCAAGAAAGGGTTCACATATTAACACCAAAAGTAAAAAAAGGTCAGCCAAGAAAGTGGTTTTTGAGGCTGATAAAACACTGAGGAGTAAAGAAGAGCTCCCAAAAGCAGTTTACTTTTAATTTCAATCTGTCAATAAAAAGAGTTTCATAACTTTTAACCAGAATCTGTCAGTTCTCTTTTCTTTTTTTCTCATTCCACAAATGCCATCACTTTCATAGAGGCTTACTTATTACCCTACACACTTTCATATTCTAATTTATTTTCACACAGTGAATCATTGCAGATCCCAAACATCAGCTAACAGTAGCCTTCAGGCATCTTTGCACCTTCAAAAATGGAGATTTTGATTACTAGCATGTCAGTTCTCTGAGGAGAGGAACTGTGTCTCTGTCAACCCCTGATAGCCTGCACAGTGCCTGGGACATGCTGTGTGCTCAATAACTGTTCATTAGAATTAATTCGATCATTGTTATTCACAAAGAACACTTTTCATTTCAAAATATATTCCTCATGTCATCTCATAAATATTGAAATTTACTCAACATATGCTCGGTTTGAAACCTATAATTGTGTTATGAAGAGATTCTGGAATAATATTTTGAAGTATATGCTTAGTAAGGTTTCTTTATGAATTCCTATTAATACACAGGGTAAACATTCATTCTAGTTTCTCCCAGAGAGGAATATTCACATATAAATATTCATATAATAAATATTCACAGATCATACATGAAACCACTTTTATACCATTTCACCTCATTGATCCACCACATTTTTGGAAAACAAAACACCTCACTGCATCACTAACACCACAAGATGAAGGTACTTTGAAATTGTTAGATTACTTACACTGAAATGAAAGCAGTGAGACTAAAGAAATGATGCTTAAAATTTAATAAACCTTACGGAAGCTATACATGTACATGCTCTTACCCAAGGAAAACGATCTATTTAAGATGTTACACAAATATTTACATGTTGCTATTATTATCAAAAATCATTTTCGAGTGACATTCATACTCATTTCATAAATCATAAGAAAAACAATCTTTTATAGTGTCTCCTTTCCTTGCACAAAAGTCTGTACGACCCATCTCAGTGATTCACTCTAGCCTCTAGGCATGGCTATAAACACTGTAAACCGCTTTTGAAAATAAAATCTACCCTCAAAGAATGAAGATATGTTCCCACTGAGGATATTCAAAAGAATCCCTCACAGGGCTTAAAGTCACCACTATACAAAAGATCCTAATATCCTCTGAAGATGGGAGGAAACAGGACACCCCAATTTCAATTTTAGGGATGACTATACATCATATGAACTCATGTAAGGGAAGGCTGTATATAAACTGTAAAGTGCAGTGAGAACACCTCACTAATTATTAGGGATGGCAGTAACTGGCAGCACCAAAAGTCCCTCTCAGAATTTCACTATCAGATTCACATGAAAAATTGTCCTATTTATAATATAGAAAGACAGTTTCTTAGAGGAAAGAACTGCATGCAAATTAAAGAAATGATTAGTAAGTTTGGGGAGACTTTACTCACATCAACAAGCTGATTGACTCCACTTGCAGTTTTTGCCAGGGTGACAAGGTCTTCCTGCATCTTATCCACCCATGACTTGATGCTGCAGAAATCAGAGAAGAGAATGTTCTATCAGATCTCTCACAAAGTAAGGCCACAGACTGACATTCTATATGCAAAGATTATCCGCAGGTAATTCATTAAATTACCTTTAAGTCTTTCTCCTCCTTCCTAGCTCCTACTATACCTACCCACCCCCCCAGCCCACTTTTAAGTGACAGAACCAATGAACCTTTAGGGGTCAACCTCTTAGGATGCTAAAATATCCCCAACTCAAAAAGAGAAAAATGACAAATGAGGGTAAACGTTTGCTTAATTTTTACGAAAATTCCATTAAAAACAAGTTACTGAATGGAGTATTCTAAACTAAACTTTACCCTTTAGTTTACAAGCCTTCGTAATATAATACTACGGGTGTGCTAAATGTAGACTATTTGAAAACTGCCAGAAAATGACAAATATTTTTAAATTTCTTATAATTCCAATACCCAAGGATAATCACTTAACATTTTGATGTATTCCCTTCAAGTCTTTTAAAATTCTTTCACAAGGTCAAGCACATATTATGTAAAATTCACATATCTTTTTTTCCATCAGTCACATGATAAATACCCTTCCATGTCATTACAGATATTTTATAAACACTGTACTTTAATGGCCACTTAATATTCCCTTATCTCTAAATCCCATAATATACTTGACCATCGTCCTTTTTTAAAAGATAACTAGAATGCCATCAGCTTTGACTGCTAAAAATTTCACTGCAACAAATATCTCAGTACACATTAAGCTTAAAAGTATTTCATTTCCTTAGCTAGACTCTTAGATTTGGAATTACTGGATCAAGGCTTAAGTTTTAAAGAAATGGATTTGAGAATTAAAATTATGATTGAAGTTTCCAGTTCAAATCCTTTTCATGTAAAGGTGAGCCTTGAACAATGTGGGGGGTTAGGAGTGCAAAGCCCCAGGCAGCTGAAAATCCGCAAATAACTTTACAGTCAGCCCTCCACATCCGCGGTTTGGCATCCACAGACTAAACCAATGATGGATCATGTAGTACTGTACATTAACTGGAAAACAATCTACTATAAATAGACTCACAAAGTTTAAACCCATGTTGTTCAACGGACAACTGTATATACTTTAATGTAATGGAGATCTTAAAATACAAGCTATGGATGTCAGAACATTTTAGAAAATTCTAAACTGATGGTCTATCTTATTTTTCCTGTCATTAGAGATTACCAAATACCACACAATTTTCCCCATTCTAATAAATTAAATTTAATTTGCAATCCCTTCATATATTTCATTTATTCATCCTCATGTTTCAAAAAGACCTAAAGTGTGTGTTCTTTTCTGTCCATGCAAATATAAGAAAACACTAATAAGAATGATAGGAAATGATTTGTATTTGAATTTGAACTTCTCTCTACATATATATGGTATGTGTATCTATCATTGCTTATTTATTCTGTTTTTTGGATTTTATAAATACTAAATGTTTTCCCTCTTTTTTCTTTATTGACATTGTGATTTATTTAGTTTCAGTATACTGCAGTAGCATACAAATAATTTATACATTTAAAAGGTAACTCTTAGGGGCTTCCCTGGTGGCGCAGTGGTTGAGAGTCCGCCTGCCGATGCAGGGGACATGGGTTCGTGCCCCGGTCCGGGATGATCCCGCATGCCGCGGAGCGGCTAGGCTCGTGAGCCGTGGAGGCTGAGCCTGCGCGTCCGGAGCCTGTGCTCCGCAACGGGATAGACCACAACAGTGAGAGGCCCGCGTACCGCAAAATAAGAAAAAAAAAAAAAAAAGTAACTCTTAGATATGTTCATTTGACAGTGAACATAAACTCTCAAATGAACATATCTACAATATAGAAACAGACTCAAAGGCATAGAGAACAGACTTGTGGCTGCCAAGGGGGAGTGGAGGTGGGGGGAGAGAAGGATTGGAAGTTTGGGATTAGCAGGTGCAAACTATTATACTATACAGGATGGATAGACAGCGAGGTCCTACTGTATAGCACAGGGAACTATATTCAGTGTCCTGTGATAAACCATAATGTAAAAGAATATGAAAAAGGATATATATACCCGAGTCACCTCACTGTACGGCAGAAATTAACACAACATTGTAAATCAACTATACTTCAATAAAAAAAATTTTTTAAACAGGTAACTCTTCTGTCATAAGAGAGCAAGCTGTAATTCAAGGACTGAAGCCGGTTTCCCCACCGCAGCGCTGGCTCTATCCAGTGAGCATTCACCCTGAACTGAGCCCCCTGGATCCCGTCTGTCAGCCTTTTCTTTTTTTTTTTTTTGCGGTACGCAGGCCTCTCACTGTTGTGGCCTCTCCCGTTGCGGAGCACAGGCTCCGGACGCGCAGGCCCAGCGGCCATGGCCCACGGGCCCAGCCACTCCGCGGCATGTGGGATATTCCCGTACCGGGACACAAACCCGTGTCCCCTGCATCGGCAGGCGGACTCTCAACCACTGCGCCACCAGGGAAGCCCCCTATACTATGTTCTTAACAGCTTGTCAGTGGGACAGAGAAGACTGGTCTCAGTGATAGGCCCACGTACCACAAAAAAAAAAAAAAAAAAAAAAAAAAAAAACACATAGTATAGGAACAAAGATTATTTTTTATAGACATGAGGTATTACCTGGTTTTCCTAAAATACATAAGCACTCTGCCTTTCAAACCTGGAATTAGAAGATTATAATGGCTAGGAAATAAGCGAAGATCTCACTGATCATGAAAGGGAAAAATTACATAAGGGAAAATATTCATATGGGCAAATTCTCTATCAGTCTTTCTCTTTCTAGGTAAATTGTCAACCACATATGCATAATCACTAAGCACTATTTTATTAAATGTCTCCAGAAGGCACTATAATATTTTGGAGAAAGTTACAGAGGATATATAGTCTTTTCAGATAATAAGAAATGAACATAGCACTCCATGAGGAAGAATTTGTTGTTTCTTCTTTGTCAGCCCACTCAACAAGAACTAGTATCTGCTGGAGAAGATACTAAAAGCTGGCAGGGCAGAAACGAAAGATATATGCGTTACAGTTTGGTTAGGCTTAAAACTGGGTCTGACAGGAAAGAGGCAGAAGAGAACAAGAATAAGGTGGTGTAGGGGAGGAAAAAGTATCTTTTCTTCTACCTTTCTAAATTCTTGACTGAGAACCTGTAACAAAAGACAGACTAATAAGTGAAATGCATACAAATTGATTCAAGTTTTACATGACACGGGAGGCTTCATAAGGAAATGAAGACCTGCCCCCCCGCCCAAAAAAATGGTTAAACCTGAGTGTCTTTATGCTAGGTTTGATGAAGAACAGAAAGATATGATGGGACAAAGAATATGAGCTAAGTATAGCAAACTGGGGGAAACTTAACAGAGACCATTCATTCACATTTCTCTTTCTGCCCCATGTCTTCAGAGATAAGGATGCTCCTTTCTCCCAGGTATAGGGAAGCAACACTCACATGAGGGGAAGGTCACGAAGTCCTTCCTGCAGATGCCACTTCCCCAACGCCTTCAGCTTAAAATATTCAATAGGCTATGTAACCATATTTAGCCCATCCTGAATCCCATCTCTAGGACATGCTTCAGGAATCAGAAGATTCACACACTTCACATTTTCCATTATTTCTCCATTATTTTGAGGATACAATATAAATGCTTCAGAATGTTATTTAAGACCCTGGGTCTGGCCAACTATTTGCCAGAATTTCTTCCTGACCATTCCTGCCCCCATTCCATACATTTGATGAACAACCTTGGACTCTGGCCATACAGACTACTTGTGGTTGCTGACAATGCCACGCTTTAAATTCCCCCTGCCTTCGTTGTTTCTTCCTTCCCTTCTCGATTTTCTTAAATTCCACTTGTCCTTCAAATCTCACTTTAAGTAGCTACTCAAAATAATGGAGAAATAATGGAAAATGTGAAGTTAGCGAGTAACAAGATTAAGGGTATATGAACATGATAAAATAATTTCTCTGATAGCCAAGTGGATGGTGGCTTAGAGGGAGAACAAGGAGTGAGGAGGGAGGGGCTAGATAAGATGGAAGAAATGAGGGTTCAAACTAGCTCAGTAGTAGCGAGAGTAGAGAGGGAAACAAAAGGGAGACCAAGTAGAAGAAACCAGCTCAACAAAACTCTGAAGGATGGATGACAG
Source organism: Lagenorhynchus albirostris (assembly GCF_949774975.1). Classification (NCBI taxonomy): domain Eukaryota; kingdom Metazoa; phylum Chordata; class Mammalia; order Artiodactyla; family Delphinidae; genus Lagenorhynchus; species Lagenorhynchus albirostris. Next base: position 80,811,873 of record NC_083102.1, on the reverse strand, counting down.
GATTTCACGTACTACTAGATTTAAATAGTGAATGGAAGAAAGGATTTGCAGATGACTCATGGAGTTCCTCAGTTAGACAATGATAGGACATTCTGTTATAGAAAGTATAAGAGGAAGAACGATTTAGAGGGGTATTGATGAGTTCGTTTTTATTGGTTCAGGTAGAGATGTTTTTGAAAGATTCACGTATAGAAACCCACTAGGCAATTGAATATACATAGATTTGAAGCTCTCAGAAGTTTCCATAGCATTTAAAGATCAGGTAGTTTCAAAGGACAAAGGTAAATCAGTGTATGACTCCCAAAGGAGAGTTTATAAAGGGAGAAAGAAAATACACAGCAGCTAGAATTCTGGAAAATAACACTGAAAAAAGAGACGGGAATCTGAGTAGTGGCAAGAAAGAAGGGAATCCAAGAACAATGGTATCACAAAAGCCAGGGAAGGTAAGAATATCCAGAGAGAGTCATCAAACAAGGTGAGAGAAATTTATCTATCTTATGTGAGGACAGTGAGAGAAGTGTGGAACCTAGGAAAAAAGGGAGAACAAGGAGTGAGTGCTCCTTTTTGCTTTTTAATCGGAGAGATATAGGCATGGTTCCATGCAAAAGGAGAAAGGCACGGAGAGGAGACATCACAGAGAAATCTCAGGAGAGAACATGCAACTTACTGACAGGGCAAGGGCCTTCAAAAGACTCTAGATTCCTTCAGCTTTTTCTTGCTCACCCTCTATATTCCAAACATGATCGAGTGAAGGATGAGTGAAGAAATAAGCAGAACACAGGAGAATCCTAATCCATGGCTGGAAAGTAGGTTACTTCTTCCAGGGAGATCGAAGGGAAAACGTAAACAGTTTTAAGTAAATGAAAATAGCTACAACAACTCGATCAAAAACTGGAGACAGTTCCACTTATTCGTCTCTATTTTTTTTCTTTTTTGTAATAAAGTAGACAGAGTCATCGGTTCAGAGATAGGCAGGAGGTATTAAGGTAGGGTAGTTGAAAAGAAAAGTTGGACGTTTCAAAAGAACAATGACTGGAGAGTATTTAAGGACAAGCCCTATACTGGGGGTCACCAGTTTTCGTCAGTACTAATCAGCATGACTGTGTGAATTCCTCCACCAGTACTAGGCTAAAGAGGGTGAGATGGGAGAAAAAAGGCATTCAGATGAATATGGGGCAGATACCAGCAGGTGGGAAAGATGGACAAGGAAAAGTGAACTGAAGGGCCTGAGAACTTTAAGATCTCTACTAATTCTAAATAACAAAGACTACCAAAAATATTCATTAAAATGTTACAGTATTATATTTATACACAACACTTATTTTCTAAACATTTTTCTTATGGAACCAAAAATGCTATTACAATATTTCTAGGAAAATGTGAAAATACTGTATTGCCAAATTTCAGATTTCTCATCATTTTGGGGGTTTGTAGGCTAATAATCTCATAAAAGAATATTCTGGAAGACTAAATGAAGAAAGTGGCCTGAACACATATCCCACATTTAAATCACTTGAATAAAAATATAATTTCTAAAAGAAAAAATTCTAAAAATCACTGAAATAAAATGGATTGCTCTCAGAAAGTTTACAGTTTGTTTGAAAATCTTTCTCTTGGAAATAAATATATATTACAATATCTGAGCAGCTCAAAAAACAGAACTGGACTAACAGGTACACTGTTTCCATGAGAATATGCTCTGGATTTTCCAACTTGTGATGTCAGGAACATACTTACTCTGCTTGTTAGAAATGTAACTCCCTGACTTCATGTGTCAAGTGGTAACAGAGGATTAGCAGGTTAGGACTTGAGCATGATATAGTCAGGAGAGTGCGAATGCATGGTATTCATAGAGAAGAACGATGAGAAGCTCCAGAGACTGGGTATGCAGTCAACGCATGCAACAAAGCTACTTCCTATCTCTCTGCTCTCTCCTGTCTCCCAATTTTCCACTGCCTTTTGAAACCCTGTGTTTCTCTAAGCTCCTACAATCCCAAAATGTCAATATCTCATGACTGCAATTGCCACCTGTACATACAAAATTCCTACATTTGAGCTCCATTTCTGCCTTAACTACAATTTTCTAGATCACTCCCTTTTGATTTTCCAGCCTTCTTTTTCAAAATATCTATAAAAATCTTCCCTGCCCATAGCACTAACCCTCTGTGTTCCTTCTTCTTGTTGGCAAACCATCTCCTCAGTCATCCATGATGGTCCATGCCATCAATTTCTTCATCATATCCCTCCTTCAATCCTTTGTAAAATAATAGTATCTCAGTGTTTTTCCCAATACATACCTGAGAGCTGAATGCACTGAGACCGTATTTCATGCCAAACTTTTTGCCAAAGGTATTTAACATTCACTCTCCCATTCAGTCAGAAGAAAAACTAGTGCTCACTTTTCATAGATGAGAAAACTTCAAGTTGAGAGAAGTTTAACAGCCCAGCCTTGTAGCTTCCAATTTTCTAAGCCATTTTACTTCCACCAACCTCACACATTTCCATGTGTGTCGACTGTCCTTTTCCACATTCTGCTTTGGCTCTATAACCCCTCTCCCTGAAATTAATCCTCCACCTCCATTGTGAATAAATTTCCCAACTACTCTAATGTCACCTTCACAGGCTCCCAAACTAAAAATGTCCTCTTCTATCCACTAAATTCCAAAGCACTTTAATTGTGGTTTGTGTTTATTTTTCTGTAGACTTTCATGATTAGATGGATATACTGTTACTCTCATTCATCACTGAATCCTCAATATTACAGTGCCTTGCATATAGTAGGCACACAGTTATTTACTGAATAAATAGAAAAATGTATTGAAATAAAATGTAATTGCAGTATTTTTAAAATGCCCAATTATCTTTACTTAATGCATGCAGAGTAAATAATTTACTTACTAAATTTCCTCTTCCCTCCAAAATCCACATCAGAAAAAAATGAACTGCTGGACCCATGCATCTATAAACAGCACCCACTTTTCAACAAGTAGAAGAACTTTTAAATGCGACTTAATACTTTAAAGAAATTTTTTAAAATCTGTATAACGCACACCTTGTAATTCTAAATCTCTCAAGTGGACATTGAATTTCATAGGAAAAAAATGAAGTCTTGTAATCCTTCTCTACCTCTACAATAACTCAGTACAGAGTCAAATAGCAGTATATGTTCCCAACTGTTTGATGATGTCTGCCGGCTCAGTGTACTTTGGAGAATTCTATATGAGATCTCTAACAATTGAGGCAAATGCAAACATTTTATTGAGTAGTTGAGATAATCTTTTATATCTTTTACTTCACTTTACTGTACAGAAATAGCCCAAATTCTAAAGGCAAATAATATAAAATACTCAAGTTTTCACTAAATTTGAGAGAAGAATACTCGCCATGCAATTAATATTGTTCCTTTTTTTTTTTTTCCTGCGGTACGCGGGCCTCTCATTGTTGTGGCCTCTCCCGTTACGGAGCACAGGCTCCGGACGCGCAGGCTCAGCGGCCATGGCTCACAGGCCCAGCTGCTTCGCGGCATGTGGGATCTACCAGGACTGGGGCACGAACCCGTGTCCCCTGCATCGGCAGGCGGACTCTCAACCACTGCGCCACCAGGGAAGCCCAATATTGTTCCTTTTGAGGTTAGATTTGCCTGTAAGATGGCTTTCAAAAGAGTATTGCATAGTTCAGGAAACTTTTAAAAAGAAGAAGAAGAAAGAAAGAGAGATGGTAATCCATTTCATTTTGCATGCATTTGAGGAACATCAAATTGAGAACACCACAAATTACACCGTTTCATCTATTGTAAAGTGCAGCAGTTGAGTACAAAGTGTCAAGTCTGCATAGTTATCTATTTAATTGTTTTAACTGCTACAGAGAGAATTTGCCTTTTTACTGGTTATCATAATGGAGCCAAAGTAATAGCTAAGAAATATTACAATAGGTCCTACAAAGACTGTCCTTCCTTCCTATATCTCATGTAGTAAGTCCTCTGTCAAAAAAGAATGTGTGGGGCTTCCCTGGTGGCGCAGTGGTTGAGAGTCCGCCTGCCGATGCAGGGGACGCGGGTTCGTGCCCCGGTCCGGGAAGATCCCACATGGCACGGAGCGGCTGGGCCCGTGAGCCATGGCTGCTGAGCCTGCGCGTCCGGAGCCTGTGCTCCTCAACGGGAGAGGCCGCCAACAGTGAGAGGCCCGCGTACCGCAAAAAAAAAAAAGAATGTGTGAACTTCCTGCTATTAGTAAGAAGAGAGTATTAAAACAGACATGTTCCTTCCACATCCATCTTGAATTATCCCACTAGCAATTATCATAGAGACTAGAGCAAAAAAAGGAATATAGTAGTGTGTATATGTCAATGCCAATCTCCCAATTTATCCATTCCACTCCCCCTTTCCCCCTTGGTAACCATAAGTTTGTTTTCTACATAAGAACCTACTGTATAGCGCAAGGAACTCTACTCAATACCCTGTAATGACCTATATGGGAAAAGAATCTAAAAAAGAGTGGATATACGTATATGTATAACTGATTCACTTTGCTGTACAGCAGTAAATAACATTGTAAATCATCTATACTCCAATAAAAATTAATTAAAAACAATTTTTTTTTAATAATAGGAGATACACAGAAAAGAAATGGGAATGGAAAAGAGCTGGAATAGTATGGGAATGAGAGGAGGAGAGGGAGAGTGAGAAGCCTGTACCCTTTGGGGCCCTTGTCCTAAAGCAATTCTCTGCCTATGCCACTATTTTTAAGAAATAATTTTATTTTTAACCCAAGGAAATCAGAGACATAGTTCTGCCCTGTGGACCTGGGAAAAAATAAAAATATCACAAGATCTAACAAACTGACCATTTCAATTGTGCTGATATATAAATAGTTATTAATAAATTTGAAGTAATAAGACCATGTATTTCAAAACTGTTCCACTTGCTATAAATATCCCATCAATGCCAAACTGCTCCCTTTTTTGTTATATAATAAACCACCCACAGTGTTCTTATAGTTGGGTAAAAAATAACATAAGTAAGCCAAAGATTTAGATAACCTAGACACACTATTTTGCTAAATATGCATTTCTTATAACATGGGTAACTCTATCATGAAAAATACTGTGTGTGCGTGTGTGTGTGTGTGTGTGTGTGTGTGTGAGTGAAAGGAACACTTGGTATCTACAATAAATCTAAAACTGCTTGTGAGATGGCTGTCATGCCAGTTACGTTAGCTCCTGAAATTATTCTCGATTTAAACCATTTTCAATAACACTGCTGCTGTTTTTAGAAAGCTGTTTAGACTTGTGAAATGCTTTAGTATTCCATTTGTGTCTAGAGTCAGTCCTGAAAGAAATGCAGAAAGGGATGTGATCATGCTAATCAGGGTGGAAAGGTAAAGTACTCGAGAGAAGAAGAAAAAAGGTTTTATCACTAAAAATCGGATTCTTATGCTGTTCGTGTTCCTCTGCCTTCATTTTCTGTTTGCTTTTCACTGTCGCGCGCGCGCACGTGTGTGTGTGTGTGTGTGTGTGTGTGTCTGTGTCTGTGTGTGTGTCTGGTCTGCTTTACAAATACACATAGTCATAATTCTCAAAGACCAAAGATTCTTCATGAGATCTGCCTTTCCCACCATCTCTGATTGATTTTTGTTTTATCCCAGCATTTTCGTTGTTTCTTTATTTAGTTAATATTTTTTGTCTCAGCTGCAGCAATTTGCTGCCAGCTTCCAAGACAACAAATGAGCAATATACACTTTAGGGCTGATGTTAATGTAGTTCCCTGGATTAGCTAGACTGGGGGAGGGTTCTCATAAAAGGGATCTGCTCCCTGGAGGCCTGGAGAGCTTTGTTTTTTAGGTCCACATCACCGTTAGTTACAACCTGCAGCATTGTCCCTCCAGCCTGGTGCCAAGGGAGGTGTCCCAAATGGCCACACAATCTGCTGCTGGTGTTTCTATGAACCAAATGGGTTGAATTTCTAATTGCACATTACATAACTTCATTTTCTTGAGGATCTTCTCTTTCATTGTTTACCTTATTTTTTCTCTGCCATTGCTGATAGTTCACAAAACATATTTTTGTCTAATTCAAGCATGTAAATATTACTTAATGTCATGATCAAATTTTCCTCATTCCTTTCTTCTCTGAATTATTAATTGTACATCCATAATATTTCCAATACTGCAAAATCCTCAATGCTTATTATGTTTGGATTCTGACTTAAATGCCCCATCTACTTCCCTACATAGATTGGTATCTGCAGTCAGGCCAGTTTAAGTGTTTCACAAACATGTCAGTTTTGTCATGTTATTTAATCACGTTTTCCACTAGCCTGAAATGACCTCTCTTAAGTCTCTTCAGGGCTTGAAAATCATTTTTCAAGTCTGTACTTCCTTCTTCTGGGCAAGTCCTCAAGTGCTCAGAAATTTTTTTTCTAAGCTCCTAAAATAGATATAGCCTGTCTTACAAAACATCACACACGTTGATATACTGTCTTACGTTAGTATTATTTTTTCCTAACAATACTTGCTTTCCTTGAGTGGATGGGTCACGGCTTCCAGTTCAGTATTCTGAGAATATCTAGCACATTTCTGGACATATATTAGATGCTCAATAAACAAGAGATAGCATCTATCTCACATCTATGTGCCAACAACTGTTCCAAACATGTTATGTGAAAAAACTCTAATTCTCACAAAAATTCTATGAGGCAGATACTATTATGAATCTCACTTTACAGACTGAGGAAACTGAGGCATAGAGAGGTTAAATTACTTGCCGAAGGTCACAGAATTAGTAAGTGGCAGAGCTGAGCATTTGCCCTTAGAAGCCAATAGAGTCTACCATCTTAATAAATGCTAATCAATATGATCTGAAACATGGCTTGCTCTCATCATTAAACCACCAGATTACCCCCAACACTCCTCTCATCCTAAGTTACAAATGTCTTGTGTTTTCTATTTTATACACTTTCATAGGCCTGGGTTATAAGTCTGTTTCACTGATGTAAATAGAGAAAATGACAATTACCGAAGTCTTATTTTTACACAGCAAGAGGAAAGTTATAGTTAGAAAATAAGGATTTAAATACTGCAACTGAGAAAATCCAGGTGTTTTCTTCCTTAAAAGAAATATGCACATGATTATTTAATGCTACAATTTTTCCTCAAATTAAGTTTTCATCCAGATTATCAAATAAACAAGCACTAGTTGCTGTATTTACAAAACCATGAATTTGCTCCTTTCATTAACATAACATCATGGCATCCCCAGCATTAGGTACACAGCCACTGACTTTCATACTATACACAACACGGCACACAGATTTGACACAGAGTAGCAGGTCAGATGTAGAGTCAGCCCTGATGTGTTTTTAAATATAAAATATTCTGGAAGCAACGTTTAATCCTTCAACTATGAATGGAAAATATGACTCTTTCGGTTGGCCTTGTGTTCATAACGCAGGTTCAAATACACAAACAAATGCAAGAATATAAAAGTCTGGGCCCAGACCGACTTGTATGGTGCTCATTTTAAAGATAGCTCATAGTATAGTTTGTCTGATAGCTATTCCAGGACAAAGTTTATTTATCGATCAAAAAGCCATCCATGCGAACGTGTTAACTCGCAAATTAGAAAAACAGTAACTCTCTCTGAAGACCGTCAGAAAGGAACATCTTAAAAGTACCCATTCTGTAACATTTTTATTCCTTTTAGTATTAACCACAGGATTCTAGAAAAATAGGAAAGGTCTTTTCAAATATAAAATACATTACAATTTAATTGCTTTCAACCTTTTTGTCCGCACAGACATGTGGTTCTCTTTGACGCTCTGCCTGAGCAGCATGTTCACTGCCCTTGTGCTCCCCTCCAATGGTCTGAGCGCACTAAGTAATCCAAGCAAAAGATTGCTTCTTGAATAGGAATTAGAGCCAGCTCCCCTTCCTGATCTGCTCAACAGAAACACAAAGGTAAACCACTGTTTTTAATCAAATAGTTTTTTCTCCATTAACATAGTGAACTTAACAATAACTGTGTTTTAAAATGAGTTTATGCTTACCAAATGGTGGAAATATTACAATTTTTAGCACTGTCAAATAACTCCTTGCAAAGACTGTCAGCCATTGGTGAGAAGTTTATATAAATGTTGAAGTACTACAGGAAAAGAAATCATTTTCAATTTTTTGGTCACAATTTCAAACTTTTATTTGAATTAATTTTCTAAATTATGTCATAATTGCTAATGTTTAAATAACAACATTATAAAATCATGACCTTTGATGCATTATATGTGGAAAAATAGACTGAAATCTCGGCAATTAAACAGAAAAAAATATCAGGGAGAAAAACTTTGCACTTTAGCTAAATCCAATTGAAGCTTCTATGTCATGCATTTAGTAAATTTAAAAAACACTGTAGGGAGTTCCCTGGTGGTCTAGTGGTTAGGATTCAGCGCTGTCACTGCCGTGGCCCAGGTTCGATCCCTGGTCAGGGAACTGAGATCCCGCTAGCTGCGTGGCTCGGCCAAAATTTAAAAAAACAAAAAAAAATTTTTTTAATAAAAATACACTGTAAAGCATGATTCATGTACATATAGTTACTTAGAAGTCCATTTTAAATACAAACTAAAAACATTATTCTTCTAGTTAAAATAAATCTTTAATATCAGATAATTCACAATTCATAACAAAAAAATTAAAAATCAAAAGTCTTAGGTTATTTTCCTTTACCATGAAACAAATGACAAGATGATTACTGGAATTTAAACTATTTCTATAAATATGAAATAAGCATTTTAAAATACAATGGTCAATCTCTTCACAGACTCATTTGTGCTGATATTTGTATCTTCCACATTTGAAATAATTCTTCTGCAGTCAGAAGGAAAGGCTTAGAAACTGATCTCATTCGGTCATTTTAGAAACAGGTATGAAGCATTTCACAAGCCCTGATGAAAAGAAGACAGGACTTTGGCTCGAGGGGCCAACTGTAAGATGGCACGCCCACAGAACTCATCGTCTTTACGGAACAGGAAGGAATCACAAAGCAGCCAGCAACATGAATTAAACATCAACATTCCGAATGAACTGTTGCAGGCTTCTAATTTTTTTTTCATTAATAGTCATTCGGTCACGTTCCTCATGCTCCATTTAGAGCACACCCCAATGTGGATTTCAACAAGCAGTTTTAAAACGGACCACCCCGTTTAGTAATGTGAAAATCTAAAGATTTCTGAAGCCAGATCTGTGAATCATATGTGACTCAGCAGCCTCCCACAGGCCTGACATCCTGTATATTTTCCCTCAAAATGTTCCTTCTGTAAAAGAGAGGCTGAATGGACTCCCTTATGGCTACTCAGAAAATACAAAGGAATTTGAGGGCAAGCACTCCATTAGAATTCACGCTATCAGTTCTAGGTCACTGTAGTATAGGAAAAGAAAAAGCCCAATGCTACATCTCTTGCTATCTGGAGAACTGTCTTTTCAACTATCCATGGTGTATTGCCTCCAAGTTCCACATCATGTTCTCCTATCTCTTGATCACAGCAGGGAAAAAGTAGCTTCACAGGCATTTACATCACCTTTGAACATCCTGCAAATGAATCTTTTTTTTTTTTTTTTTTCTGTGGTACGCGGGCCTCTCACTGTTGTGGCCTCTCCCGTTGCGGAGCACAGGCTCCAGACGCACAGGCTCAGCGGCCACGGCTCACGGGCCCAGCCGCTCCGCAGCTCTTCGTGGACCGGGGTACGAACCCGTGTCCCCTGCATCAGCAGACGGACTCTCAACCACTGCGCCACCAGGGAAGCCCCTTGCAAATGAATCTTTAACTGAAGTTATTTATCCAATTAATGCATGTAATAAACATTATTTTAGTCCTAGAAACTGCATATACCTCAGGCTTGCAGTCCACTTTCCTACTTAATGGAAGCTTTCCATGTACATTACCCATAAAAAATTATCATGCCAATTCTCCGAACACTTCCTGGGGTAGCTGTTCATTATCTTACTAACAATCTTTTTGTATGGAGGCAAAACTGTTAGAAAGTTCTTCTGGTGCAAAAGAAATTGTGGTATATTTATCTTATAAATTATTAGGCAACTATCTAAAATAAGATCTACCTTTTATAACATTTCTATATTGCTTTTTAATGATCATTAACACTGTGGAATTTACAAGTAAAATTATAAAACTTTCAGAAAAAATTAGAAGTGTCTCGGACATCCACTTCCTAATGCCTAGCAGAAAACAATGGATGCAGCTGACTTAGTTGTGGCCATCTGACTGCCCTATTTTTGTCTGTGCTTACACTAAGATTTAAACAAAATGAAAAGGGTGAATAAAAATATATGCATGTAAAGGGCAAAGTGAGAATTTATGTCTTCTCCCTGCTATTAAAAAAAAAAAGAGGTACAATCAGCAACTAAGGGCAAAACAGGTAATAATGATTAATAAATATCCCATGTAAGTTTAGTATTTTTTTCTGGCCAAATGGTAAGTTCTAGAACCTGGGTTTGGGGTTTAGAAGCGGACTGGGTCTGGTTTCAGCCAGGTTCTTTGGACTATGGATATAAAGACGCTCCAACACAAGTTCCAAAAGGAAAGTTGGAACCAAGAACCAAAGAAGTTGCCCACAGAAATAACAGTTCAAAGAGGTTAGATAAGAAGAGTAGAGAGCTCTAGGAAGAGAAGAGCAACTAGAGACAAGGATAGAGCAAAAGCCAAAAACAGCACATAATTTTGGATCAAAGGAGTAGCCCAACAATTTCAAAACGTGGTTAAGGACCTATCTATAGAATTCCCGTGTTCTTGTCTACCTGTGGATACAAAGGGAGCTGCTAAAAGCCCCAACTAGGCCATGAGAGAGACGGCCATGAAGGTTTGTTTAAAGAACTCTACTCTGTATATAATTTTTTACTCTGAGATCACAAAGTGCAAAATGCCACTACAATGGGAAGTTAATTTGGTTTTCCTATTTCTTTTAGACAACTGAAATTTAAGAAGTAAATATACTTATCTTTATATTAATGCCAGGGCACAAATTAGAACCTTATTCTTGACTCTCTCTATCAGATTCTTCCTGCTGGATTTCTCAGACAGGCCATGGAAATATCTTTGGATAAATTCAAGAACAGTGTATATATTTTCCATCTAAAGCAAACACCTCTCTCAGGATTATGGTAAAGGTGTTCTCATTTCCAGCCAAGCTGGTCTTGTTCTCTATGTTCACTCTTCTGATTTGACAGCAGGGGAAGTTTACGGGATGAATGGGCAGGCAACAGAATTAATGGAAGAGACTCCATTATGCCCATCACAATCTCTCTCCTCTCCAACAGAAAAATCCAGGAGTGCACAGAGCTGGGAAGCCCAGGGGAAATAACATGTTCCTGATTAACCAACTCTCCCTGAATTTATAACACAGCTGCCTGGTAGTATATAAGATTAAATGAAGAAAAATGAAGCAGAAGGAATTGAAAGAGATTCAATGGCCCCAAAGGAAAAGAACTCAAGAGAAGGAGCGAGGAAGAGGGACACATGGAAGTTGGAAGGAGTGAGGAGGAGAGTATAGAAAAAGAAAGGAGACTAAAAATAAATGCATATTTCTAAAAACTAATGTGGAGTTTCTCCTAAAAAGATGAAAATTTACTTTTGCACATCTGAAAATTTTTGACTCATTACCAAAAACTGTAAACAATGCACTATTTACTATCGTTCAAATAATCATTGAAACTTTTAAGATATACAATTAACAGTCCTATAAACTAAAATGATACAGCCTTTAATCCAGTTATAATGGAACATAGGATTGCTTTGCTCTATTTCACATGGAATTGTGAAACCAAATCTCTTTTAAGACTATGTTTATTTGTATGAAATTTTTTGTTTATGTTCAATTTATTGTTAGGAAAAATAATGTTCACTTAATCTTTACAGTTCAAGTACACATCTTTTCAGTGTGGACAATGGATTTGAATAACACTGATTTTTACTGTGTAGATCAATGACACATCAATAAATGGTGATCTGTTTACAGCAGTCATTAGGTTGGCTCCCTGCAGAGAAATGTAGCTCATATTTGTGCATCTCCACATTTTACCTATACTTATATTTGAACATTTCCATGAAACACAACTTTATTGCACTAAATACTGAAGAGCTGTAGCATCTGCTACTTCTACACCTTAGGCCGCCATCTTTCACATTCTCTTCAGGAGTTCTAAGTGGCTAATAAGGAAAGGTTTAAAGAAGGGCTGAAATCATATTTTTTGAGTTGTATGACCATACATGTTATTTTCTACTGCACATAGTGGGTGATGCAAGATTTGGGTAGTCAAGCTACTATGGGGAGGTGGTCTTGGTTGTTCTCTATAACCCTGGCTGGGGGTTTTGCTCCCTAACATTTCAGCTAATGAATTGGAGAATCTTTAGCACATAGACCCTCAAAAGGGAAAATGAACCCAAATGGCAAATAACTCCTGAGCCAACCCTTCTCCTAGACCACTCCTTGCTACAGCAGAGATGTAAGAGATGTAGATCTTGAACTTGCCACTCCAGAATTTGACACCACCACTGAATAGCATGTTCTTGCCTACTCTTTCTTCTGCCTACCGTATTTCCCTTCCACGTCTTCTCATTCCTTTAAACCCCAGGGCAAAGGTCAACACCTCACAGACACATTCCTGCCCACACTAGCTAAATCCATCTCTTTGTCCTGCCTCCTGTCCTTCACATCAGGCCCTTATTGTTTCTTCAGGACACTCACAACTCTGCAATTATGATATTCGTCTACTTACTTGTTTTCAGCCTCTTTCCTCTAGTAAAATGTAAACAACACAAGAGAAGGTCGTTCTCATCTGAAATCCAAAGCACTTAGCTTTGCACTGGGATAAAATAGTCGCCCAAGAAAGTATTAAAAAAATATTAAATTAAAAAATGAACAACTCTTTGGGGGAAAGCAAGGAGAATGGCCAAAATGGGATATCCACATTTATGCACAAGGCACGGTAAACAAGGCTCAACTGGGAAAGCATGGTCTTAAATCCAGTAACTTCTCTTTTTTTCTTAATTAATGGAATGGAGAATAGGTAAACATAATCTGGGCTGACACATAGACCATAAACTTTCTATTAAAGTCATGTGGGGAAAAATTTACATTTCAAATGTCTGAATTTTCATACAAAATGTCTATAAAATTATGTCAGGCCATTTTGGAATGAGAAAAATAAAGGGAACATTGTTTCCCTAGAGCAAAAATTAGACAATCCAACAGGGATGAAGCCACTGCATCAGCAATGGCAATGCAATCAGAGCTAACAATTTTGGGGCACTGTCCACCTCCACCAGCTTTGATCCAGCACTTCATACCACTGCCAATTTGCCCAGCTACATAGACTTCGACTGCTTTGATGATGGGAAGATTCCGCATCATCTGCAGAAACTTCAACCCAAGGGATTATTAAAGGTCCTTCCCTATGAAGTTGAAGTACTGGCATACTAGGGTAAATGTTTACATTCTTCAGAGAAAAGCAGCTACACAAATTGTGTAGAAATACACTGAGGTTACTATTTAACATTGTCTGGCTTTGCTGATGGCTAAAATTACTTTTAAAAGCTTATTAAGTTCTATGAAGTGGGAAAGTAATGACACCATAGCTGATATCTCATTCACAGCCAAAAGCAGAATCTGAAATTAAAGTGGAAACAGAATATCTCTATTTCTGCATTTTTAGACTTTAAACAAATCAACATACCACTTTATTTTCTTTTAAACTGTTAGACACTATTAATTCTAAGGAATATGTTATTTTACATATTCTACAAATTCTTTAATCCAGCCTCATTTCCCTAGGTAGCTGCTTAAGGATTGGCATTCTATTATTCAACAGTAACAACAACAACAAATTAAAGCCCTATGAATTTGTTACTCAGAATAACTAGAACGTATCATTTCACTCCCTGTTCAGAAATTTCCAAGTATGCCCCAGTAAGTTACATTTTAATGTTTTATGAGAAGCTTCCATAAATTGGCACCTCCTATATTTCCAATCCTAACTTCTAACAATATTTTCTCTTCTTTTGCTGCACGTAACAATGATCCTTATATCATTCTCACTCCAGAATAACATGAGTTCATCTTAACATCATTTTGTATAAAAATTCACAAATCTGAAATAATTTCAGTGTGGCATGTTACTGAAAACAACACGTACTCTTCTTTATCCTAACGTACAAACTCTTCACATTCTACTTTCTCTGCTGGAATCATCTATTCCTTGAAATCCTTCTCCTAGAAAATTTCCAATCATCCTTTAAAGACCAAATGCAAATACTTACCTCTCAGCAGATCTCTCCGGATATCATTCAATTTACTTACAACATCACAATGGTATTGAATTTCACAGTAATTATTTGTTTGCCAAGCTCACTCTTATCTTCATGGCAACAATCAAAATGACTACAGTAGGAACTTGACACACAGTAGGAAGTCATTAAATGTTTAGTGAATTAATGTTAATTCTATTACATGAGTAACTCTTTGCCATCCCTTCCTCCTTTCCATTCTCACTGTCACTGCTTTTAGGGACTTTTCCCTCTAGTGTATGGACTGTTGCAGTAGCCCGCTAACTGGTCAATCTGACTCTAACTTCCTCTGCATCCAGTACTTGTAACTCTAAGTTACAACATTGAAATAACTGTGCCCTTTACACAGAGCCCCACTAAAAAAATCACTTGTTCTAGAGAAGATTAAAAAGTAACTTTCATTATAATGAAATTCTATGAGATGCTTAATATGCAATTTCATTACAAGAGTACAGGCCTAGAATGTTATACAACTGTTTGTCATTTTCATGCTTTTATTAAAATCCCCCTCAGTATTTTTTCTATGTCTAAGAAACATTCTATTATTAGAAAAAGACAATGAAATTAACTGATCTTCAGTTTTATATGCTGAACAAATTAGTAAGAAGCTTAAAAACTGCAGCTATTTGATTTATATATTATCATTATACATATTTTTGCATCAATATAATACAAAAAGTATGCTCAGTTACAGCATTAACTTACATATAACTTCTACTCCAATACTGTCAAAAATAAAAATTTTAGCAAATAAATATTAACACAAAAATAATCTATAAAGATTAAGATATTATGTAATCTCATTATAGCATTTCCAAACTTACTGGGTAATTTTAGCATAGTCATTCCTCAAAATATTTGTCCAGTTCTCTGGAAATTAGTGTGAGATTCCTCACTGCATTTAAGATATGCATGGATTAGTTCTCTAAGCAATAACTTACAGAACTGATACAAAGAAAACAGAAATAAATTCAGTAAGGTAAAATTTCATTCTGTATAAAACTATGGCAATATATAATGGAAAGTAGATTTTTATTTTCTAATCTTACCTAAAACATAAAAGAAAATAATCTTATCCAAATTTAGAAAGTAGTTTACAAAGAAGAATCCTGAGCACTATTTACAAAACATTAAATATTGATAAAATGTGTGAAAGGGAGGACTTGCAAAGAACCTACAACAATGGATGATTAAATATTATCCACTGTGTCTAGAATCTAGAGATGGCTTACAGTTTCCTTTACATATTCTTATATTTTACTATCTTAAGGTATAGTTAGAAAAAAGGATTACTAATATGAACAATATTAAGCAGAGAACTGAAGAGACTTGAAAATTGCCAGATTGTTACTAGACTGCCTTAACCCACATAACTCTTTTTCTTTTGACAAGAGGCTTCTAACTGAAGTTACTACAATCAACAACGCTTTATTCATTTTTTGAATATCATATTAACATCCTTCTCCTTTGTTATGGAAAGCCACAAGAAACACTCCAAATGCTGATAGACTAGGTGATTAAACAAGATCAGTCTTCTACTCAAGCAAGCCTCAACTATTCCTTTTTAAGAACTTGATTTTCTGTGCTGTCAATTCCCCCTTTTTAATTGTTACAGGATCTCATACATAATACATACTTTTATTAGAACACATCATATTGCCTTGTGACACAGCATGAGTTGTCAGTAAAGAGTAATAATCTTTGACCTCAACTGACCCACGGACATCAATAAAAAATGAAAATTACACCTACAAGCCGGCTAAAAGGCTTCCATACTGTGGCACTCATAACTCCCCAATAATGTAGTTAGCTCCTTAGTCACTCTCCATTCTACTACAAATCTTTTCCCATTCTGTTTTCAAGAGTTATATTTATAAATACTCGCTGTTATTCACTGAATAAGCCTACGCATTAGTCTATCTGTATTCTAGAAACAGATTCAGTGTGATCATATCATTTAAAAAAAATATGCAATTGGTCTTTCATTTGCTTATATCTAAATACATCTAGATAAAAAGCAAGTTATACTTTTAAACAATATAGCCTCAATTTTATTTGGAACAATATTTTCTAAAGAAAACCCTCCCAGAGAAAAGAAAGCTATTTAACCGAAAAATGTATTATCGATGGGAAGCTCTCCTTCTGTTGCCAGCTGAAGGTTGACACGGGTCACTCCACAAGAAACTGGACATGAGTGACATTCAAGGCAAACCAGTTGCAATACATACAGCTCACTTCCTAGGGAACATTACACTTCTCCAAGACAGTATAAATGTTTTAAGGTCAGAAGAACACAATGCCTGTCAAAGTGTTCTGTGTACGTTAAAAAGACAGGTAATTTAGGAAGCCTTTCTGACATTTAAAAGGGAATCATGCTTTCACATTCTCCCTCTCTTCCAACTTGACACCTAATTAAGCATCAATACAAAACAATATAATTGAACAGATGTACTAGTCATTAACAGGAATTACCCATTCTCCTAGCAAATCAGAATGTACAGAGAGGGCTCTATTTGCAATAGGTTGACTTAATTGCTTGAGAATTCCCCAGAGAAATAAACAAATGGATCAAGACATCTCACATGCATACACACACACACACACACACACACACCACAGACAAACACAGACACCCCTTCTAAGCTTTGATCCATGCTTTAGTCATTGTTACATCCATCTCTGCAAATGAGAATTTATGGTGGCTGCAGTCAGGACTAGAAGATCAAATAAACAGATGGAAAAATAAATAAAGCTAAATGAAAGGTAACAGAATTCAGATTCAGCAACACCTTACTACAAATTTCTTACACAGCAATGTTTTTCATAAGATAGTTGTTTAAAAAAATTAGTAAAAAACAGAGCACAATAAACAAAACATCCAAAAAAGCAAAAACAAAACAAATCAAGAAAAACATACACACAGAATACAGAAGAATTGAATCTTCTGGCAATTTACTGTGAAACATTTGTTTCATCACAAGGACCTGATACACAATTACTACAGTTGCAGGGTTTGTTGATTAGATCAGCCGACAGACATCATCAGGGGGAGCTCAGAAGTCCTGAAATATGCCAAGCAATTCTCACATCATTATGCAAGGCAGAGAATCCAGAAAGTTAACACAATTATGTTTTCCTGTCCTTTTGATTAACAGCCGTCTCAGAGATGTATTGTATATAGTATCTGCTGACCAAGGTAGCTTCACTTTACCCCTACGAAAACCTCTCTTAACCAAAAGCATCTAAAAAGGAGAAAATAAGGCATTTTCATAACGGGTTAAAGATGTAGCTGGATTTTAGAATTTAGAAAACAGATTCCAGTTTTCTTATACTCAAGAAGCTAAGGGCATTAAATTCACGGAATATAACAGATTTATTCCCATGAGTATCACACTGGATCTGAATTTCTGGGGATAACTCAAATGAAAGATTGGGGTCAGAAATACAGAAAATAAAAACGAGGAGCAGAAAAGATGTAGAAACACAACTTTCAAACTGAATGCTCCTAACACACACACACACACACACACACACACACACACACACACACTCAGAACAGTTAGGTCTGCCACTATTCTATCTGCCCTACCCCATCACCCATAAAGGAGTCTGTAGAATACAAAAAAGTGTCGTCTAGTTGCCCATCATCCTAAGTCATATTTCAAGCCACCAGAGAATATAAAGGACTTATTTCAAAGACTGCTTGCATTTCAGATTCTAGAGATGACATTGTCAGGATTGTTCCTAGGCATTTTCAGTGACGGAGAGATTCCCTGGCCACATCATAAAATCTCTCCTATTGGAGCTGTAAGTGCCCAAATAAATTCCCAGGAGTGTGGAGGCGTGGGCTGTACTCAAGCCTCTTCCCCTACAGATCATTTCCAATTGCCCCAGCCTCATGGCGCCTCCCTCCTCTCTTCCCTAAGCCGTGTTATCTACACCACTTCCTTATTCATTCACTTATCAGTTACTGCTTTCAACACTTCTTACAATTTTGTATTTGTTATTTTTTATTATAGAGTTAACAAGCTGTTTGTGTGTACTTTCTCCTCCACAAAGATGCAGATTTTAGTGGGCAGGAAACACACATGTGTGTATGTGGCACCACCGTGCTTAGTAAATATACTCAATGCCCCCCAGATATGACTGATTTCATTGTAGACTGTCTTAATTGCCTACAGCCCACACAGCATGTCTGCAAAGTCTTGGGTGAAAATCAGTTAAGGGTGATTGCCTCGGGCTCTCTCGGCTCCAGGAGCAAGCTTAATGACTGAAAACACACTGGCTGCCCCTCAGTGGAACAAGGCCACCTGTCACCACATTTCTGCATCAACTAGAGCTGGGGGTACAGAAAACAGGTGTCACAAAGGAGATCTGCAGGGCACTGGGCACCCTACCGTCTTACGAAATATAGGAAATCTGTGTTTCTTTTCTCAAAACAAAAAAACCTATGACTGGTTTTGTCCAATTCACCAGCTTGGGAAGTTGGTAAGAAATGCAGTTGGATCCCCAAAACTACCAAATTTAGTTTTGAATTCTTTAAAATATATTTTTAAATGACTAGGAGCTTTTAATGGATATTTTTCCATCTTGCTATATGTCTGGAACAGCTCAATAAATACCTGTCATCACACACTAGAAATGAAACAAGCTTTAATGCACATAGCACCACTCTTACAGTTCGCCCTATTGTTATTATAAACATAAAACAGCTGGGAACGTGGCAATGCCAACAAAGCACTCAGGATTTCCAGTAGATGTTGTCCTTGCTTGACTTCCTTATTACAAGGCTAATGTTCTCTTCAAAGAGAAAGAACTAAGAGGCAAAATATCATCTTTGACTATGGACCGTATATTCTTGTCACAGTTAGTAAACAATAGATATTCTAAAACAGCAGGTATCTTAATTCAGTAGTGTTAGCAATGGTTAAACTCTTCTCACCTGAAATGAACAGTTTCACACCTCTTTTCCAAATATATCCTCTGCATCTAATTTAGAAGAATTCATGTGGGTTAGACTCTTAAATCTATATATTCACGGAATTTCCATATAGTATCTAGCCTGATTAAATTTTTCCTTGTGACTAGTCTTCTCAGACACTGATAAGTAAAATATTTGGCTTTCAAACAGCATTGAGCTCACTGTTGATGAAAGAAAGCTGTATTGAGCAATGTCAGGCTTATACGTTTAAGAAAATCTCAGGCAATGAAGGAAAACAGAAACAAAACCAACACAACTTGGAGGAAAATGCTGAACAATGAAATGGGGTGTTATTAATTCTCTGCCACTTGAAGATTGTTTTCCACCCTTTGGCATGCTGAGATAATTATATACACATGACACAGTATTATACGCGCCGCTTGCCTACTTAAAAACTGTTCGCCAAAGCAAGTATTATTGATTGAAGCTTCTTGTGCATCACATTTCACACAAAAAAATTGCCTAATTCCCACTGGAGCTAATCCATTACTCAAATTTTGTCAAGGTAAGTCTAGATTATTATGCAAAACTGCCAGGCTCCATTCCTAATAAAAACTGATTCTTTTTTATTGGGATCATATAAATTCTATGTTTAAAATTCTATGTTTAAAAAAACAGATGTTTAAAATGCTAACATCTGTTCTTTTGCCAAAATCTAACATTCCAGTTATTGATTAAAGCTTCAGAGTTGCTTTGGAAGGTATTAGATTCTCCTTTCCATTTAGATCAGGACTGTTATACTAGATCAATGCACTTGTGGCCATCTGTCAGATTCAGCTCTTCACATTCGCTTGTCTTGGTCCATATTTTATCTACAGAGTTCGTATAACTAGTATGGTTCTTAGGAAGTTTGGGGAAATTGTCAAGAATGTAAGCAGAAAAATCCAACAGAAGGAATATTTTTGCTTTCTCTCCATTGCTTGAAACATTTGTCTCCATCTTCCTAGATGGGATCTCACCGTCTCAGCTTGCCCAATCCAAAAGAAGGATTTCATAATCGTATTGCTTCACACTTGAAACACTGATTATCCAGTGAACACTAACGATCAGGGTTTACTAGGGCTTAAAGGGCAAGGATTCTTTAAGAGAAAAGATCTCTCTCTGTTGCACCTTTTGGTCTTCGCCACATGATTATCTGACCTCAGACTATATCATTTGTGTTCTCGTTCTCTTCCTGGTCCTAAGAATTTGGATGGAAAAAAAAAGCACAAGTGCCCTTTGTGGACCTAACTTTCTCTTTCTGTCTTGCTTTAGCTCTCACTGTTTCCACAAGCACTCAAGCATACTGGGCTTGAATATTAGATTCACAAGAGATTATTTACAGCTAAGCCATTAGCTCCAAACACAGGATGAGGATATCAATCACTTGGTGAGCACCTACAATAGTACTTTTTTCCCAGAATTACGTGCCTGTATAAACAATTTCTCTGAAAACTCGAAAAAAGGAGAGCAGTGTTTGGCAGGAATTCATGCATTTCTAGACCCTTCTTTGTACTGTTATACCATCGAGTAAGACCAAAACACTTTCTTCTAACCCCCAAGATGATAAAATCCAAACTCCACTTGGTGGGAAACAGGACTGACCTTCCTACCCTCTACTGTTAAATACAACAACTGTAACTGCTAAGAGGTCATGTCAATCTGGATCTATGTAAGATTAAAGAAAACCATTATGACATGTGGCTGACATTCAAAAAAGAAAACAAAACCCCTAATGTTATCTAACTCAGACCCTCTTCCAAACATATGTAATCTGAATATGTTAAACTTCGACTTTATCTTCTTCTTTGGGAGTTCAATGTTCACAAGAGCTGAGATTTGATTCTCTGTTGTGTGCAGCCTGTGAGGTCCTAGGCAGGACACGCAGTCTTCTTGAATGTTTATTTTCTCACCTGTAAGATAGAGCTATTTACCAGTACCTTTCTCTTAGGGATGTAGTGAGGATTAAATAGAATAACAGATTAAAAGGGTTTAAGAATATTTCGTATACAAGGGCTCAATAAATAGCAATTATTATAATTATATTAAACATTATGATTTATGACAAGCTCAGCTTCTTGAGAGTTTGTTTTAAACTTTTTAATTTATAAAAGGAACTTCTTTAAGTTGAACCATTCTCTGCCTCCCTATGATTTTCCCTCACTAGCCTAAATTTCTGATGCTTTCCTTACATGTCTACTTCTGTCATGAACTCTCTGGGCTTGCTAAAAAAAAATACCAAATTATTAATTGGTATTCTTCCTAGAATATGATTCCTTGCTACTTTAACATCCTAGTCTCTTTGAAAATAATCTAATTTGTCAATAAACTTATTAAATAAAATTTTGATTCTGAGACCTGAAGCCAACATTCAAGTTGTCATCTGACCAGGGTACAGTTCTGCGTCTCAGTAGGGATGGTATGTTTTGCTTATAGTCAACTGGCTACTGCCGCTGCTGGGGTGTGTGTGTGTGTGTGTGTGTGTGTGTGTGTGTGTGTGTGTGTGTGTGTGTGTGTGTGTGTGTGTGTGTGTGTGTGTGTGTGTGTGTGTGTGTGTGTGTGTGTGTGTGTGTGTGTGTGTGTGTGTGTGTGTGTGTGTGTGTGTGTGTGTGTTAAACTCAGGAGCTGTATGTACCCAAGCCAGTTCTTCTCCACTCCATACTATAGATTGTAAACCTAAACTAAGAATTTGTATTTTCCTTGTGAAACTGTATTTTTTTAAATGGGCGTGCGGGAAGAGACTGGGAAAGTGGAACTATTTTTTAGTGACCTGTACCAGTTACTTTTTATTCAGAGTTTCTCAAATCTGTTTCTCCAACTACTTGGATTATAATAAATTAGATGCTTTTAAAAATTACACATTTGTTACATATATACAATGGAATATTACTCAGCCATTAAAAAATTAAATAATACCATTTGCAACAACATGGATGGACCTGGAGATGATCATACTAAATGAAGTAAGTCAGACAGAGAAAGACAAATACCATATGGGAAGGTGGGGGAGAGCTACTTAGGGAGTTTGGGATTGACATGTACACACGGCTATATTTAAAATAGATAATCAACAAGGACATACTGTACAGCACAGCAAACTCTGCTCAGTACTCTGTATTAACCTAAATGAGAAAATAATTTGAAACAGAATAGATACATGTATATGTATAACTTAATCACTTTGCTGTACACCTGAAACTAACACAACATTGTTAATCAACTACACTCCAATATAAAATAAAAGTTTTTTTAAAAAATTACACATTTGCTGGTCCAGCCCCATGTCTGCTGAATAATGAATTTCAGAGCATGGGTCAAAAGAATCCATGGAAACATAACTCATAAACCATTTTTTCTCATAAAGTTATTAAATATTTACTTCTCCCTAGAAAAACACTTCAAAGATAACCTTGATAAATAATAGAAGCACATAACATTTTTTACCATTTAAAATTAGCAAAGCACTTTAACAAACATACTCTTTCCTATTTACCTTTATAACAATTGTATGAACTGATTTTACAAAAATAATCATGATTATGTAATTTATTTACATTTATCTGAATTTCTCTGAAAATCGCATTTAGGAAAATGTGTGTGTTAAGTATCTGTACTGCCCTCAGACATGTTAAAATATTATTGACTACTCAGAAAATGGCCAAAAATTTCAGACCTAATATCTCCACTGAATCACTCATTACCTCTTTAAAAATATAAAATTAATACATGGTATGGAAAGTTATAAAGTGAAAAGTAAACGTTTCTTTTCATTCCATATCCAGTTTTATTCCATGGAAGTACAATTATATTTTTCAGTTTCTCTTTATATTCCTTGTTTTGGCCATGTTCAGAACTTGAAATAATCTGTTTTCACCTCCATTTCTTGATTCTTCAGCTGTAAGGAGTCTTACTCACTCCTTCTATGAAATATATGGAACTTAACTCTCCTGTATGACTTTCCTCTCTTCCCCCATATATCCATCTGTCTTTTTCTCTCCCTTCTTCCAACTTTTGCTACTTATAATTTTACTTTTAACTTTTCCATTATTTTCATTTTAACAAATAATACCTTAATCGGTATTTTATTATTGGTATTGGAGGGATGGAATGGGATTTAGGGATTAGCAGATGCATAGATAGACAGATAGACAGATAGATATGGATAAACGACAAGGTCCTATTGTACAGCCCAGGGGACTATATTCAATTTCCTGTGATAAACCATAATAGAAAAGAATATGAAAAAGAATGTATATTTATGTATAACTGAGTCACTTTGCTGTACAGCAGAAATTAACATGACATTGTAAATCAACTATACCTCAATAAAATACGTTTTTTAAAAAATAGAATCTATTGGACTATCCATAGGCTTTAGGCAATATTACTTACTCCCTAAGTATGAAAAGTGAAAAAATTAGTACCTTGCCATATCCCTCTCCACCGCCTCCCCCAACTCAAAACCCAGATTCCCTCCGCTATAGCATTACTTTTAAATTGTCAGCATTTATTACATTTACATTCTGTTCTCTAATTATAATTGTCTCCCATTACATTACCCAAGAAGCAGAAAGTTTCTATTTGTCATTAAAGCATGGTTCGTCTCAAATCTCAAATTTTCTCACCTCTAGAGAAGGTGATAAAATTTAAATAGAAAAATTAGTTTTATGACTGATTAGAAAGGTATAAGTTACCCCACACCCCGGAGATGCTCTCACCTTCTGAGAGGGACCACATTCTGCCTGTGGAATGTGTGTTTCTCTAAATAAACTCACTTTCACTTAAAAAAAAGAAAAGAAAGGTATAAGTCAAATAAGTCTACAACAACTCCAGCTTGTGCTTTCAGATAATTCATAATATCAACTTTCTGTCAACACTTTCTATGTATCAGAGCTCATACATAGAGAAAAATACACCATGGTTATGGTTGTTTCAAGAATAAGTTTGCAGGATTGACCATTCAATTTTGCATGTGTTGGGGCGATACAGAACTATTATATAAAGAAAAGCCCACTCTAACTATAGACAGTCTCTTAGAACACATTTTCAAAAACATGACTGGCAGGTAAGAGGGAAGGGTATCCATTTAATAAACACTTTGATACGGTAAATTCAATTTTCACACTACTTCATGATCTACCAACCACTCTTTAACTATTAATGTACATAAATATGTTCTTTATAAAAAACAACAACGATCTAGACTCCAGGGTCCTGTGGAAAATATTGAGGATATATTCTCAATTTATTTGTGATTGCCTTTACCATTACCCCGATGAAAAGACATAATATTTATGGACAACAATTTAAAAGACATTACTCTGGAGTCTAGATTTTATTTGTGAATCAGAGCTATGTTCTTGGGCCACATTATCTTAAAACCCTGTAAAATTACTTTTACTAAGTTTGGCATTGCAATTATACCCTCAGCTGTAATGGAACACAGTTTATAAAATCCAGTATTTCAGTTATTAATCCTTCAGCAACTCATGCATTGAAAATTCATGGGAAGACTTTCTTTCAGACCAATAAAATACTTGAGTTCCCCTACAAAACTAATACAGTATACCCATATATAAATTATTAAATAGATTTATTTCCCTTCTTGCTTTGGCCTCTAGGAAATTTAGGAGAGAAACTTGCTGGTCAATTTTTAAAAACTAAATAATATCCTGTGGTTTACATATTTGCATTCAAACTATCCTAGCCTCATATTCATATTCACCCTTTTCCTATCTTTAACTTTGTATTATTTTCATATTCTACCATATTTTTATATTCTTATATTTGTGTCTGTAAACACAAAAATGTTAATAGACACAGTTCTTTCCTAATGGACTAATTTTGCCCATATCACATAAGAGACTACTAAAAAAAACACATACATTGGGGAGAGACATCAACTGACTTGAAGAATGCATCCTTAATAAAGATATTTTGAACCCCACAGTAACAGCAATGAAGTTTGAATTGAATCTGGGTTGTAGAAGTACAGAGTTCTAGTGAGAAGGAAGACATACATGATGAATAACCTCATATAGGAATTCATTTAAATTTAAGGTAATTTTCAGATGGTCAGAGTTTTGTCTTTCACCTCTGAAATGCACTAGAATTATAGTGAAAGGAAAACAGGAGCAACTAGTCCTTACCGGCCTTCTCATTCTGAAGCCCTCGTCTGTCAAGTGGGTGATTTAGAACCTAAAGTGTTCTTTTGTTTTCTTTGTCCGAAGTCGTTCCCAGATTAGTTTGAGACTTGCTTGCACGTGTTTCCCAGCAGTGATCCTGGGCTGTCCTGTTCACTTCTGACCTGCACCTGTTCTTTTCAAGTTTGCACCAAGAGTGCCTGAGGCCTAAACAGAGGCATGCTGGCCCATTCACTGAGACTATTCAGAGAACTGTTAGGGGAGGGGCAGTGGGCGGGATGGTGGCCCTCCAGAGAAGAAAGGAAAGTGACCTCTTAAATCAGAAAATGACCTTCTATTTGTCATTGGTTGTCTAAGTAGTGTAAGGGGACCACCTCCTCTATAATACGCTTTGTTATATCGTAAATGTTACATGGCCTAAAATGGGGCTTCCGAAAAGATTAGACGAATTATTGGTTTTTAAGACTAATCAAGTGACATGTTTAGATACACAGAAAGAGTACAAAATCTATCACATGACTGGTATTCATAAATATTTACTATGTTTGTTCTAAAAACAAAAGGGTAAGTATATGTGAGACATTTCTGCATGAAAACATACAATGGTAACAAGGGATTTGCAGATGACTTAGGTCTCTGTACCTAAGGTTTGGGATTTGATCATTTAACTGCTTCCATCGAAGTGATACTGTGATTTCTTCTAAATCATCAGTTGCAGAGTCATAGAAGAAAGACTCACACTGATATTTTCTCTAGTAACCTAAAAGTCAGTAGAGGTTGTAAAATGAACCACTAGGGATATTTACACACTTGTCACTTAGAATACAGTCTTGATCAGAAAATAGATCATAATTCATATTGGGTATTTTTCTCCACTAGACAAGTTTACAGAACTTGTGTTTCAGCCTCTTTTACTGAGATTTTTGGGCACTGATCTATTCCAAAAGAGAAGAATAGGACCTGAGGCTGAACTATCTATTCCATCCCAAGGAGGCTTGTAGGCAAGACAGCCAGCTGTACCATTGCCACTCTGAACTAAAAACTACCTGCCATTCAATTATTCATATTCAGCCCTTGTTTGGAAGAGACAGCACTAAGGAGAAATAGAGCAGCAAATATGTAGACTGAGAAGGAAGGAAAAGGATTTTTAATAGTTATGAGGGAAAGGAGCATCACAGGAGGAAGATGATATTTGAAACAAGGAATATGGAGAATGTCCTCAGCAATTCTAATAAAAACAGCATCCTCGGTCATCACACACGCAAATTAAATTGGTAGCAAATATGTATGAAATGTTCAAAGAAATGCTGAATGAGCCGAGGCTTTCAGAATAGGAACAAACACAGTATTTACACTGCCTTCTGTTTTTCACCTGAACTCTACTCTCCCTGCATGCATCATTTTTACACATTTGAAAAGCCAAATTATTTATTTAAAACTAAACAAGCCAAAAGCACCTTCTGGAAAAATTTGCAAGTCTATATGAAGGGAATATCCACCATGCATAGCCAAGTAAGTGCTGAAAATATGACATGATAAAATATACAGAAAAACTAGCTCCTTTTCAGTTAGAGTATACACTTAAATCTCTCATTTCCCAAGTTTCATTTGACAAAAACCCTAGAGAATTAAAGCAGCAATTGAAGAAAATCCAGGGTTGTTGTTGTTTTCAATTTCAATGGTATGGACTAAATGGTGTGCCCCCCAAAACTAATATGTTGAAGCCCTAATCCTTAACGTGACTAACTGTATCTGGAGATGGGACCTTTGGGAAATAACTGATGTTAGATGAGGTCATGGGGGTAGGGCGTTTATATGGGATTAGAGGCTTTACAAGAAGAGGAAGAGAGAGATGCTCCCTCTCTGCCACATGAGGACATAGCAAAAAGGTGGCAGTATGCAAACCGGGAAGAGGGGTCTCACCAAGAACCGAATCTGCCAACACCTTGATCTTGAACTTCTCAGCCTCTAGAACTGCGAGAAAAAAAAGTCTATCGTTTAAGTCATCCAGTCTATGGTATTTTGTTATAGCAGCCCAAGCAGACTAATATAACTAGTTGTAAAATATTTTGAAAAAAGAAAAAAATAGATCACTGTCAAATGAGAAAACAGAAAAAATGAAATAAAAAACACTTTTGCCCTAGAAAAAATTCTATTTTATGATATGAAATAAATACTGCATTAAAATGCTCAAGATAAAAGAAACGTAAAGTTATTTGTTTTGCCTGGTATATAAATGACAAAAATACCTGGCTGGTTGAGGAAGAGATATTTTTCATATAATTTGAAATCAGTAGAAGTTGGGGCAGAAATCAACAGAAAGTATATTTCACTGCTGAAAATAGCAAAGATGGAGTTGTTTTTAACTGCATGTTGATGCAAGACACAAGGGAAAACGGGGTATGATGTAAGAATCAATTAATGCATGTAGATGAACCACAAATCACGATGTATGGAAATGCTCTTGCGCCCTTATCCCCTACTGAAACACTGGGCCTTGCAAATCCTTTTCTGTCTGCATTAATAGCTTCCTCCTCGTTTCAACATCTCCTACAAAACTTCACTATTTCACCCGACAGTGAAACTAAGAATTGTCCTCCTTCCCTCCGGCTCACAAGCCCCCTAAGGAGAAGGATCACATTTGGCTCAGCTTGAGCTGTGCTGTGCTTCCCTTTCCACCCCTGCTACTGCTGCCCAAAGAGCTAGAGAGTGAGTCTTCACTCCCACTGCTGGAAGAAAGAAGATACTTCAGAATGTCAAACTGGAATGGACCATAACTTAACTTGGAAGGAATTTATTAAATCTTTAGAGAAAGGTAGACAAAGATACCACAAAAAAAGAAAATTACAGGCCAGTATCACTGATGAACCTAGATGCAAAAATCCTCAACAAAATACTAGAAAACTGAATCCAACAATACATGAGAAGGATCATACACCATGATCAAGTGGGATTTATCCCAGGGATGAAAAGATTTTTCAATATCCTCAAAGTCAACAGTGTGATACACCACATCAACAAATTGAAGAGTAAAACCCATATGATCATCTCGATAGATGCAGAAAAGGCTCTTCAGATAAAATTCAACACCCATTTATGATAAAAAAAAAACTCTCCAGAAAGTGGGCACAGAGGGAACATACCTCAACATAATAAAGGCCATGTATGACAAACCCACAGCAAACATCACACTCAACGGTGAAAAGCTGAAAACATTTCCTCTAAGATCAGGAATAACACAATGATGTTCACTCTCACCACTTTTATTCAACATAGCCTGGAAATCCTAGCCACGGTAATCAGAGAAATCTCTAGAGAAAGGGACTTTTCTATACATATTTCTTCTGCCCCTCACACCTCTATCCTTCACCCAAAGTGCCTACATATGTCTCCCACTGATGTTCATGGTGAGTAAATGAGCAAGAAACCCTGGTGGTGAGACAGCTCTATTTAAATTTTCTGTCTGGGACATGTATGGGCTTTACCAACTGAGCTGGGAACCTACTGTTTTGGAAATAAAATATATTGTTCATTTTCCAACGAATGTACTTAAAAATACACTTCTGGAACACTACGGCAAGATACCACCTATACTGGATATACTTTCTGACATTTCATTTGTTTTTTACTATATAACATTAACTATATCCTGGCATTAATATTTAGAGTTGTCAACACATTTAGAAATAACTGACATAGGATTTTTTTCAGGTAATTTCAAAATATTTTTGGTTCATGGAATGAACATGCATTCTTGGAATCTTTTGCAAAGTCCCCTAGAGACTACCTGCTACCATTAAGTAAGCAGCAGATTCTGCTCACTTAAATGGCAATAACCACTGCAATAAGCACAGTCAGCAAGGGGGGAAAAACTGCTATAGTATTGAATACCCCTCTGTTTTAATCAACCAGATTCCCAAGTCTTATTTTGTGCTTTATTCTCCTGTGGCAACTTTTATATCAAATCCAACTGTACATCATTAGACAGTGAAAAATAATAAGACTACGTTAGAGATACATCTGCACGTGAGATTGCGGGAAGAAATCAGCTCTTGTTTCAAACAACATTTTTTTTAATAGGGTCTTTTTTAAATTAATTTATTTACTTGTGGCTGCGTTGGGTCTTTGTCGCTGCATGCGGGCTTTCTCTAGTTGCGGCGACGGGGGGTGGGGGTGGGGGGGGGAGCTACTCTTCGTTGCAGTGCGCCAGCTTCTCACTGTGGTGCTTTCTCTTGCTGAGGAGCACAGGCTCTAGGCGCGTGCGCTTCAGTAGTTGCAGCTCGCGGGCTCTAGAGCGCAGGCTCAGTAGTTGTGGTGCACGGGCTTAGTTGCTCCGCGGCTTGTGGGATGTTCCCAGACCAGGGCTCGAACCGGTGTCCCCTGCACTGGCAGGCGGATTCTTAACCATTGGCCACCAGGGAAGCCCCAAACTACATTTCAACATAATAATCATAACCTTCTAAAGCCAAGGGAGCGGCCATTAAGAACCAGCACTTAGCAGAAATACACATGCAGGTATGAAGAATGAAATAAAATACACTCCCATACCTACTCAGAGACTTTATATGCAAAAGTAACAAGTCCATTGTTGTTTCACTGTAAAAAATATACTATGAAAATTTAGCTTTTAACAATGAAATTAAAATTATTATAAGGCAATTAGATTAGCACCCTCTACACACACACACACACACACACACACACACACACACACTTAATGTATATAGTATAAGGTAGTGGCAATTTAAAGAATTATTTATCATGTGGTTAAAGAACAGTGTGGCAGTTTAATTAACTACTTGCACTTGAGATATTTCTTTGAAAAAAATATATCATTTACAATGGCCATATGTCCTTTATAAATCATTAAATGCCCTTACTATGATGGCTAGTAAAGGAATCCACAGTTAGCCCTTCCTCAGGCTCTTTTTTTTTTTAATAAACAACCATAAGAAATAATATTAGCAAAGAGAAATATTTGTTAAATAACTCTTGGAAATAAGTGAAGCATTCTTATCCTTCAAAATTTAAAGCATTCATTGCTCCAATCCCTCCCCACCTTAAACGGCATTTTCTTGAATATTATTCTCTATGTGAAACTGAAGATCAGCGCTGGATCAAGGAAGATCAGACCTGAGTCAAAAATACACATTTTTAGCAATATTGTTAGCTTGTTTTGCACTGCCAAATTTAATAATGTTTCTTCACATTCACAAATGTTTTCTCATGCTTGTAAGTGCCAAGGATGGCAAATTTTATTTACAAAGTTATAATGTATTGATATGATGATCCAACAATGAAAATATCAGTTTTCACATTGTAAATGACCCTTAATTCTCTGAGGTACTCAGATGATCAAGAGGAAAAACTTTAATCAAAACCTGACTTTCCTACAGTATTTCAGACATTTTCCATTTCAAAATACCTGAGAACACAGTATGAATATTTTATTTTCTTAGCTAGATGCAAATAAGAAGTAGCAAAGGAAATTAAAATATATTAGAATAGCATAAAGTGTTCAGGTTCACAGTGAAGGTTCCTCAGTTCAAATTCAAATCAGAGCTAATCTCTCCATCTCTAGATCTGACTTTCCATTGGCAGGGCTGTCTTCTTTTTATAGGAAAACAGAGAATTACTGACTTTCTACTTATAAATGCACTTTCAGTCTATGAAATAGCAAATATTCTAGAAATTTCATTATACTTGGCAATCAAAGAAACAGGTGGGTCATGGTTTGATTTTGTGTTGGCTTACTTTACTAGTGGCTAAGTGGAGGTGTGACTAGCTAACAACAGATTAGAAAATAAATTCCAAATGTTGTAACCACCTACAGTACTCTGTTCTGAGAGCAAAATTCACAAAACTATGAAAATGAATTCAGGTGGGTTGTTTATCTTGCAGAGCATTTTCCATTTCGTGTATGATCAGCGAGGTGAGAGGCTCTCTGCCCTGAGCAGCTCTAGGCGGCTACATGAGGAAATAAGCAGCAGGATATACAGTCAAACAATATTCAGGGGCATCAAAGTTCACCAAACTTGAGGCTCACTGGCTTCTGTCAAGTGGCATTTTCTTCACAAAAAAAGCGCAAAAGACATGCTTGAAATTAGTGTGAGGTCCTGTATAATGTTCACCTTTTGCAGACAAGGTGAGACCATATGAATTTACTTCAAAGGTAGGATATTCAGGAACTCACCTCAACATTTAATACTCTAAATTTTGTTTTCTAGAAAAAAAAGAAAAGAAACTGTGCAATTGAAAATAATTTAAGATAAATCAGACAACAAGGATAGGAGATTTTTTTCTAATCCCTAGACTATGTTCTTTCACAGAAAGTTATCATTTTGGCTGTCATTTCTACCCCAAACATTTTAACGCACACTAGAGGTTAATAAGGTTTGAATGCTCACATTGGTGGTATTTCACAAACAACTGAATTCCAAATTTCATTTATATATAACATA
Organism: Lagenorhynchus albirostris; assembly: GCF_949774975.1. Taxonomy (NCBI): domain Eukaryota; kingdom Metazoa; phylum Chordata; class Mammalia; order Artiodactyla; family Delphinidae; genus Lagenorhynchus; species Lagenorhynchus albirostris. Next base: position 80,779,968 of record NC_083102.1, on the reverse strand, counting down.
TGCTCTGATTTTTTAAAGATTTCCTGGGTTCTTTGCTTCATCTCCATTCTTTTTTTTTTTTGCGGTACACGGGCCTCTCACTGTTGTGGCCTCTCCCGTTGCGGAGCAGAGGCTCCGGACGCGCAGGCTCAGCGGCCATGGCTCATGGGCCCAGCCGCTCCACGGCATGTGGGATCTTCCCGGACTGGGGCACGAACCCGCGTCCCCTGCATCGGCAGGCGGACTCTCAACCACTGCGCCACCAGGGAAGCTCCATCTCCATTCTTAAATACGCAATCTATTAGTAAAGCCACATGTAGGTACACATTAGTATGGAGGTGTTACCTCTGCTATGATGATCTTAGTCTCCCTGCCCCAGCAGCCCTCTAATAATGAAGCTGGCCCACTTAGCTAATACCTGAATTTGATGCCTCATTCTTACTTCATGTGTGACCATAGAAACTGTCAGCCTGGGACTTCCTTGGTGGCACAGTGGTTAAGAATCCACCTGCCAATGCAGGGGACACGGGTTCGAGCCCTGTTCCAGGAAGATCCCACATGCCACAGAGCAACTAAGCCCGTGCACCACAACTACTGAGCCCACGTGCCACAACTACTGAAGCCTGAGCACCTAGAGCCCATGCTCCTCAACAAGAGAAGTCACTGCAATAAGAAGCCCATGCACCGTGATGAAGAACAGCCCCCACTCGCCGCAACTAGAGAAAGCCCACACGCAGCAACGAAGACCCAACACAGCCGAGACATAAAAAAAAAATTTTTTTTAATTTCTAAAAGAAACTGTCAGCCTCAGTTTCCTCATCTTTAAAATGCAGGTAACAATACCTAATTTACTGGGTTGTTGGGAGAATTATATTAATTATATTAACTTATGTAGAAATAAGTAAACAGATAAGTTAAATATATCTCACATGCTATTTTGTGTTAGGTTTAAAAATATGGACATGCAACAGGGGAGAAGACAATTAGAGCTGTCAGGATTTTCCCTGGGATCTTCAGGGGTTAATATATAATTAGCAAAATGAGGATGAAATAGCATTCCAGAATCAGCAAAGGTTTACAGAAAGGGCAATGAGGGTGTGGCTCCTCTGAATGACAATCAGTAGAACACTTTAATTTACTCAGAGTCAGTAATACTATCAGAAGAAAGAAGACTGGAGAGAGCAATTCCTCTCTTTGGGTCTTCACCTGCCTCTAACAGAAAGCGGGGTCACTAACCCTTATCTGTGTGCTAACCTTCCTATTTTTTTGGAGTATAAGAAGAGCCTGCTGGGAAAACTGAGTATTCTCCCCGGTCTCAGGTAAATGTGCAAACCTGGAGGTGAAATAGAGCTGAAGCTTGATAGACTCTTTAGGGATTCCTGAAAGCAGGTCTTAAGGACCACATCATCAACAAGAAATAGCCAATTAACAATGAAATAACAGAAGAGATGCAAAACACCAATTCTAGAAAAGGGATTTATTAACTGTGAGTGTGTACAGTTCCCGAAAACTGAGGAAGCCTGGTCCACATCTTTTTTCCCTTGAGCTGTTTACAATCGGTCATGGGAAAGCACCTACCACACACATTGGTACATAACACATACAAAACTATGTCTCTAATGTAGAAAATGTTACTGAAGGGATTAACAGAGTTCCAAAAGTGAAATCAATTTTTTTATGTTCATCATAGAAATTATTTTTAAAGTAGTATTTTTTTTCAATTTTCAACAGCTTCACTGAGATTGACATATCATACGATTTCCCACTTAAAATGTAAAGTTTAATGTTTTTTTAGCCAAGTCATAGGATGGTGCAACCATTACTACTATGTAATTTTAGAACATTTTTGTACTCCATGAAAGAACCTATGCACCCATTAGTAGTCAATTCCCATTTCTTCCACCTGTCCCCCAACTAAGCCCTGAACAGCTGCTAATCTATTGGGTTGGCCATAAAGTTCGTTCCGCAAGCTGTTACAGAAAAAACCTGAACGAACTTTTTGGCCAGCCTAATACTTTCTGTCTCTATTAACTTGCCTCTTCAGGTAACTATACAGGTGGAATCATACGATACGTAGTCTTTTGTGTCTAGCTCCTTTCACTTAACATAATGTTTACAAGGTTCATCCTCTCTCTCATTTTGCATTTTTAAACATTTTTCATAAACCTAAAGGTAGGATTTTACATTCATCCTCATTTAATTTCATCTTTTTAGCTATGGCTAAAGTTTCTACCTGTCAAAAATAATTTTAACTTTCCAAATTTCCTTCAAATAGTTATTCTTTTACGAATGACCTGTCCTGCGGCAGCATGGTCACTGGTGAGGAGAAAAAAAAGGGACAGTAATTACCACCTATAGAGCACTCACTTCAGGCTAATTCGGGATTAATTTATGTATGAATATCACTATTTATACAATAATACTAAAAGGTAATAGTATCTCCATCTTTTTTGTTTGTTTTGTTTTGTTTTTGTGGTAGGCGAGCCTCTCACTGTTGTGGCCTCTCCCGTTGCGGAGCACAGGCTCCAGATGCGCAGGCTCAGCGGCCATGGCTCACGGGCCCAGCCGCTCCGCGGCATGTGGGATCTTCCCGGACCGGGGCACGAACCCGCGTGCCCTGCACCGGCAGGCAGACTCTCAACCACTGCACCACCAGGGAAGCCCCAGTATCTCCATCTTATAAATAAACAAGCTAATGCTTAAACCAGGTAGGTAACTTGTCTACGTTCAAACAGCCAGGAATTTGCAGGACTGGGGTTCAAATCCAGATCTTTCTGGGTCTGAAGCCCATACTTGAAGCTAGTAGACTCCATGATCTCCCATGACATTCCTTATATAATATCCAATAATAATATCCAGGAGCATTACTATGTACCATTCCCTATACATATATTACTTTGTGTTAGTATATGGAAAACACAATAAAGTAGATATTGTGATCTTCAATGTAGAGTAAAAGAACCTTAAGTTCAAAAGGGTTAGGTAATCTGTCCCAGCTTACCAACTAGTGTATGACAGAGCTGGTGTTTACTTCCAAGTATACCTAGAAAAAAAGTGTTCTTTTTCATGATGTAGTGACTCCATTTACTAAGGGTGTTTTCACCTAAGGTCGATGCTATCCTGATAGTCAACTTTTTTTTCCCATGAAGAAACACAGAAGAACCTTTGGATTCTTTCTTCCTTCTCAGGTACATAGAGTAGAAAAGCAGAGGGGAAAAAAAGCCAGAAACTCTGCCAAAAAGCTGTACTTCCAAGCAAGACAACTGGCCCATTAACAAATGCCTCTATCAATATCTTACCATCTGCTGTTTGCACTGTACTTGTCAATATTGAGCATCACTCACAGTTCATACGACCATACAAAATCTCAGAAAGCACAGGGTACCAAGGTGAAAAAAAGGCTAATTCAAAGATGGTTTTAGAATCTGACAACACATTCACCACACGAGTATATAATTAGATGAAAACAAGTTATGTCCTCTGCATGCTTTATGTGTCCGGGAAAAATTCCTCATAATTTCTAGCAGTAGATTGAACAGGACTGGCAAATTATACAGGGTAATCTCCACTTCTCCTGCTGACTCACCTGACATTTTGCCTCCTCATCTAACGCTGAAGCCTCAGATTATCCAAAGTAATCTGCTTAAATTCAAAGTACAGTGAAATTTAATTATCCATGTCATAAAGGGGTACTAATATTATGGCAGACTAAGGTAGACTACAGCACAAAACTATATTTGGCCTCTAAATACCTTAAATATTTTCACACAATAGGTTTTTTTCCTTAAGTTTTGTTTTGTTCCCTTGCACAGATTCAAACCAAACAGAAGGCAGGAATTGTTTGCAGAAGTAAAGTTGGTGGTCCCATATGGTGGGATTTAAGTGGAGCTGGGAAGATTAACGTCCTTCCCATCTGTAATTAGTCATTCTTTGTTTTATATAAACTTTTCTCCCTTCCCTGAAGTGTTCTTTTATTTTAAAATACCCCTGTGAGGGTTGACATATTAAAGCACTATCAGCTAAGAATTAATGAATTTATTATGATTTAGAAAATAGATAAAGCAATATATATATGAACACTAAGTACCTCAGAGAAAAAAAGAAGAAAATCCCCGGGTTCTGTTCCATGTCAATGCAAAAATCCTAATTATAAATGTTTCCCCCTAGATTTAAAGGTTCAAGTGCCTCTGTAAGTCATTAGGAAACAGCAAAGATAAGAAATAAATTTATTATCGTTCACTTTGAAACATAATGTTCCCTTTTTCCAGGTAATATTCTAGGAGTGATATCAATTTGATTGTATTATCAACAATTTCCATGAATTTTGTAAATATGAAGTTATAAGTAAACAGTCTTCCAGCTCAATGCTGAAAGATTCAAATAGAATAAAATGACAGACTACAAAAAAAAGAAGGAGGGCTTCCCTGGTGGTGCAGTCGTTAAGAATCCACCTGCCAGTGCAGGGGACCAGGGTTCGAGCCCTGGTCTGGGAAGATCCCACATGCCACGGAGCAACTAAGCCCGTGCACCGTAACTACTGAGCCTGCGCTCTAGGGCCTGCGAGCCACAACTACTGAGCCCGTGTGTCACAACTACTGAAGCCTGCGAGCCTAGAGCCCGCGCTCCGCAACAAGAGAAGCCACGTCAATAAGAATCCCGCGCACCACAACGAAGAATAGCCCCCGCTCGCCGCAACCAGAGAAAAGCCCACATGCAGCAACGAGGACCCAACACAGCCAAAAATAAAAAAATAAAAAATACTTTAAAAAAAAAGAAGAAGGAAAAGAGCAATAACCTTGAATTACCTTGAAACGGCAATTGCATGTAAAATTTTTACCTATATACCGACATATGGGATGTGGTCCAGTTATGCAATGGCTCAAATAATAGTACTGTATCTATGTGAACAAAAATGCAAATGAAAAGAGGAGCTAATAAGATATACATTTAAATTAGAAATGGAATTTAAAATAAAATTTAATCGTTTGAGTATTTTATTTCAATGTAATAAGCAAACAAAAAAAATGTACTTGCTGTTCATTCTTAAATTATTTTAACATAATAAAAACAAAAACTTGAAAAAAACTTTCCAACACATAAAATCCATTTATAAGAATATCTGCTAGTAGCTAATCTCTCTTGGGCATAGTTACCAAATGCTGCATTGTATTTATACTAAAGCTTTCACTTGTGTCTGATATAAAGAAGACTAAGAAAAATAATTGTAAAGAAATATTTATTCTGATATTCTAAAATGTAAAATTATCAAATAAATATAAAATAGACATTTGACTTATTGATATAGGTACATATATAATTTATATACACTATCTTATTTATAGATGGCTATCTTACACACCACTAATGCAATACCAATGAGAAAATGGCAGAAACGACAGTTTATTGAGATAAGCATTGAAAAGAAACAGGAACTTAGAGTGAAAAGAAGTGAAAAAAAAAATTTGCTAAAGGTTAAGGGTAAAATATCAACATTTACTCAGCCTTTGGTATACAATGCAAGGAACAGCAATAAAAGAGACTCAATTCTTACTCTCAGATAATACAGAAAAAAAAGTAAATAAATTAAGTATACTAAGTACATCAATAAAGGCAAGCACAAGTGCAACATGACCCAGAGGACGGTGTGATTAACTCTGCGGTGAAATGGAAGTTGAGAGGAATCAAAGTGGGCTCTAGAGAACACATTTCTGGATACATCTACCTGAATTTAAGTCAGAATTTAATGATTTTATCATTAATACCTTCAGTCCTCTTTATAAATCTTAAATAGCTTACAAGAAAAAAGACAAACGGAAGGAAGGAAGGAAGGAAGGAAGGAGGGGAAGGGAGGATAAAGAAAATTAGAAGAAAGGAAGAGAGGAAGGAAGAGAAGGAAGGAAAAAATAAAACTAAATTTTCCATACTGAAATCTATCATGATAGATAAGAGAGAGCATTAGTGTCAAGTTATCGATAATTAATATCACTTGCCAGCTAGTTTGCCCCACAGACCCTTTCTGAGAGCAGTGTATCCTGTATAGAGAACAAAGAATAAGAGACAGCTCCCAAAAAAGCCACATGCCTAAGGTATATTTGGGGGAGCTTTTAGGGGCTTCTTTGCTTCTGTTTGTTGGCTATTTGGTTTGTTTTGTGTTTGTCTTCCTAGAATCCTTTCTATTTAACAAAAAAGATTTCTCAAAAAATGACAAGCATTTCAGGCTACTATTAACATTTAGTATATTACAAAATCCCTAAACCCTTAAAATACTGTACTAGACCTGTGACTTTCCAAATTAGTTCTACATTTGGAAGAGAAAAATTACACACTAGTCATTACATTTAATTAGCTAGAGCTATTGCATATGAAAGCATAAATAGAAAGAGAAGTGACAGGGAAGAGAAAAACTAAGCCACAACACCAATGGCTTAAGTTACAGCCTCAAATACACAATAAACCTAACCATCAGAAGTAAAAGAATCAAGGGCTGATTATGTGTGAAAGGGAGAAGGAGAACAGGAGAAGAAGCCAAAAGATTCAGCCACTTCAGATCTTTATTCGTCAGGACTTCTGTAAAGCCATTGTGCTCCTCTCTCTGTGTTTGACTAAAACGAAACAAATTACCAGGTACTAACATACTTTACCAGAATGGAGAGCCCTTCTCCAAAACACCAGCTTTCTTACTTGGAACAGTCCACAGTTCCTTGTCTTTTAAACCTCTTCACCCTCAGCCACAATATGAGACACTAATAATGTTAATGATAGCAGCAAGAGGAGATGGCCTCTCCTATTGCCAAAAATTACGGTAAATGGGCGACTTTCAAAGCAACCTATGGGTAGATAATATAATCAGCCCTTTGCAGATGTATTTAAAAAATACTTATTGAATGTCTATTACATGTAGACATTTGAAATACAATATTGAACAAAAAAGACAAAAAACCACAACTCCGATGGATTGCACAATCTGGCTAAGTAAACTGAGCTACAGAGAACTTGAAAGATATTTGCCGGGCACTGAACACCGAGTAAGTGACAAGTGCAATGTCAAGCAATTTGATTCCAGGACCCATTCGCTCATACCATGTGCTTTGCTGCTATGGATGTAAGAGCACACTTGCCAGGGCTCGGGCATGGCATTCTACTTTTCAGATTTTAGATTTTTCCACTAAATATTATATTAGTAGTAATTCAATGTAATCCAGTTATATTTTTTAAGAAAGTAAACCTCTAAGCACAAAAGTCAAAATATGCAAAGTAAAAATGCTGATTCTAAAAGTGTTTGAGGAACTAAGCTGAATATTACAATGTTCGTTGATAGAAACAGTTGATTACAATTAATAGTTTATTTGAGTCCAATTAATAGCCTAAAGGAAGTTAGAATAGCATGCATGTCTATCTGTACTTACAATAAAACACTTGACATTTTAATCAATGTTTAGTAGTAAGTACATATTTTCTCAGCCTAAAGAAATATTCTGTAACAGAAAGAACACTGTAATTAGAGCCAAGCAGATGCCTCTAACTACTGTGAGTCTCCACTCATGTATATAAAAAATAAAATCGGCATAAGACACATTCCTGACATTTGTTTGATAGGCTTAAGTGAGATAAATGTAAAAATGCTATGCAAACTAAAGAATGCACTGTTCTTTATCATTCTCTCTTCACAAAATTACAGAATTATTTGGACTTTCTAGTATATTTTATTACTTTGGTAACTATTAGTTGAATTTTGCCTATGTACAATTCAAAATAAATGTACCCTTCCCTTAACTCTTTAACCCAAACTCAAGTTTTAGTAACCATTATTTCCGAGTTGATACTACCTCTGAACTGCCATATTGGTCCTTTACTCTCCAAGTTTCTCCTTCCCCGCTTTCAAGTTTTGTGTAATTTTTAAGCAATGCAGAGTTCTAGGTATAACTGGGTAAGTCCCATAATCTAGGTCTTTAAACATGGAGATGAATATTTGGATAATCTCAAGTCAGCTAACATTTCTCTAATATTAGCATTTCTCATGTTTGATTCACCACTTAGTGGCTATACAACATATTTCTGCCCTGGGGATTCCTTGTACTTGCTACTTCTTTTTTTGTTTTTTTTTTGGCGGTATGCGGGCCTCTCACTGTTGTGGCCTCTCCTGTTGCAGAGCACAGGCTCCGGACACGCAGGCTCAGCGGCCATGGCTCACGGGCTCAGCCACTCCGCGGCATGTGGGATCTTCCCGGACCAGGGCACAAACCCGTGTCCCCTGCATCGGCAGGCGGACTCCCAACCACTGCACCACCAGGGAAGCCCCTACTTGCTACTTCTTTACTTCCGAATAACTATTCCTCAATTTAGAATATCGCCCTTCATTTCTGTTCACTATGTACAACCTTTCTATGTAAAACTCACTATTATTCTGAAGCTTGGTTTTCCTGGCAGCAATCCTACTTTCTGTATCCAAATAATGAAGGAAATAGATTTACGCTGAAACCAAGATCTAAACCACCACTCAGCTCATGCAGCTCAATATCAAAATAACAAAAAATCTAATCAAAAAATGGGCAGAAGATCTAAGTAGACATTTCTCCAAAGATATACAGATGGCCAAGAGGCACATGAAAAGGTGCTCAACATCACTAATTATTAGAGAAATGCAAATCAAAACTACATTGAGGTATCACCTCACTCCAGTCAGAATGGCCATCATCAAAAAGCCTACAAATAATAAATGATGGAGAGGGTGTGGAGAAAAGGGAAACCTGTTGGTGGGAAGGTAAACTGGTGCAGCCACTATGGAAAATACTATGGAGGTTCCTTAAAAAACTAAAAATAGAGCTACCATATGATCCTGCAATCCCACTCCTGGACATATATCTAGAGAAAACCGTAATTTGAAAAGATACATGCACCCCAATGTTCACTGCAGCACTATTTACAATAGCCAAGACATGGAAGCAACCTAAATGTCCATCGACAGAGGAATGGATAAAGAAGATGTGGTATATATTTATAATGGAATATTACTCAGCCATAAAAAAGAATGAAATAATGTCATTTGCAGCAACATGGATGGACCTAGAGATTATCATACTAAGTGAAGTAAGCCAGGCAGAGAAAGACAAATATTGTATGATATCACTTATATGTGGGATCTAAAAAATGATACAAATGAACTTATTTTCAAAACAGAAATAGGCACACAGCCACAGAAAACAAACTTATGGTTACCAAAGGGGAAAGGCAGGGGGGAGGGACAAAACAGGAGTTTGGGATTAACATATACACACTACTATATATAAAGTAGATAACTCACAAGGACCTACTGTATAGCACAGGGAACAGTACTCAATATTTCTTCCTTTTCTTAATATATTTATAGGCTTTATATATTTGTGCTTATGATGATATTCTTAGATTGTGATTATTCTTAATAACAATATTCATTTTGCCTAGAATTGAGCATTTGAAAATGTAGACATCTATGCTGATGGAGCCCACAAACTAGTGGAGAAACACAGAGGCAAAGCAGTGATAACAATATAATGCAATAAGGGTTTTAATGAGGTACTTGAACAATGAAAGAGCAATATTAGTACAGAAGGTAGCAACTAAGTTCTTCTGCCGGCCAAATTTACTGAATGTATATTGCCATATTATAGAATGTGCTAAGCCCATATGAGGTCATTTAATCATCATTGCCATGTTCTGTGATAGGCGCTTACATACCATAGATGAGTAGAGAGGTTAAATAACTTACCAAAGTAACACAGTAGTGGGTCAAGATGCATAGCACTTACTAGAAAAGCCTTTAAACTGCGTCTTGAAAGATGAAATATTTCTCAATAGGTGATAAAAGCGGAAAAGAGCAAGCCGGTGGTGGGAATAAAATGACTAACAGCCAATAGTCATGACTATGTGAACAGGCTGGTGAGAGGCACCAGCGGGACAGGATTGGACAGACGGAGAGAGTGGCCAAGGACAAAGCCTCATAAAGAGGCTGCTTCCAACTGCTTTTTTACCTAAATATCTATAGGTGAAGTCATTCCTTAAACATTACATCTATAGGAAACTCAGGTTAAACCACAACTATCAACATACAAGAAAGGACTCAGTAGCCTTACAGCTCCGGTCCTAATAAACAGTTAGGACAGAGAGACTTACAGAGGGTGAAGAAGAAAGAACACTGAGCTGAGAGAGAAGGATCATGACCTCTTCATGATTTTTAATAGCAGAGAATCAGCTTATTTACCCCTCCTATCGTTTAACTGTCTTTGCCCCAGTACAAACATTATTCCATTTACAGAAGCTTATTTTGACAATATAGTTTTCAAGTCAGAGTTTGTGTGCATGTTTTAATTCTTTATTATGATGTGTTGAACCATTTATTATTACATAAATATATGCATGTGTACATATGCGTGTGTATGTATCTCTTCACACTACTATACCCAGAGACGTAATATGCTGCTAATAGACACAATGAATAAAATAAGCAACATTTTAGAATTGCTCTACTCATTTCTCAGTGAGGTTTCACTAGAAAATCACTGTAGTTTCCCTCTTTCCTTCTTTTCTCCTATCCTCCCTTCCTTCCATCTGTCCTTTTTTCTTTTCTTCCTTCTTTTGTTCATCCTTTTGCTCTTTCATTCTTTCTTTGAATTATAAGCTGGGAGATATTTTGATATTGAAACAGAGAACCTTCTACAATTAACTCACCAATTCAAATCTAAACAACACAGTCAGTCACCAAAATCTTGCTGGACTATTATTGTGACATGGAGTAAAGTTTTCAGTCACATAAAAGTCACAATCAACATGAAAAGGCACTCTTGCTTCTACTCAATTCTATTTGTCTATGTTGTGATTTAACAAAGCTTTGTGTTTTAAATAGCTATGTAGGAATTGAACTGTTCTCACAAGATAGTAAAAGAATTTAGAAAAAAATACTGTTAACAACAAAACAACTTTAGGTTTACATTTCCCTTTTATAAACTGATTGGTGAAACTTTTATATTACAGTTTTAATTCACTATCTATTTGTAAATGGGTGAAAACTAAGAAGCTGCATCTCCCATCTCACCTTTTCTTTCCATTTTATACCCTCCATCTCAAAAAGACAAAAAAGCCCAAAATGAGGCACTTGAGAGTTATCATTACAATTCGTACCCACAGTCTCTAAAATTAAATGTACCTAAACCATCACAGAGACCCTTCTACATTTAAGTCACCAACCCACATTCTTCCAATTTTCCAGGTTTACAGCATCACTCATTCATTTATTCAGCCAACTTTTTTTGATACCTAAGATATGCCAGCTAATGTGTTAGGCATTAGAAATAAAAGATAAATAAACCATTAATTCATTCATTCAATATGTTGACCACAAAATCCAGAAGAGAACTATTTTCTTCCCTACTTACTGAAAAATAGCCTTAGACATCATTCTAACCAACTTGGGTGTCATTCCCACCACCGTCATGAGGGATGGGATTGCACTGACTAGCATGGAATCAGGGCTCACCTAAGCTATGTGGAGACCACATAGTGGGGGAAAACTGGAATGAATGCTGGGGAAGCAATCCCAGTGTCCTGCTCAATTGCCTTCCAAGACGGACGTGGTTATTATTATTCCATTTCCCTGAAGGAAATTATTTTTTAAAAACCATATCAAAGAAAAAAATATTTATCTGTGATTTATGGACTTTTTAAGACTGATTAAGCTTCCAACATCACCCAAATCCAACCACACTCTCTTGCCAGATGTAGTGACAATGGAAATATTCAAGCTCTATGAGAAAACATATTAATACTGTAAATATGGAATAGCTTTTGTAGGTGTGAAGGGATAAAATCTAGTGCAGTAAACTGAGAATTCACTTCCTTCCCCCTTTCTCAGCCCTCCACCCACAATACTTAACACTGAGTCAGTAGTCAAAGGAGGACACCAAAGTACACAGATGCAAGAGTCAAATTCTTGGATGAGAGTTCTAAATAAGTTCTTGAAACCCTGGCCAATAGAGAGACATGTAAGTGGCTGACAGAGGCCAGTGACCTGAAGGAACCTCAGGGCTGCAGTGAGGGGCACAGAGAGCGACATGTGCAGGAACATGCGTATCTAAGGATCTGCAGTAGGGACAGAGGCCAAAACAGAGTCGCTTCATTTCAAAGGATGCTAGAAGAAATCTTCCTTTCCAAAGCCTAGAAACGACTTAGGCCTGCCTTAGATCTCAAACTGCCACCCCTAGTTCAAATGGGTTAGTGAACAATCCTCAAATTGATGGAAGTTAGTTGTAAGTAACCAGCTTAAGTTCTCTACTATCATGCTTAAGGCTCAAATTTAAAATAAAGTTCAATTATAGGTGAATAAATTTCGTTTTATCTCCCGCATGCTTGCTTTTTTATGCATCACAGAACATTCACTTAAAGCCAAACTTTAATTCTACAGTTGGCACCATGAGATAACTTAAAACTAACTCATTATTTCTCAGTCAGTACTACTAATTTTACACTCGGAAAAGAAACCCATGAACCTATCTGCCCTATGTCTCACGTAGTTTCTCTCTCTGGTGTCAACAGAAAAGGTATTTGCTAGACCAGTGAAGTCCAGAGAGAACAGTGATTTGCCAGATATGGTCCATCGCATCACTGAGAATTTAGGGTTAGGTTTCAGCATTTGTTGCTGTCACTCAAATACTAAATCTATATTTACATGGGGCAGTAAGTGGAGATTTAAAGAGAAGAATCCAAAGCATCCAAGATACTTTCCTGTCCTGACTTAGCTGCTTTTGAGAATTACTCTCATGGAGCTAGAGTTTTTCAAAACTAGTTAAATAAAACCCTATTGGTGTTATAATAAATTCTGTTGAGGTAAAAGGGGAGGGTTGGCAAAAAACATTGATTTTAATCTTTACCACCTTTCTAATTATCTGACTAGTCACTTCATGTCACTGTTCGTGAGGATTCTGAACATTAAATATGATCAGTGTTGAAATACAGCAAGTGCTCTCGATATACAAGTGCAGATGTATGTCTAATACAGGGAAAAGTAACATGAAAATAATAGACCATTAATATGCGTTACATTTAAATGTATTAAAATTTAAATATAAAATTTAAATATGAAATTGTATATTAAAATTAGGCAGAATGGTCTAAAAAAGACATAGAATTAAGGTTTAAAATCAATATATAAATTGAGGTATACAGATAAGTTAAATTTATGTGAACAGAATCATATTTCTAAAATTGGGGAAATTATTTACAACTAAAGAAAATACAACATCCCTGCCCCCCGCCCAAAAAAAAACACCCAAAACGAAAAACAAAAGCTGGATAGAACTATAGGAGCCAGTCAGTAGGAAAATAAAGGACAAAGTCTAGGAATTCACAGTATGGTTCAGTGTCCGGTAGCAATGTTGTCTGTGGAATTCATAAGGGGATTCCAAAGAACATGGCTCAGCATGTATTATACACCACAAATTATCAAGTCTGTACAATGGGAACCATTTCTCAAGTGTGGGAATTAGAATCTGAATGGTGTTTGTCAGAAGACATTCCCCAACCTACCATCAAAGAGTGTAACATCCTCAACTCCTCCCACCTTTGGGGGATTCTCGCGCTACATGTAAAAGGAACAGGATGCTGATAATGAGGGAGGCTATGCACATGTGGGGGCAGGAGGGACATGGGAATATTCTGTATTACCTTTCTCTCAATTTTGCTGTGAACATAAAACTATTCTAAAATATAAAGTCTTTTAAAAAAAATTCTAATTTTGGAGAAAACCTGGCTGAGAAATCATACCTTTGATGTTTATCACACTGCTTTTTTTCTGTAAATCCTTATATATATATTTTAATCATGGAAGCTTTTTTTTTTATCTCACTACTTTAGTTTCTTTTTTAAATTTTATTTTATTTTTTTATATATCAGGTTCTTATTCGTTATCTATTTTATACACATTAGTGTATACGTGTCCATCTCAATCTCCCAATTTATCCCACCACCCCCCACCCCTGCGCTTACCCCCTTAGTGTCCGTACATTTGTTCTCTCCATCTATGTCTCTATTTCTGGCATGCAAACCAGTTCATCTGTACCATTTATCTAGATTCCACATATATGTGTTTATATACAATATTTGTTTTTCTTTCTGACTTAGTTCACTCTGTATGACAGTCTCTAGATCCATCCACATCTCTACAAATGACCCAATTTCATTCCTTTTTATGGCTGAGTAATATTCCATTGTGTGTGTGTGTGTGTGTGTGTGTGTGTGTGTGTGTGTGTGTGTGTATATATATACCACAACTTCTTTATCCATTCATCTGTCGATGGGCATTTAGGTTCCTTCCATGACCCGGCTACTGTAAAGAGTGCTTCAATGAACATTGGGGTGCATGTGTCTTTTTGAATTATGGTTTTCTCTGGGTATATGCCCAGTAGTGGGATTGCTGCGTCATATGGTGATTCTATTTTTAGTATTTTAAGGAACCTCCATACTGTTCTCCATAGTGGCTGTATCAATTTACATTCCCACCAACAGCGCAAGAGGGTTCCTTTTTTTCTCCACACCCTCTAAAGCATTTGCTGTTTGTACATCTTCTGATGATGCCCATTCTAACCGGAGTGAGGTAATATCTCACTGTGGGCTTGATTTGCATTTCTCTAATAATTAGTGATGTTGAGAAGCTTTTGATGTGCCTCTTGGCCATCTGTATGTCTTCTTTGGAGAAATGTCTATTTAGGTCTTCTGCCCATTTTTGGATTGGGTTGTTTGTTTCTTTTTAACATTGAGCTGTATCAGCTATTTATATATTTAGGAGATTAATCCTTTGTCCGTTAATTCATTTGCAAATATTTTCTCCCATTCTGAGGGTTGTCTTTTCGTCTTTATAGTTTCCTTTGCTATGCAAAAGCTTTTAAGTTTCAATAGGTCCCATTTGTTTATTTTTGGTTTTATTTCCATTACTCTGGGAGGTGGGTCAAAAAACATCTTGCTGTGATTTATGTCAAAGAGTGTTCTTCCTATGCTTTCTTCTAAGAGCTTTATAGTGTCCAGTCTTACATTTAGGTCTTTAATCCATTTTGAGTTTATTTTTGTGTATGGTGTTAGGGAGTGTTCTAATTTCATTCTTTTACATGTAGCTGTCCAGTTTTCCTAGCACCACTTACTGAAGAGACTGTCTTTTCTCCATTGTATATCCTTGCCTCGTTTGTCATAGATTAGTTGACCATAGGTGAGTGGGGTTATCTCTGGGCTTTCCATCCTGTTCCACTGATCTATATTTCTGTTTTTCTTCCAGTACCACATTGTCTTGATTACTGTAGCTTTGTAATACAGTCTGAAGTCAGGGAATTTGATTCCTCCAGCTCCGTTTTTTTCCCTCAAAATTGCTTCGACTCTTTGTGGTCTTTTGTGTCTCCATACAAATAATGAAATTTTTTGTTCTAGTACTGTAAAAAATGCCATTGGTAATTTGATAGGGATTGCATTGAACCTGTAGATTGCTTTGGGTAGTATACTCATTTTCACAATATTAATTCTTCCAATCCAAGAACATGGTATATCTCTCCATCTGTTTGTGTCATCTTTGATTTCTTTCATCAGTGTACTATACTTTTCTGAGTACAGATTTTTACCTTCTTAGGTAGGTTTATTCCTAGGTATTTTATTCTATTTGTTGCAATGGTGAATGGGATTGTTTTCTTAATTTCTCTTTCTACTCTTTTGTTGTTAGTGTATAGGAATGCAAGAGATTTCTGTGCATTAATTTTGTATCATGCAATTTTACCAAATTCATTGATTAACTCTAGTAGTTTTCTGGTGGCATCCTTAGGATTCTCTGTGTAGAGTATCATGTCATGAGCAAAGAGTGACAGTTTTAATTATTCTTTTCCAATTTGTATTCCTTTACTTTCTTTTTCTTCTCTGATTGCTGTGGCTAGGGCTTCCAAAACTATCTTGAATAACAGTGGCAAGAGTGGATATCCTTGTCTTGTTTCTGATCTTAGGGTAAATGCTTTCAGTTTTTCACCACTGAGAATGATGTCTGCTGTGGGTTTGCCATACATGGCCTTTATTATGTTGAGGTAGGTTCCCTCTATGCCCACTTTCTAGAGAGTTTTTATCATGAATGGGTGTTGAATTTTGTCAAAAGCTTTTTCTGCATCTAATGAGATGATCATATGGTTATTATTCTTCAATTTGTTAATATGGTGTATCATACTGATTGATTTGCATATATTGAAGAATCCTTGCATCCCTGGGATAAATCCACTTGATCATGGTGTTTGATCCTTTTAATATGTTATTGGATTCCGTTTGCTAGTATTTTGTTGAGGATCTTTGCATCTATATGCATCAGTGATATTGGTCTATAATTTTCTTTTTCTGTAGTATCTTTGTCTGGTTTTGGTAGCAGGGTGATGGTGGCCTCATAGAATGAGTTTGGGAGTGTTCCTTCCCCTGCAATTTTTGGAAGAGTTTGAGAAGGATGGGTATTAGTTTTTCTCTAAATGTTTGACAGAATTCACCTGTGAAGCCATCTGGTCCTGGACATTTGTTTGTTGGAAGATTTTTAATCACAGCTTCAATTTCATTACTTGTGATTGGTCTGTTCATATTTTCTATTTCTTTCTGGCTCAGTACTAGAATGCTACACCTTTCTAAGAATTTGTCCATTTCTTCCAGGTTGTCCATTTTATTGGCATAGAGTTGCTTGTAGTAGTCTGCTAGGATGCTTTGTATTTCTGCAGTGTCTGTTGTAACTTCTCCTTTTTCATTTCTAATTTTCTTAATTTGAGTCCTCTCTCTCTATTTCTTGATGAGTCTGGCTAAAGGTTTACCAATTTTGTTTATCTTCTCAAAGAACCAGCTTTTAGTTTTATTGATCTTTCCTACTGTTTTCTTTGTTTCTATTTCATTTATTTCTGCTCTGATCTTTATGATTTCTTTCCTTCTGCTAACTTTGGGCTTTGTTTTTCTTTCTCTAGTTCCTTTAGGTGTAAGTGTAGATTGTTTATTTGAGATTTTTCTTGTTTCTTGAGGCAGGCTTGTATAGCTATAAACTTCCCTCTTAGAACTGCTTTTGCTGCATCCCATACATGATGGATCATTGTGTTTTCATTGTCATTTGTCTCTAGGTATTTTTTGATTTCCTCTTTGATTTCTTCAGTGATCTCTTGGTTATTTACTAACGTATTGTTTAGCCTCCATGTGTTTTTTATGTTTTTTTCCCCAGAAATTTATATCTAATCTCATAGTGTTGTGGTTGAAAAAAAGCGTGATATAATTTCAATTTTCTTAAATTTACCAAGGCTTGATTTTTTGACCCAAGATGTGATCTATCCTGGAGAATGTTCCATGCGTACTTGAGAAGAAAGTGTAATCTGCTGTTTTGGGATGGAATCTCCTATAAATATCAATTAAACCTATCTGGTTTATTGTGTCATTTAAAGCTTCTGTTTCCTTATTTATTTTCTGTCTGGATGATCTGTCCATTGGTGTAAATGAGGTGTTAAATTCCGCCACTAATATTGTGTTACTGCCGATTTCCTCTTTTAGAGCTGTTAGCATTTGCCTTACATATTGAGGTGCACCTATGTTGGGTGCATATATGTTTATAATTGTTTTATCTTCTTCTTGGATTGATCCCTTGATCATTATGTAGTGTCCTTCCATGTCTCTTGTAACATTCTTTATTTTAAAGTCTATTTTATCTGATATTAGGATTGCTACTAGAGCTTTCTTTGGATTTCCATTTGCATGAAATACCTTTTCCATCCCCTCACTTTCAGTCTGTATGTGTCCCTAGGTCTAAAGTGGGTCTCTTGTAGACAGCATATATATGGGTCTTGTTTTTATATACATTCAGTGAGCCTGTGTCTTTTGGTTGGAGCATTTAATCTATTCACATTTAAGGTAATTATCGATATGTATGTTCCAATTACCATTTTCTTAATTATTTTGGGTTTGTTTTTGTAGGTCCTTTTCTTCTCTTCTGTTTCCCACTTAGAGAAGTTCTTTTAGCATTTGTTGTAGAGCTGGTTTGGTCGTGCTAAATTCTCTTAGCTTTTGCTTGTCTGTAAAGCTTTTGATACCTCTGTCGAATCTGAATGAGATCCTTGCTGAGTAGAGTAATCTTGGTTGTAGGTTCTTCCCTTTCATCCCTTTAAGTATATCATGCCACTCCATTCTGGCTTGTAGAGTTTCTGCTGAGAAATCAGCTGTTAACCTTATGGGAGTTCCCTTGGATGTTATTTTCGTTTTTCCCTTCTTGCTTTTAATAATTTTTCTTTGTCTTTAATTTTTGTCAATTTGATTACTATGTGTCTCAGCGTGTTTCTACTTGGGTTTATCCGGCCTGGGACTCTCTGCGCTGCCTGGACTTGGGTGGCTATTTCTTTTCCCATGTTAGGGAAGTTTTCAACTATAATCTCTTCAAATATTTTCTCAAGTCCTTTCTCTCTCTCTTCTCCTCCTGGGCCGCCTATAATGAGAATGTTGGTGCATTTAATGTTGTCCCAGAGGTCACTCAGAGTGTCTTCATTTCTTTTCATTCTTTATTCTTTATTCTGTTCCACAGCAGTGAATTATACCATTCTGTCTTCCAGGTCACTTATCCGTTCTTCTGCCTCAGTTATTCTGCTATTGATTCCTTCTAGTGTAGTTTTCATTTCAGTTATTATATTGCTCATCTCTGTTTTTTTGGTCCTTAATTCTTCTAGGTCTTTGTTAATCATTTCGTGCATCTTCTCGATCTTTGCCTCCATGCTTTTTCCAAGGTCCTGGATCAGCTTCACTATCATTATTCTGAATTCTTTTTCTGGAAGGTTGCCTATCTCCACTTCATAGTTGTTTTTCTGGGGTTTTATCTTCTTCCTTCATCTGGTACATAGTCCTCTGCCTTTTCATTTTGTCTATGTCTGTGAATGTGGTTTTCGACCCATAGGCTGCAGGATTGTAGTTCCTCTTGCTTCTGCTGTCTGCCCTCTGGTGGATGAGGCTATCTAAGAGGCTTGTGCATGCTTCCTGATAGGAGGGACTGGTGGTGGGTAGGGCTGGGTGCTCCTCTTGTGGGCAGAGCTCAGTAAAACTTTAATTCAATTGTCTGCTGATGGGTGGGGCTGGGTTCCCTCCCTGTTGGTTGTTTGGCCTGAGGCGACCCAACACTGGAGACTACCTGGGCTCTTTGGTAAGGCTAATGACAGACTCTGGGAGGGCTCACGCACCAATGAGTACTTCCCAGATCTTCTGCTGCCAGTGTCCTTGTCCCCACGGGTGAGCCACAGCCACCCCCCGCCTCTGCAGAAGACCCTCCAACACTACCAGGTAGGTCTGCTTCAGTCTCCCCTGGGGTCACTGCTGCTTCCCCTGGGTCTCGATGCACACACTACTTTGTGTGTGCACTCCAAGAGTGGAGTCTCTGTTTCTCCCAGTCCTGTTGAAGTCCTGCAATCAAATCCCGCTAGCCTCAAAGTCTGATTCTCTCGAAATTCCTCCTCCCATTGCCAGACTCCCAAGTTGGGAAGCCTGACGTGGGGCTCAGAACCTTCACTCCAGTGGGTGGACTTCTGTGGTATAAGTGTTCTCCAGTGTGTGAATCACCCACCCAGCGGTTATGGGACTTGATTTTATTGTGATTGCGCCCCGCCTACCATCTCTCTGTGGCTTCTCCTTTGTCTTTGGGTGTGGGGTATCTATTTTGGTGAGTTCCAGTGTCTTTCTATTGATGACTGTTCAGCAGTTAGTTGTGATTCCAGTGCTCTCTCAAGAGGGAGTGAGCACATGTCCTGCTACTCTGCCATCTTGAACCAATCTCTGTCTCACTACTTTGTTATTTTTAGACTTTCCACACTTTCTTACCAACCTTACCAGTTAATCAGTTTTAAAATTTTTTTCAGTAATTATAATAAATTAACAGTTATGTTTAAGCAATTTCACATCTTTGCTGAGTGAATAGATGGGAAATTTTAAAATGTCACCCAGACCAATACTTCTGATTCTGTCCTGACTATTCCTACTTTTCTCATATTTATCATGTAACTAAATTCTGCCCACTCTTCCTTTATATTATTTCTTCTTTCCATCCTTCCATTTTTTTGACCCCTTGAGTTGAAATCACCTGGACCACTACAAAAGCCCTGGTGATCCCTGTATTGACTTCTTCCCCTGGAACCCATCATTGTTGCAACTGGGCACACAAAAACACCAATACGGACCCAATTATACAATAGGCTGGTTCAACAATAAGATATGTAAAGGGCAGATGCTGTGTCTTATTTCTCTTTATCTCCAAGGTGTAGCACAGTGTATTACACAAAGAGAGTTCTAGATTAAAAGCACTCATTAATGCAACTCCACTCCCAGGGACTAAATACAGTGCAGAACACAATATGTATTCAATAAATAGTTTTTGAATGAATAAGCATTTTTACTGAACTAATATAACCTACGTATCTTTGCTAGATTAGCCTTCTAAATACGTAAAATATGTTCACCCTTCAAAAATCTTCAATGGCTGCCCACTTCCATCAGGCTGAAATCCATTCAAGGCATTCCAGCACCCAGACTCTCCCTTGCACCTTCCTTTTGTCTCTTCTCATTATTCCTTTATAGAAGGCAACACGGCAGAGTTGAAAGGCCACTGCTTTTGATATCAGAATAGCTACTGAATTATGTATGAATCTTGATTTGATGACTTACTAATGTATGATATTACAAACTCTTTGAACCTCATATTTTACTAAATAAAAATAATTAATACCTGGCAGAAGTTGTAAACATAATAATCAAAATGCACCTAGCAGACAGGGCACACAAAGGAAAAATTGTATGAACTCTGCTCCCATTACAATAACAGTCCTTTTTCGATCAGACTGTATACTCTTAACCTTAGTTTAGTATATTCCTCGTGCTAATCTGAAACAGGGAAATTCAACCTACTATACTTGCACCTAAATCCCGTTCATTCTGTAAGGCCAACTCAAAAGCTATTCTATCTTAGATAAACATCATATTCAAGTACCAAGCAGTTGTAAACACAAGGGGTAATCAGCTAAGTAAGCGTGGTCCCAACATAATGTTATTCAATGAGAAGAAATTATCTACGGGGGAAGACCAGATAGGTCTAAATTAGCGATCTGAAGTCACCAACAAATGTTCACTATCAGTTTCTAACTGAGGCTTTAAAAGAAAATCTGTGATGGGGAGGACTGCAAACCAACAACTTGGTAAACTTTACAAGTGTCATACTTTCTATGAACTCTCCATGACCACATGAGCTCAGAGTTGTTACTCTTTCTGCATTCACTATAGCACTATTGTACATTGCTGTGAGGCACACATAGCTTTGGAATGTTAATTACTTCTTAAGTTGTATCTATTAGTTCCCCAGCTTCCAAATTCCTTCAGAACAAACAAAATGCCAGATCCTTTAGTCTTTCTATCAGTGTCTTCTACATAGTAGGTATTCAACAAATATCTGAAATGACTATCATGTGTAGATTATCAAGCAATGAGAGACTTGTGGGTTTTTTTTTTAATTAATGTTAGTGCATTTTAATATGTTATTTCCTACAAATCATGCAAGCCAAATATAACTGGTTGTATATAATTCTGAAAGCACCTTACACAGGTCTCCAGTTTTTAAAATACGTTATTTCTTCTAATAGTTCTTAATACAGGACACTGACATACAAAGTGAAGTATGGTACCCAAAATGATGTAGATATTGGCAAAAGCAGAACTAACTGCTGTTGCATTCTCTAAGTCAGTGGTTCTCAACACTGGGTACACAATAAAATCATCTGGAGAGATTTTTTTTTTTTTAGATACCAATGCCAAGCCAATTACTATCGTCTCTAGGGTAGGACTTAAGCACTGGTAATTTTTGAAAACTTCCCAGGTGATTCAAATATGCATCTGTGCTTAAAACCACTGTATCTCTCTTAATTCCAATGAACAACACGAATTGCTGACAGTTCCTGAGAAAGTCATTGTCCAAGATCTCTTCTGCCCACTATTGCTTCCTGGGCTTTAAATATTTAAGTATTTGAAACAGATATTCTTTATTAAGTATTGTCCTACCACTCCTGCACCACTATCTACCCAACACCCTTTCATTCTGATTACCTCAGCCTTAAGAAGAAAGTAATGCATGTTAACAGAAAAATTACCTCTCTTATGAGCTCAGTGGGTGAAGAAGCAAACTACATCAGGGTGGCTGATAACAGGTGACTGGCTGCGACACTGAGGAAGTCCCTCACACCTGTCAAGGGAAGCAAACACTGCAAGAGAGAGGGCGAGTCAGACGGAGCAGGCTCATAAGAGCAAACAGTGCTCCAACTGCTGTTGGCAGAGCTCTAAAAATAAAACTACAAAAGCACTGGGAAGGCAGAATGAATTCTTAACACTTGCTCTCTTCTATTTTAGTCCCTTACGAAGCAGGTGACTTCGGAACCAAGTGAGTCTTTTAACTTTCTATATCCCTCACTTTCAGAAATGATTCTCAGTTATGTTGTCATGACTGAATTCATTCCAACTATTTCAAGTTCATAATCATAAAGAGAATCTTTTTTAATCTTTTAAGACTGTTCTCTCTCAGGATTACACTCTAAAATAAGCTTCTTTGATATTCATTTGCCTATTTTACTTTGAAGATTTCTTTCACATGTATTATTCTGAGGAAAAAATGTTTATCCATTAATATTTTATGTATTCTTTTTGGGACTCATGTTTAAGAAGCAAGAGTTAAAAGAGTCATTAACGTACCCAGAGAAATAGCAGTTTAAATGTCCTCCATTAAAAAAATCACTGGTCTAGAGAAAGGAAAACTATAGACTTTCTAATAACATATTCAGTGACCCAAATAAGGTCATCCTTATTTTCAATGCTATTTTAAATGCTTGGTCTAGGGCAGTTCTGTATGAGAAGGTAACACAATGCTGAGGCCGAGAGCAAGTTTGGAATCAGATCAGAGTTTTATCCCCTGTCCCACTGTTACTACCTATGTGTTCTGGAACAGGTTATTCACCTGCTCAAAACCTCAGCTTCTTCTTCACTTATAAAAGAGGAAAATAATGTCTATCCCTGTTTTACAGGATTGAGGTCAGAATTAAATAAGACAATATAAGTAGAACACTAGCTTACTGCCTGGCCCCTAGCACTCAATAAATACTACCAATAATGGTTACTGCTAACAATAAATTATTATTCCATAGCAGCTGACGATCCAACCATCAAGAAGCAATGTTATTTAAAATGTTGTTGATATTTTGAAATAGGCAAATACTATCAATATTTATATCTAACAATCCAAAATCTCAAAGCCTTTTTTCTAGACAGGCTTGCCTCTTCCCGTTTTCCTGGCACATAGAGCATAATATAATAGGGGTAGAAAATACCTCGGGGAATTTTTTTTCCTGAGTAGTAAACTTTACTGGAGGAAATTCTGCATTTTGGTACATTTGTCACAACAGGCATGTACTATAGATGTCTACATTTGAAGAAAAGTTGAAATTATTTCATAGAAATTGAGAGTGCCTCAAGATGCTCAACTCCTAACCTCAAGCCCAAACTAAAACTACACACACACACACACACAAAATTATCTATATTTGCAGATCCCAGAAAAATCCTGATGCATGGTAAATCATTATCACTTTACCTAAATCTCAAACAATGTCATTGAGTTGCCGCCCACCAAGGTGTCACTGAACCCATGAGAAGTCATTTTAAAAAGTAAACTTTGAGAAAAAAAAAAAAAAAAAGTAAACTTTGATCAAAAGTCTGGCCTCATCTCACAGGCATCACCCCTGGACTCTTGATCAGTCTTCCCAGAGACTATTCAGGGCTTCAATTACACATTTGTATTTGTGTTTGAAGCTATCTGTGCCCTGTTTAAACCATTTCCACTGGTCTGGTTCTCAAAGAAGATAGAAACCAGTTGTTAATATTGTGAGTACTCATTTTATTTTTGAAATATATACTAAGTTCCTTCTTACCTTACTCTTTAGACCAGAAATCATCGATTCTTGCTATAAATGAAGAAAATTATGCAGAAACCTATGTTAAAAAGAATACTTGAAATTTAGAAGGTCCATTTAGAGTAAACATCATATACCTCCCTTGAGATTAAGAAAACATTATGTTAAACTCAGAATTAATTTAAGTATCTCCCAAGTTGTTTCAGATATAAAATGATGAGGAAAAAAGCTCTGAATTGCTTATGAACTAGTGCAATAAGTATTAACAGTCTGATGAAAGTAAGGTATTTAGCTTGCTAAATTATTTTAACTATAATCATTGTGTCTATTTGAACTAGTTCGCATATCTATTTGTATTTGTTATATAAACTAAACAGATTTATAGACTACATTAGTATTTCTTGGATAACTTCTCTGAGCAGTTCTTAACTGGATATTTCTCAATCACTTTTTTTTTCTTTTTGACTGAGGAACCACTTTTATGTCTGTTCAAAAGAAACATTGTATTGATTTATTAATTCTCCCTCTATAATATCTAACGTTTGCCCAAAGAAAAATGGGTCATCAGCAAGTTTATTTCTATTCGTGCCCTGATTTCTCAGCCAAAGAAGCGATGTGTCTGCATTTTCAGACCTGGGCTGAGACTGTTTCTTCAGAAGTCTTCCCATCTCTGCCTGGCTGCACGTGTCTCATTCTTATGACCAACAACTCCCTGAGGACAATGGCTGGCACTGGGTTTGGCTCTACAGCCCCACTGTTCCTTAGAAAAATAAATGGAGTTTATTCTACTGGATGCATATGGAAAAGTTGAGTTTTTTTTAAATTCTTCATTACAATCGAAACACTTGTTAACCCAAAATAATCTAGAAAAAGTAAAATTAAAATAAAGCTTTAAAATAGTAGATGTTAATGTTTAGTAAGTATTAAATATTGTTATAACTATCTTATGAATTACCTAAGGTATGAACTTGTTCAATGCCTTTGTTTCTTCACGGACTAACATACTGCCTAGCCCATGATTGGCAATGCTTAATTAAATTATTCTACTAATCTAATTAGTATATATATTATATATACAAATATATATACATATATGCCTATATTATATAGATGCATATACATATGAGATACATGATGTGCATGTGCATCTATAGATACAATGTATATTTACAGATACATACACGCTGAATAGTTTACTAATGAGGATATATTATCATGGATAACATTTATAAATTAATCTATATGCCAGAATTTTAACCAATGAAATATGAGAAAAATAAACCAAGATATAACTGTAACACAGTCATAATTTTAAAATTATAGCATACAAATGCTGGTGTCTAAACAACATGGTGTCTATACTGCATTTCAAACATAAGATGGGCGCAGAAGAAGCAAGGTTCTGAAACGGAGCCCCACTACCAACCTTAATGGTGCATTTAATGTTATACAAATCCACCACACTGGTTTAAATGAGGGAAATGAACAGTCTAAGATCACATGTCAATATTGTGCTCTAGGGCTTCCCTGGTGGCTCAGTGGTTAAGAATCCACCTGCCAATGCAAGGGACACAGGTTCTAGCCCTGGTCCGGGAAAATCCCACATGCCACGGGGCAGCTAAGCCTGTGTGCCACAACTACTGAGCCGCACTCTAGAGACTGCGAGCCACAACTATTGAGCCCAAGTGCCATAGCTACTGAAGCCTGCATGCCTAGAGCCTGTGCTCCGCAACAAGAGAAGCCACCGGAATGAGAAGCCCATGCACTGCAACGAAGTCCCAACGCAGCCAAAAATAAATAAATTTAAAAAAAAGTTGTGCTCTAGAGTTTGTTCAAATTATTCCAAAATACTGCCACATTTGAATGTCACGATAACACAATGAACTCAGCAAGACAGAGCATTTGAATGCATTTTACTGATGAGGAAACGGAAACTGAGGTATCAAGCACTGTACCCATGGGCCCACAGCTAGCACGAAAGCCAAAGTCACAACTGACGCCTACACACATATTATACAGCTGGTTATTGGAAGCATCAAACAAGCCAGGAAAAACTACTAGCGGAAAGAACTACTAAACATAACTACAACAATGAAATACTGAGTATTAATTTGTGGGAAGCAAGAGTAGCAATGAGTGTCAGAAGCACATATCAAGCATCTATCCAGGGAGGCCAGGGTGCAAATAACATCAAGTCCTGAAAGAGGATACACACAGTATTGATTCAGCGTACGAGGGATTTTGATCCATTCTAGGGAGGTGCATGTGTCCAGAATGTTTATTGTAAAAATGTTTTTTTCAAGAAGGTGAACATAGTACCAGCACTGATAGCTCATAATGAGCATGACCTCTGATTCTATGAGACTGTACACCCTGGGAGCATACACCTCTGTGAAACTGTGTGTTTAACGTTCTGGCTCTAGCCATCCATTTATGTTTATAATCACATCATCAACATTCTACATATGTACACAGTAACAAATTCATACTTTTCTAACTTAAAATGTCCCAAAGTAGAAGGTACTATTATTACATTATCTTATTTTATAAGAAGAAATAAAAGTTTTCCAATTTGGCCTTTTTTTTTTTTTTTAATTAAACTAATCTTTAAAAGCCTCTTTATTTCTTGGGAAGTCTGCCTGGCAAGAATCATCCTATTCATCCATCACATATTTTTCCAAACCTGGAGCAGGCCAATTGGTGCCGTGCCAGAGAGGAGTACAGGACATAATAATATCAGATAAAAGTCTCTCTTTGTAAGAGAAATGCCCTGGACATGAAGACTAGGAGGTGCGTCAAACTCCCTACAATTTTTGCCCCTAAGACCTCAAAGATAAGCTACGTTGCATAAATCTTGATTCTAGTCAGGTAGGTTATGCACGAGTCTTATCCACTGCACAGGCTGTGTAGGAATATGCAATAGCAGTCTTTGAATATTTTTCTTTAGCTTAAATGTACTGCACCTTATCTTTGGAAAAATCAGGTCCATTAGTTCAATCTAACTTCTTTACAAGAGAAAAAAATATCCAGAAGACAAGCAAGCTAGCAGGGTCAGTATGTGTGCAGGGTTAGTACTTGCAAAAGACCATTGGGAATATAAATATACGAAGTATTCATAGCTAAATGTTCTAAATGAATTATTTTTAATGATGTCTCATTTAAAATGCAACCACATTAATAATTATGGTATCTTATGACAATCTGACCCACCAGGTCTTAAATGACTGAATGTGATGTCCTGAGCATACCAGCAGAGCAGCTCAGACATGGGGTCCGTTCCAGCATGCTGGGGCTGCCCTAACAAAGCCCACAAACTGGGTGGCACAGAACAGAAATATATCGTCTCACAGCTCTGAGGGCTCAAAGTCCTAGATCAAGGTGTCAGCAGAGCCATGCTTCCTCTGGAGGCACTAGGGAAGATCTGCCCTATGCCTCTCTCCTAGTTTCTGATAGGTCCTTGGCTTGCGGAAGCCTAACTCCAATCGTCACAGAGTGCCGTCCCTCTGTGTGTGTGTGTGTGTGTGTGTGTGTGTGTGTGTATGTGTTAGGGTCCAAATTTTCCCTATCTATATGGATATTTGTCATATTGGATTATGGCCCACCCTACTCCAGTATGACCTAATTCAAATTAATTACATCTGCAAAGACCCCATTTTCAAATAAGGTCATATTCTGAGGCAAGGGTGGTTAGAATTTCAACATATGAATTTTGGGAGAACACAAGTCAACCTAAAATCGTGTCCTGTGCTGGGACTCAAAAGCAGTCTCACAAGTAATGCATAAATTAGGATTGTTCTTCACATTAATAGTTTGCATAACTTGGTAATTCACAACTGTTTAAAAAGTCTAAACTAATACTGTGTAATATATAATAAATACTCCATTTCTTAATGCATTTAAAGGAAAGAGTATATCCAAGATATTGAAGAAGCTAGAACAAGTATGTCTCAATCATTGCGTTTTTTTAGAGTTAAGATAGCCACAATCCAGACATATGTATGGAAGTGTATAAATACTCAAATATTTCTACTGTTACATATACATATTAATAATATATCATCTAAATTTCATAACAGTGGCACCATAAACTGGAATACACAGTATGGCATACTGGTGATATACCCTGAGCTCAGGGTGATCATATAATTTGGTGTCTGAACCTGGGCATTTGTGAGAGTGAAGGGGCATTATTAACAGCTACGCTGGGTAACAGGCAGAAACCAAAAGCATCCTGGTCAAACCCAACACGAGAATAAGCAAAAGAGCTGGGCTGAAATAAAATGCTGGAAGGCATAGGATACCTTTTCCTCCATTTGTGTGTAGTTGAGAAAGGGAAAGGCAGTGATTATTCTGCTCCAGTATGAATACCTAAAAGAAGGGAGAAAGTATGTGGAAATGCACTAGATTTTGTATAGTTTGAGAGTGTAATATATTTATGTTTTGTTAATAAAATGATATGCATGAGAAAAGTATGAAAGTGGACAATATAAAAAGGAGACACTAATCGCATAAAAGGGGATCTTTCTAGCCTCCCCTAAACTGATCAGAGTAGAATGGATCTGAAGTACTTCAAGAGCCCCATTTAAGTCCAATCAACTAAAGAGGTCAACTATTCATATTATTATTTTTTTTTAAACAGACAGAAGAAAAAGAAGCAGAGAAATTACTTTTGACTGAACAACAGAAAAACAGAGTATCTTGCACCAAAGATTCTGGGTTTCCATTTTCCCTCGAGAAATAGCATTCCCTTGTAACCAATGTAGACAGTGATCCCTAGGATAACTGTTTCTATACTACACCACTTTGTGTTGCCATTCTTGTAAGTGCACTGTCCTAAAAGAGAACAAACAGCATGTAGCTGTTCTCCATTTACAGAAAAAGTAGATGAGCAGAAACACGTGGTATTCTTTTCCTTACTCATCAAGATATTTTTGGTGTGTGATCAGTTCACACCAGCCCTATAAAATTTCAAAGCTCCATATAAGACACAGCACTATATAATACACTTACAAATAAAGCTCAGTAGTACGGTGACTTTGTTGCAAAAGTGCTGGTATTCTTTCGGAGTCTCTGTTAATTGTTCTCCCCTGAAAAAAATGGAGCACTTTCAACCAAGAAAAATCTTCATTAGTTTACTATGCAGCTTTCCCAGGTGAAACAAATACCCCTATCAAGAGTGTGTGTCCTTGTTAATTAGTTTGCCCACAGGCCACCCTGGCAGCTATCCAGCATTTCTGTTATCTACAAAGCATTTTATCCAGTGTGCACAAGGACAGGAGAGATTGTCTCATTTCCGCTCCAGACCCAGCAGGAAAGAGCAGACACCAGTATGCTTCTGTTAAAGACATGTTTCACTACAAAATTTTCCTTCAGGAAATTCAGAGATCTCCAGGAACAGGGGAATTTTACCCCTGCACATTTGACTATATGTTAAATAATTATACTTCCTGCTTCACCAAGCACTAAATTTAACAGCTTAATTTAGAAAATATTTTGAACTAGCTAACTTACCCTTTTTAATAGCACACTTATTATCAGGGATTAATGAATAAAACTCACTGATGCGACAAAACGTTAGCAAAATGCAAACACCACGTAAGCATTGTGGGAGAGAACCGGAAATACACATCACTGGCAAAAGGAACACATATCAGGGGCCAATTTATTGTGTTGATTCCATCTAGGTCAGTGGTTCTCAACCAGGAGCGATTTTGTACCCCAGCAGACATCTAACGATGTCTGGAGATATTTTTTATCATCATGACTTGGGAAGGAGTTGCTACTGGCCTCTAACAGGGTAAAGACCAAACTGCAGGACAGACCCCCATCACAAATAACTGTCTGATCCAAAATGCCAATACTGCCAGCTTGAGAAACCCAGCCTTAGATTGTGTGGGAAAATTAGTGGTTTTATTTTATAAATTCCATGTGGTAATATTATCTTTCCTAGGTGCATTTTAATAGATTTTAACAGTTATGTTCAGTGAAGTTTCTCTGATTTGACTTTTCTAACTTGTCAAAATTATAATTCTGAATTGCTCCCAAATACTATAAAATTATTATGAAATGCTAAAAAAAATACTATAAAATTAAAATTAAGCAGTCTAGCCTTTATCATGCTGTGTCTGAATTTAGGAGAAACCAAGATTGGTAAGAAATATAAATGAATTAAAACTGAACTGCATGTAATATTAATTGAGGAGTCCAAAACCTCTTAATTTCCAGTTTTCACCCCATAACCAACTCGTGATTTTGTTTTCTTTATAAAACACTGCTTTTAACCCACCACATCATGAAGGCCAGAAACAGAACCATGCTCACTGAAAGATAAAAGCATGAGAAACGGTTCCAGAAATGTACCTAAATGAATATAAAGAGGAAATCTAGTGTTCTCTCTCAAAAAATGCCAGAATATCTTCTCTCTGATATACTTTACAGAATAAATGCTTTAAGTGTTTTGAGGTTCTTGTTTCCAAATTTTAAACAACAACAACAATTTTGCAGAGTACTTGTCTTTGATAAATTTGTATTATGTTTTACGTGGAGCAGATTTTCAACCTTCAATTCAGAATGACATAAAACAGAAAAATCAGAACAGGAAAAAAAAAAACCCACATCAGGCCACAATTTAACATTGGTTGTATCACTTAGTTCTTGAAGTATGGTAACTCAATTATCCTTTATACTTCTTCAAGTGCATGTCCTTCAAAACATCTTTGTCTTTTTTATCCAACCGTCTTCCCCTCTTATTAATCTACCACACTGGTGTCCCACTATCCATAATTTTATAAAATAGCGCTCTTGCTTTATTATCATAAAATACCACATATATCCAGAATAGTTCTATACTGGCTAAGTCCTGCTTCTTATCACCACTTTATTATGTGCCACTGATAACTATCTTCAATGATGACTTCAGAATAGTATCAGGAGTTCTAAGGGGTAGTATCTGAAGTTAGATAGAAAACCCCAAGAAATCATGCTTTCACAACTTTTTCCAGGACTCTATGGCAAGACACTGGCGAGCACACTTTCAGTAGAAGAAAGCCCAAATGTTCTTCTTCTGACACAGTGTTTGGCAGCTGCAATCACAAAGTCTAAACAGAACTGCAGAAAAATCCTCTCGAAAACTATGGTTTGCATTTATATGGTCTACGTATTCAGGATTTATCAGTGCTAATAAACTCTCTTTAAAATGACATTTCTAGGAAGATTCTGTTTATCTAAGGGTTTGGGAAATAAGAGGTCCTTTGAATTTTTTTTTTAAGTGGGGAGGGGTCTCAAATCATGGATGGAGCATAAAACCAAGGAAGAGCTTCTGTATACCTGTTCCATCAGGAAGGGAGTAAATACAGTGGTAGAGCGATAGGGAAAGAGAGGGAGATGCACACAAAGCCACAGTTGGTGACTGCCTCTAATACCACTAAATATGATGCCATGTCAATTCCAGGATGCTCACCTGGAGATAGGGCTGGCTCAGATTTAATCAGATCATGTATGCATGGGTGTGCCTTAATTCGCAATCTAATTAAAAACTGGGGATGCTCAGGGAAGAGGAAGAACCATGCAGAGACTTGCATTTCCGGACCACCTAAGGTCAATAGAATAACCTCACAGATTAAAAAAAAAAATTCCATGAAGCAGCAAGGTTTTGGTTGCCTTTTTCATACAGTCCTTTTTTTCTCTCTGAGATCTTTTTAATTAATTTTTATTGGAGTATAGTTGCTTTACAATGCTGTGTTAGTTTCTGCTGTGTAAAGTGAATCAGTTATACGTATACATATATCCACTCTTTTCTAGATTTCCTTCCCATTTAGGTCACCACAGATCACTGAGCAGGGTTCCCTGTGCTCAACAGTAGGCTCTCATTAGTCATCTATTTTACTTCATACAGTCTTTAACCTTCTATTATACTTCATACAGTCTTTAACCTTATTTTCCCTTCCTGTTTTTCCTTGTAGCTCTAAGAAACAGGCCTAACTAACCCCTAACCAAAGTTGTTCACAAAAAAGATAATACTTTATTTTCAGATGTGACATTTATAAGACAATGACATCTGGCTCTAAATTCTCACCCTAATTTTGGCCAAATTGCAAATATATTAAATTATATTAAAATATTCATGTATGAGGGTCATCTTGCCAAGATATTTTAAATGATATGCACATAAAATGTAATAATATTTTATTGCAATAATTAACTATAATGGGTACCAAGGTGTTGGATAATTTCCATTGGTAAGATTTCAGCTGATTTCTTAGAATCATGGCCTTTGTAATGTGCTAAACTGAACATTCTCTTTCTTTAAGAAATCTTTCTTCAAACGACATAGAAACAGCTATAATTTTTACTATGTACAATCCATGAAGTTAGAAGAAAATTTGTCAACAAGGTATTTTTTTGTGCACTTATCCTGAAAGTCACTTAAAAGGGATAGCTGTTCTGAGAAGTTTAGCAAGAGTGTGTCTAACACTGTTAAGATTGGTATTATTCTTGACCTGACATCCTATTAGCTGGAAGATGCAGCATCTTTATAAAAAGATCTAATTTAATTTGGTTTGTTTTAAGTGACCCGCTAAAGAACAGAGTTAGAACCCTTCAAGAGATTCTTAAAACATATAATTCTGATTTTTTAGGAAACTAGTTTATCTCAACAGTCTGGAAAAACTCTATAAAAATCCATGAGACAATCATTCAGGAATAAGTGTATATAGACAGATATTACTCAGAAGTACTGCATGGAAAAAGCATAAAATAAAGAGCAGATAATCTTGTTGTACCAGTCTATTGATATAATTTAATATGCCTCAGTTTTGTTAAGTAAAATCCTACATGCAACTTAAGAACATCTTTGGCAACAGACGGTCAGAAAAATCTCTCGTCGAACCAACAGAAAATAAAAATATTCTTCGTCCAAAAAAGTCAAGTTTTTTTTAATACATTTCAACTTCCAAGTGCACAGATGCTGAAGGAGAAAGTGGACTCTACAAAATGAAAAAGTTCTGCAATTCACACTACTTACTAAGTGAACATTTGAACCGAAGGTAAATGGCACATTCCGTTCTTTGAAAAAATCTTTTAATTGCCTTTTGCAAGAATCGTTATGTTTGATTCTGGATGTGTTTCAATACAGTGAGAGAGTTTATACTTCTATACTTTGGCAGACACTCTGAGATCTGAGATATAAGTGGAGATTTTTACAAAGCCTCAGCCTCGTAGACCAAGTACGTCTTATACAGATAATTTTTTAAAAAACAAAGTGGGGGAAAAAAACAAAAACAAAAACCTCAACCTGCCCCAGGAATGTTTTATGGTGTTTTCATCTTGATACTGGGACATAAAATTTTTGTGGAGTAAAAATTTTGTAACCATCTGTTTCTTGAATACATCCAAGGAATCCCGTAATCCATCAAAAGGGAATAATAGCTACCTTCACATGAGTCCTGATTTATTGAACTGGTCCTAAAACGGGTATGCAGCCCTTAACTTTATTACAGTACCAAAATACTTGCTTTGCTGACAGCAAATGCTTGGACCCATTGCAAATAGTAAATGTTCTAAAGAGAGTACATTAAAAGTCAAATAAATTTGCTTGTGAAGAACATAAAATTCCAGTAAGGAACTACAGCATTTAATGATGTGAAATCGGCAGCTCCTTTCGAGCCAAATTATTATGATTACTTTGATGAAAAAAGTCATAGCTATCTAATAGCCAAAATAAAAGGCAAGCATTAAAGTGGGACACATCATTTAAAAAAATCATTCAATGTGAAAATCTTCAATTTTAGGTTTTTTTACATGCCACTTTAAACTGAAAACAGTCATTTAGTTACCTTAAACAGCCAAATCAATTAAACTAGAGATACTCAGATTATGCTCTGCAAATCTAGCTCAAGGAAAGTACAGAAATGGAGGGTGTTTAGACACATTATAACAGTTTGAAGTAATGTTATGACTATTGAATCTAATCATTTAAAAACAAAGGTTCATATCTTTTTTAATTTCATTTTTCTACTAACTGATTTTCATTGTAGTATTCTACAAAAATATACATTTGCAATTAATGTGAAATTTACAAAAAGTAAACTCTGTTCCTTTAGGACAGTTAGTGTGAAAAGCACTGAATTAGATAGACAATTACTCTGGCCAGAATCCCCTGGTGTTAGCAAATTAATTAGTGCTAGAGGTATAACAAGATAAATCCTGAACAAATCAGACCATCAGCTGTACTTCCAAAATGAAATGACTAGGTATGCATAGTGCAGAGCAAGGGAGCACCTGTATGCAAGAAAAGGGGACCTTTTTTAGGTAAACTTACTGAGTACCCAGTACTTAGGTATTGTGAAGAAGCATCTTTCAAAGCATCTGCTTTGAAGAGCAGAAGTCATATCATAACTATTCACCAAAATCCAGTCAGTGAAGAGGAGAAATCACATATGGATGCTTTCAGTTACATATGAACATTCCTGCCTTAATACTTTATAACTGGGGCATTAGCTAGAGAACATGACCAGTCCAGAAAGATACATATAAGCAAAAACAGATGCTGGTTAGGATTTTACAGAATCACTAGTTTATACAGGCAGGGAAATGTACACAATTTAAGGAGAGACCCAAGATTTCACGAAGTATACACCTTAATTTAGAGTTAACTTAATCCTTTACCTTTCAAAAGAACTGTCTGACAATTTTTCTATATATTTATTAACAACAATTG
The DNA here is from genome assembly GCF_949774975.1 of Lagenorhynchus albirostris. NCBI lineage: Eukaryota > Metazoa > Chordata > Mammalia > Artiodactyla > Delphinidae > Lagenorhynchus > Lagenorhynchus albirostris. Next base: position 80,745,297 of record NC_083102.1, on the reverse strand, counting down.
TGTAAACTGGCTTACACCATACCACAGAGAATTCTTTTCTTTGTAGAGGGGGGAACGTTCAGCTAACTAATTATGACAACACTAGTAATGAGTAGTTAATGAACTTTTGGGATTTACTTTCCTGACTCCTGACGGGATGGATTGGCACCAATGTGGCAAATCACACTTTGCCTGAGGCAAAAAGGAAGATAGTCATCTGACTGCCTCCAAGAATCTCCAAAGTTTGTGAACATCTAGAGTCAAAGGAGTGAGCATTCCCATTTTCTAGTTTTTGGTGTCTTTAGGATGGTTGTCTAATAATAAAACCCAAGGGAGGAAGAATTCTAAGATGGCTCCCACGCATCATCTACTCTGCTGGAGTGGGGGTGGGACCTGGGGTCAGGAAGAGTTGTCACTCCCATGACTGTTCTGTTATACGACTAAGGTGAAGGGATTCTGTAGATGTAAGTAAGATCCCAAATCACTTGATTCTGAGTTAATCAAAAGAAAGATTATCACAGATGGTCTAACTTAACTAATGAAGGTCCTTAAAAGAGGAACTGGGCCCCCTTTCTGAAAAGAGAGATCTTCCCGCTGGCCTTGAAAGAGTAAACTGCCATGTTGTGAGAAGACCTTTGAGAGGGCCATGTGGGAAGGGAGTGAGGGGCCTTTAGGAGCTGAGAACAAACAGGAAAGGGGAGGTAGTCCTACAACCACAAGTAAGTGTCCACAACCACCAAAGCTTGAAAGAGGAGCAGAAAAGTAGCCCTGGAGAGGAACACAGGCCAGTCAACACCTCACTGCAACCTTATGAGACTGTGAGGAAAGGAACCAGTGAGGCCCTGGCTGGACTCTGTGGAAACAGCTAAATCCTTAAGATTTATGCAAAAAAGATGTGGATCAGACTGTGGAAACTGTGAGAAAAGAAATGTCCATTGTTTGTAACAACTGAGTTTGTGGCAATACATTACACAGTGTAGAAAACACCAAACTAAAATAAATAAGTGAGTCTAGATTACTGAATTCTAAATTCATTTTCTCTCTCAGTCTTCATAAAAGATGCACTTATGAAGATTCTGTCTGATTTGTTTCGTTCACTGTACTTTAAACCAGTGATCACGGTCAGTCTTCAATCTCTTTCGTTTAGTCTGATCCACATCTTTTTTGCATAAATCTTAAGGATTTAGCTGTTTCTCTAACTTCTCTCATTTAGGAATTACCTTACTAGGAGGAAAGCTAATTAAGTGGGCAGAAGGAAAGGCCATACTTAATGTGATTCTGCACACACACCTCTTCCACACTTTAAGATGCATAATGAGGGCTTCCCTGGTGGCGCAGTGGTTAAGAATCTGCCTGCCAATGCAGGGGTCACGGGTTCAAGCCCTGGTCCGGGAAGATCCCACATGCTGTGGAGCAACTAAGCCCGTGCACCACAGCTACTGAGCCTGCGCTCTAGAGCCCATGAGCCACAACTACTGAGCCTGTGTGCCACAACTACTGAAGCCCGCGCACCTAGAGCCTGAGCTCCGCAACAATAGAAGCCACCGCAACGAGAAGCCAGAGCACCACAATGAAGAGTAGCCCCCGCCTGCCGCAACTAGAGAAAGCCCACACACAGCAAAAAAGACCCAATGCAGCCAACAATAAATAAATAAAATAAATTTTAAAAAAAGATGCATAATGAGCCCTAATATTAATTCTCCTTGAAAAAGTATTTTAAACGGTACAATATAATTGATTTATACTCTTCTAAAAACACTTCATAATATTCATTTATTCCTTGGGTAAGACAGGATTATGTGTTTTTTGCTCATCTTAAAAGAAAAAGAAAGCACCATTCTATGTTACACAAGTATCACTATTATTGCTGATATTTAAAAGTTACCATTTTCATACAGTTTGCAACAAGTACTAGAACCATACTGTCAGATGAGAACATCTAGGGCCTATTTCACAGAATCAAGATCTCACATGACAATAGGCCACTAACATTATTTCTCTGCACACAAGAATGCAAGGTCACTGACTTCCTTATATATTTCTTAACGGGCCCTTCAAACAGACAAAGAAAGGAGTCTGGTACCATACCATGCTTGAGTACAATTGGGGAGAGCAGAGTATTAAAAAGGTAGAAAAACATCAAACTTTAGCACTTTTGCTTTCAGAAAGATTGTGAGAGAGAAGACTAAAATGTGAAGGCTGGGGGTGGGACCTTTTCAGAGGCATCCTCAAAGGCAGTGGAGTACTCGGGTACCAAGAAACATCTCGTTTATGTTCAACAGACACGTGACAACTAAGACCTAGTTGTTAGGAAACAGTTGGGCGGTGAGCAATTATAGAAGGTGCTAAAGCCAGGAACTGTTCCTCACAAGATGTTACCTAGGTAGGTCCCACACCTAGTTAGTGGTGGAGGCAAACCGGAACTCAAGTCACCTGACTCCACCAAATTCTCCTGCTTCTAATCAAATTGTATTTATCCAGTACTTTCTATGTGCCGTGCTTCATATGAATTAACATTCTTAATTCTCACAACCACCTGATGAAGTATTAGCAATGAAAGAGTTAACTTGTTCAAGTTACCCAGCTAATAAATGGTAGAACTGAGCTTTGAACCCACATTATTAACCAACTAGGCAAATTCCAAGAGGGAATTAAGCCCTAATGTTCAAAACCATCCATTATTAAGTTCACCTCTATGCCTCTAGAATGGTACTAGCCATGAACCGTTTTTCAGAGAACTGAAAAAATCGTCACTCAAACCATTACCTGTGTTCTGTGGTTCAGATGACAAAACTTGGAAAGGCTGCAACCACACCATAAATAGTCACTTTTTAGAATTTAGAAGTACTCGATAGTCACCTACAGGAACGCAGCTTCACTGATACTCAGCATGGAACCAACATCTAATATTCATACATTACGTGTCTGTGTATATGTGTATATACATACATACACACACATATATTTAGTTATAGTTATACAGTTACATATATATATATATATATAATGTGTTTGCTTGTAATTAAGGCAGGGGTACAGAAACATAAAAATAAAATTGAAAAACAAATACTGAGCAGCCTATTAAACTCAGGTTTTAGATCCCTGTGTATATTATAAAAGCAGACTCTCAGGGGCAAATCTACTTCACTTACGGAAAACAACAGAAGGGGTAGGACCAAATCCAAAGCTTGCAACCCTCAAACTGCCCCTCTGTCACGGTCATTTACACCCAGGGACTCAGCTGGCTTTTAGACACCACACAGACAGGTTGTGTCACCTCTGATAATTTAAGGAGATGAATGACCTCATCTAATTATCAGGCACGGTTTGCACTGTGATGAGTTGCCATTCCCCTATGTTTATTTATCACCATCGAGTATTAATATAAATTTTAAACAATTACTCACCAGCCGACCTTAATACCATGTATCAAACCCCCTGGGAACTGAGCTACACATGCACAATAAAATTTCACCTCATGAAAATTAATTCGGTTTTCTACATTTATATCGACAGGAAAATCAGGTGTTTTGAGAGACAACCAAGCATTCTACATGTTTAATTTAGAGCAATCTGCACACACCCCATTGTGCCCATCCTCCTGAGGCTTCACATGGCCCATTTGTTTGTCTCTCCTAACATTTTCACAGATGCAAGTTTAAGTCAATTCTAATGAAAAGTTATGGCAAAGAAGGGTTGGTATTTTTAAAGTGACAGACGTCATAAGAATTTTACATTCCTTTCTGTGACAAATGTCAAAATGACTGCCATAAAAAGGCAGGTTCCTGGCACTTGAAAACTTGCTGCTTCAATGGTTATCATCAAGTTGTACTCATTAATCATTGGTATTAATGTAAAGTTTCACCTAAAACATCTCTTCCCTCCATGAATCAATTAAAAATGTGCAGCAGAAATTTCATTTAACCGTTTTATTTCTACCAATAAGAGAACAGTGTTTGTGAAAGGCTAAACTCCATTTATATTATAAAGTGAAGGAGTGGGGTTCAATGAGTGTAACTAATCATCAATTGGATGAGTCAAACGAAAATTGGCCTTTTTCAGTATGCTCTTGGCAGTTTTTTTTCTGACTTCTGTGTTCGTTACTAAAAATGCAACTGGTCTCAATTTTACTATTCTGTGCTCGCTCAATTTGCAGGGTTGTCTGAAATCATTTCTATAAACATCGTGGATAGCTTGCTTTATTCACTTTCAAATATTCTGTCTTGAAGCTGAAAACTTCCATCTTTGACAATGAGAGGTTATCAGTGGCAAAGTTGTGACTTTTAAAAACAGACTCAATCTCCTGTGGCACAGACCTCATACAACAGGTGCTGGCTGAAATGTCAAGACGAAGCACATCAAAACCGTGGTCCCTTTTAAGATATAGGTTGCGTCCTGAACCTAGAGACAGAACACTTCACTCACTCTAGTCCACTGCATCTCTTTTCATTTCCTCTTTATGATTAAAGGCTACACAACTTTTTAAGAAGAAACATTTTTAAGGCCTGCTAATAAGCATCCCTTTTCCCATTCATTTCAGCTTTTTCTGAAAGAAAACAACAGACCAAATGATATGTTAGCACAGTAATCTAGCTCACTAACCCTTAGTCATCAATTCATGATCCCTTGAAGACAGAAAAATCACACGTGGTACAAATAATAAAGCCTGGCCATTAAACAGTCCTTCAAGATTCCCCATGCATCCGCTCACTTGATCCCCATGATATAATACTGTGATTCAGGATTAGGTCAATATTACCCTTGTTCTGCAGATGGAGAAGTTGGACTTAGTGTTAAGTCTGCTCTACTTTACACTGACTCCTTTACCCTCTTGGCCGCGTTGCTAGAATATGCAGCCAGCCACAACTGGAGCAGGTAAGATAATGGGTGGAAAGAAATCCAGGCTCCTGCCATGTAAGGGCAGCAAAGTACAGCAGCTAAGTGTAGGAGTCTAGAATCAAGCTGCTTGGGGTCAAATTTTTTCCTAAAAAAAACTCAGAAAAGTCCTTCATACTCAAAACTTTACCTTCCTCATCTATAAAACAGGGATAATACTTATCTTAAGGGACTGACTTAAAGGTTGGATGGATTAAAAAACATGCAGAGTAATTCACAGTGCCTCACATTCAGGAGCTCAAATATGTTAGAAAGCAATGTAACAATAATTGAAAGATAGCTGTAATTATTAGCGTCCAGACTTTCTGTGGGTAGAGACATCAAAATTAGCTCAAGCAAACTGTGAATAGCTATGGAAGAGAAAAAAGAGCAGTCACAAAATGGAAATAAATATCCACCCTAACTCTCCTCAACTCTTGTTACAGACCACAAGGGTGGTTTTTCCACACTGTACTGGGACCAATGAGATCAAGACTGATTCTTAGATCCGCTGGCATTTGCAATCCTAACTGTTCATTCAGTCATCTTGGAAACTCAGGGAACTGCTGTGAGGGCAGCTGCCAGTGATTTTCAGACCTTCAGGAGACCTGAGATGCCTCTGTAAGGGTTGACCAGGGACATGCTTTGCAGGAATATTTGTCAGTGGTTTGTTGTCTTATCAAATTCATTATACTGTTTGGGTTTTTTTTACAAGGATCTGTTTCAATTCAAATTTCTGCCCTCTGCTAAAGAACGGACATGGGGTTTGGGCAGGTGGGGGGCGGCGGGGAGAAGCACGGACAAAGTAGGGCCACAAGTCACCCCTATCTGCCAAAAAATTAATAAGTGATTCAGGCTAAATTGCCAAAATCAAGAACTATTTGTTCTTTTTTTGTTTTCTTTTGCTTGATACTCCTGTAACATCTTTCTATCATCAGCACATACACTTATTAAATCTAATGACATTTTGCAAAACTACATGGGTCTTCAAGATGACAATCTCTATTTAAAAAAAGGAAAGAAAAGAGAAATAAAGACAAAAGAGAACCAAACGTTGCTGTGTCCAAAGGAAATACAGTGATGTACTAGAGTCTTGTTACTTCCTACCAAATAAAGAAAAACTCTGGTCTGTACATCTCAAAATGTGAACATTACTAATGTGCATTTATTACATTTCTGAATCATGCCATTCCTTCTTGAGCATGGAATATATAACTTGGAACATTCCTCCAAAAACATCTCCCAGTAAATTAAAAGTGTATCTATCCTATATTCCAACCATCTGCTTTAATGCTCAAGGCTGTTTCATATTTCAAAAGTTACTTTGTAAGACACTGTTTTTCGTCTTGATCCCTTCCTCAGCTGCCTCGGTTCACCCATCAATCATGGCCTCTTTCATCCCTTTCATCTCTCTGCCATTTGGGCTTCTCTCTCTGACATGCTCAAATCTCCCCTCTGTTAACAGTTATTTAGTTGCCTCTACAACCTCCCCTGCCCCCCAGGAACCTTTTTCTAAGAATTGCTTCTTCCTCTATCCATGGTACTAGCAACTGGCCTGTTGTAGTGCAATACCTCTTAATGAGATTGGACCAGGGTATGAGAAGTGACCCAAGCTCAGGCAACCAAAATCCTTTTTCCAAATCCCAACTCCTGGTCTCAAATGAATGAGCTACAGATGATCATCTGGTCCATATTCAAATTACCAACATATCTTTCTTTAGGAGGCTGTGTTTTGGACTAGGATTCTGGTCTCAAACTGTTTGAAAGCTTCAACAGGGAAAATGTAAACCCTCACAGGCATTCAACAACATGAGGGTCAGGAAGCAGATAAAGTCCGTTTGCGAGGACAGAGAAGAATAAGGAGTCAAACAAAGAAAACCAGAGGCTAGAGCAAGAGACGATCCTAATAAAAGCTCCACCCCTTTCTGTAAGTGTTGGCACATCCTTCACCTTGACTCCCATGACCGACCATCCAGCTCCAACTATCACTGAAAAATATTTCACTTTTTGGTTCAAGACAGTCCTATGGTTTTCTACTACCTGCGATCCCAAATGGCCTATTATAACTCCTATTCTCTAAGCAAAACAAAAGAACGCCAAATCCCTTACACTATCTTCCTCTGAACTTGCTACTCTCTCCCTTTCCTCACATTGTCAAGTTCCTTTAAAGAACAATCTGCACTTGCTGCCTTCATATTCTCACCTGCTACCAACTCTTCAAGGCAAGGAAACCATGCTTGCATCCAAAACATTCTACTGAAACTGCTGTCTCATCAGCAACGACCTGGTGATCTCCTTAAAGGGCTCATCTTATCCAAATCTCTCTGCAATATGAAGGATCAAGACTCTTCTTTTGAAACTCACAGTGCCTATCATAATAGATACCAAATAGATATTCGCTAAATGAATGAATGGACCCATTTTCTGGCTTCAAAGTTACTCAATTCGCCTCCAAATCTGCTTCAGATACATATTTCCAATGGCCCAATAGTCATCTACAGAGACACCACAAACTCAAAATGTCCAACAGCGAGCATGTTACTTTCACCCCACCACCAACTTGCTATTACTCCTCTGTGTCTAGTCTAGGAAGTTCAGTATAACATGATCTACCTGTTAAAGAGCCTGGAGCCATCTCCAACACTTCTCTCTTCCTGATTCCCCCAATCCCATAACCAATAGCACCTGAATATTTACCTCTACAATATGTTTCATCCCTGCTTTGCTTTCCCACTGCCACTATTCTCTTTAGACAATGGGCATCTCTCACTCTGGGATGCTGCAAGAGTCTACTAACTGCTCCCATTGTCCCTGCTTAGAATATTGTCTCTTTAATCCATTTTCTACATACTATGATTCAAAACCTATTAATTTTATTTTTAATTAAATAAAAGTCTTAGGATGAAAGCCAAATTTGAGTACCCAGAGCTGGGCTACCACAAATGTCTGTGTGCTGTGAACAATGCCCGACTCCCCTTTGGGTCACGTAGGAAGAGAGTTCTGATGCAAAAATTGTATCACCTAGACTCAGGCTCACGATTCGGTCCCATCAACATCTCTTCCCACCCAGGAGTCCTATGCCTGACATGAAACAGCCCGGGCGTATTTCTTCACCACATTATGTGCTTTTTCTTGATCACGCTTTGTCAGATTCCACTGCTTCACAATCAGCCTGGAGTTGGGAATGTCTTCCTTGGGGACTCTCTTCCTCAATGTGGATTCTCAGCATGTAGTTCAGTGCACTACATAATTTGCTCTGAATAATAGTAATTGCATTAATCATTGAATTAAATTACATTTGATGCTAAAAATCTTTGAAACAGGAGACATTAAAAGAGCATAAATCAAAACTATTTTTAAAAAGTAAGACGTACTATGTACTTAGAGGTCTAAATAGTCTTCAGTGTACTACCTAGAAGCCTAGAACCTGCAAGCTATTTCATTTCTTATAATCTAAGGGATGGAATTTACTAATGGAATTTCTTTCTTGATTATTAGCATTTAAGGTTTTAATAAAGTGTTATACTAATATTTCTTATCTAATGAACCACTTTACCAGGTACTAATATTTCTTATCCAATGAACCATTTTCCCAGAGTTATATAAAAAATAAGAACGCTTGTTTCTATTTTTTGAGCTCTAGACCATTTTACTGTCTTTGGTTTCTAAGGTGAATTTCCATATATGAATATTTAGGTCTCTAAAAACAATGTGCAGTAAACAATATTTCCAGGATGATCGAGCTCACATGGAAAATGGGAAAAAAGAAGAAAATAAAGTAAAGCAAAACAAACTAAAATAACTAACTGCCAACCTTTAGCATCTTTAATGTAACTTTGCACCTCGCTAATCTGAGGGCTCCTCTGCTCCACTTACACACGCATCATTCCTCACAGCATCTCCACCATAACGCCTCTTTTTTTTTTAATAAATTTATTTATTTGTTTATTTTTGGCTACGTTGGGTCTTTGTTGCGGTGTGCAGGCTCGTCATTGTGGTGGCTTCTCTTGTTGCAGAGCACGAGCTCTAGGCATGCGGGCTTCAGTAGCTGTGGCACTTGGGCTCTAGAGCGCAGGCTCAGTAGCTGTGGTGCACGGGCTTAGTTGCTCCGCAGCATGTGGGATCTTCCCCGACCAGGGCTCGAACCCGTGTCCCCTGAACTGCCAGGTGGATTCTTAACCACTGCGCCACCAGGGAAGTCCCACCACCACACCACCTCTTGATTATTTTTTTAAAACAGATTTTCCCAGTGTGCATAAGCTCATTTATTTTACTGAGCCATTCCTCCTCTGATCCTCAAAATGAAACATCATTAATGTCTAACCATCCCTTTATATAGCCTGACAGAGGACAACCTCAACAGCTCGCTTCACTCTTTCCCCAATTATCCCCACAGTATGTGGGCAAATGTCAAAGGAACAACAGTCTAGGCCGTTTAACAATTTTGGTGAAAGTGTTGATAATGTATTAGAGATTTATCTATGCATCAAAATCCCTCAACAATTTCCCTATAGAGAGAAAAATCTAGTAGTAAGAGATCCCCGACACAGTGAGTGAAGATTCAAGTGCACAGGACCCAAAATTGAGGTCTGGTCACAGGTAACCTGATGGAAAACAAACCAAAACTTTTTCTCCATTTGACTTGATGTTATGTACAAATAATAATAAACTATGACGAATAGTAATTGTGTCTGTGTCTGTGTGTGTGTGTCTGTGTGTGTGTGTGTGTGTGTGTGTGCGTGTAAGAAAGAGAAAGAGAAGAATTAGTAATTAATTATTTGAATAAAAGAATTCAGGAATTATTTTTCAAAATTTGCCAGGAGACTACTGTAATAAATTTTTAATTACTCAAGAACTTCAGATAAACAGTAGGATTATCCCCAAATCTGAATCATTTTAAATGGGCAACACCATTATTTTCCACTGCCATCATTTCTAGTTTAAGTTGTTCTTCCATTTATGATATAGAATTTAAAATGTATCTGAATTTTTTTAATCCAGCAGAAGCATATGGTTAAAAAAAAAGAAAAAACCAGCAGAAGCAAATGTTAAAATAACATTTAGCCAGAAATATCCCACATTCATATTCAAAGAGAACTTTAAAATATTGCTTCATATATAACAGCCTGATTCTGTATTATTGAAATTAACTATAAAAGAGTGCCAGTTTGTTGAGGCCACAATGTCAATCTTTTCCTTGTTTATAATCTTGTTAGAATCTATATAAATGGCAAATTTTAAAGGAGCAGTGGAATTGAACTACCACAAATAACATAAAGCCTATAAGAAAAACCTAAAAGTTCAGGGTTTACAAACAAAATTTTAAAACCTGTGCAAGTTCTATCCCTGAATCCTAAAACACGGTGCGTCAAATGTTTAATTCTTAAAAATTTCAAAGTATCCCATAATTAAATGGCAGAAATAAAATTGCTTAGTATGCAAAGACCTTTTAATAAGAGCCCAACACTTCAAGTACAATAGTCCCTTCCTCATATTTGTTTTGCTTAACAGACTGCAAGCCTATCTTTAGAACCACGTTTCTGTTGTTACTCATCAATTATGTTAATAACTTGTCCAACAGGACCTGAACAGTTTCAATAGCTCATCTGATTCTCTTAAAAAAATTATTCTTAAATGCTGGTGTTATAAAAATATTCTGAATGAGATTTACTCCCCATAAACAGTTGTGGATTGGCAGAGAGCTTTCAGCATGCACCTTTGTTAACAACCTTACCTTACTCAGGTTCTTCTACCCTAGCAAAACACCTGAAGAAGTTTAAAAATAAATACGTGTGTGTACACATATATATACATAGAGAAAGACATAGACACATAAAATATTATCTATTAAATAGAATACTACAGTAAGATAAACTAGACAAATTATATAATGATGCAATGTTAACATATTTTGGACCCTCAAGGAAAAGGTGGTAAGTACAATATTTTTCACAAAGTGCTACCAATTTCATCTCAATTAACACTGAAGTCAATCACTATTTTTCCTTAAACTCTGTAAACAATATGACACAATAATTTCCAGGTTTTGTGCACACAGAAGAAAACATGAACCATGTGTAAGCTACATGGTTGACTATCTCGGTGCAGTTCCAAGTTTATTGGAAAGCAACCATATGAAAGCTTAGGGAACAGTTGTGGTACTATGCATAAATAGTCCAGGAAAAGAAAGACTCGCTCACACAGTGTGACACAGTGCCTGATACATACCATATGCCTTAGGTAAGTGTGCAATAAATGTAACAGAACAGAGGTCATTCCCCATGGTAAGCAGCTTACATGCTTTTTGAAGTACTTGGATAGACATCTCTTTTATTACAAATGATGGAAGGCTGTCACTTTAATAACAATAAAATGTTACTCTTCAGAAATACTGAAACAAATTCTGATTTTTTTTTCCAAACTTCTATCTAAGAATGCTCATATCAGAGTTGATTATGTCCACACATGGAAGACACTGAAAGAAATCAACAAACTGGACAATATGCCTAAAATATTTCACTTTAACCATTTAAATCCCTACTTTCTAGGTTATAAGAAGTTTGACGACACATATTAGGTACAAGATGTGAATTCAGAAGAACAGATTACTTTCTTGAATATTTGCATCTGTATTGAAAAATAAGAAGAACAGAAATTTCTGTGCATGTGTTGAATATAGAAATACTCCAGAGAACACATTAATTTAAATAATACGGTTTGTTATGGGCATGTGTTTTGGTATTATTTTTTAAATTCCTAAATGCATTGTCATTTCTTATGACTATATACTTCTAAATGTAATCAGTCAATTTGAATACATAATTTCCACGTGTTATTTATGTTTCTGCAAAACATCACCATGTGTAAACCCTAGAAGGAAGAGGATTTTATGTTATTTTTATCAATGTTGGAGAAGTATTGGAAAGGCGTCTACAAAGAAAGGTCTCTTTGAAGAAAGAGAGTGGTAAAGTTTTTACCTATTTTCAAAATGAACAACTTGCGATAGAATCTGATTTTATATGTATTTATTAAATTAAAATTAAATTGGTGAAAGCCATAGGAAAATAAAAAAGGCACATTTTATTTCCTTTTATAAACCATAATAAGCTTAGATTCTTGTACCTTCCCAAAAATGTTTTTTTAGACTGTATCCATTTCAGTCTGCCTAATGCTCATTCAAATGCCTATCAAAACAGCTACCCATATAACCATGTATAAACATTACTAAATTTAATATCATGTTATTACTTGTCTGGAAGAATATATCTACTGTTGCATATTTTAAATGTACACCTCTGGAACAATAAATGTTGTCATCTGGTTAAGCTGATGAAAACTAATCAAAGATCTGAGAAAAGGATTTATTAATGTTCATTGTTTTTAGGTATTATTTCACATTTAATACTGTATCTCATATTTTATCATAAGGCACATTTCCTTCTCTATGTTGTATGTGAATGAGAATAATTATATCACTTCTAACATATGAAAAAGATATCCATTCCAAAGTTATGACACAGAATTTATTTTCTGTAGACTTTACATGTACATTTGTCTAATAATAGAAAAATATTTATATCCTAAGCAGTCAAACCCCAAAGTACTATTCTTTTATGAGATTTTATGCTTATTTCCTACAGATACCAGTAATTCTTACTAATATATTTATCCCATTATATAGTTTAAACATATTAAAATTCCCATATACCAAAGGGCTCACAGCCAATTATTCTGGACTGATTGGCATTTTGATACGACTGAGATAAAAGTTTAACATGAATAGTAGTTATAACTATGTGCTTTTTTTAAAAACTGGATTTGTAAATAGATTCTAAAATTAGGAGCGACCGATTTAAATTAACATTACAATACTGGCTACCATACTTATTATCCTGAGATTTAAAATAGAAGTGTTTTCACATATGTGCCAAAAAATTATTTCTAAAGCAAGGGAGAATTCCCTTTAGAAAACTACATTTTAAACTATCAATATAACATGTGCATACTATAACATGAAAATGATGTACTTTCCACTCATATACAAACCAATATGCACTAGGTGGCTGCTACCAGATGGCATATTTACGTTTCACACCTTATTGAAACAATCACTGCCAAAAGAAAAACCTAACCTAGCAAAAGAATTGTATCAAAATTCCTTCCTTCGAAAAAAAAAACCCAGTTTTTTTAGTGTTATCTCTTAGAACAGTTTAACTACTATTTTAATTCAGAATATGCTACATGAGAATGTATGTTAAACCAGAGAAAATTAAAGAAAATATTTAGAATGGTATTTATGTTTTATTACAATAATACTTAACCCCTTAATATTATTGTAAACATTCTAAAAAACAAAAACTTTCGTATTACTAATTCTAATTCAGGTCCCACTCCCATGAGTGCATAATGAATTTTATACTGTGTTGATGGCATATTCTTCCTCTTCTGATGATAAAAACTTCTTATATTACTTTTTCTGGAAAAAATAAAATGATCAAAAAACCAAAAGAATTTACTAATGATTTCCAGAGAAATGTATATATAGAAGCACAATAATTTGCCTTTAGTGACACTATAATCTTTGTACTGAGTTTTTAATGAACTTGGAATTTTTCCCAAAGATTTGAGATTTATCCTGATAAATTCTCTGCATCAACTCTTTTCTTGCAAGAAAAGTAAACAGCACCACATCTTAATAAAATTAGTGCTGTATTTTTTTTAATTTCATAAAGTTTACTCAGAAATACAACATGAAGTACAAATGTCAACTCTCATTTCTCCTTTCCTCAGGTTACTAACTTTTCAAAAAAATAAAGATGCATAAGCCTTACAAAAACATTGCCAATATTTCCTAAAAGAGACTGACTTAGCTCTACAAAATCTTTTATTAAGCTCTTTTTTACAAAATAATTAGTGTTTCATATTATTTGAAAATATCTTAAATTTTCATTGTTAAAAAATAAATTTCAAATCTTTTCAAAGAAAAGAAACTGTGGCTTCCTAAGTCCTATTTTTGCCCACTATTTATTTTCTTTCTTGTCTTTAGTGAATTTCTGACCATGAAAATTGAGCTATTTTAATTTTAGGAAAACATTTATTGCAGATGTCCTTCTTACAACAAGGATTCTTTTATTAATATTTTAGCATGGTCTGTTCAGGAATAAAAGGTTGTATTTTGTAGCACCTTAAAAAGTCATAGTTTTCCCCAATGGTGTGATGAAGCATTCCCTCCAAATGAGAGAAATATTGGTAAATTGTCAGTTAAAAATAACGCTTTAAAAATGTGTAAACTGAACACACTGACTGCTTTAAAGCGCCACTTCTTTGACACAAAATGCAAGCGACTCACTTGAGTTCTAGCTTTACAGGCCAAGCTACAAAGAGACTAAAGAAACAAATATATAGAAGTGTAATTTCTTAATAAGAGTGAATAATTTTGAAGCATCTTCGGTGTAATTCTTACTCTTTTCATGTTTCAAAATATCCGCTTGGAACATCCTGCCAATTACAGGAAGATCTACAGATGGCATTTAGCCTCGTGCTTCATAACAAAAAGCATCTGCACTCATTTTTATGGAAGATTATCTAAAATGTACATGACTGTAAATCAATGACAAAAATATTAGACATTCCCCTTAGCCGGGTTAGAACGTGCATCCTTCAGATTCTTGCACTGACACCTAATGTAATAAATACTTTAAGCTGAACCTTAAATAATAGCTGCAGGATTTCAACTGGTAAAGATTCACGGTTAGTATCCACCACAAACTCCAGTATTCAGCACTTGGCCAACAAAGGACAGCAAATAATTCCCAATAGCAAAAATACCGGGAAGGCTACCTTGGGCTTTGTTTTTGTTATGTAAAATTAATTAAAGTGACTCATCCACTTCCGATTACCTTCTCTTAGAGGCTTTAAAGTAGCTTCAAGAACCAAAAAAAAAATTCTTTCCCAGAATGCCTGATAGGCTATTCCGCGCATTTAAAAATATGTGTATATTTATATGTGCCACTGACTTTGTCTTTTTTCCAGCCTAAAAGAGAATTATTATTTTTCATTCCCTTCCTGCCCTGTAACTATACAGCTACCTTCAAACACTCTATTTCCAGAACAGCAGCGAGGTTTTTTTTAAGCTATTTTAGAAATGGTATAAATAAGAGAAAATTGCAGGAGACTGGAAACACTCAGTCCCTCCCCCAAAGAATAGGTTCTATTCATTCTAAGAACAGGAACCGCTTGTCCTACGGCACTTAAATGTTTCAAATAGAGGGTGAGGGAGGTTGGGTGGCACGGTCCCGGTACCTGCGAGTCCCTGGGGTGGACAGCACCTCTACCGCGTGAAGCGAGCACTCCTCTCATCAGGAAGGCTGTCGAGCGCGCCCAGTAATTTGGGATCCAAACGAGTTTGGATACCACAGCAATTAGTGAGCATCCCAGAGGCCAAGTGCGGGGAAAGTGCGGGAAAAGTCCACGCTACCCTGGCCAGCCTGCAATTACCTATGTGCAAAATACCCAACCCAAACACAACTTTTTATAGGACTGGGTTTGATGAGAGCGGGTATCTGGCTGGAAACTTTTCCCACAGTACACCTAAACTCTTTTAAGTCCAAGGAATCCTTTTAGAGATGGGCTGAGGCGCCGCGAGTCGTTGGCGGACGTTCCCCAGGACAGCCCGGCCCCGCCGAGGCTCCCAAGACGCGGGCTCGGTGCGCATTCCGGCGGCGAGCAGCGCGCACCTCCCGCTCGGCCTCTCCAGAACCAAGTCCGGCTCACTGCCCACCCCCCACGGGCAGAGAAGCCCCTCAACTCGGGAATGGAGCCCACGCCGGGCTTCCGCTGCACCCCTCGGCCCGCACTCCCCGCCCTGCCCGGGCACTTACGTGACGGCCGAAGGAAACGGCTCCTCAGATGAGGGGCCGATCAGCAAAGATTGGAAAAGTGTCAGAGTCAAGGCCAGCAGGCAGCCAGCAGCCATCTTCGCTATCGAAGATCAATCTCGCCTCCCTTCCCAGCCTGGAGAAGGACCGGTGTTGGAAACCACGGGAGGAGAAGGAGCACGGTCAGCCCAAACCGCGGGCGTCTGAGGGCCGGCGCGCCCAGGGCCGGGACCCGGACGCGGGCTCGCGCCGGGGGCTGCAGGGGCAAAGCCCGGCGCGGGGGAAGGGGCGGCGGCGGGCGGACCCACTAGCGCGCGTCGGCTGCTCTGCGCCGCGGCTGCCTCGCCGCCGCCGCCATCAAGGGCGACTTTGGAAACAGACCTGGGCAAGCCCGCCGGCGCTCGCGCTCTCGCTCCCTCTCGGTTTCCTCCTTGATTTATTCCCGCGATTGCCGTGGAGAAAGCGGGGGCGGAGGCGGGGGCGGAGAAGGGGTGACGGCACTGGGGAGGGGTGGGGTGGCTGCAGGAATGGGGGAATGGCAGGCGGAGAGACTTGTGGCAGAGAGAGAGAGAAAGGCTCCGTCTGGCTTCTCTGGGCAAGTCGGAGGGAGGCGGCTGGGGGTGGGCAGCGGGAGGGCTGGGCGTCAGAGCAGTCGGGCGGAGACGGGCCGGAGCAGCCCTCCATACAAGGGAGACAGGAACTCCCAAAGTCGGCGCCGGCTTGCCCCAGCCGCCCGGCGCGCGGAGGCGGAGCGGAGCCGGCCCAGCGGGGCTCCCCGGGGACCGCCAGCTGCCCGCAGGGTATCCACAGGCTGCAGGGGCTCCGGCCGAGCACTTGGCTCGTGGCTTTGGGGGTTATTTTTGCCCAGGCAGGCAGCGTTCCCCCGGCCCTTCTCCCAGACGCAGAATCCACCGCCTGCCTAGGAATCATGGAGAAGTGATTTGACAACAAATGTAGGAGGGGTTTGTATTTGCATTTTAAAGCACCACTTTTGACTCCCTACCAGGTGGCACTGTTTATTTGCCCGGGAGTGCCAAAGGCTAGAGCCTCCGGCGTGGCTGAGTGCCAGTTGTGGCGGCGGCCCCACGCCCCGGTACCGCTCACCTGGCAAGACAGAGCCTCGGGATCCGGGCTGAGGACAGTCAGAGAAGGACCTGATGCTGTAAAATCCTCCTAGCCCTGCCGTGTGGTAGGACAGGGGTGAAGGGACGAATTCTACACCCAGGGAGCATAGTGCCGTGACAAAGGCTTTGTAACTACCTCCAAAAAGTCCCGAATGCCCTGGTCTGGCCGGTGGGCTGCCCTGCCTTGACAATGTTGCTACAGGATGAGTTCACTTTGTCCCGGTGAGGGCATTAAAAGGGTAAGCAACAGGAACAGGTGGCAATTTGCAAAATGCCCCTGAAATATGGAGGAGGAATTAAGAGAGGGAGAGAGAGCTAGAGAGTAGAAGTCTGCGGACCAGTTTCACCTCCATCCCCAGGAGAAGCAGTGGCAGGCGTGCCCGGGCCTTCTCGTAGGAAAAAACAGAAGGGTCTTGGGTTAGGCCTCTTTTCCCGACCACACAGGCCTCCTTCAGGAAGGCGCTGATGTACCAGGTGGAAAGGTTTCCTTGAACATCTTAAATTCTTAAGCCCCTTGTAGTAGTATATTAGAGCACTTTTGACACCATTCCTGATGGAAAAAAAAAAAGGCCATCTTGCATATGCGTAAAAGGTGTCATTATGGGGAGGCCGTCAGATTTTTAATTAGCCTTTCTTTAGTTTCAGTAGAGCTTATGAAAACAGAAGGACATTTATTAATTCGTAATTGATTTTCCATCTCTCTAAAGGCAACCTCCCCAAATAGGGAAGACTGATAGTACTTACTAGCAACGTTTTAAAAGGTGATGCGATTTTATGATTCTTGACCCAGTGATTTTTCCTTCCCCCTTACCTCTCTTTTTTGTGTGTGTGTGCCTTATTTGTTTTCTTTAAATTCTCTACATCTCTATCTTGCTCTGTTTCTTCTTACTCTGAGTGGCCTCATAAAAGGCACCCCACTGTGACTTGAGTAGCATATGAGAGATGAAGTGGGATGGAATGAGATTGAGAACTTGAGCTCAGATGGATATTTTAAATAACTGAAGGTAGCTTTCCACTCCAAAATTAGAGAACTAAATAGTCAAGTCCAGCTTTTTTTTTTTTTAAATGATTCAAAAGCAGATTTTCTTCCCCAGCATGGGGATTAGGAATGGCAGAATTAGATGCCCATTACTGTCTACATGATATGTTGGTATCATAATAGCCACACTGCAGAAAACTATTATATTCTGTCAATTATTTCAATAATGACTTCAGACTTCCTACTAAGGTACACCATTTCCAATTTTATATGTTTAAGAGAAAGAGCTTAAGGAATAAGAGAATGTAATAAAGTTCTAGAGAAGGTAAGACAGGCTTCATTATTAACTTTGTTGGCCTTTGAGCCAAATCGCAATTTCTTTGGATCACTCTGATGAAGCACTGTGTTCTCTAATATCTGAAGCTGTTGAAGAAAGATATTGCTCCTGCAGTTCTTTCTGAAAGGGTTGGTTGTCAACTATAAGCCTAAATCATTGCTTAATGCTCTGTTTTGAAGTTTGCCTTTAATTGCTTTTTATCAACCTAAAGCTTTTTTTAATGAGGATATTCAAAATGTGGCTTTGTTTCTAGTGTATGAAAGGTAAACCAAGACCATTTTCACAACATAGCATTATGTGTCTACCGGATTAACCATAGCCTTCCATAATGCACTGTTTCTGTTCAGTTATTTTGGAAAATTCCATGAAAATCAGATCCTATCCCATTAATTTTAATAAAATTTTATTAAGTCACCAAAATTTGCCATTCAAGATAAAATGTTTATAAATCATAAAGATTGATGACAAAGCTGGAATTATGGGCTGTGAGCAAGAAGTGAAAAATCAGTATCTACTATTCATTTAAGAGGAAATATTCTGATAAAGATTAGTTAAGAGTTACAGATGTTTGTATTTAATCATTTCTTTAATAAAGTTTAAAGATCTCATGCAGAGCACTGACTTTTATTTATGACATATTCATGATGTGTAACTTTTGTCTGACTATCAATTTCTATTATATGTAAATATTTAATTTGTTCATATACATTTCATTTTTATTAATTAAAAATGAACTAAGAAAAATATGAACATAATAGCCACAAAATGTTCCCTATTACTCCCTTTTTGTTTTAGGTTATACTATGTATATTGGTAGCATAAAATTCTATTGATATTTCTGTTGTATTTTTCTGTAAGTATGCATGTATAAGAATACATACATTTTTGTATGTATGTATGCATAAGCATGCTTTTTATTATTTATTTTGCAGTACATCAAATTAATTTCTTCAATATTTTGGATTAAAGAATAGGACAAAGAAACTCTAAAAATGGCCTCTCTTTCTTTTTCCTTTTTTTTCCCTCTCATGTACAAACACAGACACAGACACTAGAATGGAAAATAATTCTCCTTGGCTAGAGAAGTTTTAAAGGAAATGATGAATTTTCTAGCTTTTTAGCATATCTTAAGAAAAGTAAGGGAACAACTGTGACAACAAACCTTATTTTTTAATATGCAAATAGAGTAAATGACCTGTCTCTGAGATAAATGTATACTGAAGAGCCACAATCAGAAATACTTGTGATTTGAGGCCCTATCATGCTTCTGCACACACTCAGATGTGTGCCGAAGAAGGTCAAAGTTAAATACAAATGGACAGAAAGCTTCAGTTATCTGTGTCCTTGGGGAATATTTTCAGGACATGGGAATACGAAAGAAAGCAACTCAGAAGCTTCAATTCCCAGGAGAATTGTTAAGAAAGTGTGTAGTGGTTTTTAAGTCAGCATTCACATTCAGTACTTTTATACTAAATCAGCACGTTGAGGCCATGATAGAAAACAACACAGAAAAGACACTATCTTAGATAACAAATATGGTCAAATATTTCCTAAAAACAAGACAAATATTTAGAAGACATTTTTGCTTGGCCTGAATAATACAGCTATTGACAGATACCGCATTAAGCTTTTGAGGAAAGAAATGCCTTTTCTAAATGGACACAAAGTAACACGAAAAAGTATTTATTGGAAGTTTATCATTTGCCCTTCAGAGTCTCGTATTGGCAAACTTATGCTAACTTAAGTATGTAGAGAAATTAGCTCTTATGTTTAAAATACCATATCTGCAACAAGCAGTAGTTTTTATGCTATTCTATTTTTCAATCTCTGCTAATCATAGTATGTTTCATTCATTTTTCTTTTATTTTTGCTCTTCCTCTCCTCCCTCAGCCATTAAACTCAAGCATATCTCAGAAAAAAATCAGCACCTACAGTATGACTTTCCATTAAAAACAAACAAAAAAACTCTATTAGACTCTAAAATCTAGATTTCATAGTAAGATCCTTCTCCATAAATAGATGTGGAGTTTTGTTGTTGCTGTTTGAATTGTAAGTTATAGAACAAAGTATATGGAATTCATTTCCTTAGGCCTACACTGACACAGGGAAGTGGAGAATTCAGTTATTTAAGTATTCACTAGCAACAAAAATGCAATGGGAAGTAGTTAATAAGAGACAGACAGCAACATCTGAAATAACAAAAACTAATAACTGTTGGCACTCTTTTCAGTTGTTTTTTGTTTTTTGTTTTTTTAATTTCATGGGTGCAGACATCTATGAGAGAGAAAGGAAAAGATCATTTTTTGATATGATTCTCCTGAGACTAGGTTTTTAATATGCTTTACACACAATAAAACACCATTATAACCTAGCATATTTCTATAAGCATTTGGATATGTTAGGAATTAAATTCACCTTCGGTACAGATACATATAATTAATTAATTAGATGAGTGTCCACTGAAGCACCACAAAAGGGTGTTCCTAGGAATTTCTCCTTCTACAGTAATGAGCGTGGGAGAGAAAATGAAAGAGCAATCATTTGATTTTGAAGCCACGTATTTTAGACTTAGGTGATTAAAATGCCTACTGTTATTACAAAGAAGACATAACGATCTGGTCAGTAAACTTAGAGTTAAAATCCCATATTCCACTAATAGATGACAATGATACAATCTCTTTTTTACTCATCTATAACAAATGGGAGATAAAAACTTCTAATTTTTGTATCCGGAAACACTGGAAAATCAATAGAGCAAACATTTTTATATAATAACAGTATTTTCTTCAAGATATATAAGGTGGTGGGATATAATTTCTAAGGGTTCCTGATAATTTGGGGAAGAAATACTGTAATGCCTAATTGGCTGAAGGATATTGTCATATGCTATCAAGTATTCTCTTGTTTTTTTCATAATTGAATCAGTAATATTTCAACATTTTATACCTTTAAAACTAAGAACAGAGATTTGAACAATACTAAAGATAGCTTGCATTGTGTACAATTTCAATTTATATAAATTGATTTTTCTCTTTCTTATTCAAATTCCTTAAACTTTACTATAAGGTAACTTGTTCTTTACGAATATGATGCTCTTAATGTCCAAGCTACCTAGAAGAAAAGAATTGATTTCATAAATTTGCCAACCTAGGTGACGATAGTCCAAAGTAAAACGGTGAACTGAATCCTGAGTTTCAAGCTGAGCCTATTTATTACCTGGATGTTACTGCCAGTCTTTCTGCTACATAGAGATCAATCTGTCTTTTGCCAAGATGTCATTCATCTTGTGGATAGAATTTATACTTGTCAGGATACTTGCAGATTAATTTGCCTAAGTTTAAACCAAATGCATAACTTTAAAATATCAAATGAATAACTTCAAAATGAAGATCTTTGTCTTTATAATATTCTAGTAACATTTCATAATCTAGTTGCCATTGATAATGATATAATTTATTTAATTACATCACTCAAGTGGTTAGTAGTCATTGTTTGTAATAAGAAGAAGCATGTTTTTTGTTGGGAGGACTGTGTATATTCACACATCTCTGTCTCTTTCTCTGTTAGTACCTGAAAATTCTTTCTATGCAAGACCTGATGTTTCTCAGAATATTATGAGAGTACTTTTGGATTTCCTATATATTGGACTGACTATACATTTCCTTTAAACTTCTTTTTTCCTCAAAGTGTGTAACACTTTTCCCTTTCAACAACAACAAAATACTTATCAAAGATGAACTGTCATCATAAACTTAGTTACAACTCGGTGACAAAACTTCAATTCAAGTCTTAACACATGTCCATGATTCATCAGTGTCCAGGAACAGAGCCCAGTTCTGTTCTTTCCTCTTTTCTTCCCCAAGTCAACCAACCAGCCCCACTCCACCCCTTCTCCACCCCTTCTTTTTATCTTTTTCTTCCCTCACATACAATAGTTGACTGTCTTTAAAACAATACCACAAGAGGGACTCTTTTTTTTCTTTCTTTCTTTAAAGTAATAAGGAGAAAAGGAAGTGAAAAAATCAGGGAATGCAAAGAGAAATTATCCATAAAAAAGAAAATGGAAACATGAAGGAGGAACAATGCGAAGCAAAGAATGAGTTTGTTCCTGTAACACAGATGAACACAATACAAATGAGAAAGAGGTAGAACAGAGCCAGAAACATGAAGGCCAAAACTGGGAATGAAACTAGTAGCATATGTGAGGCAAAAGAGTCGGGCAGGTCACTGATTTCAATATTTAATCACCTAAAATTTTATTGCTAAACAAATATGATACATAATCTTCAATACCTCCCTATTTACAGAAAACATGAATCATTTTTCAAGATTCTTTCTCTAGCCAGGTTATGTGATGCTAATGTTTAACCACTTTTTTAAATAAAAAATGTAAATGATATTAAAGCATTATACAAGGTACAACTACTGTATATGTTTACAAATTCCCTATGCATTTGATAGGGACAGAAAATATCATCACTTGACATGTAGGATTTTTATATGAACTCTGTTCCATTTCACATGGAACATTGATTTGTACGTAACAAATACTTTTATAGTAAATCACTTTGGAACGTTAATGAGCCTACATTCTTTCCATATTCAACTTCCAGAACCACTTCTTTCTCCCAATACCCTTTTTTTCCCCCCAGAAAAATTCATGAACAATAAGAATGTGTAAATGAGATTAGGAGGAAAGGTCAACAGTGACTTAACTGCTTCAATGCCTTTGTTCTCACCCTAAAAACTGTTCACATTTAGATAATATTCAGGAAGCCTAAGTGTCGAATGTCCAAGGTTTCATCCCAGGTCTTACACTAATTTGTTCTTAATTAGTGAGAAAACTTCAACTCATCAACCTCTATGACCTCCATCAAATACTCAAATTCTTGACCCCAGATGTTTGGCTGACTCTTAAAATCATTAGAAACTCCTCTGTAACTACACAAAAGTATGATCACATGCAGTGGTGTACTAGAAATGGCACAGACCTACCTAACTACAAAACCAAATATCGTAGTTCAGAGATGTATGCCAAATATCTTTGCTTTTCTGAGCCTCGCTTTTCAATTTTTAAGTATTGGAGTAATCCTGTGAGGATTAAAGGATACAGCATAGTTCCTTCATGCATCCTTAGTCACACCCAAAGTCAGGGATGCTACAAGACAACAGGTAAAACACTTAGCCATGCAAGGTGGAAAAGCTTCTCCATCTCTATGGACTTAAGAGTTGAAAAAAACTCTAGTTATAACAAGTCATTTTAAAGAAAACTAAACAATTACATGTAAGAACAATTGACTGGCAGGTAGTATACACTTAATGACTTGTATGGTACACACATGCTCTAAGGAAGTACCGTTATTTTTCTCATTCTGCAATTTGTATGTGTGCATGCCTTAAAATGTACATAATATATTAGTATACTAATGATCAATAAAGATAGAGACTATTGAATTAGAAAAAAAAGCATGTAATAAAGAAAACATTGTCTCAGAACAAAACCATTTTCAAGGCTCAATTTAGGTAGGCAAATTTGACTGGGAAAAAATAGATGTTGGAAATATATGATAGGGTTTTTTTTCCCCCAATTTGTTATTTTTAACAGCTTTATTGATATACAATTCACAAATCATATAATTCACCCATTTAAAGGGTATGTTCCAATGCCTTTTAGTATTATAGAAAGATTTTCATTACCGTTTCTATTTTAAAAAATCAATCATTACATATTGAAACTAGGAGAGTACTTGATGAGACCTGCAAGTATTAGCTACGCAGACGTAACAAATATTAATTCAACTTAACATTAATGTTAAACAAATTTTAATGACGCTGATACTTAAATTATACAAATTACTGATGACTAGGGTATTTCCAAACATAAAACCTTAGCCTATATTCTCCACATAATCCACCTCAAGCAACTAATCACTATAAATTTTTATATTTAAAGTTATATGAAAAAAATAATCATTTGGAGCTCACTCTGATAGATTCATATAAAAACATATAAAAATTATAATTCAGGGGCTTCCCTGGTGGCACAGTGGTTGAGAGTCCGCCTGCCGATGCAGGGGACACGGGTTCGTGCCCCGGTCCGGGAAGATCCCACAGGCCGCGGAGCTGCTGGGCCTGTGAGCCATGGCCACTGGGCCTGCGTGTCCGGAGCCTGTGCTCCGCAACGGGAGAGGCCACAACAGCGAGAGGCCCGCGTACCGCATAAAAAAAAAAAAATTATAATTCAGATTGTCATATGCACCTACTTCTTCATTTGTATCATTTAAGTGTATGCTCTGGAGTTTATTTTGTGTTGCCATCTTTACAACGAGAATAGTATTTATGATACTGAAGGATATGAGGCTAAAAATGGCATTTGCATTCATGAGATGCATCAACTCTGCTTCAACATTTAAACACTGGCTAGAGCTGTTTATTGCTTCATGTACTGTTCTTCCATATACAGCAATGTCTCAGTAGGACACCTTCATAGTTCTGATTTTTGAGCCTTTCAATGGAGATGAGAAAGACAGAAACATTTTATAGAGATGAAATAGTCTCACCTTGATCAAGTATATAAGAAGCTTTAAAAACTGAATATGAAAGTACCAGAAAAATTAGATCAATAAAATCCATAACTAAATGCATTTTATTTTGATAACCTCTGTTAGATCCTCAAATGTAGCATATGTGGAGTATTTGTCATTTTATTTCTCAGTGAAATATTAAGACAACAAACTGAATTGAGCACATTGTCTTAGAAGTGTTTTTAAAAACTTAAGTAAAAACACTTTCTGAACACCATAATAGTAATCCAAAAATACAGTTAATCCCCAAATTATAAACATATGTTCCAAACAATTGTTTTTATATCAGCCTATGTTTATAAGGCTGCATTTTCTCATAGAGAGAACATGTAGATTTTAGTTGGCAACCTGAGTATGCATTCAGGTTTCTACTTAGCTTCAAATGCTGTGTATAGAATTACCATTTCTAGTCATAAAGTCTAACAGACTTCAAATAACATTTAAATAAATAACCTTGGAAGTACCAATTGATGAATGTGGATTTATGGTCATCACTTAATCTCATTAATAGCACTAAGAGTAATTTATTATACTCCATTAAGAAAAAAAGACACATCTTCTCTTTCACACATGTTGCATATATGCAGGAGTACATAACAGAACTCTAAAAACTCACCAAATTGTTTGATGCAAACTAGAAATTTAGCCGAGTCTTTATTAATTTGTTCACGTATTTATTCTTTCAGCCAGTAATCTATTCACTTGTCATTAGAACTTGCTAAGAGCTAAATATTCTGATAGGAATCATGATAAGTCATGTATTTATCATATATAAATCATAAATTTATATATGTTTCTACTCACCACCCAGAAGTTGGTTGAAATGTGTGTGTTTGTATGTTATATGTAAATGTTTAGATGAGACACCCACTTATTTTCTAGTCTTAGGATGCATGATATCCTTTGTTACTAAAAAAAAATGTTTCAGAACTTGAAATTTATATCCAGAATACCAGGTCAAACACCCTTGTAAATTACACCACAGGTGGGAATGTAAATAAGGCAGTTGCTTTGGAAAAGGTGAAGCAGAGTTACCATATGACCCAGCAATTCTACTCCCAGGTATTTACCCAATAGAGATGAAAACTTAGGTGTACACAAAAACATGTACATGAAATGTTCATAGCAGCAATATTTATAATAGCCAAAAAGTAGAAACAAGCCAACTGTCTATCAACTAATAGATAAATAAAATATGGTATATCCATTCAATGAAATATTATTTGGCAATAAAAATTACTGAAGTACTGATCATACTAAACATGGATGAACCTTGAAAATATGTTAAGTGAAAGAAGCCAGTCACAAAAGACTACATATTATGTAATTCTATGTATATGACATGTCCAAAATAGGCAAATCCACAGGGACAGAAAGTACATTAGTGTTTCTTAGGACTATGGTGGGCTGTTGGGGGAAATGGGGAGTGACTGCTAATTGGCATCAGGTTTCTTTTTGGGGTGAGGAAATATTCTAAGATTGATTGTGGTGATGATGGTTGCTGACTTTGTAAATACATTAAAAACCATTGAATCGTATATTTTACATGGGTGAATGGCATATCAACTCTACCTCGATTATAGTTCAGATATATACCATAGATATATATGGTACAGTTTACTACGTTGCAAATTTTGTAGACAATACTGCCTTTAGTCAAGTATCTGGGCTGTGGAAGGCACTCTCCAACTATATCATGAAAGAAACAAGACAGAAGGTAAACAAGCCAAAAGCATTACTTGCAAGAAAAATTAAGCAAAATTTGGTATTCTGTCTGTTTAAAGTAAATCCAGCATAGCTGAAATTTGTTTTAATTATCCTCCTAAGAGCCAAGATCAATTCCTGGGAGGGGTGAATTTGTAGAGATGAGGATTTATCCCTCCTAAGCAGTTTCAAAGGACATATTCAGCACCAGGAAACTGAGATAGAGGCTGGACAGAGGTGTTGAGGGTAGAAAACCCTAATGACAGGAGAAAGCTATAGCTGTAACTCTGAAGCTACCTTACCATTCATTCATACATATCAGTGGTTCTCAAATTTGACCAGGTAACATAAACACCTGGAAGACCTGTTAAAACACAGATTACTGGTCCCAAGCCCTGAATTTCTGATTCCATAGGCCTGGATGGAGCCTGAGAATTTGCATGTCTAAAAAATTCACAAGTGATATTGATCCTGCTGGTCAGGGGAATTCTGCTGCTTATTCATAAATTAAATGTTTGTAAGTGGGAGATGATGTGAGGTGAGCTAGGGAAAAGTAGAGTAAATGACACACTGAATACAAATTTTGTAAGTCGCTAAACTAACTTAGAGCAAAGCTGCCAGCACTGGTAGATTATCTTGGTACCGGGTGAGAGAGGTGATTCAGTGAGTGAGCTTTACTGTCAGGTGATACCCTTAATACCAATTCCTGAGTTAAACTGCTTGTCAGATCTCCTGCCACCTTTCATGTTTCAAATTCACTGATACCGGCATGCCCCTAAAATAGTTCTAGCAACATGTGAGGCCAAGTTGGAAGTCCACTCTTCATTATAAGAGTTCAAATGTATCAAAGACCTTATTCTTCCTGAAACATGTACCTCTCAAGGCCATATCCCTCTCCTACTTAGCTGCAAACTCCACTATCAAATTTATTACATTAGGTTAGTTAAGAAATACATTCAAATGCATGAGCCATTAGGGTGGAAACACCTCTCCCACTGAGACATAAATATCCATTTGTCGTTATCAAAAATTAGTTTATCAGATGAACTAGCTATCACCTTGAAAGGAGATTTCCAGGGTCTATTAGAAGTTACTTTGGTTTTGGTAAGAAAAGTCAGTACGGACTGGATTCATTCCAAGTATTTCATTCTGAAATAAAATGATTAAGATATTTTACTTAATTTACCGTGAAAATAAATTAGCAAGAACCATAATCTACAAGAAAGCATCATTAACGAAGAGTACTTTAAACGTAGTCTTAGCTGTTTCTCAAAACTACTTTGGGTGACATTGAAGGACAATTTCATTTACTTTCACTCTTTTTAATAAGACTTAGAGCCTCATATAGGTCACAGAATCCTTTCAGAGAACAAAAGCAAAAAATAAAATTCCTTATTGAATAGGAACTGGCCTTAAGTGCCTTGGGCAGAAAAGTTATCTAGATGCTACAAAGAAAATAGGGTTATGAAAACCAAAAGAATTCAGTAGAGAAAGTACAGAAATGTAAAATGTAATCCAGTCTTACTTTTTCTTCAGTTACCCAGGTTTACCAAAGAAATGTGTATCATCTGGAGATAGATGCTTGTTCTTTATTTGTATTTTGTCAAATGAATAAACAGATAGGCACACTAGTAGAGAGATTGACACTGGTAAATACATGGATTGGGTTACCGTAAGATTTGGAAGTTTAATTTAGAATTTTGTGAGCACAGTGACTTTTGACAACCATTTGCAAAGCCAAAAAATACATATGTAATGTTTTAATTGATAAATACTGCATTGTAATTGTAACTATTTGGTAATTCACTATTACATTTAGTGTATGTTATGTGACTCAGCAAGCTAATTCTTGGGTTTAAAGCATAAGTGACATCATTAAATACCTTGATACCATAAAAAAAAAAATTAAACTCCTGAAATGTTAGGGCAACTTTAGCAATAATATATAAAACTAAATAGGTTCGGGCTTCCCTGGTGGTGCAGTGGTTAAGAATCCGCCTGCCAATGCAGGACACACGGGTTCGAGCCCTGGTCCGGGAAGATCCCACGTGCCGCGGAGCAACTAGGCCTGTGCGCCGCAACTACTGAGCCTGCGCTCTAGAGCCCGTGAGCCACGACTACTGAACCCATGTGCCACAACTACTGAAGCCTGCTCGCCTGTGCTCCACAGCAAGAGAAGCCACCGCAATAAGAAGCCTGCGCAGTGCAACGAAGAGTAGCCCCGCTCGTGGCAGCTAGAGAGAGCCTGCGTGCAGCAACAAAGACCCAACACAGCCGAAAATAAATTAATTAATTAAAAATAAATAAATAAAATCTTGGGTTAAAAAAAAAAAACTAGGGCTTTCCTGGTGGCACAGCGGTTGAGAGTTCGCCTGCCAATTCAGGGGACGCAGGTTCGTGCCCTGGTCCGGGAGGGTACCACGTGCCGCGGAGCTACTGGGCCCGTGAGCCATGGCCACTGGGCCTGCGCATCCGGAGCCTGTGCTCCGCAACGGTAGACACCACAACAGTGAGAGGCCCGCGTACCGCCAAAAAAAAAAAAAAAAACTAAATAGCCTAATTATTATTATGATATACTCATTTCCAAGTGTTACCACCTATAAAATTTGGTTCTATTTATACTTCTTTTATATACAATAATAATACTGTTGTTAATAGTCATATATATATATACATATGTTTCTCTTTAATACAAAATTTTTTCTAACCTTGGAGTCGATGGGACAAGATTATATTCACACATACCTTAAAATAACCAAGACCCTTAAAAATAAAAATTGAGCATCATGCTAGATTATACCAATGTGTTTCATCTTATTCTTACTTTTAAAGGAATATTCAACAGAATACGCATTTCTGTACCTAAAGAATTATAAATTTAACACTGACTAAAATAGTCGCAGAACTAACTATCTGCACAATCATGCTGCGGTTTTCATAAATTTTGGTGTTTCAATGGTGGAAAAATGAACCAACTCTAAAGTTAATTTTTTGTCTTATAAGATTAAGCTGTTTTTGTTTGTTTTATTTTTACTAGTTATATTGGTAGTTTCGATATTAGGTTAACATTGATTTATGTGAGAAATAAAACTTTGCATTTAAGGACTTAACATAGAAGGTTTTTTGTTTTGGTTTTGTTTTTGCTCATTTGGTAATCCAATGCAGGCTCGCTTGTCACCAGGCAGGTTGCTCCAAGTGGTAATTAAAAGAAACAGGTTCTTTCCTTCTCATAGCTCCTCTGTTTCCTAGGGCCCTGGAGTCCTTTGCATCCGAACAAAAGAAGAAAGGGAGACAGGGCAAGGAATCTCCACTTCTTAATAGCTTCTTCTCTCATTCCCTTGTGGTAACTAGTCAAATGGTCCTGCCTGGATGCAAGTGGAGGTTGACAGATGAGGTCCCTTTCAGAGCAGTAACTTCCCATAAATACCATGGAAGCTGGAGCACAAATTTTGGTGAACTGTTAGCTGTCTCTGCCACAGGCAGGAGAGCCAATGTCAGAATAATGCTGAGTGAGAAAGATTTGACCATCTATTGCTGGCTTTTAAAATGGAAGAAGAACTTCAGCTAAGGAATGCAATGGTCTCTAAATGCTGGAAAAGGCAAAAAGCAGATTGTCTCCTAGAAGTAGTGCAGGCCTGCCAACATTTTGATTTTAGTTAGTCTAGTGAGACTCATTTTGGATTTCTGGCCTGCAGAACTGTAAGATGATAAATTTGTGTTGTTTTAAGCCACTATATTTGTGGTAATTTATAATAGCAGCAATAGATATTAGATCACAATTCCTGTTATTATAAATTAGGGGGGAACAGAGGCTTTAGAAAAAAAAAATTTTTTTTTTTAGGCCAGGCTCATGTTTTGTTTTGTTTTGTTATTAACAATAAAATTATCTAAAAATATAGAGGCTTCTGATCTAATTCCATCAGTACCAAGTTACAATTACCATACTCAAAAGTTCTTTCTTAGACATCCTACTCGTCAGCTTTAGTTCTTTTCTTTTCCTCCTTCCCTCTATCTATCTCTATATTCCTCACTCTCTCCCCTTAATATCGTTGCATTAGGACGATGTGAGATTATAAACTTCTTTGGATTGAAATACTCTTAATCTTTGCCATAGGGCTGAACTTTTCATTCTGTTCTTTCATGAGCCCTTCTTGTAAAATTCCTTTAAGTCACACAAGAAACATCCATTATCTTCATTATGGGTTTTTTTTTTTTCTATCTCCTTTTTAGAAAGAACTATAGGTCTGGTAGTTATGTAATTTCCTTACTAAGTTCTGCTGGTGACACTGATGAAATCAGTGTAACATGGGTCTCTTTTACTAGCCTGTTAGATCAGTTTCTTTGCTGACCACCTCCTGACCATTGAACCAATGCTGCATATTTTAGGTTTTTGTTCTGGTATCACCCCAGTTCAAGGAATCAACCACTGCATTAGTTTGAGAATGTTAACTGTTTTACCAATAACCCCATATGTTTCAGTGGCCCACCAAAATGGGCATTTTTTTCCTCACTCTGTTTACAGCACAACGTGGGGATTCACCTAGATGTTATCAGGTTGTGTCCCCAACCTCCCTGAAACTCACAGTCACCTGCAGGAGATAGAGAGGAGAAGGCAGCCTTTCTTTTTAAAACATTTGATATAAGAATAACTCACAGAATAACTCACAGAATTTCTGCTCACATTTCAATGGAAAGAACTAATTACACGGTCCTGTCTAGGTGCAAAGATGCTGGGAATATATAGTCTTTTTTCATAGCATGGGCTATGGTATAGTTTTATACTATGGAAGGAGGGCTACACATTTTGTTAGACAGTGAGCTGTTTTTGCTACTAATACATATTCATCATACTCGAAACAGAGTATTTTTAAATTTTTCTTATATATAAAGGTTTTGCTAACTAGGACGATGTCCCTAGCCAGGATGGAAAACCACTGCTTTAGAGATATTATGCTACATCCTGAGAGGAGGAGTAGCAAGCATAAGAATGTTGATTCTTTGGAGAATGAATATTTGAATAGGTACCGAGATAAAGGTCAGGAAAACACAGGGACTGTAATAGGCTCTGGGGGAAAAAACTCATTAAAAAAAAAAAAAGAAGAAGAAGAAGTACAATGATCCCTGCCCTTTTGGACCTTACAATTTTGTCAAGGAAAAGCATTAAATAAATCACACATATAATTACAAAAGCTGAGAAGTGCTATAGATGAAAAGTCTAAAGTACTATAAGAGAGTTCAACAGTAAGACTTAACACCAGTTGATGAATTAGTAAGTCATTTCTCAGAGAAAGAAAGATAGAAGAGGAATGATGGTTAGGAAGGTAAAGAGTGGGGCTGAGACACCCCAGGGAGAGGAAAACTGTGTGAAGACATGGAGGCATGTTTCCATTCTGATAGAATGAGGTAGCTGGTAGCAAACCAAAGTCTCTTTCAAGAACAACTAGAAAAGTCACATAAAACATTTAGAAAGCACCAAAGATCTTCAAAATCAACCATGGTAAAGATGCCAGAAGTCTGGAGAAGTGGGAACTGTGGAGAGGGAAGCTAATATTCCTCAGCAAATGCCTGAGAATATGGGCTTTTCTTGGGCAGAAGATCACTCACTGCTGGAGGACAGGGAAATGACGAGAGATCTCAGCAGTCTTGTAAGGCTGAAAGAAAAAAAAAGATCTGCAGGGCCAAGATCCAAGTTCTTGATGAGAAGAGAGGTTTGGAGAATTATGTCTGACGCATGGCCAGTTTAACTAGCTAAGAAGAAAGCTTCTGAAAAGCATAAGAGTTTTCAATAGTTTCATTGTGCCTAGGGGACAAGAATTAGAGTTCTAGACTTCCAGGAAAAGAGCTCATTCATTTTAAAGCCCTAGAGGAGTATGCCCTAGGAGCAGGAGAAATGCAGAAGCAGACAAAATATCATCAAAATCACAACCCAGAAGTTGATTATATTAAGGAGATCAGTCTCTATATTTTCTTAGAAGAAGAAAGGAGAGAATAACATAATTTGGAATCTCTATTTTTTTTAAATGCTTAATGTCCAGCATTTAGTCAGACATTCTAGAGATGCTAAAAGATCAAACCACGTGATTAAACATTTAGAAAACTTAAGAAAATAGATTTACAGTGATCTAAATAGTGGAGATAGCAGACAAGGACATTCAAATAATTATGATTAACGTATTCAAGAAAAGAGAGAAAAACATGCAGAAATAAATAAAATTCTGAAAATTTCTGCCAGAAAATCAAAAACTAAAAAAAAACAAAACAAAAAGAATCAAATGGAAATTTTAGAACTGAAAAATAGCTGCATTTAACAGCATGTTGGACATGCAAAAGACAAAACTAGGGAACTGGAACACAGATTTATGGAAACTATCCAGATAAAAAAGAAAAGAAAGGAAAAGAAAAGTATGTACAGACCTGCAAGACAGAGTGAAAAGGGCCTAAACATGTAATTGGAGTCTCACAAGGAAAGGAGAGAGAATGGAGCAGAGCAGAGAGAGAATGGTTGAGAATTTTTTTAACTGAGGAAAGATATCAGCTCAGAGATTTTGGAAGAACTGTGAAACTCAATCAGTATACATAAAAAGGAAATCACATTTAGGCACATAACAAACTGCTGAAAATCAAAAACAATGAGAAATTTTTGAAAGCAGTTTAATGAAACAGAGGCAGGAAGAGTTTGCCACATTTGAGGAAAAAAATTTAAAAGTCAAACTTGAACTTCAGTTAAAAAAAATAAATAAATAAAGGAGGAGTGATTCAATATGAGGCTGCAAAAGGAAGAAACAGGTAAAGTTACAGAGAATCTTGAAGGATTTTAGATTTTATCTTAGGGTAATAAAAAGTCATTGAAGCCATTGAAGGACTGAATTTGGGAACTGCATGATCAAATATGCACAATTAAAAGTCTACCTTTGCAGTTTTGAAGAGAATGGATTGGGCAGGAAGCATAAATAGTGGAGATAGGAATCTGGTTACCAGAATTAGGAGCAAAAAATATTAAAGATGGAGGCACATTTGGAATGACTATGCACAAGTTAAGAGAACAACTACCATCAAGGTCTCCATGTGGTGAGTGAGATCTTGTAAAGATGCCTCTAACCAGTGGCTGTTGGGATACTGTCAAGACTGAAATGACTGGACAGGGTCCAATGATCAGTGATCAAGTCTGTGGGGAATTAAAGGCTGCCAAGGTGAGGATCTAGCAATGGGATACTGCTCATAGATCCTGAAAAGATACTTTGTCCATTATTTTGTTTTTATCTATATAATTTTAAAGATGTTGAGGCTACATATAGTCACAATGCAGATAAAAAAATCTAATTGGATTAATGGAAGTTAAGGAAAATAACAAGTGTTAAGCACTTATTCATGTCAGACACTGTGTTATATGTTTTATATATATATCATCTCACTGAATTTTCACAATCACCATGTGAAGGAGGTCTTATAACCCTTATACAGGTGAGAAAATTGAGGCTAAATTTAAATGATTTGTTGAGGGAAACAGGGCACACTGCCAAATAGCAGCACTGGAAATAAACAGAGGTCATGGACTTTAAAGCCTGTGTAGTATTTTTACTCTATCCTGCCCTTTAGAACTTCACAACCTTGTTCACAGTTTTCAGGAAAGACTGAAGTGAAGGAGGAATTTGGGTTCTACAGAAAGTTAGGCTGGTAAAGGTACCATCATTGCTGTCTCAGGTTGCAGGACCACAGGGTAGGGTAATAAAGAGAAGGTGACTCCATTTCACTGATTATTATGATCGTTTTTTGCCCAACTTGGTGAGTCACATATAATTTTGTTTTATGATGATGTCTGCTAACAAGAATGGTAAAATATTAATAAGCATACATAATTCCACAGAATAAGGTCATCACAATGATAGAAGAAATAAAACAAGAGACAACTACAACATACAGTGACATTTAAAAAATATATATAGAATCTAATCATTTTTCTTTGTTTCTAACAGTTTGTGACTGTTTGTGTATAAACCTCTAAACGTGGCACCACCCTTAGTCAGTTTTCAGTTAAGACTGAGCTGAAATTATGGGAAACAGTATTATCCAATTTTAATCTTTAATGAAAGATTATGTGACGCATGGAAAATCCTATACATCGCATAAGACATTGTTTGGGAAGAGGGACTTGAAGTAGAGACAGATACAGTGATGCATAAGAATGCCTTTAATAAAAGTGACCTAATACCTTTGCTACAGATTCCAAACTCAGTATCTTAAGAAAGATGACTAATCTTGAGAAGAGTCAGGAAACTGTTGAATTTCTTAAAAGGTGAACGTAGAGGCTTGGACAGACTTTTAATCTTATAGCCCCTGACACAGTCTGCCTAATCTCCATGAGATCAAACAAAATCCCCATAAATTACCTAGTTATAGTCTAGGCCAGACTGAGGGAGGTTCATGGAAGCTTTGCCAGATTGACTAAGAAAAATCAATCACTCATCTGGGGACCATGATTCTAGGAGACTTTATGGTGTTAAGAAATGTATAACTGTTTATATGGTGGATGGATGTTAACTAGACTTATTGTGATGATCATTGGATCATTATGTTGTATACCTGAAACTGATATGTTAAATGTCAATTATATCTCAATTAAAATAACAAAAACAGAAGGAACAAACCCATCTGGAATGAGATTAATATCCCCATTCTGCCACTTACCAGTGTGAAACCTTTTCAAGTTTACTGAGATTTTATTTGCTTAGTTTACTAATGTGAAAAATAGAAATAGTAGAAGGACCTATATCCCATGGAGTTATTGAAGTGGTTAAATGAGTTAATGTATATAAACTGAGAACACTGTCTGGAAAATACTCCATAAACATTAAATACTACATCATCATCATCATCATTTTAACATTATTGTTAACATGTCACATGACCAGCATTTCTCTGTTCTTTCCAACTTTCCCTTTGGGATTTCTATTTTCTCAGACTGCTTAACTATTTTACTCCTCTTTCTTAGTCATTATTTTCCATCTTTATTTTTCCATGCTTTTTCCTTCCTCTCTCCCTCATTCCCTTTCTTCCTCACTTCCTTCCCTTCCTTTATAACTCCATGTTTTAAATTATTTTAAATTTAATATTTGACATGCACAAAATAATAAAATATTTCTTACAGATTGTAAACTGAAATGAATAATCATAAACTGAACACTTCCATACCTACCACTCAGGTTAGGAAATAGAGCATTACCAGGACACCTTGAAAGCCCCTGCTTGCCCCGCCCTGGTTCCATCAACCCTTCTCATTTACCATGAATTCACTAATATCGAACTTTTTCTTTGCCATAACTTTATCCCTAAGTATTTTTTTGCTTATTTTTTTTTTTTTTAATTTGGCTGCACCATGGCTTGTGGGATCTTAGTTCCCCAACCAGGATCAAACCCAGGCCTCGGTAGTGAAAGCGCCTAGACCTATCCGCTGGACCACCAGGGAATTCCTAATCTCTAAGTATTTTTATCTCCTATGTCTGTATTTCCAATCAATCAGTGTACTGTTTTATGGTACATGTTTTAAAATTTTATATAAATGGGATTTTACTGTATATACTCTTCCATATCTTATTTCCCTGCTTAATCTCATGACTCCAAGGTAGATTCATGCTGAGTTTAGCTAAAGACCATTCATTGTTGTTGCTGGTTAACATTCCATTGTATAAATTTACCACAATTCTTTGAACCATTTTATTGCTGAGAGATCCTTACGTAGTTCCTAATTCTTTATTCTCACCAACAGTGTTTCTGTGAACATTTTTGCACCTGTTTCTTGGCTCACATATTTGAGAATTTCTTTAGCATACAATCCTAAGAATGAATTGTTGAGTAGTTGGCCATGCACAACTTTACTAGATAATGCCAATTTATTTTTCACAATAGCTATCATGCTTCACATCCTAACTAACAATATATAAGAATATGGGCTATTCCAGAGCCTCACTTACACTTGATAGTATTTTTTTTTCCTGCTACAGCAAGAACTTAAAATGAAATTTACCTGGAATTCAGAGCCTAAGAATCTACAGTATTTTGCTAGGCCTAAAGACATGTATTGTCTTATCATAGTTAGCAGTTTCATCTTTGAAACTTCTAATATTCTTACAACTTTGGTAGATGAGAATATTGGAAATAATAGTTTGTAAAAATTTTTCAGTAACATAATTGGCCCTCCTGTGATCAAGCACATAAAAGAAAAAAAAAGGATGTAACACAGAGGGTTATATGGTTAGACAGCTGGAAACATAACATTGCTATATGAGGATGTTGACAAGCTGAAGGGCATTCTCTACAGAAAGGTTAGGGATCAAGGATACAGAGATGAAATTCCTCTGCCATGACTTTTTGGAAATAGTATTGAGTCATGCCAGCTAAGCTTGGTGTGAAGGCCGACTTGTCTCAAACCATTTGCATTCTATGGCTCTTTTAAGTCCAATGACAATGGCTAAAAAAATCAGATGAAATAATTTGCACTTTCTGTTGAAACTGTCTGCATATGTTTCCAATAATTAATGCTTAAAAAATCTATTTCTCTATATTTAATATTCTTTATAATAGAAATTACTGTGGTGTCCAATGTTAGAGAAGTATAAAGTTTGGTATCATTAGCAAAATATATATATATATGTATATGCTGGGGGGTGGGGTTGGGCGAAGACTGCTTGGGAAGCAAGAGTCTTACAAAAATTATCAGGCCCACAAAAATTCCACTTGGGCTGCCAAATTTGCATTAGTCCCGCCCACAGTTTGAAATGTCACCCCACCCTCTCTTTGCCATCTGCACCACCACCTACTGATTCCTATGTCTCTAGTCTTGGAGAACAGAAGCATCTGCCTATGACAGGCACATTCAGAATTGCCCCCCAAACACAGATTCAAATGAAAAATTTAAAAAATATATTAAAGAAAAGTCACGATGTATATTTCTTTTAAAGTCAGAACTTTACCATCATAAGGCTTTCAAGCTGGTTTCTTTTTCCCTGATTCCTTCCATTTCATAAGCATACCAAAAAAGAGAGTGTTACCATGATGGATCTAAAATCATTTTGCAGGATGAGTAACATAAAACCTGTGCAAATTTCTTTACTTGTTGGTAATTAAATAATGCAGGTATTTTCCACTGATAACTTGCCATTTATTAATTGATTCCTTCAATACATAGGTTGGGCCATATGATGATATGTAGATCAATAAAACGTTTTCTCTACTCCTGAAGACCATGATCTAGGCTAGTGCGATCTAATAGAGATATAATGTGTGGCATATATGAACATTGTAAATTTTCTAGTAGCCAGGTTAAAGGGAGTAACACAAAAAAGTGAAATTAACTCTAATAATATACTTTATCTCAATATATTTGAGATGTTACGATTTCAACATGTAATCAAAATAAAAAATTTTATTGTGACACTCTGTACTCTCTTTCTGGTACTATTTTCAAAATGCAGTGCATATGTTACATTTACAGCATAATTCAGCTTGGACTACCCATATTTCAAGCGTTCGTTAGTCACATGTGGTTAGTGGCTACTGAACTGGACAGTATAGTTAGCAGATAGATGCTATTCATTCATTATTCCAGGGTGAGGAAAATAGCAAATAAATAAATATAGTGCAATCAAGGTGTGATGCAAATCATGAGGGGTATTTACAAAGAAACCAGTTAATCTTAAGAGGCTGGGAAGGTTTTCTAAAACTATTTTAAGCCAAGGACTGGCTGATGAACAGGAGTTTTACCAGCAAAACAGAGAAGCATGGTGGGGGGGAGGGGAGTGGAGAGAGAGAGAGATCTCCAGACCAAGAGAATAACATGTGACACACTGAGGCTCTGAAATAAGTCCAGTAAAGAGAAGGACATGCACTAGATACGGCAATTGATTACGTATAGTGGATGAATGTTCAAGATGCAATGTAGCATGGAGTGATTCTGGGGTTAGGAATGAGGGCAAAATTTTAGCCAGAACTTGAAGAATGTGTTGCTGTTTTAAAAATGGATGAGGTTTAGGAAGGAGAGGCAGTTTCCCAGGCAGAGTATAAAGCTTAAAGCTGTAAAAACAGCATGGCAACATGGGAAACTTGAGGTAGTTCCTTCAGGCTGATAATTAGGGTGTTGTTGGAAATGGCAGGAAATGAATCAAAAGAGCAACACTGGCGCCAGATCACAAAGGGCTCTGTTTGCCAGGATCAGTGTGAATTTAGTGCCATAGATGAGCTGCTATCGAAGAGCAAGCCAAGGTCCTGATCGGGTTGGCACAGTAGAACCATCCTTCTGCATTGTACAGGTCCTATCAGAGGGCAGGAAGATTACAGGGAAATGTCATTTAGGAGGCCCTCAATCTCTCAGAACTGCCTTATTTCTGCTTTCTGAAGAATTTTTTATGCAGTACTATTAGAATTCTTATTTGACTGTTGTCTGGTCATTTTGGCATGTGGATAATCATGAAATTGAAGACTTCTGATTGTTTCCACGTGTTAGTCAGGTTGGGCTGCCATAACAAAATACCATAGATTGGGTGGCTTCAACAACAGGAATTTACTTTCTCACAGTTCTGGAGGCTGGAAGTCCAAGATCAGGGTGCCAGCAGGGTTGGTTCTGGTAAAAACTCTCCTCCTGGCTTGCAGATGGCTATCTTCTTGCTATGACCTCACGTGGAGGGGAGAGAGATCTGTTGTCTCTTCCTCTTCATATCAGGATACAAGTCCTACTGGATTAGGGCTCTACCCTTATGAGCTCTTTTTTTTTTTAAATTTATTTCTTTATTTTTGGCTGCATTGGGTCTTCGCTGCTGCGCACGGGCTTTCTCTAGTTGCAATGAGCAGGGACTACTCTTTGGGCTTCTCGTTGCAGTGGCTTCTCTTGTTGCCGAGCACAGGCTCTAGGTGTGTGGACTTCAGCAGTTGTGGCATGTGGGTTCAGTAGTTGTGGCTTGCGGGCTCTAGAGTGCAGGCTCAGTAGTTGTGGCGCACGGGCTCAGCTGCTCCGCAGCATGTGGGATCTTCTCGGACCAGGGCTCGAACCCCTGTGCCCTGCATGGGCAGGCAGACTCCCAACCACTGTGCCACCAGGGAAGCCCCTTATGAGCTCATGTGACCTTAGTCACTTCCTTACAGACTCTATCTCCAATACAGTCACACAGGGAGTTAAGGCTTCAACATATGAATTTCGGGAAGACAGAATTCAGTCTATAGCATAGCCCGAGCAGACCAAAACACTTGCCTTGATCTTTAGGTACAGACCACTTTGGGTCCTAGATACCACCCTGTTTTCTGGCAGGGGTAACAGGAAAAGTCCAAAATCTGAGCATGTCAACCTCAAACCAGCCTCAAATATCTATTATTTTCCTGAATAAACCTATGAAGTGGATTATTACATTTTCTTATATACCAATTAATCATATTTTAGGTACCAGAGTCTTGCAAAACAAAGAAAATTCTTGCTTCTTGATCCCTATATTGTTGCCTTGCAACCTGGTACTTTACGACTTTAGCCTTTGTCACTTTGCCTTTTCTCATCTTGCAATTCCAATGAAAACCATTCTTTTGATCATAGAATCCAGTATCCTAGAAGCTGGACACACATGGTACCTTCTAAGCATGTTTGCAAGTCATTGCTTGGATCTGATTGGTTTTCAGGTTCTGATGGGGTCCTTTTTTTAAAAAAAAAAAATGTTTATTTATTTAGTTAGTTAGTTGCACCGGGTCTTAGTTGCAGCAAGTGAGCTCCTTAGTTGCAGCTCCAGGGCTCCTTAGTTGCGGCTCACCAGCTCCTTAGTTGTGGCATGCAAACTCTTAGTTGCAGCACGCAGGTGGGCTCTAGTTCCCTGACAAGGGATTGAACCCGGCCCCCTGCACTGGGAGCGTGCAGTCTTATCCATTGCAGTCCAGGGAACTCCCTCTGACTGGGTCTTGATAAACCATATGCATTCTTCAAGGTCTATCTTATATGCCACCTACTAAACAAAGATTTTTCTCATTTCATTCATTGGAAATGGCTTCTCTTTCATTTGAGCATAGTCTATATGATTTATTGGTATATTTTAAATAATAAGCTTTCATCTTCTAAGTTTTGTCTTATATTTTTTGTAACAGGATTGCAGCTTGCGTTTGACACACTACAGTCTGGTTGACAGTGAAAAGAATTGTAAAGAAAAAGTTTTGGCATTAGGATAGTAAAGGTGTATGTTTGCCCCCCTTTGATAGTGGTCATAAAGGAGTTTGCTGACAAAGGGACACTTGATCAAAGACCTGAATGAAGTGAAGGAGCAACCTATGGGACCACTGAAGGACAAAGGGGTCCAAGGAGTGGGTTCTTAGACCCTAATGCAGGTGCTCCTTGCCTCGGCAAAGGAATAATCATGAGGCCAGTGAGCCTGTAGCAGAGTGAGCAGTAGTTGGTGAGTGCATCAGAAAGGTACCTAAGGACCAGATGAAGAGGAGCCTCCTAGACCACAGTGAGAGATAGGGATATTATTGTGAGTACACTGTGAAACCACTGCAGGGCTTAAGCACAGAGAGACATAATATGACTTATCTTAAAAACATCATATTGACAGGTGTGTGTGTGCAGAATAGATTTAGAGTGGGCAAAACTAGTAACAGGGAAACCAGTTAAGAGATTATCAGGCAAAAGATGATAGTGGCTTAGATTCAGTGGTGGTAGAGGAAATGGGTGGAAAGCAACCAGATATTGAGTGTACTTTGAATTTACAGATGGTCAAACCTGCTGATGGATTTGAAATTAAGTATTAGTTTAAGAGTGGAGTCAAGACTGATGTTGAAGATTTCCAGCTGAACAAGTGGGTAAGGTGAACATTTATGGAGAGAGAAAAGGCAGGAGGAGGAATAGCCTTGGGGTAAGGAATGTGATTTCCATTTTAGGTATGCCAGTTTTGAGGGGGCATGTTTGTTTTAAGACTTCAGTTTGTCATGCAAGTGGAAATGTTGAGTAGGCCATTGGGTATGTTTGTTAGAGCTCAAAAGTGAGGCTTGGACGGTAGATAGACATTTGCGAGGTTTAGACTACACATAGACACTTGTGGCAAAGAGGTAGCATATATTCAGATTTATACACTGTCCTGGGGAACCTTACTGGCTTCCGCTGTGGGACGGTTGGTCTCACCATGTTTCTAGTGAGGTGGGCTCTGACCCTTTGTTGCACCCTATTGACACTCTCTAAAGCTCTTCATTCCAGGCATTTGTACTTGCTTTGTGGAAAACCTCTAAGGCTTTACCTTTTACACCAACCTTCCCATTCCCCCAGGGCACCTCCATCTAGACACCTCCTTCCTTCCTTGGGATGGATCACAAAGACGAATTCTCCAACAATCTTGCAGCCTCTTCCATGAT
Organism: Lagenorhynchus albirostris; assembly: GCF_949774975.1. Taxonomy (NCBI): domain Eukaryota; kingdom Metazoa; phylum Chordata; class Mammalia; order Artiodactyla; family Delphinidae; genus Lagenorhynchus; species Lagenorhynchus albirostris. The sequence goes on along the minus strand of NC_083102.1, from coordinate 80,703,472 downwards.
CTGCCCAGGAAAATGAGGTACTAACTCCAAATATTTTTAGTTTCCTCTGATACTTGTCTTGATATTTCTACAGTGTTTTTCAAACTCACAAATCTCATGGAAAAAGGGAAAATATTTTTCCTTTTTCTCTCCTGTAATTTCTCCTTGCTCCCAACCTTAGAAACCTCTTTAAGACATTTTCTTCCTCAGGTGGCAAGACTCACTTTCTTAATGTTTCTCTCTCACAAGAGATCTAACACTCCAGCTCAGAAGGCTGAAATCTTAGTATGCTACAGATGTCTAAAGAATTTAGAAAATTCTTTTCTTTGTCAAAATCACCTGGAGTTTAGACAGTTGTCTTGCAAGACACACCCCCCCCCCAAAAAAAACTACTTTTGTTCTTAAAAACGGAACAGTTACTTCTTTCTCTTTCTTTAACAGCCCCATTCTTCCCCTCCCACCACCAACACCCCCCCACACAAACACACACAAAGATAGCTGATTAGGAGAAGATTACATAGCACAGAAAGATGAGAGAAAAGAACCTTAACATATCTTAAAGGATTATTACATCTACCACATGGATGAGTATGTATGAAAAATTTAAAATTCCTTTTAATATATTATAAGCCTCATTGGACACTGATTTTGTTTCCCTTTTTTCCTTTAATTTAAAAACATTTACTGAGTACCTACTGTGGTCCAAGCACTACCCTGGGTGCTATATAAATAGGGATGAATGAGATAGAAAAGGTCCCTAGCCTCACTGAGAAAAGTGCTAGGAAAAAAAACATAGGACAATGGGATTAACTAATATAGCACTCAGGATGCTTCCTGTTTCAAGTTACTGGAAAAAAAAATATTTTTTGTCAGTAAGGACATTTATTACCTCACGTAATATGAAGTCAAGGGCTAGAAAAGTTCCAGGATGATTAATTCAAGAGCTCGGTCATCTCATCAGTTATAGAAATTCTTTCCTCTTTGCCATTTTCAGCATGTTGGCCCATCATTTTTGCCTAGATATCTCAGGATTCCAAAAGAGCTGAGAGAGTCTCAGATGTCAGATATCCTGGGGTAGTAAAGTGGGCATTCTTTTTAAGAGATACAGTTTTCCAGAAGTGCAATGCCTTGTCCCCACCCAGAGCTTCCTGTGAATTGTTTGATATGCTTATGCCTAAACTGATTGGCAATAGTCTGAGATCGTCCTGATGGCCTTACATTAACCGAGCCATGCCTTGGGGCTGGGAAGAGTCCAGTCTCCCTTGAAGACTCTGTTCTTATAGTGGATGTCAAGATTCTGTTACCAAAGAAGAATAACTGTATAATAAGCAAATAAGAGTGTCTGCTGCAGTGAAAGGCTGGTTTGGAAGGAGTGGGAGCTCCAAGAAATCTCTCTGAGATAAAACTGAACTAAGATGTGATCGATGAGAAAGACACAGCCACGTAGAAGTCTGGGGGAAGAGTACTGCAGGTAAAGTGAACAGCAAGAGAAATGGACCCAAGATGGGGAAAAGTTTGATGTGCTTGAGGAACATACGAAAGACAGTGTGACGGTCAGAGAATATCGGGGAGAATGCATGAGAAGAGGACCAAGAAATAAGCACTAACTAAAGCTCCAATATCTTGTAGGCCACTGGAAGAGTTGGATTTATTTCTACTGGTAACTGGGAGCCATTGTAAGATTTTTAAGCCTGGGAAAGTTTTAAGCCATTTTAAAATGGTCAATCTGGTTGCTGTATAGGGACGAACTACACTGAGCCAAGAGTAAAAGCATTTAAGAAGCTAATGTAGTAGAACAAGCAAGAAATGATAATAGCTAGGATGACAGTAGTGTGTTAAAGATGGTGAGCAGGAGTCAGATGCCAGGTGTATGTTGGGATGATGCTGACATGACCTACTAAGGGATCATCTGTCAAGGATATCTGTCAAGGGATCATCTGTCAAGGATATCTGTCAAGGGATCATCTGTCAAGGAAAAGAGAGAAACCGAACATAACTTCTGAGTTTGATGCTTGAGCAAATGAGTTGATATTTGTGGGGAATTCTTGAGGAGAAACTGACCTTGTTGACCTGGGGCTAATCAAAAGTTCTTTTTTGGACATTTTGAGTTTGACATGCTGATTACACCCTAGTAGAAATATGAATAGAGAGTTGGATATGTGAGCCTAGAGATCTGGACAGAGTTCTCAGTTGGGGATTTTAATTTGGGGGACTGGGTAAGATCACCTAGAAAAAAGTTAGATGGAGAAGAGGGTTAACAACTATATCCAAAGTCATGTAAATGAAAAATATTGCCTGCTATATCAGTAAACAAAGGATGTTGCAGCCACGGAGTCATCGCATTACCGCTGTCCTGATGGTGAGCCCTGATGGAACTCAGGATGAGAAAACACTGAATATTGGCCCCAGATAACTGAGGTGCATATCAAAGGAATGATTTCAGTGAGCCCAGACTCTTGTATCTTCCCATACACAGAAGAGTGCTAAATTCCTTAACTTCAGTTATCTGGGTTTCTTTAATTAACGGTAATCTTTTGATGTTCCAGCTACCTTGCCTTTTTTGCAAAAGCTCCTATATATCCTGGCTCCCCGACCTTGACTCTTTGGAGCAGTCCCTCAGAGTGATCTGAGAGTCCTGTCTCCCGGGCTTGAGGTCCTCAGAATGTCTGCCAAATAAAACATAACTCTCAACTTTTAGGTTGTGCATTGTTTTTTCAGTCGACAGGCATACTAAAATGTAGAGTTTTATCAGATGAGTAAAGTTAAGCAAAGTAACCCAAAGAGGAGCTACCAATAAGGTGAGACGAAAATCAAGATATTGTGGCATCTTGGAAATCACAGAAGAAGTGCTTCAGGGCTGAGAGGTAGTCAACTTTGTCAGTGCTGCGGAGTGGTGGAGTGAGAGAAGGACTTTGGATTGACCAATGGCTTCAGCAAAATGGGGGTTTTTGACGACCAATACATATTTTTACTGTATGTGGCCTTAATGATTAGCCACTCTTATACAGCTTAACATATTGTTGGGAGTAATTCTCCATAGATCTCTTGGATTTCTGTACATGCTGCTAGCAGTGGAACTGATAGCCTTTGTTCTGGACTGTCTTCCCAAGGATGTTTGTAGTACATATAGGGAATAATCTTTGAAATTGAAGATAGTGTCTCCCTCTGGAGCAAAAAGCTGGTTTGCTTACTGTTGTGTGTAAATGTGTCTCCTACTGCGGCAAAGGTCAGTCAGACTTAATATCCATTTTAAAGGACTTGTTCCCTAAGCTCAGGACTCCTCTCCAGTAATGTAACCCACTGTGTGTATGGGTAACATTCGTCCCTCTTCAAATCTCCCTGTAGGAAGTGGGGCACAGACATAAATGCTGATACTCTAATATCAACTCATACCACAAGGAATAAAGTCCTCTGTCTTTGACTCAGAAGTCTCATGTCTTTTGTCAGCAACTGTGAAACTGTGGCAGGCCAACTCATTAGCTTGCAAGTATGATAAAATTTCCAACGTACTTGATATATATTATGTACCTCAGTGATGTAAGCTTAAGATCATGAAAACAATGATTTCTTTCTAGTTTTTAATATTTAGCCCCCAATAATTCTCCCATTACATAAAGTTTTTGCTCTCTGAAAACGTATAGAAACTGTGCACTTTCGAGCCTTAAGTAAATGATTTTGACTGCTATTTCCACTAGAAAAAGAGCTGTTAGTTGCAAACATTTGGTAAAATGAGGTATCTTGAACAGACATAGGGTGTATATTATAATAGGATTTCTAAAACTCTCCACAGATTCTACCAACACTTGAAGTTTATATTCTACCTTTTTCTTGAACTAGGAATGAAATTATGATGTTTTGAAATGGACACATTTGCTTCTGTGAAGAAAATACTGCCATTCTCTTGTCACAAATATTGCTTCAATAATATATGATGATTTATTTTATCCATTCTCACATATTCAGAATAATACATTATAGAGCTAGAAGAACCTCAGAGAACAAAATTTCTAACTCCTACTTTTGCATATGAAGAAACAAAAACTCACACATGCTAAGGAACTTGCTTTTGTTCGTTATAATACAGGAATGAATTCAGACTTCTGATTGTCAGGTAATTTCCCCTTCCACAGTGCTTTATACACTTGTTTCCTCTGTTCTCTCTTCCCTGTTAATCCCTTAGTGTCAAGAAGGAGGGATGTTTTGAAAAACAATGTATTTTGAAGAGGGAAATAACACAGAAGGGAGGTAAAAGCAAAGGGTAAAGTTTACAGCTGAGGCTCCCCAGTCTCCTACGGTCTGCTACTGCCAGCAAATTCTATTTAAAAAACAACCCATCCAATCTGGAATTTCATAATTCTGCTTACTTTCAAAAACAACAGTCCTATTGGCTAGGAATTCAGAGAAACTATGAGCAAATCATCAACACAGAAGGGATGTTGGGCATGTTACCAGCATCGCAACATCCATTTATTCCTTTAATTAATTCCCTGGACTGGTCAGTTGAGAGAATAAAGCAAATCCATGATTATTTGGGATAAAAATTTAGGTGCTTGACACACACACACAAATTTTCCTTAACAACATGTTTTTAGGCATACATAGACACAGAATAAGAATCCTTTTGCAACTAGAAACACCACAAGACATTTTAACAGACTAAACCAATTTAGGTTGGGTCTAATTTGTCTATATTTTTTGTGGAGAAGATACAAATTTAAAATTTGTATTTTTCTCTTAAGTGCAATAACAATATTTTATTTCATGTTCCAAAGTTGATTATGATTCCTCTTTTGAATCCACCAAGAAGCTTCCATATATCATTTTTTCCTTTTATGTGTAATCTTATTTACGACTCTGTGGAGCAGCTTGACTTTAAGAATGACTGATTTCGGGCTTCCCTGGTGGCGCAGTGGTTGAGAGTCTGCCTGCTAATGCAGGGGACACGGGTTCGAGCCCTGGTCTGGGAAGATCCCACATGCCATGGAGCAACTGTGCCCGTGAGCCGCAACTACTGAGCCTGCGCGTCTGGAGCCTGTGCTCCGCAACAAGAGAGGCCGCGATAGTGAGAGGCCCGCGCACCGCGATGAAGAGTGGCCCCCGCTTGCCACAACTAGAGACAGCCCTCGCACAGAAACGAAGACCCAACACAGCCAGAAAAATAAATAAATAAACAAATGTGGGGTTTAAAAAAAAAAAGAAAAGAATTTAAAATTAATCAATACAATCATAAATAGCATGTAGGTCAAATAATAAAGCATAATTAAAATTAGAAAAATATTAAAAAAAAAAAGAATGATTGATTTCTATCTCTAACCAACCTTGAGAATTTTATTTTAAATCAACTCCAATGAGCTTCTAATTTTACTCTTACCTCAGAGCTGTAAAGCTACCCCGTCTAATCAGCAACAGAAATAATATTATCTAGCAAGTTCTTGATATTTGGCTGGTAACTAGGAAGTGTATCCACTGCCAGCTAAACAGTGAGAACTATTTTTACAGACATCAGTCATTTCTATGTTTAAATGAGAAGCAACAGTGTGAAGAGTCTGAGCACAGCTGTTAACAGCTGTTACGACAGAGACAGTTTTTCCTTAAATTAGCAGTAGCATTAGATCCTATTGTTACTTAAGACCACTTCTTGTGTTTCCTAGGTTCATAAGACTTTTAAACGTACTTGAATTTGTATAGTTAGGAAACCATGAGTGAACAAAGATTTCCTTATCTAAACCAACATATACTTGAACTCGTTGTGATTTGTTCAATCAGCTGAACTTCTAAAAAGAAATATGCAGAATAAACTCTCGCATTGCACCTAACAGAGGTTGAGTTACCATAGAACATGCTTATTCCTTAACTTGCCAACAGATGCCACTTATTATTTAATAAATGAGGTTCAGTTTCACAGCACAGCTAAACTTAGATGAGATTTCATTATTCATGGAGAGACAAACCAAAATGGATTTCTCATAAAGTGTTAGCCAGTTAAAGTGAGTCTCTGTAAGATAATCATACGTTATCCTCACATCTTAAAAGCTGTGACAAAATGCAGTGTTCTGTCTTGTGGTCATTTTATACTTAATTCAAAGGCTTGCTCATTCTCTCTTTTAAAGTCTCCTGCTTTCTTGATTGTAGTTTGGTGCCTCACTCCAAGATAATCTTGCCAGCCTGTCATTTCTTCATTGCCAAACACAAGTGAAAATACCTTAATATTGTTTTTCTAGCTTTCTCTAGGGAAATCTTGACCCAGTACTTCTGTTTTTATACTCACTCCCTTCTTAGCTGCTGTGATTCACTCATGTTGGTTTTATGCCATTATACTACCAATAAACAAAACCATCCACAGCATTACCACTAAGTGATTGTACGTGTGTGTATTCATATTCATATTTTAATCATTTTTGATAATATGGGCCATTGTTATATTGAAGTCAATATGGATTAATCTCTATTATATTGTTAAATTATGGTTAGCCAAATTTCTAAAATATTGATAAATGGATAAGTATATAGCACTTAATCAAAATATTGTTACTCACAGAAATATATATGCGCTCTTTCGAAATTAAATGATCAAAGGAATTCACTAAAATGGGGATTAGGAAGTTATCTTAGCAAACCTATTTACAATTAGTAGGCTCTTATTATCAATAAATAATTTAACTGCTCTAGACAATTTGTTTTTAAACGGAGCCTAAATTATTTGCAATAAAGTAGAATATAGGCAGTTCAAAGTTACTGATTTTATTTAAACTTACCTACCATCATTAATTTATTTTCAAGTTTGAAGCAAATTATTAAAAGTTAAACTGTCATTGCAAAACATGCAAGCATTCTATATCTGTTACCTACCCTTTCATAACTGGCTTTTTTCTTCTCAAGTGTTAGCTAACAGTCTGTCCTAAACACTGCGGTAAAACTAATTTTCTTAAATTACAGGTATTGTATCATTATTCCGTTGGAAAACATTGAGTACAATTTTTTCTTAGATGCAGGGCAAATGACTTAGACATTCAAAACCCTCCATAATCTGAATCTAACCTTTTTTTTGTCTTGTTTTGGCTGTTTTGTGTCTTCGTTGCTGCACACAGGCTTTCTCTAGTTGTGGCAACTGGGGGCTACTCTTCTCATCGCGGTGGCTTCTCTTGTTGCGGAGCACAGGCTCTAGGCGCGTGGGCTTCAGTAGTTGCGGCGTGTGGGCTCAGTAGTTGTGGCTCACAGTCTCTGGAATGCAGGCTCAGTAGCTGTGGCGCACGGGCTTAGTTGCTCCACGGCATGTGGGATCTTCCTGGACCAGGGATCGACCCCCTGCATTGGCAGGCGGCTTCTTAACCACTGTGCCACCAAGGAAGTCCCCAACCTTTTTCAAAACTTATTCCCTTCTACACTCTTTCATGGATAGTAATAGCTTGCACAACTAAACCATAAACTATTTATTTAGGTGGGTTTTTTTTTTCTGGTCAAAAAAAAATTGAAGCATTTTAATTAGAATTTATCTTATTTAAATAGTAACTTTTAAGTTCTTTGATTATGCTATGCACTTATTATAAGCTGTCACATGCTCCTTTGTCATCTTTTGTTACATATTTTTTGATCACTGACTTTGAGGTAACACTACCCAAAGCAATGATAATGAACACACCATTGCATTTTTTCCAGTTTGCAAAAATGTCATCTAATACATAGTCTTGTTTTATTTTTGGAAAACTCTGTGATGGGACTACCACAGTTGGAATTATCTTCAGTTTTCTTGTCAAGAAACTGAAGCTCAAAAAGTTGTCATTTGCTTGGTATCACTTAAGCAGCAGAGTCAGAAACAGAATCTATATCTTTGATATTTAATCCAATGTTTGTTTTTTTCACACTAAGAAACCGCATCAGTTATCATATGAACCCTTTTTAGCATCATCAACATTAGTATTACATAAAAAAGACAGGCAAATAATATTATTAAGTAATACTTACATAATTAAATATCTACTAATATAGCTTTAACAGAATAGCAAGAACACATGTGAAAAGAGATTAAAAATAAATCAGTCAGTTCTTTTGACACCTGGAGCAATATTATGTACACTATTCAGACGTGGCGTGAAATTGAAAATCTATATGGTTTGATAATTCAGAAAACAGGATTTTTAGATATGTCATATCATTGGGAAATTTTAAGACATAGAAAGGAATAATAAATAACAAAAAATGTGAACAAACTTCAAGACTGTATGGTAAGAGATGAGAACTTGGTAACTTTTAACAATATGTTGTTTCCACATAGCAGAACTTAATTGCTTCTAAGTAACTGAAGCCAAAAATCTATCAATGTATAAGATGCTAAACTCCCTGGGTTAAAATCTTGACCTTACCACATACTCGTGTGAGATTTTGAGCGAGTTACTAAACCTCTCTGTTTCTTAGTTTCTTTGTCTACAGAACCAAGACAACGATAGTACCTACCTCATAGGCTTGTTTTGAGGATTTGATGAGTTAATTCAGGTTACACATGCTCAAGATGGCTTCTGGCACATTTAACGAGGTTGTTATGGACTCTGAACAGTGCCTGGTTCAGTAATGCCAACCATCAACATTGTCATCAGGTTCATCATCAAAAACAGTAATAAGAAGTCTATGGAATTAATACTTGTAAAATTTGAAAAGGAAGCATATACCCAGAAGATTACACATTTTCCAACAGCAGTTTCAGGTTAAAAATAAAAGAACTAAATGATATCTAGCTACAAAGGCTTAATCAAGTCGATTTAAATACCTCTAATTTATGGGTAAAATGGAGACACTCTGAAGAAGTTTGTGAGCCTTTTTGATACTTAAAAAGTAAATTTAGGATTTATCATGAATTCTAACCAATCTAAACATTTTTCGTAACTGTACTGCCAGATTTCTCTTCTACCACTGAGTGTGTGGTTATCCTTGAATAACAGGCTTTATCATTTAAAGTAATTATTGGTTTATCTTATTAAATTGAGTCTATTGGATTTATCTAAGTAATAAATAATCATAATAACTGAAAATAGCTTTTAGTTTGTTTTCAAATAAATCCCTTTAAAAATAAGGAGCAAAATGTTTGTCACAGTAAAAGCAAAGGAGAGCTATTTGTCTAGGCAAGTGGCTCAAATCATCTGTGTTTATAAATTATCTCAAAGTATAAGCTGGATATTTTCCTATAATAAAATTCTATGAAGGTAAATAATACTTTAAAATGTAATAAATGGTCATATATTGATTAAATAAAGTGTTGTTTTGCAAAAATGTTTTCATATGTAATGGTGGCTGTGTTTTTCATTTCACCCTCTAGTGGCCTTATTCTAAAACTGCATTATCCCTTTTGATCAATTCATAGTAGTCTCTATTCTCTTTGGTTAACCATTGTTTTATAGTTCAGTGTTAAATGATTTAATCACATCTCTAAATTCATGCATAACAGTTTTTTAGTCTATACTAAAATTCTACTCTTATAGCCACAGAAAGAAAATGGATTTATTTTGTTTTAATGATGTTTATAGACTAAGGACTCAAGTCTTGAGTTGTGCCATCTACCCATGCTTTTCTAATTCAATATTTTGTTGAGTATGTCGTACCTCCAAAACATGCTCTAAAGATCCTCATGGAGGGAAAAAGTAATTGACATTCTTCCGAATGTTCCTCATCTTTATTTTTATTTACTTTTTTAATAAATTCATTTTACTTATTTTTTAAAATTTTTGGCTGTGTTGGGTCTTCATTGCTGCGCACAGGCTTTCTCTAGTTGCAGTGAGCAGGGGCTACTCTTCGTTGCAGCGCGCAGGCTTCTCATTGCGGTGGCTTCACTTGTTGCGGAGCACAGGCTCTAAGCACACGGGCTTCAGTAGTTGTGGCACAAGGGCTCGGTAGTTGTGGCTCATGGGCTCTAGAGCACAGACTCAGTGGTTGTGGCACATGGGCTTAGTTGCTCTGTGGCATGTGGGATCTTCCTGGACCAGGGCTCGAAACTGTGTCCCCTGCATTGGCAGGCGATTCTTAACCACTGCACCACCAGGGAAGCCCCCCGAATGTTCCTCATCTTTAAATCAATTTTAAAATCATAACAAGGTGGTAAAAGATCATTAACTTGACAAAGGAAGGATCAATGCACACCTTTTCCTAGTCTAATTTGGAAGTATGAAATATATTCCAGTTTCTACATAATGGCTAACAGATGAAAAACTATGCTATTTTGGTTTCTGTCTTTAAGTTTAACCATTTATGTTGTTATGATACAATGTTTTTTTTGTTTGCTTTTGACCAAAATGTGAAGTAAGCAAGCGTGAAAAAGTCTTATTAGAATTACATGGATTCCCTCAATGACGTTGACTATATGTAAAAAATGATTGTTTGTAAACAGCCATGCAAGAAACTTTTCATTAAGACCCATTAAGGAGAAAATCACAGTCCGTGAGTGATTTCTAAATTCTGTAAATAGCACTCTTTTTTTCTTTTTCTCCCAATAATTTTATGAGAGGATTCAGAATTCAAGCATTTTATTGTTTGATAGCAGCACTGATAACATTCTCAGGTCACATTATATTCTTCATGTTTTTAATTATTCCAATAACACTGAAGTTTGCCCTACCTTTAATTATTACATAATAAGGAATAGGTTTGAATTTTTATGATTTTTCCATCATCTGTTTGCTGTTCTGACTGAAAGGAAATTAAATATTGCCTACAAAATTTATGGTTACCCCACTGATGATAATACTTGGTAACTACATATATATTTTTTGAAGCAAATTTAATCATACAGAAGACTGTGCATTATTTCCTCTTTGCTTATGTGATCCTGGCACAGAATCAAGATATGACCAAGAGAAAAATAAGCAGTTTTGGAAATTAGCTGGATTTTCATTAATTTGGATGAACATCTAATAAGAGTCAAAACAGATAAGACCTTTGGCTTCAGGTATCTTCTATTCTTCTAAGAAGGTATAAAACAATAATATAAATAAATAAATGATTACAAATTCTGCAATGAAGTAAAATTAAGAATATAATGAAGATCAGAAGTATGTGATTTAGATTTGGGCAGGTAGGTAAGACTTTGCTGGGGAAATAATATTTAAGCTGAAACCTGAAAGATAAGTAAGAATCAGCCAGAAAAAAAGTGAGGAACAAGTTTTCCAGGCAGCAGAACTGTATGCTTAAAAGCCCTAAGGTAGGGAACCCTCCTACACTGTTGGTGGAAATGTAAGTTGGTACAACCACTATGGAAAACAGTAAGGAGGTTCCTCAGAAAACTAAAATTAGAATCACCATATGATCCTGCAATCCAGCTCCTGGGCATATATCCAGACAAACTATAATCTGAAAAGAAACATGCACCCATGTGTTCATAGCAGCACTATTCACAGTAGCCAAGGCCTGGAAACAACCTAAATGTCCATCGACAGATGAATGGATAAGGAAGACCTGGTACGTATATACGATGGAATATGACTCAGCCATAAAATAGAGCAAGATAATGCCATTTGCAGCAACATGGATGCACCTAGACATCATACTAAGTGAAGTAAGTCAGAAAGAGAAAGACAAACACCATATGATATAACTTATATGTGGAATCTAAAATATGACATAATTGAACCTATCTACGAAACAGAAACAGACTCACTGACATAGAGAACAGACTTGTGGTTGGCAAGGAGGAGGGGGTTGGGGGAGGGATGGAGTGGGAATTTGGGGTTAGCACATGTAAGCTTTTATATAAGGAATGGATAACAACAAGGTCCTACTCTATAGCACAGAGAACTATATTCAGTATCCTATGATAAACCGTAATGGGAAAGAATATAAAAAAAAGAAATGTATGTATATATATAACTGAACCACTTTGATGTACAGCAGAAATTAACACAACATTATAAATCAACTATAGTTCATTTAAAAAAAAATCTTCCCTAGGTTAAAAAAAAAAGCTCTAAAGTGGAAAATAGCTAAAAAGTGAACTACCAAGTTACATTTATGTTTACACTACAAAACTATACTTATATTCTCTTCATTTTCTCTTTGGTATTTTTTTGGTATATGGACATTCCTACATTATCACATAATTCATTCACAATATCTGTGTTGCGTATCTCAGTAGGTGAAAATTATGATCAGTATTTATCTATGTATATGTACATATACATGTATGTATGTGTGTGTGTATATAGATAGATATATACATATAGTAGGCATGGCTTAGTTACTAGTAAAAGGATTTTTTCAAATTTTCTATTCCTTAAAAAAACAAAGAACGCTACTGGCCTGTTTGGAACGCAACATCTTCAGAAGAATCTGAGAAGTAGGCTACTTCATACAGGTGACATTTTTTGGAGAGCATTAACTGGACTTTTTGTCTTTGTTGCTGGTTTTGTTTGTTGTTCCTCTATTACTTCCGCTACAGTAACAACCTCAGCAATGATTTTTTAAACCATAAGACTTGACTATAAGGTCAGATAAATTCCCGAGATAGCAAACCACTATCCCGGCATCTTAGGGGGGGGCATACTCAAAATTTCATAGAAAGAGATGATTGTTCAATGATGAGCCCACTCCTCCTTACTTCTTAAAACAAAGGAGCCAAAATGCAAACCATTACTATTAACAAAGGAGCTTATTATCTGAAGTTTTTTACACAAGATACACTAAAAGTAAGAGCAAGACCTATGTCCTGGTTTTGTTTTACATCTGTGGTTACAGCTTAATTTTGCGTGATGCCCGCATTTCGATTCCCAAAAGTGTCCCAGGTTAAGATCATAAATTATAGTTAGTTTACCTATAAGACATTAATGGGTCCATCAACAATAGCATGTCACACTGAAACCCCCTAACTATTATGAGAAGTTGCCGGCTACTAGTCAGTATTATGAGTTGCAAGCCATAGAAACTCTGTGGGAAAACTGAAGCAAACAATGAATTTCTTGGAAGCATGTAAAGAGAAAACTGAAGAGCCAGTGTCCCAGTGCCCAGGAAGCAGAACAGCTCCTGGAGGCTAGGTCACAGAAACTAACTAACAGTTTTGTTAGGGTGCTGCTACAAACTGGGATATTTTGCCTCGGAGTTTCAGATTTGGTGGCACTCTGCCAAGGTTTCAGTGCCAAGGACACAGGGAATCTGATTCATATGGGTCGTGTGTCCCTCTCAAGGTTAGGGAAGGTCAGGGCATTTTCACTGGCAAATCTTCCACAACAGAGAAAGCAGAACTTTCAGTGAAGTTTTGCTTTCTCTATTGTAGAAGCGAAGTCAAAGGAAAGGGTGCCGGGCAGGAAAACCACAAAAGCCCACCATGTACTGTTGGATAGCACTGAGGAATCATCTCAGGGGATGTTTTAGCAGTGAGAAATCCTCTTTCAGAGACCTGAATTCATTCTTAAGATTAATAAAGATATTCATAGCATTGTTTCAGCCAAATGTTTAAAATTTTTACATCAGTTTCCTTTTGCAAAATCTCCTCTCAGGTCAAAGAAAAGAGGCATGGAATGAACAACTGCTGTTTTCAGCTAAACAAGTTCATCACTTTTTAACTGATCCAGACCTTAAGCTTATGTTTTGATTTATGGATGTAGTGACTCAGGATCCAGATGAAAGTATTAGTACAGTGTTTGAGATCCATACTTCTCAATCTGGAATTTAATATCCTCCACAAACAAACCCAATCTTACGTTTGCTGTTCTCTCACATATATTCAAATATCCTGGGAAATATATCAACTTGCCAATTCTAAACACGCAGAGCATTTGCTTCATCCTTTGCCTCTGTCGAAACCACCCTTCTCCTTATATTCAGCTGTGACATATCCTTCTATGTAAACATATACTTACTGTGAACAACTTTATCTTGCTGTCTTAGGCCAGAGATATTTATCTTATGCCCTAACTGCCTGGTAATTGCGTTATCTTGTATAAATTCTATTTCATATGAACATATCTTATACCTTCCACAGTATCATAAATTTCTTTAAGGCAGAAATTATTTCTCATATATATATATATTTTTATCCACAGCACTGGGCCTTGACATTTGTTGATTAAATACTAGTCTAGGTTTCAAGTAGCAATAATCAATGTCTACAGATAAAGCTAAATAATTGCTTTGCTCCCTGCTATTTAAATACACATGTTCAAAATAAATTTCCTACCATCTTTAATAAGTTTATTTGAGACAGTCTCCATGCCTTTAAAATAACACTGGGATCTAAGCCAGTTGGGCCAATTAGCTCATATCTGCTTACAGATTGAGAGTGAGCACAAACCACCTGCATGAGTCTAGTTGATGTAATTCAATATCCTTTTATGACCTAAAAACAGAGTGATGATAATTTAAAAAATGACTAGCCCTGTGAATCCAGGCATTTGAATCATTCAGTTAATTTCACTGTTTGTATTAAACATAATGCAAAAGAACACATTCCTTCAGTTCCTTTATATCAGAGGAGCTCTGTATACTGCTGCTAAATTTCCAACAATATAGAGCTGCTGACAAATCATCAAAGTTTTGGCTGTTTTTTGTTTGTTTGTTTGTTTGTTTTTGCGGTACACGGGTCTCTCACTGTTGTGGCCTCTCCCATTGCGGAGCACAGGCTCCGGACACGCAGGCTCAGCAGCCATGGCTCACGGGCCTAGCCGCCCCGCGGCATGTGGGATCTTCCCGGACCGGGGCACAAAACCGTGTCCCCTGTATCGGCAGGCGGACTCTCAACCACTGTGCCACCAGGGAAGCCCTATAATTTTTTTATCACCAATTCTTAGTGTTTCTTTATCCAATGCTATTCCCATGCCTTCAAGAATTTTTCAGTTAAAGTTTTGAAGCCTAAATGAAGTCTAAGTTTCTGTCTAAACTGAGATCTACAGATCCTTTGAAGCTGTATGCACTTATTTGAACATCCCATCTAGCCAGTCACTTCATATTAGTCTTTGTGATTTGACATATACACATGAAACTGTTTAAAGCTGTAGCACTGTCAGGTCAGGAGTGTCCCCAATTCTCTAAATGTAAGCGACAATGTAGTTATTGGCAAGTATAGTATTCGTTTAATCTTCTATCAAAGCAAACACATGCTTTAAAAGTCCAAGGTACCATACTGTGCAGAAATGTGGCCAGGATCACACTGTAACTACCCCAGTATTTACTAAGTGCAAATATTGATGTACCATGTTGTGGAAAATTCCTCTAGCTACAAAAGTATTGTAAGCGCTATGTTTATTTTATTTTCATGACCAACAACTTGTCAAATACAATGTCTTACTTCTAAGGGAAAAAGTATCATAGTATCAAAAATAGATACGACTCTCCAAATATGACAGCTTCATACTAACCCACCCAAAGGGTGCCCAAGTGACACTTACTCTCTTTTCATAAAATCTCTCTGCACACATCTCTATATTTGAGCATTGGTGTCCAGTTTTGTTTATTGGGGTTTCATTATAGGCACAACTGATTGAATCACTGGGCACATGATTGAACTGATTCTCCAGAGCCTTCTCTTCCCTAGGGGTCAGGCTGATGGTATGTGGCTCAAAGCCTCAATCCTCCAATCACATGGTTGGTCTCTCTGGTCTGAATTACCACCATGCTGAGTCATCTTGCCAGCTTGAAATATGCTGGGACCTAATACAAGTCACTTGGTTAGCTTCAATTATCAGGGCCCAACATGAAAACAAAGACATTCCTATCACTCAGGAAATACCAAGGACTGAGAGGCTACCTCACAGAAACCAGAGACCAAAGCTAGTCAAAATTTTATTATACACCACCCCCCCACCAAGCCCAAATTACCATTATCTCTTGCCTGGACTATTGCAATGGCTCCCAAAATGTTATTCCTCTTATTCTTCTACTTTCTTTAAGCCCATTCTCCCCACATCAGCTGAAGTATTTCTTCAAAGCCTCCAATGGCTGCTTAGTTCCCCAAAGCCTCCAATGGCTGCTTAGTTCACTCATTATACAAGCTAAGGTTTTACATGGTAAATGAGGTCCTACATAAACTGGTCCATAGCCATGTATCTGAACTCATCTTCGATCAATCTCCACCTCCTTCACTCTTTATACCCATGACAGTTTCCTAACTACTTCTCAAATTTTCAATACAGTCTTAGAAAAAACTTTTGCATTTATTCCCATGGATTTTTTCCTTATTTCACCTTCACCTGTGGCTCACTTGTGGTGCAGTGGCACTCATCTGCATGATGCTCAGAAAAACTCCCCTGGGTAATGCAGAGTCTAAATACTACAGTGCTTCCACTGAGACTAAAAAGTATAAGCAATTCAATAAGTTTAAAATTTTAGATTCAACATGTTTTAATAAATGGGCTTATAAAAACTTGGGCTTTCCAACTGAGACATCTATTATTTTCTTTAATTGACAATACTGAAAGTGCCACATTAACAAAAATTAATCTAAAAATATTTTGCACCAATAAATGAATATTTAAATGGCTAAGGACTCCTTTACTAACTAAAATAGTGAATTATTGAGGATAATTAGCAATTCATCTTTGAGACAAAAATATTCCACTCTTCCTCATTCCAACTTCTGTGTTGGATTAACACACTAGTGTTATGAGAAGGTAAAGTGAAACATTTAAAGTAGGGGTTGGCACACTTTTCTCTAAAGGTACACATAGTAAATATTTTCAGTGTTGTGCGCAATAATGTTTCTGTCACAACTAGTCAACTCTGCCACTGTACTGCAAAAGTAGCCATATACAACATGTTAATAAATCAGTGTGACTATGATCCAACATGACTTTGCTTACCAAAGCAGGCAGTGGGTGAGATGTGGTCTATGAGTCATAGGAGAAATAAAAAGGGATATTGTGGTGACTATTTATTTGTGTCAAGCAGTATTTTCTCATTATAAGGCTAAAAAAACTACCAAAATAAATCAATTGCTGAAGGTCATCTGAGACTTCCATCAAATAGTCTCACTGTCCTCACTAATAAAATTTATAATAAATAAAAGTTATAAATTTAGATATATAAAATAAATTTATTTTGGGATTTCCACTTCTGGGAAGGTGGAGTAGATTTTTTTTTTTCACATACCTCCCACTAATTACAACTGAAAACCTGGACATTATATATAAAACACAAATAGCAATTCTCAAAGGTGAAGAGAAGAGGCAGACCAGCTAGAGATCTTGGGACCAGAAAAAAAGCGTGATATTAAAGCATGGATTTAAAAAAAAAAGCATGGATTTTCTTTCAGCCTCATATATCTCAGACTATGTGCTGGAAAAGTGGCAACCTGGAAATACAAATAGGGACAGACAAAAATAACTCCAACAAAAGCCTGTTCTCTCCAGCCCCAAGACCAGGAAATGTGCAGCTTAGCCAGAGAGAAACATTTTAAACAATAAATAACTGCTCTACTCCAGCCAAACATCAGAGAAAAAAACTAGGGCTCCAAATGTGCCTCCCACATCAGCCAAGGTTGAGGAAATGTTTTAACAATATTCCATAACCACCTTCCCAGGTGGTGCAAGAGAAGGCCAAGTTGGGAACTTAAGACTTTCATCCCCATTGAGCAGTAAAGAGAGCACTCTTCCCACAGTAGCCATGAGCCCATGTGGGGAGCACAGTCTTATGCTACCACCTGCAGTGACTGGGCATCCCTTCCCTTCCCCACCAAGGTGAGGGCAGATGAGGATGAGTGAAGAATCAGGAGTTTCCCCAAAACCCAGTGATAATGAGATCACTCCTTATGCCCTGATGTCACTGGAGGCCAGAACTCCTATCCCCACTCAGTAGAAAGGAAGCACTCCTAACTCTCCCAGGCAGGGTGGCATCAGCAGAGACCTAGAGGGGAACTGGAATTCCACCCCTGTCTAGCAGAAAAAGACCCTCCCCAGTCTCACTGGAGGCTGAATAGGAAACTGGACGCAGTGGTTGAGAGTCCGCCTGCCGATGCAGGGGACACGGGTTCGTGCCCCGGTCCGGGAAGATCCCACGTGCCGTGGAGCGGCTAGGCCCGAGAGCCATGGCCGCTGAGCCTGCGCGTCCGGAGCCTGTGCTCCGCAACGGGAGAGGCCACGACAGTGAGAGGCCCGCGTACCCCAAAAAAAAAAAAAAAAAAAAGACAATAAACACTGAGATGACATGTTAGAAATATCTGACAGAGATTTTAAAGCAGAAATTTTGAAAATGCTTTAACAAGCACTATAAACATGCTGGAAATAAATGAAAAAAATGGAAAGTTTCCAAAAACAAAGTCTCAGCAAAGAAATAGAAGAAAAAAGAATTTTAGAGCTAAAGTATGCAATAGCTGCCATAAAAAACCCCTCAGTGGTTAGATTCAACAGCAGAATAGAGAGGACTGAGGAAAGAATCAGTGAATTGTAAGACAGAACGACCTATATTACCCATTGGAACAACAGAGAGAAAATAGATGGGGGAGGGGGGGAGGGGGGAGCATCAACATAACCTCAGGGCCTTGTAGGACAATAACAAAAGATCTAACATTTCTATCATTCCAAGAGTCCTGGAAGGAAAGTAGAGAGAGGGCAGGACCGAAAAAGTACTGAGACGTTATGACTGAAAAGTAGTATCTAGAATAATAAGGAACGCTCAAAACTCAATAGTAGCAAACTAAATAACAATTAGAAAATGAACAGAAGACATGAGAGCTAAATTAAGGTAAATCTCAGTTTAATATCCCAATCCAGTTGGATGTTCGAGTGACTGTAAAACAAAAAGAGGAACTGCTTCATTCATTTTGGGTAACTTGGAGTTTTTTAAGCTCATAGAAACTGTACTCACTCAAACGGACCTCTGTAGAGCAACTAGCAAGCGAGTGTGGGCAGGACTTAAAGGGCTCTCTTTCTGCATGTCAATTACCTTTGTTAATAACACCTTTAAAGCCGGTGCTTTCCCCTGGGCACTGTTTCCTTTCAGAGGATTGTAGTTATTGAATATAAAAGGCTGATGGCAATAGCAAAAAGAACAATGGTTCCTAGCATCACATTTTGCTGTGACTTAATGAGAAAAAATTACTAAGAAATACTTATTTTATACGTGAATATCCAAGACTGCATGACACAACTCTGGTTTTATATCATCCATCTATCATATCAGTGTGAATGCACAGCATTGCTAGAGACTGCGTGGCTGGGCAATCCTTATGGGTAGCAGCTATTTGTCATATACTATTTAACACTGAATTCTTTGGTTAAGTTCAGTCATGTATTTATTTCTACTGACAACTCAGTGTACAGCAGCCTTGATAAAAGTCTATGGGAGATAAGTATTTGAATTTCACAAATATGTTCACAAACATATCAAGCTAAATAATTCCAAAAGGATTCCCTGACAATATTCTTAAAGTTATCACATATGATTATTTAGAATTCAGCTTTAAACCAAGATTTAGTTAATAAATATGCAGATAGTTTTTCCTTATTTATAATAAATGGTCTAAGTTAGAAATATCTATCATAAATATGACCAAAGTGTACTTTTTTTGTTGTTTTGTTTTTTGCGGTACTTGGGCCTCTCATTGTTGTGGCCTCTCCCGTTGCGGAGCACAGGCTCCGGACGCGCAAGCTCACCGGCCATGGCTCACGGGCCCAGCCGCTCCGCGGCATGTAGGATCTTCCCGCACCGGGGCACGAACCTGCGTCCCCTGCATCGACAGGCGGACTTTCAACCATTGCGCCACCAGGGAAGCCCAAGTGTACAGTTTTTAAAGACAATTATTGTCTCTTATGAATCTATAGATTCCCCTCTGGGCTACTGAGAGTACTCTCCACCTACTTGATATTTAATATATTTGTCAAATGAATGCACGTGTGTGAATAATATTCATTTTCCTTGAAATATTTATCCTAGGTTTAGTTACCATTTTTAAGGATTGTATTCTGCAAATTTGCCATTGGAATTAAAATTAACTCACTCATTGCTATGTTTTGAGCTTTGATATTAAAAAAAAAAAATGAGGAAGAAAAAAGCAGTCCTACCCAGCTTAAAACTGGTCTGACATTGACAGCTAGGACTTAGTATTGTCAGAAACTGGCCTGGCGCTCACAGCTAGACCATGCTATCCTGCTGAATATTAAACATTCTTATAGAACATCAACATCAGACAAGATCACTTTGAGACAAAACAAGGTCACTTGGTGATTTTATTTAAACATACCAAACAAGGTCACTGTGTCACCTACAAACTACTACACACCTCCCTTTCCCAAGAAATATGAGTGACTTTTTTTTAACCAGTTACTGTTTTACCTTTATTCTAGCTGGCTCTCTCTATAGATACTTATTGAGATATCTCATTTTAAAATTGTCCCCACTTTTGTTTTCTTTTTTTTTTTTTGGCTGCTCTACACAGCCTGTGGGACCTTAGTTCCTGACTAGGGATCAAACTGCACCCTTGACAGTGAAAGCACAGTGTCCTAACCGCTGGCCCGCCAGGGAATTATCCCCACTTTCCTTTTTCTAAAATCACTTCTAATTTACTTCCTGGATTGTCAGGGGAATGAAGGTGTTCAACAGAACCTCTCTTTTATCTTTTGAAAAATGTTAAGCCTACCGAAGGGTTGAAAGAACAGAAGAAAAATAACCATAAACCCTCCATCTAGATTCAACTGTTGTTAACATTTTGCTGTTTGGTTATCTGTGTGTGTTTGTGGTTGTGTGTATGTGTGTGTATATATAATATGTATTTTATACATATATATAATATTTAAGCTGCTGATTTATTCCTAGTTAACTATGCTTCCTAAGAATAAAAATAATTTCCTAAATAACCACAATACCGTTGAGTTAGGCAGAATAATGTTCCCCTCCCACCGCATCTCCCCCAAATTCCACTCTCAGAACCTATGAATAGTTAACTTACAGGGCAAAAGGGACTTCGCGGATGTGATTAAATTAAGGACCTTGAGATGGGGAAGTTATTCTGGATAATCTGAGTGGGCCCAGTCTAATTACATGGATCCTTGAAAGTAGAAAACCTTTTCCTGTTGTGGTCTGAGGCAGGTGTGACTATGAAAGAATGGTTAGAGTGATGCAACATTGCTAACTTACAAGATGGAAGAAGACAGCCCCCTAACCAATGAATGTTGGTGGCCTCTAAAATCCCAGAGCCTCCAGAAAGGAAGGCCGCTCTGTCAATACTTTGATTTTAGCTCAGTTAGACCAATGCGGGACTTCTAACCAACAAATCCTTAAAATAATAAGTACTTGTTGTTTTTAACCAAGTTTTGGGCAAATTGGTACAGTAGCAATAAAAAAAAACACAACCATTTTCATCTGTAAGAAAATTAACA
Organism: Lagenorhynchus albirostris; assembly: GCF_949774975.1. Lineage (NCBI taxonomy): Eukaryota > Metazoa > Chordata > Mammalia > Artiodactyla > Delphinidae > Lagenorhynchus > Lagenorhynchus albirostris. Next base: position 80,682,215 of record NC_083102.1, on the reverse strand, counting down.
ATTCCATATAATCAATATACAGTTCACATGAAAAAATTCTCTAATTGTCTCCAAAATGTCTCTCAGAGCTTTTTTTTTTTCTTTCAGATCCAGGATTCAATGAAAGTTTACATATTACAATATTGTTTTGTCTCTCTGGTCTCTGTTAATCTAGAACAAGAGCCTTGCCTTTGTTTCTCGTAACACGAACTATTTTACTGAAGATTCCAGGTCAGTTGTCATGTAGAATATCCCTCATTCTGGATTTGTCTGGGTGCTTTTCACATGATAAGATTCAAGTTAGATAATTTTTGGCAAGGATTCTTCTTAGGCAATGATGCATACTTTTTAATTTAAAAACTTTTTTTTTTTTTGCCCATGCCACATGGCATGTGGGATCTGTTCCATGACCAGGGATTGAACCCATGGCCTCTACAGTGGAAGCACAGAGTCTTAGCCACTGGACAGCCAGGGAAGTCCCACTGATGTGTATTTATTTTATTTTATTTTATTTTTTTATGATGTGTATTTTTTATTGCTTCAAGTCCTACAGGGATTAATTCATTTAATCCTCATAACTGCCCCATGAGATAAAGACCACTATTACCCCTATTTTAAAGAAAAGGAAACTGAAGCACCGTTTATTAGTAAAGGCAACTTCTCAAGGCCACAGAGAATTAACAGAAGTCTTAGGACTCAAACCCAGGCTTTCTGAATATAGAGCTCATATTTTTAACCATCACTCTCCTACAACCCATATACTCTAAGATAGCTGGGGTGATACAACAGTTCCTCCAGAAGATGGAAAAGGCAAGGAAACATTCTCCCAAGAGCCTGTAGAAAGAAATACAGCCCTGTCCACACCGTGGGCTTTAGCCAGTGATAGCCACTAGACTTCTAAACTACAGAACTGTAGATAATAAATTTGTGTGTGTGTGTGTGTGTTGTAAAATTTATTTATTTTATTTATTTATTTTTGGCTGTGTTGGGTCTTCGTTGCTGTGTGCGGGCTTTCTCTAGTTGTGGCGAGCAGGGGCTGCTCTCCGTTGCAGTGCGCGGGATTCTCATTGCCGTGGCTTCTCTTGTTGCAGAGCATGGGCTGTAGGTGCACAGGTTCAGTAGTTGTGGTGCACGGGCTTAGTTGCTCCGCAGCATGTGGGATCTTCTGGACCAGGGCTCGAACCCGTGTCCCCTGACTTGGCAGGTGGATTCTTAACCACTGTGCCACCAGGGAAGTCCTGTGTTGTTTTTAAGGCAGGAAATTTGTGGCAATTTTTTACACCAGTAATAAAAACTCATACTGAGATTAAGTGAGATGATGTGTGGAAGGCACTGATCATAGTGCTTATCTGAAGCACAGACGTATTTCCTAATTATTAGATAGTATTATTGCTTTTATTATTTATCATTAATGATGTCATTCTGAATGTCTGAGAAAGCTTCAAAGAGCAGTTGTAGCCTGAATTGGTCTTGAAATATTGATAAGCTATAAACAAAAGGAAATGATACGTAGAAGGAAAAATGTTGGCAAAAATATGACAATGGAATAACACAAGGTTTACTAAGTGCTAGGTTTTGGAGGCCCTTCAATAACAAACTTCATCCTGTTAGAAACTTTCACATTTGTTGGTATGTTGGGAAGTTTGTTTTTAAGAGTTTAATCTGTTACGTAATTAATTGACAGCAGAGGAAGTTCAAGAAAAGGAGACTGACTCTAGTATGGAGATAGGAGCATGAACCAAGGGAGCAAGTGGAAGGAGAAAGACTGGGATGGAGAGTATGAGCTCCCTGAGGGCTGGCACTGTGTCTTTCTTTCCTGTGCACATCTAAGAGAGGGTACAACCATATCGATCACTGAATATGTACTAGTTTAACAAGGGAAAAAACATTTAGAAAAAAGGCTCACTAAAACATGACATGTCTCCAACTTAATTGTAAATCCTCCAAGTTCTGGTTTAACATCTAACATCTTTCTTTTATTCTCATGGTTGAGGTAGGTGTTTCCACCAAAGCTCAAAAAAGATCTATTTTTGAAGAGGTGATAACCAAATCCTTAAGTGTGGGTTAACAAAACCTTAGGATATAGTCTGTATGCTGAAAAGCTGTGAATTGATCCAGTGATTTCTATGGCTGCCCAGAATCTAAATCTTGACCTTCTCACTTCTTGACCAGTGTCTTTATGCTGTACTACAGTTGTCTGATTAGAGATATTAAGCAACTAATAATTATTAATACTTCTTTTTTACCAGAAAATGTATATACTTCCAACCTTATTGTGATTATTAATTAGCAAATGTTTCTTATAATGCAAATATTAGAAGGCAGATACTGAAGAAGTGAAAGTATTTAAAATAATTTACAAAAAACTAAGATACTATTTCTGTATTAGCAAGGATTCATATGCTTTTATTTATTCCTAACAAAACAATCATGATCTCTTCCCACCCATTAAATCATTTGATTGCATACTTGGTCTTTTAAGAGTTTCCAAATGTCACGCAGCTTTAATATGATATTTGTTTGCATGTGCGTATTTTGGGAAAGGTGTGTTTGCTAATAAATTTGAGACAGCATGGCTGCATTTTATATGGCACATAACCTCAATACTGTGAAATATTGTCATGGTTACCTGAAAAGCAGCAGGATGCATGCGGGTGAAAGACAAGGTTCAAACAGTGTAAGAATAGGCTCTTTAACAGAAACCAAAGATTATGGCCAAAGAGAGGAAGGTGGAGAAAGGAAAAAGGAAGTGTGACAGACCAGTATTCAGCTGACTTAAAATAAGGTATTGGCTAAATAATTCTTTTCTCTAGTCATGATCTAATAATTATTCATTTCAAATGGCTGTATCTCAGAAATCGCTTTCTTTAGGGAAGTGGCCACGCACACACACACACACACACACACACACACACACACTCAAACATACAGTTAAAGTAGGTGAGAGTGAAAATATAAGCTTTTAAAGTTACAGAATTTTTTTAAGAAAATGATGAATGTTTTCATTAGGACAAGACATGGTCCTCTTACTTCAGGCATTTTTAAATTACTGAAACAGTAATCCAGCTTACAAACAATATATTCACACCTAGAATATTTAGCGCTTTTTGTGTTTAAAGCACTTTGAATGATAATTTGTTGTTTCTGAATCTTCTCCTGAAAAATAAAATTTCTCTCAATACAGTTGACCCCCCCCAAAAAAAATACAGTTGACCCTTGAACAACACAGGGGTTAATATGCCTATAATTTATAGTTGATCCCCATATCCACAGTTCCTCTGCATCCATGGATTCAAACAATATTGGATGGTGTGGTACTGTAGTATTTACTATTGAAATATATCCATGTATAAACGGACCCTAACAATTCAAACCCGTATTGTTCAAGGGTCAACTTGTAGTTATTAAGTCTTAGTTATTGATTAGATTCCTCAAAAATCTAGTCTGACTTGTTATTTGTAACAATTTACTTGGTTCATTTTGTTTCTTACTTTTCAGCAGCTTGGTCAAAGTACAATATTCTCTTATTACATTTACAGTCCTCTATGAATTTAGAGGAAAGAGAAAAAGATTAAAAAGAACTAGTTTGTTTTTTTTTTAAATCTAGATAACTCAATAATAAATTCAACAAATATCTATCTAGCCCTTGCAAGTACCAATTTAAGTACTGGAACAACACAACTAATAAAATATGATCTCTGACATCGGGAATCTCACAAGACTGAGAAAAATGCCACATGCAGAAAAAAAGACAAGCAGATAAACATAACGAGGCCCATGCTAGGTTGAGGAACAAAGGGATTTGGGACTAGAGTAAAAAGAGCAATTAAAAAGAGACTAAGTTTGGCTTCCCTGGTGGCGCAGTGGTTGAGAGTCTGCCTGCCGATGCAGGGGACACGGGTTCGTGCCCCGGTCTGGGAAGATCTCATGCCGCGGAGCAGCTGGGCCCGTGAGCCATGGCCGCTGAGCCTGCGCGTCCGGAGCCTGTGCTCCGCAACGGGAGAGGCCACAGCAGTGAGAGGTCCAAGTAAAGCAAAAAAAAAAAAAAAAAGAGGCTAAGTTTGTCAACACAGAGTATTCAAAACAAATCTAGGACACAAGCTTTTTTATTATTCCTGTAATGATGTGAGAATTGATATTTAAAATTTTCTAAATATCCTACTTTAGTAATAACAGAAAACTAGAAACATTCCGTCACCCAAAGAAAGCAACAAATCCTTTATGAAAGATTTTAATCCTGTGGTTCTACTTTAACTTGCCTAGTTCTGCAAATAATCTTAATTTATATAATTTTTGCGGCACGCGGGCCTCTCACTATTGTGGCCTCTCCCGTTGCGGAGCACAGGCTCCGGACGCGCAGGCCCAGCGGCCATAGCTCACTGACCCAGCCGCTCCGCGGCACGTGGGATCTTCCCGGACTGGGGCACGAACCAGTGTTCCCTGCATCGGCAGGCGGACTCTCAACCACTGCGCCACCAGGGAAGCCCTATATAATTTTTATAATTGGAAATTATTTTGTTTCTCTTCCCATAGGCTTACAATTGCTTTTAAAATATACATAATACAAACATAGGTTAAATCACTCAATACAATGAAAACAAGTTTGCTGAAAAAAGCACAGCTTAGGACATAGGATCAGATTTATGAAGCTGTTATTTCCATGAAGTTTACTTAACTTCTTTTTTCTAATAAATATTTTAGTACCATTATCTCTGCAGTTTAAATTGACGCTAAAGATGTATAAGAATAAAACTGGTAAGAAAGGAGCCATGGTTTTCCTATTCCCAGAAGAAAAACCTCAAGCTGAAAGCACAGGTTTTTTCTGAGACCTAGTTAAAACACAGCCAATTATGTTTTGTGATGCATTCATGCCTCCTTCCAATTCTTCTCTATGCCCATCAAGTAAAACTTTCCACTTGTATGTGTTGGAATTTACTAACATGGATTCCATATATTGCTTCACCAATGAACAGCACTTTAGCTCCAAGGGGGAAATGAGAACTAACATGTATTTCACTAGCTTTTCAAATAATATCACATTTATGACATGTTAAAAAGCAGGCACTAACTCAGATTAAGTGAGGGGCCTCAAAGCAAGAACCAATGAAAGGAAACAGTCTCAAATGATGGTACAATTTGGTTCTTAAAAAAAAATTACAACTGTCTTTCTCTGTCCATCTCCCTAGAACTAAAAAAATAAATCTTTTAAGAATATGAATCTAAAATCTCATTTGCAGCCTACTGACCCAAAATCTGTAACATTGTTGTGAACATGCTGTAAACAAAAGCAAATCTATCACTGCACATGAGATGCTCTCTGGTTTTCATAATTGGAAAGATTCAGAGAGCAATATGAACATTTGCAAAGCAGAGAGTCTCTTCTTATGAGCTGTTGGTGTGGCTTCACTTTAAAGTGAATTGGGCTGTCTTTCTTTTTTTCTATAAATAAAACTTTACTGTTTTAATGCCAGCTGGTTTCCCCCCTCAGAATACAATTTATAATAGAAAAAAGATTCTTTTCTTGAAGAATGAGACTTTTTTCCTTGTTTAATGACACTAAGTCTTCTAATCTTGCTTTGTCTTTCCAGAATATACAGTCAGAAAGCATTCTATGATAACCAGAAGAATATTTTTAAATTAATTAATAAATATTTTACAGAGCACTTAGAATTATAATTTAGAGATGAAAGAAATTTAGAAATCTCTCTATCTAGCTGCTCAATTTTACAAGTATTGAGTCTGAGGTCCACAGAAGTTCACTGGCCAAGATCTCCTGTGAGGGTCAGAAATGACACTAGGACTGAGATCTTTGGTTGAACTTTTATTTCTTATTGGGGGGGGGGGAAACTCTTGAATAAAATATTTCGTTACATTTTAAAAAAGCAGCAACAATATCTAAATGATTCTGGGTCAACAGGGTAGACTGAAAACTTACACTTACCTCCTCTCTCTCCCCAAATTACATTTCATTGATAACAACAGAATTTCTAAAACTGTATTCTACTACATGAAAGTATAGCAGACAAAAGGTTTAATCAAATATCTGGAAGACAGTAAGTGGATTGAAGCATGCCAACAGACAGAGCAGGCAGTGGAAATCCACTGTACAATTCTGACAGAGGAAGTGAAGAGGAGGGAGTCCAGATTTGAACATGGAAATGTCATGAATTAATGAGCATTAGGCACTTGACACCCCCTTCCCAGACTTCTGCATGGAGAACAGCCTGCTGCTAGCAAGTATGCAATAAAACCTCCAACAGAGTATAGTGCTCTAAATAACTTAACAGAATTCTACTGAGAAGTAAAAGAGCAAGTATGTTTATTGGCATCCCGCACAAATCTCTTCTAATCCTGGAATTTAAGGCACACATAGCATAAAAGCCAGGTCCCTGACTCTACCCTTAAAAGAATCAGTCAACATAGTCTATGCATATATAAAATGCACCCCTTCCTCTTTCCTCTTAATTATGAATTAATAACCAAGATCTTAGTCATATTATCATTATGAACTGATAATCAGGTATTTGAAAGTACAAGACCAAAATAAAAAGACTACAATAAAGGAAACTAAGGTAATTTCCACAACTTAAGAGAACATTAAAAAATTGTTTGCTGTCCTTAAAGACATTCACTAAAATATCGCATCCATGAAAAATAATCATATGTTGTGTGAAAGCAACAACTAAAAAATAGAAAAACTACTGGAAATAAAATGTACAACTGATGAACATAAATCCAATATTAAATTTGGAAAACAAAGTAAACAAAATCTCCCTGAATGTAGATCAAAAGAGTGTAGAGTAAAAAAGTTATAAAAGGAAAATCTAAGATATAAATGATTAATCTAAATGTCCCAACATCTGACTAAATGTAGTTCAGATTGAGTCTAAATTAGAGAAAACAAATGTGGTGGGAATAGAGGAAATTATCAAAGAAAAAACATACACCAGGCACAAATGTTCAGATCGAATATTCCCATGGAGAGCTGATGCAGATGAATCAAAAAAGATCTAAGAATAATGGAAAGATATTAGAGGCCTGTGTGTGTGTGTGTGTGTGTTTGTGTGGAGAGAGAGCAAGAATGAGAGAGAGAGCAATTTGAGGATATACTTTGGCAAAATAATGGTTTCATGAAGAATGTTAAGAAACTGGTTCTAGAAAAGTGTTACTAGAAATAAAGGCAAGTCCTAAGGCGATAGCCATACAGCATGTCTAGAGAGTGTAAAAAATTAATAAACAGAAACCTTAACTAAATAGAGTAGGGAGACCAGAAGTGTGAGCTCTCACACCTGGCTACAATAGCAGAGCCCAATAGGAAGAAGCAAGACTCCTTTCCTGGCAACAACTCAGCCAATGAAAAGCCCTCGACTCTTTGTTTATGGACAGCCCTCCCAACTTCCTTTCCCCCTCTATAAAAGAGTTCTCCATTTTTTCTGGGGACTTGCACGTGATTCACCACGTTTGCACATCACAAATTACAATTCTCTGCTAAACCCATTTTGCTGGAGAAATAATTGGCAGCCTATTTGTTTTAGGTCAAAAAGAGCAATCTGTCCAAATTGGAACAGGAGGAAGGAAGGCTCTTGGAGGATATTTCCAGGGAAAAAAAAAAAAAAATGAAAACAAAGACAGTGTGACTACAAATTTAAAATAATACAAATTTAAAATAAATTTAAAATAAATACAAATTTAAAATAAATTAAGGATATGAAAAGGCAATGGCAGGGACTTCCCTCGTGGCACAGTGGTTAAGAATCCTCCTGCCAATGCACGGGACACGGGTTGGAGCCTTGGTTTGGGAAGATCCCACATGCCACGGAGCAACAAAGCCCGTGTGCCACAACTACTGAGCCTGTGCTCTTAGAGCCCATGCTCCGCAACAAGAGAAGGCACTGCAATGAGAAGCCCATGCACCGCGACGAAGAGTAGTTCCCACTCACTGCAACTAGAGAAAGCCCGCGCTCAGCAACAAAGACCCAACAAATGCAGCCAAAAATAAATAAATAAATTTATATATTAAAAAAAAGAGGGAAATGGCAATATTCCACGTGAGAAATAAGCATGGTAGTAGAGGAAATGAGAAAATATTACATTTTGGCTATATTTTAAAGGTAGAGTTGATAGGATTTGGTGGAAGACACGTGTTCTATGTGAAAGAAAGAAGAGGGTCAAGTGTAAGTCCAAAAATCCTTTACTTTAAGAGCCTGAGGGAATAAAAGTGGCCCTTTGAAACTTAACAGTCAATTAAATCTGTACAAAAATGTGTGGTCTAAATTTGTGGACATAAATGCAACTTACAGCCAAAAATCTGTAACTTCAAGAAGAATAAAATGAGGAAATAAATGGAGTGATTGAGATTAAAGATACTAGGGATTAAGTGAGATAAGCAAATGCTTCTTCCTCTTCCTCTTCCAATAAGTCAGAAGCTCCAAGAAAAAAGAAACTAACAACAAAATGGTATACTATATTCATGACCCAAACATAAAACTAAACATAATGTGGCATTAGTTTGAATAATTCATTCATTTATCCATTCCTTAACAATGAGTTGTTAATATGTATCAGGCACTGTTAGATACCTGGAAGAAAACAACAGTAAACAAAACTGATATGTCTCTTCTAAGCTTTTATTAAATGGAGGAGGTAGACAATAAACTGATAAGACACAGATAATATGTTAGTTAAAGGTCCCTTGCAGAAATCTAATGCATGATTGGAACAGAGAGAGTGATAAAGAATATAATTTTTAAAATGATGGTCAAGAAAGGCTTCCTTGAGGAAGTAACATTTAAGCAGAAACATGAGTTAAGTAGGGAGACAGTAGCCTAGATCTGTAGGGAAAAAGTCGTTTCAGAAAGTGCAAAGGTCCTGATGCAGGACGATGTACTACTATGAAGGCAACAAAGATGGTTGGAATCTAGTGAATGAGAGGAAGTGTGAAAAGACAAAAGACTGGAGGAAAAACTATTTTCTAAATTAGGTGAGAAGTTCATGGAGAGTTCCAGACAGGGGAGTGCTATGATCTCACGTACGTTTAAAAAAATTTGTCTGGTTGTGATGGGGAGAAGATTATGAGATGGTGGCATGAGCAGATGGAGGAGACAAATTAGGAAGTAATGGCAGTAATCCAGATGAGAGATGGGTATGGTAGTAGAGGTGTTGCAAAGAGATTAGACTGGGGTTATATTTTGAAGATAGAGCTGATAATATTTACTTGAAAATTGGATGTGCAATGTGATAGGAAGAGCAGGGTCAAGAATAGCTCCAAAATTTTCACTTTAACCATTTAGTAAATGGTGCCGGCATTTATTGAGATGAGGAAGAATAAGGTAGGTCTTGCAGTTGCACACCTTTGCTGTCAACATCATTTGCCCTGCTATTGATTTCCAGTGTACACCTGGAAAAGCATAAAAATGATTTTGACTCATAAGTCTAAGCTGTATCCATCTTGTTCCTCATGATCATGCATATAGAAGGTTAGTCCTGCTGCTTCACTGTTGAGGGGAGAAATGGAAATAAGCATACTTGGGGAAAGAAACCCCTATTACTATTTCAAAATATGATCATAAAATCTGTATGTATAAATATAGGTATATGTGTATAACTGTAGATCTTACATACACATTCTTGTTAAAGTATGTATGAAGCACTTATAAAAATTGACTATAAAAAATTGACTATAAAATTGTATCATAGTTTGAAATCTCCAGAAGCAGAACATGAGACAGAAATTTGGATGTGATTTATCCAGGCAAGGCAGAGCTTTTCAAGGAGGAAAAACCCCTATACTCACCGCTTCTAACTAATATTGGACAGAAGGTTCCTCAAGGCAGACAGAGGACCAAGCTCTGCCTCGGTTGTCCATCCCTGCCCTGCACCCTGGTAACCCTCTCCAGGCAGTAAACTGAGGCTATTGTAGAGCTCACCTTGTTTGTTTTCCCTGTTGCCAATCCTCCATGGCATTTCTACATGTTTTGTGACAGTTTTTGTCCTGGACTATCTTTTCAAAGATGTTTGTATAACATCAAGAGATAGTTTTCCCTCTGGGGCAGAGGAGAGAGATTTGACCAAGATAATAAATACAATGTCTTCCTCTAGGGCATGGGTTGGCCAGGCTTGCTAGCTCAAGGTACTTTTCCTGTAATGCACCCCCAGTGGGTATACAGGTAACACTTGTGGGAATTGAACTTTGGAAAATCAGCTCTAAGTTGTTACCGTTGCTGCAAGAATCAAACTGTCCAGACCCATTTTGGGCTCACTGTCTTCCTTTCTGGGGCAAATCCACCTAGCAGCTACCGCCATGCCACTGCTTAGGAACTGCTTGACTATGTGACATCTCCTCTCTCAGGTGTCACCTTCCTATACTGTCTGATGTCAAAAGTCTGAAAATCATTGTTTAATATATTTTGCACTGATTTTCAATTCTTTCAGGTGTGAAAGTAAATCCAGTTCCTGTTATTTCACAGTAGTCAGAAGCAGAAGTTCCCTATGATGATTTTTTCAAACAAAAACTAATAATAATAAAGAGATACTTGGCAAATATATTCAAGATAAGTCAGAGAAAACACAAATCCACAAAATTAGAAATGAGAAAGCTTTGTAACATGTTCAAAGAAGACTAAGTATTATAGGATAATAAAAGAAGATTAAGTATTATAGGATAATACTTATGGCTGATATCATTTCTTGGCTGACCTAAGATATATTCTCAAACTTTTGCTCTTAGACCCTAGGGCCATGGAAGTTCGCTTAGCTAGGGCTCCCAGGAAAAATTTTTTCTGGCAAAACTGATGGTCCCATCCATTGTTTTTTCTCTTCTCTCATTTTCCTGCCTGGTAAATGGATTATGCCTGTACCATGAGAATAAACCATGCTTGACAAAAATGGAAGAGCAGGAAAACAGAAAGAATCCAGATCCTTGATGACATTCTTTAGCAACTGCATCATTACTGCACCCCTCACCTCAAGATTTTTATTTATCTATTTGTATATTTTATAAAACCAAATCTTTAAGCCAGTGGTATTTAGATTTTCTGTTATTTGCAGCCAAATGCATTTCTTGTAATAACTATGAAGTATCTGATATGTTGCCGTTTTTGCAAGCTCACAAGTTATGCTGACACAGTTTCCTAGAAGCTGGCAGGAGACATAAGACACCTGAGTTAAAGACAAAGGATAGTTGTTACTCACAGCAACATCAGAAGCTGGAGTATCATCATTTTCTTATGTTTATCTCCCAAGCTGCAACTCCCACAAATGTTAGGATAATGGTCTCACCATACAGGGGGTTGTGTTACAAGAAAGAAAACCTCAATCTTCTATAACAGGCTGCAAGCAAACCTGCTCAACTTTTGCCCAGAGATATCTTTATTACACTGGGAAGCAAAAAAAAAAATCTGTCCTCTGCTCTAAAATGGCCTCTATCTTCCAAAGCTGTTTGCTAAGTCTAAGAAAAAGAAAATCTCACAACACATGTAGAAACATTGTTAAGAATTGGCAGTTAATGCCTCTTCTCACAAGATGTGCCCAAACGTGAGATCAACAGAGAATTATTTTTCAAAATTTGTAACTGGTGTGATTTAGAATTTTGTCCTCTTTATTCTGTGCTTTGAAATTTTTGAAATGACTAAATCTATCTGAAAAAAATATATACATTTAAATAAGTTCAAACCTGAAATTACTGGAAAAAAAGACTAATAGAAGAAATTGAAAACGTTATTGAAAAATTATCCACCCTTTTCTTTTCCTTTCTTTTCCACTCCCTTCCCTACCCTTCCCAGATAACTGGATCCCAAGTCTATGAGATGTGGCAGAGAAAAGTAGGTGTCTATAGTGTACTGGGAGGGGAATGAGCCTGAAGTGGGGTAGCAACACAAGCAGTTGTAGGCGTCACTCAAGTCAGAACCCAAGCAGGGGGAGAAGGATCATACTTCATGGGACTGTGGCCTGAAGTGTCAGATCTTGAGCAAAACAAGGACAGCAACTGCATAGGAGGGTGGCCTAATAGAAAGTACGGTGTCACAACCCAAGATAGGTATGGAGGACAGTGACACACTGGGCTCCAACAGGTTGTGCTGGCATTCACTCTGGGGAAATGGGGAGGCCACTGTGAAGAGTTAGATCAAAAAAGGAAGATGGACGCTTCTGTGTGAAAGAGGGGTGATGGAAAGTTTGAGATAGGTCACAAACAGGGGGTTCATCAAATAAGTAAATATGTCAAGCAGCGTGAGAGCCGGATTCCTCAATATCATAGAAGGGAGTTAGGGGTATGGACAGGGAGAAAACAAAAATGAAGCTTGTGGTGTTGAATTGAAACTGCACGTGCGAGTGTGAACTAAGAGTTTCCAATGTAGAGATATAGACATAAAGCAATAAATACAGAGCACATTGTGTGTGTATGTATGCATGCATCTATACACACATACATGCATATACTCCCTAGCTCTGTTCTCTGTCTGTAATCAGTGATATTTCAGTAACATAAGCAAACATAGAGCTCAGACACTGGCTTCCCAAAACCATCTCCACTAAAAGTAACCAGGTCTCCTGAAAGAAATGGTAATATCATGCCTGGAGCAAGGAAATTACATGATGAAACTGGAATATCTTATGCCAGAGACTGGGCACTGCTCAAAGAATAATGGGGACATGTGAAGAGGACACAAGAGCTGGCTTGAAATGGCTCCCACTCGTCTCATCAGAAAGAACACGAACAACTCAATAGTGATAGTAATGGATTATAACCCATTGAATAAAATGAGAAACAATGAATCCATATAAAAAATTAAATTAATAAATACATAGAAAACATATTAACATAGCCTTAAATTACCTCCACACAAAATACCTACTGATTTCAAAAAGAGAAGAATAACCTGACGGTGGACAATCCCAGTAGCTATCAGTTTATCAAGGGGTCAAAGTGAACCACCAAAAGTGATGGGAATAATTGAAATCATGTGTCACCTGAAAGGATGCAAAGAGGATGATGCAGCCACTTCTGTCACAGTCCTGCCAAAGATCCATACATGAATTCAATCATGAGGAACCATCAGACAAATCCGGATTGAGAGGCATTCCACAAAATAACTGCAAACTATAGCAATGCCAAGGTCACCAAAGTCAAGTAGAGATTGAGTAATTCTTCCAGACTGAAGAAGACGAAAGAGATATGAAAGCTAAGTGCAGCCAGTAGTTATAAACTGAATCATTTTGCAAGAAAGACATTTTTGAAACAAGTAGTGAGACTTGAACGGTATCTGAGAATTAGATGGAAAAACGTATCAGTGTTAATTTGTATAGGGGGATGTCTTTATTTATGGGAATTACACAATATGGCATCTGACGGTGATACGCTATCAGTTTGGCAAACTAAACCATTCATTTAAAAAATCTTACTCTTCTAGTCAGAGAGAGAAAGACAAATATCTTATGATATCACTTATATGTGGAATTTAAAATATGATACAGGGCTTCCCTGGTGGCGCAGTGGTTGGGGGTCCACCTGCCGATGGAGGGGACGCAGGTTCGTGCCCTGGTTCAGGAGGATCCGCATGCCGCGGGGTGGCTGGGCCTATGGGCCATGGCCGCTGGCTGGGCCTGCACGTCCAGAGCCTGCGCTCTGCAGAGGGAGAGGCCACAGCAGTAGGAGGCCCGCGTATGGCAAAAAAATAAAAAATAAAAAAAATACAAATGCACTTATTTATGAAACAGACTCACAGACATAGAATACAAATTTATGGTTACTAAAGGAGTGGGGGGGATAAATTAGGAGTTTGGGATTAACAGATACACACTACTATATAAAAAATAAATAACAAGGACCAATTATATAGCACAGGGAACTATATTCAATATTCTGTAATAACCTGTAATGGAAAGGAATATGAAAAAGAATATATATATAAAAAACTGAATCACTTTGTTGTACACCAGAAACTAACACATTGTAAATCAACTATACTTAACAGAAAAATCTACTGTTCTGTAAATTTTGTGATTATCTCACAACAAAGATATTAAAAACAGAAAAAATACATCGACTCAAAAAATTATTGAAATGATTCTGAAACCACGGAGTTTGATTCCAAACTTTCAAAATATATTATTTTGTTATTTCATATTTTATTGGAATATATAATATAATCTTTACACTGTTAACTGGTGCAGAATCTAGGAAAAGAGGAAGAACAGTTCAATTCGGTTTATGAAGTTAACATCATTCTGACACTCAAATGCCAAAATATAGTATATATGACTAGACAGCAGTCTCTATGTAATACAAAATCCTAGGTAAAATATCACCATTCCAAATTCCAGACTAAATCATGAGCAATTAGGGTGAAGACTAGGAATTGAAGGTCTGTATAATATGTAATGATGAAAAATATAGGCACTGAGGTAAGATAACATGGCCTGAATCCTTGGGCTGCCGCTTACTACCTGGGTGAACTTGGATAGGTTCCCAAACCTCTTTAAGCCTCAGTTTCTTCCTTAATAACCTAGTTCATACTGTGGTGGGAAATAATTGAAATATGCATATATATATATATTATATATATATTATATATATTATATATATTACATATATATATATTATATTATATATATTATATATAATATTATATAATATATTATAAATATAAATATATTATTATATATATTAAATAATATATATTATATATTAATATAATATATATTATATGTAATATATATTTAATATATATAATATATATTTAATATATAATATATTAAATAATATTAAATATATTATAAATATATTAATATAATATATATAATATATATATATATTATATATAATATATATTATATATATTATATATGTATATTATATTTTTATATATATATATATATATATATATATATAGCTAATTATTATTAAAAGTAGAAGATACATCAGTAACTACCTAATCAGAAAAAATTAAGGGACTTCCTTGGTGGTCCAGTGGTAAAGAATCCACCTTACAATGCCGGGGATGCAGGTTTGATCCCTGGTCAGGTAACTAAGATCCCACATGCCGTGGGGCAACTAAGCCTGTGTGCCACAACTACTGAGCTCACATGCCTCACCTAGAGAGCCTGCATGCCACAGCTGTAGAGCCCACACGCCCTGTAGCCTGTGTACCACAACTAGAGAAGAGAAAAACCCTCACGCCACAACTAGAGAGAAGTCCACGCACCACAAGGAAAAGCCTGTGTGCCACAACAAAAGATCTTGCATGCCTCAACAAAGATCCCGTGTGCCGCAAGTAAGACCCGATGCAGCCAAAAATAAATAAAATAAATAAATCTTAAAAAAAAGAAAAAATTAAGAGTAGCTTCCTTTGCTTCTAAGAAAACACTTAATAAAGTATAATACCTAATACAACTACTCCAGGACAGAATACACACATACACACACACACACACACACACACACACACACACAGATACCCTCTAGCAATAAAATGATTTTTCTTTAATAAAATAAAGAATATAAATCTATATTAGCCACCTATTGCTACATAGTAAATTACCTCAAAGTTTAACGGCTTAAGACAACAATAAACTTTTATATATCTCTCAATTTCTGTGGATTCAGAATTCAGAAGAGACAAGAGTGGGCAGTTCGGCCTCAGAGTCTCTTATGATATGGTAGTCAAGATACTGGTTGAGGTTGTAGTCATCTGAAAGCTTAAGTGGTGTTCAAATTTCTGTCTCCCGTGTTGCCAAAACATCATGGCTAGCCAGATGAGACTAGCTGCTGGAGACAGCCATAGTTTTGTCTATGTGAGCCTCTCTTTAGGGCTGTTTGAGAGACCTCATGACATGGTACCTGGCTTTCCTTTGAGTGAGCAATCCAAGAGAGCAAAGCTAAAGCTACAATGTCTTTTATTAACTAGCCTTAGATGTCATTCCATCATGTTCACAGTATTCACATAGAACAGACCATTCATGGTGGGAAAGGATTACACAAGGATGTGAATACCAAGAATGAAGGACTGGAAGCCATCTTGGAGCCTGGCTATCACACTATCTTAAACCAATAATCAATACCTCATCTATGATGAAACCTAGAGTGGACCACTTTTGGTTGACTATACGGTCCTCCTGTGAACCTCTTTTTTCAGCGACATCCATGATCCACAAATGGAATGGTGCACCAGATACCTCCTGCTTACCAGCAATGACTCAAGGCCATGACCACATTTATTTGGTCACATGACTCAGACTAGGCCAGGCAGTATCTGCTGCTTCCTGTAAATTTGCCTTGGGACAAGAAGTTCCCAATGTAAACCTGGCTATCTTCTTGAAAAGAGGTATTCTAAACTCAGATATAGAAGCCAGCAGTCATTATGCAGCATAACAGAAAAATGAAGCTCTGTACAAAGAGAAACCGATGAGAACTGGAGAGAGAATACATCCTGTGGTGGTTATTGATTGGTTGCCCATGGAAAATCTATTTTCTCTTTTTAAATTATCAGCACATCTACGTCTCCTGTAGGTGGTATGAAAGATGCTCCTATCACTCCTGTCTTGTGGAGCAAACCACAAAACCCAGGCAGGGCTGATCATCACATTCCATCTTCTAGACATGACGATGGCCTGGAAACTTGTGAGCATAGTGAGCATTTGGTCTTAAGGAATCTCAGATATTTAAAGACACTTGCTCTTTCCTGAAGGAATGAGAAGGCAGGTAGCCTTGGGATGCATTGGCTGCCATATTGGAATCAGGCTCAGGATCAAGCTGGCACTGAGAAAGGCAGAGGGAAGAGACAGGGAGAAACTTGACCCTTGTTAATATATTTGAAAACTTATGGTCAGCTTTATATGAAGCCTTACCTACCTCTAGACTTCTCAGTTATATGAGCTAATAAAGTGTATTTTATTTTTTGAATGCTAGAGACATTTTTATTTTGCAATTATCAGAATGTAAGAATACTTTTTTTTTTCCTCAAAGATTTGCTGGGAGGCAACAATAATAATTCCCAGATCTCTGGAAGAAGCCTAATGTGAGAGTATTTTTAAATCTGGCAGTATTTTCACATTTCCTTTATTTACAGAGCTTCTTTCACTCTAATAGTTTAGCAGAGAAGTTAGGCCTCTAATTATGCAGGCTTCACTCACAATGGGGATACTTTTCATATGATCATCAACCTAACAAAAAATGTAGTCCTTTCTTCTGCCTTTCATGATACAATTTGAATTTGTGTCCATGTTGCACATAAGATGGTTTTTTGGTATTCTGTGTGCTTTTTTTCTCCTCAAACTTTTAATTAAAAAGATTTTCAAGTCCTCAGAAATGTCAAAAGGATATTACAGAGAACATCCCTAAATACTTTACCTAGATGATTGATCAGTTGGCATTATTTTGCCATGTTTTCTCTTTCTCTTCTCCCCTTGTGTATGTTTGTGTATGTTTGTATGTGTGTGTGCACGTGTGTTTGTGTACAGATACACGTATATCCATAGGCACACACAGATTTTGTTTGGGTTATCAAATGCTGGGATTGTACACCCCAAAACTTAGAGCTTAAAACACAGCTGACTATTACCTTTCATGGTTCTGTGGGTTGACTGGGCTCAGCTGGGTGATTTTTGTTTGGGGTCTTTCATGTGGCTGACGTCAGTTGACGGTTTCAGTTAACTGAACCCTCAAGACCGTCCATTCACGTGACTACCATGCACTGACTAAAGCGGTCTCCTGTATTAACTATATTTTCTTTTTCTCTGTATTCTTTTCCCTCCCACAGTATTGTTAATTTATCAAGAGAAAGTGTTCCTTAGCCCAGATACTCACAGTTCATAGCTTCAAGGTTCAGGAACACAAGTCAGTGACAAACTTCCATGGAACACAACCCAAAGAAATTCTTTACATTCAGAATCGCTTTGTACTCTGAAAGATACCTGCCTTCCTCATCTCCTCAGAATCTTTATGGAATCATAATTTCTGTAGAAATCTGCATATGCCTTCTTTCTTGGTTCAGCCACAGCAAACTTATAGAAAGCTGCAACCCCCAGGGTTACAACGAATGCTCCAACAATATGAAATCTCAGATGTGTGGCCAGAAGGCCACGCATCTGAGGTTTCATCAAAGAATTGGAAGCCGTGGTACTTACTCTCCTCAACAACAATGTCCTTCCAGACTGATGGAAAAACAGACCATTTTCTGTATTCTTGATATGCTGGCCTCTGAGGCCTTGTTGCCTAGAGAGAGACTGCCACTCCCAGCGCTGGCTATTTCTCAGAGATAGCAAGTGACATGCAAGGGAGCATGCCCTTTGTATGCAACTAACTGATCAAAAGCCCATATTCTTCACTACCTCCTCTATCTGGCTCTTACACTCTAGGGGGCAATCTTCCCTCTGGTCTAGTTATCCCAGCACCAGGTATCAGACCAGTAAAGATAGCCCCTACCTCCCAGAGCCTGCTGAAATTATTCCCACTAGCCAATCCTAAAACTTCTTACCTTGTTGGCCTTGCGTTTCCTAGGGACATCACAATGAAGATTCCTACTCCATACTTTGCCCACTCCTTCTGCCTCCTGACCCACCCTAGTGGATCCCTGCAGGGCCCTGTGTCGTACTATGTGTCCTTTCCTCTTGACAATTGTGAGCAACAAACAATCCTTTCAAGAGTAGTTGTCTCTTCAACTGTTGGTCTCACCATAGCTGAAAATTAACCAAACCTACATTTAAAAACATCTCTTAGGTTTCCCATAGCATGGTGAGTGTCCATAGGATGTAAACTCCACTAGTCTCTTAATGCTAGGGCCCAGAAACTGGCACTGTACCACTCCTGCCATATTCTATTGGCCAGAACAGTGACAGAGTCTGCCTACACTCAAGGAGAGGGTACCTGAAGGTACCTGAGGGTACCTGACCCCTTACTGGAATGAACATCAAAGAGTTTGTGGCCATCATTAGTCTGCCATAGCCCATCTTGTGTCTATAAATTATTTACATCTCTTTCATATGTAAAATGTACTTAGCACCTTCACCATCCCAAGAACCCAAAATGTAACAACAATTACAGCATTAGCCTAGAATCCTGTCTTCTAATTCAGCTCCAGGTGCAGGTGAAGCTACATGGATAATATTTATTGAGCATGATGGCTTTCAATATGAAGACCTGTAAACTAAAGAGAGAATTTACCCGCTGTCCACAGACCCAACCTAAAACGGTGAAGCTGAGATACAATAATCACAATTGACATTACCACTGAAAGGGAAGGGAGAGCAGGAAACAGAGTCATAGTAGTTACTCATCCACAGCAATCCTGAAAGCCAGCTGAGCACCTGTCTCAATTGATTACGATCTAGTCCTATTCCCTGGGAATGATTCTATGAAACCCCTGGATCCATCATCTAGACTCCTGGTTCTACTGGCTGAGTCATCTTGCCATTTTGATAAGAAATAGCCTGTACTTGCAACTGAATAGATTTCTGGGTTTTCTACTTGCCTTTGGAAGGTTCAGCAACCAAAGGCCTCTTTTCACTTCGTGCTGTCTTTGTCTCATACTTTCCTATGAATCATAATGGGATTCACTCTATTATCTAAAAGTCACACCCACAGATCTCTTCAGGAAAGCCTCTATTTCATACCCAAAGTGAAGCTTCCGTGTGACAGTGCCTTTAAGGTTCCCGAAGTCTATTGTTTAACTGAGAAAGACTGCAAGGAAACTTTTTCAGAACCTTAGAAAGTTTTTTGCTTAACTGAAAGTTAATTAGCTCTTTCTGTGTTACAGAAACAGAAGGTCCTCCAGGGGTACCCTGGATTGATCTTTGCCCTGAAGTCATGTCTTATGTTGTGAATTCTTTCTGGGAAAGCCTGGGGATATGAAACAGCTTTATTTTTTAAATCCAGGAAGTCCTAGCTCCTTTATATTATTTTATAAATCCCCAAAACCAAACAGACTCTTTGTTAGTTCATCTCTTTCTTCTTTTATTTTACCATAGACAGTATATTAGTTTCCTTGAACTGCATAACAAATTGCCACCAACCAGGTGACTTAAAATAACAGGAATTTATTCTTTCACAGTTCTGGAGGCTGCGAGTACAAAATCAAGTGTTGGTAGGGGGCCATGCTCACTCAGAAGATTCTAGAGGAGAACCTGTTGCATTCCTTTCTCTTTGCTACTGCTGTTGCCAGCAATCCATGGTGTTCCTTAGCCTATAAACACATCAACCCAATACTGGCCTCTATTTTAACATGGGATTTTATCTGTGTGTCCATGTGTTTATGTCTCTTCTCTTCTTATAAGGATACCAGTCACATTGGACTAGGGCCCACCCTAATTACCTCACTTAACTTGATTACACTTGCAAATATCTTATTTCCAGATAAGGTCAAATTCACTAACTTGGGGTTAGCACTTTAAATATCTTTTGGGGGTGGGATGCTCTTCAACCTATAGCAGGCAGCTAGAAACAGCCAGTTGCCACTTTCTCAATTCCTCCTGGAAACCTTCGCAGCCATATTGACAAACTCAATTAGGTACACTTTCTATTTTTTTTTTTAATTGCAGGTGCCAGTATTATCAAACTTTCCTTTACTCTACAACAAGGATTCCTTTCTCTCCATCTCACACTAATATTTTCAAACCCTTACTAACAGTCTCCTCAAGGCTCTCCCAACTTTGACCACTCATTCCCAAAGTCAATGCCACATGGTTAGTGCTTTTTGATACAGCAGTCAGTCTCTTTCTCTCTCCCCTCCCCCATACACTCACAAGTGCACATGCACACATGCACACACACATTTATATAGTAAGACTAATTTTCAGACATCATGGCACTACACATCATCTCTCAGTACTTTAGCAAATGTCTCCTAAGAATTGGGCTGTTCTCTCTTATTACCACAATACAATTATTTAATTCAAGAAATTTAACTTTGATACAATCTGTTTACTTAATATATGCTTTTGTAAACTAAAATTATGAAGGAAAGAAGAGTATATCTGTATGCAAATGAGAGCAGTCCTATCTAGCAATGCTCTGAATGAACTGATTTGGCTTCTAGGGCTTTATAATTCTTCTAAGTGTCTAAGTGATTACCTATTGTTGATTATATCACTTCATTAAAAATGCTAAATAAAATGCCATTTATTAACTTCAGTTTTTAAATATTTATTCAGCATGTCAAAACTCCAATTTTCCATGTAATAACTTTGAAATGAGACTATTAATCTATATGCTGGTTTAGTCACTGCAGATTTCTCCTGTAGGGAGATTAGCAAAGATTATATCTAGTTTTGTTTGTTTCACATTATTTTCTTGCAATGAGTGGATGATGAAAAAACTAAATTTTATATGCACATTCAATTTAAGAAACATGACATACAGCATTTTATAAAACTTTTGCCACATAATTTTAAAAAATTAGTTGTATCCCATATCAAGAAAACCTTCTCAAAGAAAACAAAGTGTGTCCAGATGACGAAGGTACCTCAAGGGTTAATATTTATCCTTTATTTCTTCATAATTTATTGAATCCACATAAAGCCAACAGTCAATAAGTTAATGAAAGTCACTGTAAAATTGAAAGACTCAAATAGCACGAATATTTTTATAAAAACTTTAAATCATAAAGAGCCATGATAAAGCACTACCTTTTTGATGCAGATAAAGTATTTTTTAATTCATTTTTTCCTTAAAATGACTCTTTATATCAAGTCAAAATGGAGCAAGCATTACAGGTAGAAACAAATAAATATATATATTCCTACATTAATTTGGCCCCAAATTTTGGGAGCATTTCGGGCACACTGGATTCATTAGTAACACGCTTCCGCACAGCAAAATCATTTTAGGTTATAGTTTCAAAGCTTACTTTCTTTCAAGTCTAGGGCCTGAGGTTTTATATTAATTTTCAGAATGGACAAAAGCAAATCGGGGGGAATATATGACACATAGAAAGCAGAGAATTAACATGGAATTTGCAATATCCATATAGAAGGGTATCACTGCACGATATCTAATCATTAGTCTACTCTGTCTTAAACGAAGCAGGGATAATACTGAAGGTTATTAATCATTCAATTTTCACAGCAGTGCACCAGCATGAATTTATTTAGCACAGCCGCTTACACTGCTTTGACACATTAGGAAAAAAAGTGTTTTGTCTAATTGGCCTTCAAACTCCCACTTCCACCAGGATGTTGTGTTAATCTATTATTATTTCACATGATATGTGCTACGTGGCACAGAGTGAACACAGTCTGGTTTCAGATATGCTAACGAAGTTCCATTGTGTCATTTGTGTATTCCCTTTAATCACTCTCCTCTCCTTCTACAGAGATTTTAAAAGGATACATCTTCAAAGAAGGTAAAGAAAGACACTGCATCCACAGTAGCATTTCCTACATAAAGCCACGTGGAACCTCATTGTCTGAACAGCTGATACAGTTTTGAAGGCTAATGAGAGGCACAAGCGCCTGGTGGCATGAGTGTCACAAATACCCTTCTTTCTTCATTTGCTTGATTATCTGCAAGTAAGTAGCCTTATCAGAGTCTATGACTGAGAATTGTTCACTACCCAGATTCTCTCAAAAGTCAAGTAAAGTGATTTCATAGGAAAATAATCTAAGAAACGTGGTACTCATTCCCTTTATAACCACATCACAGCCTTCATTAATATATAAACAGACACTTTTATCGAGACTCGTTAGAAGAAAGATCCCACTGAAAAGCACTTTCTGGGTTTCCAGTACTATTTCATATTTCTCTTTTCTTTTCAAACGTCTTCCTCACTGCTTCCTTAATCTTACTATCTCGCCTTAGACTTGTGAAATAAGAAGCAGTCACTGAGGAGCTCTGAATTCCTCCCACAAGTAAGAACCTACCTACATCTGTACACAGACATACTATCTTCTCTGTTGCTGTGGATGAAGGCTCCCTCCCTTTATCAAAGATGAACTTTTAACTTCTCTGCTTGAGCTCTGGATGCCATCGCTTCTCACCTCAGCAACTTCGTGCCCATTATTACTCTCTTCCTTATATAATTGGTATCTTCCTATCTACTGGATATTTCTACCAGCATGCAAACATGCTTGAGTACAACTTAAAATAAATAATCCCCTTTGTCCCACATCCTTTCCAGCTACCTTACCGTTTCTCTCTTCACAACAAAACATCTTGAAAGAGATGGTCGGGATTTCTGTCTCCACATTATTTATCAACATTTATTATTGGCATTTTTACCCTTCTTGCTTCTTCTATTTCTGCTTTTTTTTTTTGCTGACAAATTTCAAAACAAATCTCAGACATCATATCTTTTTGCTCATAAATACTTTCCCATACCTCTGAGATAAAATCATTTCTAAATAAACACACTATTAATGCTACACCTAACAAAATAATAGTAATCCTAAATGATCTAGTACCCCATTAATGCTCAATTTTTCCTAGTTGTATTCAAAAAGTGTTCCTTTACCCTTCAAAACTGCTGTTTTTTGTTGAAGCAATTGGATCACATATAACATGGACTTGGCTAATTACATTTTCTTGATATCACTAAACATATCCTTGTATCCCTCATAGTTCCTGTGAGATAACATAGAGATTTAATTAGATTAAGGTTTGATTTTTGTTGTTGTTGTTGTTGAAGTGTTAATATTGGCTGTGCTGGTAACAATGCCCACCTCAAAAAATAAAGTCAGTTTTTTTTCTCCAGTTCTCCACTTTTATAACATTTATTTTTTGAGCTTTTAACGGTGCCACTTCTCCCATCTCCTACATCATGTTCAACAGGTAACCTCTCTGCTATTTCAGATTGAAAGCTGTTAGAAGGAAAAGCCCTCAACCTTCTGCCAGTGGATTAGTAAACATGCCCATATAAACACTTGGGCATTTGTTTCTGTTAAAGTTGGAAGTGATGTCATTTTTCCTACCCGAGAGTCTTCTGCTCCTTCTCAGGGAAATTGCTACATTGACCTCTCTCTTCTAGTTCAACTTCTTTTTTCTGCTTGTATTCCATTAGCATTTAAAAATACTTCCATTTAAAAAATAAAGAAAGAACTCTCTTTTAGTCCCCTAACCCTCTCTGGCTATCTTTTTCGTCCTGATTCATAACAAAACACTTTGAAGGAGTTTTCTACACTCATAATGAATTCTTTCTTATCTCCCACCCACTTCTCAACCCGTTGCAATCTGGTTTTTTCCCATCAACAATTTCATTGAAATTGCAGTTGCCAAGGAAATCAGCAATTTCCACATCACTAAATCAGATGACCATTTCTTAGTTCTTATGTTGATTTAGTGTCTAGAAATATTTGACTGCCTTGATCATTTCTTTTAAGTGAATTTTTTAAAATTTATTTATTTTATTTATTTTACTTTTGGCTGCATTGGATCTTTGTTGCTGTGCGCAGGCTTTCTCTAGTTGGGCAAGCGGGGGCTGCTCTTCATTGTGGTGCGTGGGCTTCTCCCTGTGGTGGCTTCTCTTCTTGCAGAGCACGGGCTCTAGGTGTGTGGGCTTCAGTAGTTGTGGCTTGCAGGCTCTAGAGCGCAGGCTCAGTAGTTGTGGTGCACAGGCTTAGTTGCGCAGCATGTGGGATCTTCCCAGACTAGGGCTCAAACCCATGTCCCCTGCATTGGCAGGCGGATTCCTAACCACTGTGCCACCAGGGAAGCCCATGACTCTTTTCTTGAAAACTGTCTCCATTTTGTTAAAAGCTACGGTGATCTTGACATACCTAGAAAGGCAGCAAATAAAATCCAGCACTCTCAGCTACTTAGGAGCCACCCTAAAATGGATGATTTTACTAACTGCCATTTCTCTTGGTGGGACACAGGTACCACAGGGGATCTATTCAATAAATTGATACTTCTGGAATATGGTGTGATCATATGTCCAAGACTTGTTCTGCCTCTATCTTTTATAATTTCGACCACTGCTATAAAGAGCCCTCACTAATTCCTAATGCCCATTTACTTCATAGAGTTTTAATCAGATATTTAACTAACTAGGAGGTGAGTCAGTTTTAAAAGAATTATACTCTTTTTATTTTATTTTATTCAGGGCATACAAGACTTCACATTTTCCTTCTGTAAAAGCAAGCTAATTAGAATGGTGAATGGAGTTTGGAAATAGAATTCCTGACCACCATATTTAAGGAATGTTTTTGCAGTTGATAAAACGGTATAAAAAAAACTTGAGCCCCAAGGAATTAATTAAAAGTGGATTATAATAATGAATACCAGGGCTATAAAGGTCTTGTTAGACAAATCATTTTTAAATTATAATAATAATTAGTTAAATTCCAATAATTCTACTATATATATTACGGCATCCTTATTCTCATTTGTAAGGAGAATATTTTCTAGTCAAATTCATTAATTTATTTAAAAAATTACTGAACAAAACTTTTCAATAATGATTTCTTTTTTAAATAAACGTACTCTAAAGAAATAGTACTAATATCAAGAACTAACACAATTTCAATTGGATTTTTGACAATGATTTATCATCCTTGTTAAGTCTGTTGGATGACCACTTTGGTTTCAGCTCCATAGCAGTACAGAAAATTTACCTCTATAGTCAAAGTAGATGTTACTGTCTAGATTTTATGTCATGCATAACATGATATCACACATGATAATACATTGATACTAGAGAAAAGTCTAATTATTTAATATTACCTGGTAGTTATCATAGAAAATTTGGTTAAAAGTCAAGATAAGTATTATTTATGACATATGGTAACATCAATTCTGCTGAATTTGTGCATAAATTAACAAAATATCTGATTGTTATCTGGCAGCACTTTCTACTGAATTTTTATTAAATGGGTTCAAAATTAAGATAAATTTTTGGATCAGTTACTTCACAATTGGGCAAATCATTATTATTCCACAGTAAATGATATAGTTGAATATGCTATTAAATTCTATTCCTTGAAATAAATACAGATATATCTACACCATTATGTAAAGCTGAAAAAGATATAGTGATTACATAAGGTGTACATAATATATAACCTGTAAATTCAGACCAAGGACTCTGGAAGTCCAAGGATCTGAGGGCTTTAAAATGTAAAGCTGCTCTATGTAAAATGCAAAATGTAAACTTTACTGTATCAATGTAGAATAATTATACTTTGATTATTTTTAATAGGAAAAAAATCAACCACATACAAAGCTAGTAGGAAGGTTAAAAGACAAAAGTAATAAAACCATCTATATCCATAATAAGTAGTTAAGGGACAAACAAAACAAAAAGATGTAAAATATGTCAAAAACAGTAAACATGGTGAGTGGGTAAAAATGCAGGGTTGTTAAAATGTGTTTAAACTTAAGAGAGCAGCAACTTAAAATAATCACACACACATACATGAATCACACAGTAACCACAAATAAAAAATCTGTAATGGATATGCACACAAAAAAGAGAAAAAAATTCAAACATAACACCAAAGATAGTCATCAAAATGCAAGGGAAGAGAGCAAAATAGGAAGAAAGGAACCACAAAAACAACCCCCAAACAATGAAGAAAATGGCAATAAGTACATATCTATCAATAATTACTTTAAATGTAAATGGACTAAACACTCCAGTCAAAAGACATAGAGTGCCTGAGTGGATGCTAAAACAAGACCCATATATATGCTGCCTACAAGAGACTCACTTCAGATTTAAAGAGAAACCTAGACCGAAAGTGACGGGATAGAAAAACATATTCCATGCAAATGGAAATGAAAAGAAAGCCAAGGCAGCAATACCTATATGAGACAAAATAGACTCTAAACAAAGACTGTAGTAAGAGATAAAGAAGGACAGTACAAAATGATCAACGGATCAACCAAAGGAGATATAACAACTGTAAATATTTATGTACCCACCATAGGAGCCCCTAAATACATAAAGCAAATATTAACAGCACAAAGGGAGAAACTGACAGTAACACAATAGCAGTAGGGGACTTTAACACCCCACTTACATCAATGCGCATATCATCTGGACAGAAAATCAATAAAGAAACACTGACCTTAAATGAAACATTAGACTAAATTGACTTAATACATATATATAGAACACTCCATTCAAAAGGAGCAGAACATACACTCATTTCAAGGGCACATTCTTCAGGATTGGTCACATGCTAGGCCACAAAACAAATCTCAGAAAATTTAAGAAGATGGAAATCATACCAAGCATCTGTTCTGACCACAATGCTATGAGACAAGAAATCAACTACAAGAAAAAAACTGCAAAACCCACAAACATGTGTAGGCTCAACAATATGCTACTAAACAACCAATGGATAACTGAAGAAATCAAAGAAGAAATTTAAAAATACCTAGTGACAAATGGAAATGGAAACACAATAACACATGGAAACACATCCCACAAAATCTATGGGATGCAGCAAAATCAGTTCTAAGAGGGAAGTTTAAAACAATATACGCCTAACTCAGGAAACAAGAAAAATCTCAAACAACTGAACCTTACAGCTAAAGGTACTAGAAAGAGAAGAACAAACAAAACCCAAAGTGACTAGAAGGAAGGAAATCATAAAGAGTAGACCAGAACTAAATGAAATAGAAGCTTTAAAAAAAAAGAGAGAGGGCTTCCCTGGTAGTGCAGTGGTTGGGAGTCTGCCTGCCGATGCAGAGGACATGGGTTCGTGCCCCGGTCCGGGAAGATCCCACATGCCACGGAACGGCTGGGCCCGTGAGCCATGGCCATTGAGCCTGCATGTCCAGAGCCTGTGCTCCGCAACAGGAGAGGCCAGAACAGTGAGAGGCCTGCGTACCACCAAAAAAAAAAAAAAAGAGAGAGCAAGAAAATGTCAGGTAAACTAAGAGCTGGTTCTTTCAAAATATATATTTTTTAAATTGATAAACCTTTAGCCAAACTCATCAAGAAAAAAAAAGAGGCCTCAAATCAACTCAGAAGTAAAAAAGAAGTTACAACTGACACCAAAGAAATACAAAGGATCAAACAGATTACTATGAACAACTATATGCCATATGGTCATATGTGTGTGGCCAACAGAAAGATGAAAATATGCTCAACATCGCTAATCACCAGAGAAATGCACAGTCATAATTAGACATTTCCTCACACCTGTCAGAATGACTATTATCAAAAGACAACAAATAACAAGTGTTGGGAAGAAAAGGGAACCCTCATGCACCGTTGGTGGGAATGTGAATTGGTGCAGCCATTGTGGAAAACAGTATGGAGAGTCTTCAAAAAATTAAAAATAAAACTATCATATAATCCAGCAATGCCACTCCTTGGAATTTATCTGATGAAAATGAAAACACTAATTGGAAAAGATATATGCAGCCCTATGTTCATTGCAGCAGTATTTACAACAGCCAAGATATGGAAGCAGATCTACTGTATCGCACGTACTGTTCTAAGCAATGGCATTTTATACTAAATTGACCTCAACATTAAACTCTTTGCGTATATCTGAAAATGTAAAATAAACAAAATATATGAATAAATTATATTTACCATCTATAGTTCATTTATCTTGCATAATTGAGGAGTTTTTTGACGTAAGATTGACTTGTCTGTGGTTCTGTGAAATAAATGCCTAAATGCTTTCTTTTCATGGTACTTTACTCAAAAAGACATGGGTGGTGGCCTTTGGCAGCTTCTGCTCCCCGTTATTCAATGTCCCTCTGCTATGAACAAGATATGGTGTTTTTTCTGTGTTTCAATAAAAGTCCTGGGATTTATTGTGGTTTGACTATGTAGGCCAGATACCCAACCTAATTAATCTCAAGGACAAGTGGAATATGATGGTGTTTAGGACAGAGAAGTAGAGTTCACTCCTTCGAGAAACATTTGAACTATTTCAAAGTGTTTCCCAGAGAAAAATCAGGATACAGTTACTAAAGATAGGAGACGTATAACGAGTAGCTGAAAAACTATTAATGTTCATTCCGAGTGACTCTAAATCACTTGACCTCTTTGCTTCTTTTCAAAAGAAGGATTTAGAAACCTCCTAATAAGCGAGAACTTGTTTTGCCTTTCAGTGTCACTCAGAGTAATTAAATGTATCCCCCAAGGAAATTACTGTCCTGTGTTTTGTTTATTCCATTACTTCTATAGTAAGTAACCTTGACTTAATTATTACCTTTACTTTATTACTGATACCCCTTTTAAAGAATACTGATACTTTCATTAGTTTTTCAGTGCTGTTAAGTCATACCCATTTTGTTGGTTTTTCAATGGTATTTTTATGTTTCACTAGAACACACTTGACTTATAAATAAAATTATGGCAGTCAAAAATCCTTAGTTCTGAGATAGATTTTAGAGTACAACTATTTAAGTGACCTCTTTTCTAGGTATAGTAACTCAAACCCATATAGGCTAAATAGTTGCTTAATTTCATTTAATGGGCAAAATAGGAGTAAAACACATTTTCTTTTCCTATTGTAGTACACTTCCATAATCTCTGAACAGGTGACAATTCTCATACAGATTTCTGGTTAAATTTTTTTCTTTTGCTAAATTTATATATGTTAATTCATAATGTTCATGCATCTTGAGGTGGAGGATGGCAATAGATTAAATACACATAAAACAAAGCAGCAGGAAGTGGAAGGAAAGGGAAGCCCTTGCATGAGTCTAACAAAAGGTCCAGTGTTTGAAATTTTAACGTGAACTACATGTCACAAGAGCGAGAGGGTCACGTCCTCAAAGGACAGAGGCTCATGTATTTCCTGTTCTGATGGTAATACAAATGACATTTAAGTAAGTGAAACTGTGGGTCATGTGTTGCTCTGAATTTTAAGAACAGCATCAGGCATGTGTGTGCTTCTAAGTGAAGGTGGGATCACAGCCTCGTCCTTCACTCCCCGTCGTGCTGCGGCCACCTGAAAGCTCCTCGCCCTGGGAGGCGAGGGTCCTGCTGACTACTTCACAGCTACACATGGGGAAACTCTGTTCTCTCATCTGTGGACAGCGTTGACTAGATGTTGATACAAAATTCTTCAGCTAGGAAACCACTGCATAGTCACTCTGTCATGAAAAGGCTGGAAAGAAACCTACCTGAAGCCGAGGTTGGAAGGCCTGATGCCACAGCATGTTTTGGAAATATTTGGTTGAGCACCCATTAAAAACCATGTGGATGAAAGGCTCTTGGTGCTGCAGCCAGGGGTCAGTGCTGTGCCGCTGACGTGGGAGAGCCAACTTCAGGACACTGGTCCACAAGAGACCACCCAGCTCCACATAAAATCAAATGGCGAAAATCTCCCAGAGATCTCCATCTCAACACCAACACCCAGCTTCACTCAATGACCAGCAAGCTACAGTGCTGGACACCCTATGCCAAACAACTAGCAAGACAGGAACACAGCCCCACCCATAGCAGAGAGGCTGCCTAAAATCATAATAAGGCCACAGACACCCCAAAACACACCACCAGATGTGGACCTGCCCACCAGAAAGACAAGATCCAGCCTCATCCACCAGAACACAGGCACTGGTTCCCTCCACCAGGAAGCCTACACAACCCACTGAACCAACCTTAGACATTGGGGACAGACACCAAAAACAATGGGAACCACGAACCTGCAGCCGGCAAAAAAGAGACCCCAAACACAGTAAGATAAGCAAAATGAGAAGACAGAAAAACACACAGCAGTTGAAGGAGCAAGATAAAAACCCACCATACCTAACAAATGAACAGGAAATAGGCAGTCTACCTGAAAAAGAATACAGAATAATGATAGTAAAGATGATCCAAAATCTTGGAAATAGAATAGAGAAAATGCAAGAAACATTTAATAAGGACCTAGAAGAACTAAAGATAAAACAAGCAATGATGAACAACACAATAAATGAAACTAAAAATACTCTAGAAGGGATCAATAGCAGAATAACTGAGGCAGAAGAACAGATAAGTGACCTGATAGATAAAATAGTGGAAATAACTACTGCAGAGCAGAATAAAGAATGAAAAGAACAGAGGACAGTCTCAGAGACCTCTGAGACAACACTAAATGCAACAACATTCGAATTATAGGGGTTCCAGAAGAAGAAGAGAAAAAGAAAGGGACTGAGAAAATATTTGAAGAGATTATAGTTGAAAACTTCCCTAATATGGGAAAGGAAATTGTTAATCAAGTCCAGGAAGCACAGAGAGTCCCATACAGGATAAAAACAAGGAGAAATACGCCAAGACACATATTAATCAAACTGTCAAAAATTAAATACAAAGAAAACATATTAAAAGCAGCAAGGGAAAAACAACAAATAACACACAAGGGAATCCCCATAAGGTTAACAGCTGATCTTTCAGCAGAAACTCTGCAAGCCAGAAGGGACTGGCAGGACATATTTAAAGTGATGAAGAAGAAAAACCTGCAACCAAGATTACTCTACCCAGCAAGGATCTCATTCAGATTTGATGGAGAAATTAAAACCTTTAAAGACAAGGAAAAGCTGAGAGGGTTCAGCACCACCAAACGAGCTTTACAACAAATGCTAAAGGAACTTCTCTAGGCAAGAAACACAAGAGAAGGAAAAGACCTACCATAACAAACCCAAAGCAATTAAGAAAATAGGAATAGGAACATACATATCGATAATTACCTTAAATGTAAATGGATTAAATGGTCCCACCAAAAGACACAGACTGGCTGAATGAATAAAAAAACAAGACCCATATACATGCTGTCTACAAGAGACCCACTTCGGACCTAGGGACACATACAGACTGAAAGTGAGGGGATGGAAGACATTCCATGCAAATGGAAATCAAAAGAAAGCTGGAGGGCTTCCCTGGTAGCACAGTGGTTGAGAGTCCGCCTGCCGATGCAGGAGAGGCGGGTTTGTGCCCCGGTCTGGGAGGATCCCACATGCCGCGGAGCGGCTGGGCCCATGAGCCCTGGCTGCTGAGACTGTGCATCCAGAGCCTGTGCTCCGCAATGGGAGAGGCCACAACAGTGAGAGGCTCGCGTAACGCAAAAAAAAAAAAAAGCTGGAGTAGCAATTCTTATATCAGACAAAATAGACTTTAAAATAAAGACTATTATAAGAGACAAAGAAGGACATTACATAATAATCAAGGGATCGATCCAAGAAGATATAACAATTGTAAATATTTATGCACCTAACATAGGAGCACCTCAACACATAAGGCAAATACTAACAGCCATAAAAGAGGAAATTGACAGTAACACATTCATAGTAGGGGACTTTAACACCCCACTTTCACCAATGGACAGATCATCCAAAATGAAAATAAATAAGGAAACACAAGCTTTAAATGATACATTAAACAAGATGGACTTAATTGATATTTATAGGACATTCCATCCAAAAACAACAGAATACACATTCTTCTCAAGTGCTCATGGAACATTCTCCAAGATAGATCATATCTTGGGTCACAAATCAAGCCTTGGTAAATTTAAGAAAATTGAAATTGTAACAAGTATCTTTTCCGACCACAACGCTATGAGACTAGATATCAATTACAGGAAAAGATCTGTAAAAAATACAAATACATGGAGGCTAAACAATATACTACTTAATAATGAAGTTAAAACTGAAGAAATCAAAGAGGAAATCAAAAAATACCTAGAAACAAATGACAATGGAGACATAACGACCCAAAACCTATGGGATGCAGCAAAAGCAGTTCTAAGAGGGAAGTTTATAGCAATACAATCATACCTTAAGAAACAGGAAACATCTTGAATAAACAACCTAACCTTGCACCGAAAGCAATTAGAGAAAGAAGAACAAAAAAACCCCCAAAGTTAGCAGAAGGAAAGAAATCATAAAGCTCAGATCAGAAATAAATGAAAAAGAAATGAAGGAAACTATAGCAAAGATAAAGAAAACTAAAAGCTGGTTCCTTAAGAAGATAAACAAAATTGAGAAGCCATTAGCCAAAGTCATCAAGAAAAAAAGGGAGGGCTTCCCTGGTGATACAGTGGTGACAGTCCGCCTGCTGATGGAGGGTACATGGGTTCATGTCCCACTCCGGGAAGATCCCACATGCTGCGGAGCGGCTAGGCCCATGAGCCATGGCAACTGAGCCTGCGCGTCTGGAGCCTGTGCTCTGCAGTGGGAGAGGCCACAACAGTGAGAGGCCCGCATACTGCCAAAAAAAAAAAAAAGGGAGAAGACTCAAATCAATAGAATTAGAAATGAAAAAGGATAAGTAACAACTGACACTGCAGAAATACAAAAGATCATGAGAGATTACTACAAGCAACTCTATGCCAATAAAATGGACAACCTGGAAGAAATGGACAAATTCTTAGAAATGCACAACCTGCCAAGACTGAATCAGGAAGAAATAGAAAATATGAGCAGACCAATCAAAAGTAATGAAATTGAAACTGTGATTAAAAATCTTTCAACAAACAAAAGCTCAGGACCAGATGGCTTCACAGGCGAATTCTACCAAACA
Source organism: Lagenorhynchus albirostris (assembly GCF_949774975.1). Lineage (NCBI taxonomy): Eukaryota > Metazoa > Chordata > Mammalia > Artiodactyla > Delphinidae > Lagenorhynchus > Lagenorhynchus albirostris. Next base: position 80,648,841 of record NC_083102.1, on the reverse strand, counting down.
TTTAGAGAAGAGCTAATACCTATCCTTCTCAAACTCTTCCAAAAGATAGCAGAGGGAGGAACACTCCCAAACTCATTCTATGAGGCCACCATCACCCTGATACCAAAACTAGACAAAGATGTCACAAAGAAAGAAAACTACAGGCCAATATCATTGATGAACACAGAGGCAGAAATCCTCAACAAAATACTAGCAAACAGAATCCAACAGCACATTAAAAGGATCATACACCATGGTCAAGTGGGGTTTATTCCAGGAATGCAAGGATTCTTCAATACACGCAAATCAATCAACGTGATACACCATATTAACAAACTGAAGGAGAAAAACCATACGATCATCTCATTAGATGCAGAGAAAGCTTTCGACAAAATTCAACACCCATTTATGATAAAAACCCTGCAGAAAGTAGGCATAGAGGGAACTTTCCTCAACATAATAAAGGCCATATATGACAAACCCACAGCCAACATCATCCCCAATGGTGAAAAACTGAAATCATTTCCACCAAGATCGGGAACAAGACAAGGTTGCCCACTCTCACCACTCTTATTCAACATAGTTTTGCAAGTTTTAGCCACAGCAATCAGAGAAGAAAAGGAAATAAAAGGAATGCAAATCAGAAATGAAGAAGTAAAGCTGTCACTGTTTGCAGATGACATGATACTATACATAGAGAATCCTAAAGATGCTACCAGAAAACTACTAGAGCTAATCAATGAATTTGGTAAAGTAGCAGGATACAAAATTAATGCACAGAAATCTCTGGCATTCCTATACACTAATGATGAAAAATCTGAAAGTGAAATTAAGAAAACACTCCCATTTACCACTGCAACAAAAAGAATAAAATATCTAGGAATAAACCTACCTAAGGAGACAAAAGACCTGTATGCAGAAAATTATAAGACACTGATGAAAGAAATTAAAGATGATACAGATAGATGGAGAGATATACCATGTTCTTGGATTGGAAGAATCAACATTGTGAAAATGACTCTACTACCCAAAGCAATCTACAGATTCATTGCAATCCCTATCAAACTACCACTGGCATTTTTCACAGAACTAGAACAAAAAATTTCACAATTTGTATGGAAACACAAAAGACCCCGAATAGCCGAAGCAACCTTGAGAACGAAAAACAGAGCTGGAGGAATCAGGCTCCCTGACTATACTACAAAGCTACAGTAATCAAGACAGTATGGTACTGACACAAAAACAGAAATATAGATCAGTGGAACAGGATAGAAAGCCCAGAGATAAACCCACACACTTATTGTCACCTTATCTTTGATAAAGGAGGCAGGAATGTACAGTGGAGAAACGACAGCCTCTTCAATAAGTGGTGCTGGGAAAACTGGACAGGTACATGTAAAAGTATGAGATTAGAACACTCCCTAACACCATACACAAAAAGAAGGTCAAAATGGATTAAAGACCTAAATGTAAGGCCAGAAACTATCAAACTCTTAGAGGAAAACATAAGCAGAACACTGTATGACATAAATCACAGCAAGATCCTTTTTGACCCATCTCCTAGAGAAATGTAAATAAAAACAAAAACAAAAAAAGGGACCTAATGAAGATTAAAAGCTTTTGCACAGGGCTTCCCTGGTGGCGCAGTGGTTGAGAGTCTGTCTGCTGATGCAGGAGACACGGGTTCGTGCCCCGGTCCGGGAAGATCCCACATGCTGCGGAGCAGCTGGGCCCATGATCCATGGCCGCTGAGCCTTCGCATCCGGAGCCTGTGCTCCACAACGGGAGAGGCCACAACAGTGAGAGGCCCGCGTACCACAAAAAAAAAAAAAAAAAAAAAAAAGCCTTTGCACAGCAAAGGAAACCATAAACAAGATCAAAAGACAACCCTCAGAATGGGAGAAAATATTTGCAAATAAAGCAACTGACAAACAATTAATCTCCAAAATTTACAAGCAGCTCATGCAGCTCAATAACAAAAAAACAAACAACCCAATCCAAAAATGGGCAGAAGACCTAAATAGACATTTCTCCAAAGAAGATATACTGATTGCCAACAAACACATGAAAGAATGCTCAACATCATTAATCATTAGAGAAATGCAAATCAAAACCACAATGAGATATCATCTCACACCAGTCAGAATGGCCATCATCAAAAAATCTAGAAACAATAAATGCTGGAGAGGGTGTGGAGAAAGGGGAACACTCTTGCCTTGCTGGTGGGAATGTAAATTGATACCGCCACTATGGAGAACAGTATGGAGGTTCCTTAAAAAACTACAAATAGAACTACCATATGACCCAGCAATCCCACCACTGGGCATATACCCTGAGAAAACCATAATTCAAAAAGAGTCATGTACCAAAATGTTCATTGCAGCTCTATTTACAATAGCCAGGAGACGGAAGCTACCTAAGTGTCCATCATCAGATGAATGGATAAAGAAGATGTGGCATATATATACAATGTAATATTACTCAGCCATAAAAAGAAACAAAATTGAGTTATTTGTAGTGAGGTGGAATGACCTAGAGTCTGTCATACAGAGTGAAGTAAGTCAGAAAGACAAACACCGTATGCTAACACATATATATGGAATCTAAGGGAAAAAAAAATGTCATGACGCACCTAGGGGTAAGACGGGAATAAAGACACAGACCTACTAGAGAATGGACTTGAGGATATGGGGAGGGGGAAGGGTAAGCTGTGACAAAGCTAGAGAGTGGCATGGACATATATACACTACCAAATGTAAAATAGACAGCTAGTCGGAAGCAGCCACATAGCACAGGGAGATCAGCTCGGTGCTTTGTGACCACCTAGAGGGGTGGGATAGGGAGGGTGGGAGGGAGGAAGACGCAAGAGGGAAGAGATATGGGGACATATGTATATGTATAAGTGATTCACTTTGTTATAAAGCAGAAACTAACACACCATTGTAAAGCAATTATACTCCAATAAAGATGTTAAAAAAAAAAGAACAGCATCAATAGTAAATCACATGAAGCCTATATAATTGCATGTGTTCTTTGTTTATTGATTTTTATGTTAGGCATACAATGACATACGGTGAAAGGGGGGTTATATTACCATTTTCTTGTTTACTAATAATGTATGTTATAAGAGGGAGGTTATATTACCATTTTCTTGTTTACTTACCCTGAGGTCTATTACCAGTACAGATCTTCTTTATAGATACATTTCTCTGAGCTGTTTGTATAAATATACTTCACAACACTGTAAAAAACGCATCCATTTCGGGTTTTTCTTTGAGGCTTCTTTTCTTTGAGGTATTTGCTGGTTGTAAATATCAGGGGAAATACTCAAAATCAATTATATTCCATTGCAAGACATAAAAGGACAAAAGATATTTTAGTATGATTTGAGGATGCAGTGATTTTCTTTAGTATGGTGTAAGGCCACTTTTGATCTAGTCATGTATAAATTCAGACTCAAATTCCATCACTCATTTCTATGTACTCCTTGGTCCAACCATACTGAACTACTATTAAGATATTATTTGTCATACTTTGCTAAGCACTGCTAGGGACTGTGTTAAGCACCTTACATACATAATAGGAAACTTAACAACTCTATGACAGATGTATGGTTAAATAACCCTCATCTCACTGGAGAAGAAACGGAAACTTAGACAAAGTCAGGCAAGGCTGTAGCATCATTGTCAGTAGCAAATGAGAGGATTCCTATCGCCACATGATACCAAGCCTATGCTCTTCTACTCGGTGCTATATATACAGCCTGCTACTCACTTCTCATAAACCACCACGCTATTTAATACCCTCATGTCTTTATGTCCTCAACGTCCATTGCTGGAAATGTCCTTATTCTTTTCCATCAGAAAAATTCCTGTACATCCTTCTACTGAAGTCACAGATCAAGCCTCCAGTCTCCACCATGATACTTAACATAGGAAACTGTAATTGCTTGTTTTCTAATAGGATTTTCCTCGGCCTGTGAGCTCCTTGAGAATAGAGATCATATATATCTTTGATCCTGCAGTCTATCACAGAGCTTACTTAGCTCTAGAAAAGGAACACAGAATAAACACTCACAAGAACACTGCATCATTATGTATCTCTCTGACACTAAACTCTACTGTGTAAAAAATGTCTGCTATACTCAGTAAGCAAAATAGCTTCTTGTTAGCTCACTGAGCACATAATAGATCTTGCAAATGTTAAGTGCGTTCTTTTTGTTTCTTCTTTTCTTTTCCTTTTCTGTTTTGAAAATTTTAGGTGCAAACAATGTAATTCAACCCTTACTGAATCTACAGTGTGGTAGAGATTTGAGAGCAGTTTTTCTAAGATATCAAACCGGTCCCTGTTGGAAAGAGGGCCTTCAAAGGGCACGGAGCTCCATGCCCTAACTGCTTTCTCTCTCTTTTGCTTCTTCTGCAACTTCTTACCCTATAAATCTCCTAAGACCCTGACTTCATCTTGGGTTGGCAGTAAGTCACTACTTGATCCTGTTCTGCTCTGGAAAGAGTGACAGGGGAGAGTACTCATGGGGCTTTAGGTCCTGAGGATGAGGCCTGAAGGAACAGGAACCTCCATGGTGATCAGGGCTCCAGATGCCATATCAAAAATAAAATTATACCGCTCACACGTTACTGTCCTGTTAACATAAGTTTTGTAAATTATGTTAAAAGGGTGCCCATTATCTAGCCAAGATCTTATACAGGATTGCCTTTTGTATTAGAATTTATGTATGCCAGGTTCCAGAATGTGGGGATAGGGGATAAGAAATCAAATCCCTACACCCTCACAAAATATTAATACTTATTCTACTAGGTCTCCTCCTCTAAAGATTGCCAAAGCTGGCTAATCATTAGAATCACCTGAGAAGCCTTCTTAATTCTAATTCAGAAGGTATATATTGGTGTTATGAAAAATTTAGTTTTTAAATAAAGCTTCCCAATATTCTGGTAATTTTATAGGTTTGGGAAGTATTATCATAAATCCTAAGAGTGACCAAATTATTCTTATCAGTGTTAACCTCTTCTATCCCTCTATATTAAAACATACTCATTCCATTATTTATTACAAGACTCCAAGTCTCTTGCATTATGTCGGTAATAAGGATACAATTTCAGGTGACAATAGAAGAACTGAAGAGGATGAAGCTGTCACAGTCTTGGAATGTTGAAGAGATTATAATCAGTCAACAAGTATTTACTGAGTCTCAGTAAGACTAGTAAATCGTGGTAAGTGCTATGACAGGAGTATAATTGCGGTTTGTGGGATACACACAGGATAGGGTGTTAAATTATAGCTGGAGGGATTAGGCAGAGGCTGACGAAGGCAGTAATTTTGAGTTGGATGTTTAAAATGAAGACCAGTTCTTGGAAGGTCATGAATGCTAGAGTAGCGACTTCAGATTTGATATGTAGGCAATAAGTAGCTTTTGAAAGATTAAGCAGGTAATTTAACAAGATGTGTATTTCAGAAGGATTTGTCTAGCGACACTCAGAGTCCATAAAGAGAATCAAGACTGGAAACAGAGAGACTGTTAGGAGACTATTAAAATTATTTGGTCGTAATAAGCATGGACAGCAGATGTTAATGAAAGGCAGTCTTTTTTTTTTTTTTTTTCCCCACAAATGCAATCTGTGAGCTAACAAAAGCATGGTAAGAATGATTTCTAGATTTTCTGGAAGGAGCCACTCGGTGATGATGATGACATTGACACTGAGCATGGAGGAGCAAATTTAGAGAGCAATTTCATGTTCAGGTTTGGGAATTTTAAGAGGATCTGTCTGCTAGATATATAGATTTTGGAAACAGAGTCGTTAGTACAGTACCACTTCCAGACACCAAAATGTAATCTCCTTATAGCTTTTCTTGTGATCTCTGTTCCCTAGCAATAATCTAGCAATTTACTAATCAAATTAGTAAATAATTTCAGTTATAGTTTTGAAATCTTTGATGTTGTGAAGTAATTTACCTTTTCATTTTCAGCACAATCCCTGGCTTACAAATGGTTGAATGCATGAATGTACACTATAATTTTCAATCAATAGTTCAAGGAATCAAGACATACAGACATAAATGTTAAATACCAGATGAAAAGGGGAAATCACGACACACTAGAAAAGATAAGCCTTCACACAGGAGATGATATTTAGCCAGGCTTTGAAGAATGGGTAGGTTCTGAATGAGTATGCTGAAGCAGAAAAAATACTAAAGCTTGGGAACTTGATATGAGAGCAACATTTTCACTTGCATTTATTGTCTCAAACTCAGTGATGGTCCAGTTAATAGCCTTCAGGTTTAAAAAAGAAATATCTGATTAAATATTGTTTCTCTGTATGGTTAGGAGTCATCAATCTGGACTAAAAACATTGTATCTGTTTTAGATTTAAAATGACTTTTGGGCTCCCAAATTACAACCAATGGAAGATTCAGTGTATGTGTTATTTCATTAGAAGGAAAAGGAATAAGGAAAAAAAGCAAAAAATACTGTAAGTAGGCATAGTATGGAGAATTGTATGACTGGTAGATGCTAGTGTCTACAAAAGTAGACATCTCATTGGTGTAACTCTGTGTAGAATAAAAAGAAGATTGAACCAGATAAATTCATAGAAGATCCTCCTTTGACATTTGGTTGGAAGTAGGTATTGTGAAATTTCAGTGCCTTATGGGTGTAAGACACTTAATAAGATTAAGCATTGTCTATACAATCAATAGACATAACTTCTATGTCAACAATGAAAATATAAATATGGCATAGAAAAGCAGCAGATAGTGAAAACAGAAGCCTATGAGTTGTATATCTGAGTAAAAATATAAAATGCATTAAACAAGGGAGATCACTGATATGTTTGTTGGCAGAACTTTTTATACTTTTATCCCAACTTTAAAACACTCTCATTTTAAAATAAGACACAAGGGCTTCCCTGGTGGCGCAGTGGTTGAGAGTCTGCCTGCCGATGCAAGGGACACGGGTTCGAGCCCCGGTCTGGGAAGATCCCACATGCCTCGGAGCGACTGGGCCCGTGAGCCATGGCCGCTGAGCCTGCGCGTCCGGAGCCTGTGCTCCGCAACGGGAGAGGCCACAACAGTGAGAGGCCCGCGTACCGTAAAAAAATAAAAAATAAAAAATAAAATAAAATAAGACACAAATAAAAAAATAAGACACACACATACATTATTAAAAAACACTTTCTTATAGTCTCTAAATGTGAGCTTCAGTTAATATCAAATTATCATTACTTATATTTTATGTAGTACCTTTTCTGAGAACAAGCTTCCTTTGCACATGTAATTTATATATCACTCAAAGAGAATTCTAGGCTTTTTAATAATAATTTCTGTTGCTCTTGGTGATATAGCAAACATTGAATTCTTAATAAAGACCTTTCTTGACTTTAATAGTTGCCATAAAAATTAGGAATACTTCAGTCACTGGAGTCCCACTTTTAAGTCTTTCCTTCACAGGTATCAAAAATAAATCTCAGGGCTTCCCTGGTGGCGCAGTGGTTGAGAGTCCGCCTGCTGATGCAGAAGACACGGGTTCGTGCCCCGGTCTGGGAAGATCCCACATGCCGCGGAGCAGCTAGGCCCGTGAGCCATGGCCGCTGAGCCTGCGCGTCCGGAGCCTGTGCTCCGCAATGGGAGAGGCCACAACAGTGAGAGGCCCATGTACTGAAAAAAAAAAAAATTATAAAAAAATAAATAAATAAATCTGTAAGGCAATCACAACCAAAACCTTTATGTTTTTCTCTTGAAATCCTTATAAGAGCCAGTTGTTCCTAAGAGGAGCTGGAATGAGCTTCAAAGGACAGAGCACAGTTGACATGTATATAAGTATTGCCAAGACTCCCTGTGGTTTTTAAAAGAAACTGCAATGACTGGTATTAATTCTTGACAGTTTCATTTCTAATGTCATCTGGTTGACATAAAAGAGCCACTGTAAATTTTGAAAATGAGGAGAGCAGAATGAGAAGAGAAAACCAGTGTAATCTAAGAGTGAACTCTAAGGCACCTGAAGTGTTTGGGTTTTTTTTTTAATTGAAAGGAAAAAACAACTTGGTCTATGAAAACACTGACTTTCCAAATTCCCAATTAATAGTAAATACATATTTTACATCCTTTTCTTCCCCATTGCACATAAAAATGCAATAATGCCTTGTTAGAAGCTCTCTTATTGATGAAACATTTTGCACGTTTGTTTACAGGAAGTGATGTGCCTGACAAATTGGTTTCAGTTTCTCTGACATGCACATAGAATCCATCTCTACTTTGCTCTTACACACTTTTTGAAAAGTCATTAAGAGTAAGTGGGGGTGGTCTGAGACACCTTTGGTTTGCAATGAATAGTCAGTGAAACAATATGGGTAGATCATTTAATATAGTTGTAATCTATGGCTGCTGTTGCCTTTCTGGCCAGGCTGTCGTGCAGGAACAGATTTTTAATTAAATAAATAGCTGGGTCTGCAGGCAGGTGCGCCTGGGCAAGCAACCTGCCCAGGGATTTGGTTTGCAGCAGTTGCTTGGCAACACAACACAGCCGGTCTCCTGAACAACAGCTGCACCCTCTGTTAGCAGCTAGCAGATGCTCACACCTCAGAGAATGGCTTCAGAAATAATGATTTGCAAAGAATAGTTTGTGGAGCTCTCTAATAAACAGAAAAAAAATTAGCCTGAATGATAAAGGTCAAAGATATTCCAGGCTGTTATAATGAATGTGAATTTGGATCTGCTGAAATTATCAGAAGACAATAAAGGTAAAATATTACCATATACTGTAGCTAAAAAATAAAAGAAACTTCTATTATGTATGAAGCAAAGTGAGAGGTGTTTTCATATATCAATACATTATCTCATTGAATTCTCAAAAACTTCTAAGGTAGTGTAACTATATTTCAGCAGATGAGACATTAAATTTCAGAGAATTTATATCACTTATAAATGTAAAGTTTTCACTATTATTTTAGTGTGCTAATTTAAAATTGTGTTAAAAGTAGAAACCAAAGACGGAATGTTTAACATATTGCAAGAGAAAATACGTGTAAATAGTAATTGTTACTACTAGCAACTGGTGGACATGTCTGTTCATAACTACATTTCTCGTGCTGTGTCTACAGGCTCATGATTGAATTTAATATAACCAAAAATTTCAGTAATTTGATTTGTTACAGCTAATTTAAAAATATTATAAAAAGCAGGTCTGTAAATTCTTAATTTCTGTACTCCTAAGGATGTATAATTAGGTTGTGACAAACCAGAACCTCCTACTATTTTATTCTTATCTGATTATCCCGTGCCATGAACATATGGCCCCCATTTTGATGTTTCTTTTGGTACAAATTCAGTAGAATGGAATCATTAGAGTGTTGTCTACTTGCATTTTGGTAAAATAAAACAAATTGCTTCAACATTCATTTTAAAATGTATAATATTTGTATTTTACAAAAGGCTTAAAATTTTTTTCAGGCAGTTTATGAATAAATTATTTTACAGTCCAGCATCCTATGCACATATGGGGTTTGAGGACGAAAGTACAGATATAAATTACGTAATCACACAGAAAAACCCGTCTACTTTCACAGCAACACCCATACGGACAATTTGCCCTTCTTTTCCCTTAACTTACAAGGGAAACGAAGGTTGAGGAATAATGAGGCAGCTCTGCTATAAAAAATATATGCAGTCAGGGCTTCCCTGGTGGCGCAGTGGTTGAGGATCCGCCTGCCAATGCAGGGGACACGGGTTCGAGCCTTGGTCCTGGAAGATCCCACATGCCGGGGAGTAACTAAGCCCGTGCGCCACAAATACGGAGCCTGCGCCCTGGAGCCCGTGATCAAAAACTACTGAGCCCACGTACCACAACTACTGAAGCCCGCGCGCCTGGAGCCCGTGCTCCGCAACAAGAGAAGCCACCGTGGTGAGAGGTCCGCATACTGCAACGAAGACACAACGTAGCCATAAATAAATAAATAAGCAGTCAAATTTTTCATTTCTAATGTTTTTTCAGTGAACAAAGTATATTTTCTTTCGAAGCTATGTTTAAATAAAAAAACACATCTTCACAAGTAGTCTTTGATCATCCTAACATTTTTCTATGAACCTTTGGATGAAAAATATTGATTCATTTTCCCTTTTAAAGCCTTAAAAACTTAAGTTACCAAAACAGTATTTTATGCTTTATCACATTTTTGAACAGCTACAGTTCTTTTAGAAGAAAACAAAAACAAAACCAACAAAACTCCACCCCAACAATTGAATATATAATTTTGTGATATAGCAGTAAGATTAATTTAACATAGCGTAACTATACTAAGTTAATCCTTATTGGGTCAACAAATAAGAAGTTGCAGATAATTTAGATAGTGTTTCTTTCCTGTTCTTTTCCAAGATACAGACAAATCTAATAAATGAGGTGATACACATATAAAAAGTTGGATGCCCTTAAAAGTAAATTCCTAAGGGAAGAAAAGTACTTTTTTTGAAGCGGCAATGTTTACTGATTAGATACATTGTTGAATTTCAGAAAAAAACCCTCCACTCTCATTTACCCTTAAGACAGACATAAATGCTCAAAAAATTTTCAACTCATACTCAAAAAGCTCTTCACATCATTCACTCATCAGTGTCACATAAGAATTGGGGACAAGGTGTAGGAAATGTTCTCTTCAGGTGCTTGTTCAGGCTGAATTTTTAAATAAAGTAGATCACGTAGAGAATTTTTCCACATCAGAGCTGGGCACTCTAGTTCACTCAGGTAAATTTAATTTGTAAGTGGGTTAACTGTCCTCACAGTCAACCTCCTACGAGGAGATCAGTATGAATCTTTGATTTACAAAACCAACAGAAAAAGTACAGTACCATAAAGGACTTTATTATATAAGGTTTAAAAGGTCTAACATGTGGATAAGACTATCACTGCAAAACAGAAAAGTGAAAATTTGTGTTTGTACAATATTATAATTTAAGGACTTCTGTGAGTATATCCTAATACGAGGTAATGAACATACTACTTCACTTCTCTGGTGTTACTGCTAAAAAGACATTGTCCAATTTAATCATACAAAATGTAAGATACACTGAAATTGAAGGGTATTTCCAAAATAATTTGCCAGTATCCTTCAAAACTAAGGTCTTGAAATAAAAGAAAGACCAAAGAGTTATTCCAGACTTAAAAGAATATTATGAAGAAATAATAACTAAATGCAGTGCATGATCCTTTATGAGATCCTGGACTAGAAAAAAGACATCAGTGGGGCAGCTGAGTAAGGTCTATGATTAGAAAACAGTATCATATCAATATTAATTTCCTGGTGTCTATCATTTTACTGTGGTTTTATAAAACGTTAACATTTAAGAAATCTGGTTGAAGGGTAAACAGGAATTTTTAGACAATTTTTGCAAAATCGTTGTATGTATGATTAATTTCAAAATAAAAAAATGTTTAAACTTAAAAACCATTCCTTAGCATCAAGTCATCGTTGGATACAGGTCAATACCTATTAAGAAACAGTCTTATATTAAGCTCTTTTTAACATCATTTTCTTTGTAACGGGTGACTGATGTCATTAAGGATAAAAGGAAACACACACATATACACGTAGATTAAACCAGATTCCCTGAGAGTAAAATGGGGAATTATAAGCACTGGTACAACAGGAGTAAACAAGGACTGTTCAGAGCAAACTGGAGTGTATGGTCATCCTATTTAGAGGAGAATTTCCTGGGTTTACCGAGAAACAGACTATAATAACAATGACTCATCCATCTTATCCATTTCTGTATTCCAACCACTTAGCACAGTGCCTTGCATATACTGAAATATCAGTACATGTTTATTGAACCACACAGGAGCCTGGCAAAGAAGTCAAATTCCTATGGAAGGAAAATGGCATATTTTATCCGTTTCACAGTTTAATGTGGGACTGGCTGGCTCACTCAGTAAAGAAAGTTTGGGAGAATGTCTTTCCCATCTTATTGTTGTATTTTTAGAATTATTAACATCCTTGGTATTTATTACCACACATATGATAAAAATCCAAGACCCAATTGACCCTGTCAACTCAGAAGGAGACTCGGAAAGAAAGGAATGGGCTGTAGGGGGTTCAGTAGAAATGCTAGAAATTTCTGTGTTTAAAAAAAAGGAAATTTTTTTTTAAGAGGAAGCATAAGCAAGGAGTCATTATTGAATAGAGAAACTGCTTTTTAGAAGGCAATCTAACTATTGAATGTGCCCGCCGGTGGTGCAAATGAGAAATCTTTGAACACCACTAGTTCCCCAATTCTCTCTCATGACACATAAACAACAAAAGCCTCAACAATCAATCAAACAATTCACTCAGAATCCAGTGCTGTGTCAAAAAGATGGCTAAATGCTACTTGTTAAACTGTATTATCCTCCAGTAACTAAGAATATAGTTTTCTTATGTTCCCTCTTAGTTAAAAGCATATTTTAATCTATTCCTGCTGTCTTTCACAAATAATACCAACAAATGTTTGGGTTGTTTTAGACTGCATGAAGACAATGCAGTTTATTCCCCCCTGAAAGGTTGTAAGTCTCAAGCATGAATTCTATAAATAACTATTACTAATCTAAAGGAGTGGGTGGCACTTTACCCTCCCTGATTAACTTTCTCGGATTAAGGAATAATTAACAGAACTTACATATTCTTGATAACTTTAAATAATGAGAATGTGGAAAGATTTTGTTTTCTATTGTCACCACTTTAATAACTTTATGTTCTTCTAAGTGTTGAAATTTATTCACTTAAAATACAAAATGATTTATGGAAAGTCTGAGTGAGGATGACAGGGTGCCACTAGCCTGTGGTGAGCTAAGTAAAACCTTTACAAGAATTTTTAAATTTTATTTTGGAAAAGTACCTTATTTAAAAACACACAAAATAAACTAAAATATCTAGACATAGAATTATATTTACCTGAACTATGAACATAGTTGCTGATCATAGATTCTTATTTTAAAAAGCTTCACGATATTTTTATGTTTCAGGAAACTGGCTTCTCATTTCCCCCAAAGAAAGAGAAATTAGAAACCAAGCTTAAGTGTTTATTCTCTACCTTGAACATGCAGATTTCTGAATGACATTGAACAGGAAGGGTAATATTTAAAGACATTCTGGAAGTTGGAGCAGAGGGAGGATTAGAGAGTGTTAATTATGCTACACAAATAGTCCAAGATATGAAGGCCATTAATTCATCAGAAGCAATGCAACTGAAAAAATTTTAAAGCAAAGTATTTTATCCATTATTTTTAAGATGTCTTCACAACTTGACTCCTCTCTTATACCCATATATTTCTGAAAAAGTGTAATATATCTGTGACCCTAAACACTACTGTCCTAGACAGTAGTTGGGGAATTGAGCATGGTAACAAGGGCGTAGAAAATGGGAAGAAGAGTTAGACATTATTTCTTCCTTCATTTTAGAGTCCAGACACAAAGGAGAGAACCAAGTTTGAAAGAGTCTATATTCCTAGGAGATAGACAACATGCAAATGAACAGTATTTTACTGCTATTAAATTTATCTGGGCCAGGTACGAGTCATGTATGGAAAAAAAAATCCCATTTTACTCTCAGTTTAGCATGAAAGAAAAGCTAAGATTGGGTCATTTGTAGTTTTTTAAATTTAAGTACCTTTGCTTTTGCTTCGGATCCACTTCCCACATTAGGTATAGTCATAGCTTCATGAGCCAGAGTCCCCCCGTTAGTCTTAGCAAATATTATCTATAACTTAAATGTATATCATAATGGATTGTCTTTATAAACCTTTAAAAGCATTAACTGTTCCCTAGTGAGAATAGTATAGAAGCCAGTGAGGCTGCAGAGCAAGTTCCCTTTTAGACACCCAGAACCTGGGACAAGATAATTGGTCTTTTCCGTGAACAGGTGGTTTTTTACATAAATTGCATGTTACAATCACCTATAAAGCTTTCAGAAAACACTGATGTCCAGGCCCCAGTCCAGACCAGTTAAATCAGGATCTCTGGGCTGGAACCTGGGAAATAGTATTGAATATTTTTAATTTTTAAAAAATTCCCCAGATGCTCATGTTAAGCGCGGGTTGATAAACACTGATGTAAGTAATTTCGTAAGGATTAGGCCCTCTTAGTGGTGGATTCCTGGCTCTCCCCTTGCCTCCAACCCCCAGGTGTACGATCTTGGCCTAGTGTCCTCATCTATAAAATGAGGATGAGAAAAGAGTAACTACCTCATGGGATTATTGAACTAAGTCAACGGGTTAATATTTGTAAAGTAGGACAGGAGTCATGACTATGTAAATTTCTATTAAATGTGAAAAATAAATCGGGCTTTGGAGGTAAAGGGGAAGAAATTCTAGGAGAGCAAGGGAGTCAGTGTAGCAGTCTGAAGTTCTCAGAGATTTCACTGCAGTTGGAACATCATTAAAGGGTTAGCTTGGGCTTGTTCAAGAAATCCAATCAAACAGACAGAAATGGGAATATTCTGACACTTTATTTAGTTGTAGATGACTAACAAAAACTGACTAAAAAGTACTGATGCACGTAATTGAAAAGACCAGTTGGCTCAAATAAGATGATGAAGATTTGGAAACACTTTCTCCTGTCTTGACCTTACTTTCCTTTCCAGGCTGTATTCTGAGGCACGCTACTCCCCTTTACAGCAAGAGTTCCATCTTACATGCATTCCACTCAGCGGCTCAGGAAAAGACAGACCTTCCTTCCCCCATAGGTCCAGGCAAAGTCCTGAGACTGAGTTTCATTGGTTCTGGTTTGCCCTGCTCAGAATGTTGTTAATGTGCCTTTGTTTTCCTTACATCAGGGCCTCATGGTTTGACTAATGATAAATAATCACTGAGTCTAGGGGAATCTGATGCCCAAATTAATTCAACTTAAATCATATGCTCATTTTGGGAGCCAGAGTTGGAATTAACCCTACACAAACCAGAGAGGTAGAGTGAGGGATTAACAATCCCTTACAGAAAAATAGGATGCTGTAACGAAAAAGGGAAAATGGATTCAGGGCAGGCTAGCAAGAATAGGTTGCACCATGATTAAGGTATAATAATTCTATGTCCCCTGGAGACCTCTTTAGTGGGCTTCTATGTTCAGCTGGATTTGAAATGTGTGGGTTGGTGTGTTTAGAGACCCTAGAAGGATCTTCTCTCACTGTCCAAAGTCTTCCTGCTGTCTAATTCCTGAAATTAACATGCAAAATAACCCTGGGCTGGAGAACACACTATCGCAACTCAAATTAAAATATAACTGCCTGACATGAGATCCTCTCTGAAGAAAAAAAAAAAAAAGTCTTGATGAGAGGAGAGGAGAGAGAAGCCCAGGAACAAGAAAACAGGTGCGGAAAGGTAAAGCCTTGGACACTCTGGGCAAACAGCCTACTTCCCATAGCTGTCAAGACTGGCCGTGTCCCTTGCCACACCTCTAAAAAACTAGATTCTCAGCACATTACATTCTGGCATTTTCGAGCACTAAATGTAGTTCACAATTTCACAATCTGCCTAAAGTACCTTTGATTCAAAATCAGTTCTTTGGGGGCTTCCCTGGTGGTGCAGTAGCTAGGAATCCACCTGCCAATGCAGGGGACATGGGTTCGAGCCCTGGTCCGGGAAGATGCCACATGCTGCGGAGCAACTGAGCCCACACGCCACAACTACTGCGCCTGAGCTGTAGAAGCCCACGCGCCTAGAGCCTGAGCTCTGCAACAAGAGAAGCCACCGCAATGAGAAGCCTGAGCACCTCAACGAAGAGTAGCCCCCGCTCACCACAACTAGCGAAAGCCTGCGCACAGCAACTAACACCCAACACAGCATGAGTAAATAAATAAATTTTTTTTTTTTAAATCAGTTCTTTGGGTGCTTATAGATGGGATGGATTGTGGATGCCAAAACAATCCCTCCATTCAGTAAAGGACTTGATTGTTTGACATTATGTGGATTAAATATTGTGGTTATTGAGTAATTTCTTTCACATTTAAAGATGTTGTTGGACCATCATGCAGACAAGACAGTTTTAGTTCAAGCAACTGCCAGAAATGCTACTGTACACCTTAAGAGTTAAATACTTTGATCTTGGAAACCTGGCCATTAGAAGACTATGACAGATTTTGCTTCCCTTTCCACATACCCACTTTGGGGTGTTGTGTCTGCTTCCCTTTTTATTTGGCTTGCCCGCTTTTGTCCTCTATCTTTATTTACTCCTGGTTAACGAGTACCTACTAAGTGATTACCATACATATGCACAGTCCTCCACGCAAAGTCATAAAGTGGTTTAAAAAAAAAATCAGTGTCTTTATGACCTCTGAGGTGAATGTGTTTAAATCTGTCTTTAAATTTGGTTTCCATTTTTCTATGAGTCTAGACTGTTGATTTTATCCTCCCATTTCTCTAACTTCTGCTTCTATTTCCTCACTTTGCTGTCTAGAAATATAGGGAGGTGTCTTTGCTTCCATGACATCAGAGTCTTTGGGTTTCGCCTGACTCCTTTCTGTTGGCTCCTTCTCCATCCTCCTCACCTCTTACATGTATGTGCTCTTTTGATCAAATTTCTGTATCCTTCTAAGCTGGGTTAACTGTCCCTTCTATGTGTTCCCATAATACCCTATCAAAGAACGAATCACACTGCACTGAAGCGAGTTGTTTGCGTATGGGTACCCTTACTGAACTTAAACTTGAGAAAAGAAACTGCATACTAATCACTGTTTGAACTCTACTACCCAGCCCAGTGTGTACAACTGCAAATAACCTCTTTGCCCCTGATAAAATATATCCAAGATACTTTGCCTGAAGGAATCACATAACAGGGAGGTTCAGGCCACTCCAGGCACACATTAGAGTAAAGTTAGATCTGATGCTGTATGGCAGCTGTTCCCCAACCTAGAAAATGATGGTGTTCTTTTTCTCTAGATCTATGGAATCAGAATCGTCCATCACCAGATAGTTGTGATGACTTGCAAACCAAGTCAGGTACATACTTATACCTAAGTCAGAGTTAGGATAGCCCCTTTTGCCACATTTAAAAGAAAGTTAAATCTCAACACAGATGGGTTCTAATACTAAGAGAATAACTACAGATCAAGGGTTTTATGAATGTGCATGAATAGTGATAATTATTAAACCATTTCTGTAAAAAAAGAAGATTCTGTGCATCCTTTAAGAAGTACATACTCACCTGACCAACAAACTTACTTCCAGAAATGTGAATGCCGATGACAGTAATAAAATATGGAGAAAACACTGATGCTGGAAGGGAGTACTGCTGAAACGGTATTCATGGATAGTCAGGAGGGGATGGGATCTTGCCCAAGCAGATGGCTTGGCGCAGTTGAGAGCGCAGAGAGTCTCTCCATGTGACAGGAGACAGGGTACACTCTGGGCAGAGACACAGGTGAGATTGCCTAAATCCTTTTCTATTTCTGTTTTCATATTGAAATAAGTAGCAGGTCATTAGCTTAGAGTGAGAGGAGGTGCTTGAAATTTGAAGAGAATTCTGTAAGTATGATAAACAATTTTCTAACAGAGCAGAAGAACAGCGAATGACTTCCACCTTGCTAAATCCACTGGTCAATTAGCAGGTGTATAATTTGAATGACAGACATTTGACATGGTTTATCGCTCCTTTCCTCTTACGATACTTTCTTCACATACTTTCCTGATTTTCTCCCAACTTTCTGACCACTCATCTCAGCCTCCTTTGCTAGCCCTCCAAGTATCTCTATAAACTCTATGAAGTGCCCCACAGCTCAGACTCTGAAAATCTTTTTTCTACCTACGCTCCCTACAGGATCTTATCCATTCTTCTGACTTAAAAACCATCTATGAGCAGGTGGATCTCTGATTTATATCTCCAGCCCAGACTTCTCCAGGTTAATATATGCAATTGCCTACTTCAGGTAGAATATATGCAACTGAACTATTTACTGAACTCCAGGTTAATATATGCAGTTGCCTACTTCATGTCTCCAGTTGGAATTGTGCCCTACCACTCAAGCTTAACGTATTCAAGATGGAATCACTGACATACCTCCACCAGCTACTAAACTGCTCCTCCTGTATTCTTTCCAATCTTAGTAGCTGGCAGCTGCAGTCTTCTGATTATCCATACATAAAACTTGGAGTCGCACTTGACTGGTCTCTTTCAGCTCATCTCATTTCCAATTCACCAATAAATCATTTTGTTTATAATTTCAAAATATATCCAGACATCCAAATACATCACATCTCCCCCAATCCCACTGCCACCACTCTGATCTAAACTACCATCATCATTAGCTTTCTAATTAGCTACCTTTTTTTAGTTTACTCTTTCTCTTCATCCATCTACTCCAGTTACATTACCCACCTCAATGCTCCTAGAATACACTAGGCATGTTCCCAATTTAGGGCTTTTGTACTTACTATTTTCTCTGCCTTTAAAACTGTTCCACTGTTCTCTTTGTTGGCCATATGGCCTACTCCCTCACTCTCTTCAAGTCTTTAAAGATGTATAGAAAAAAGTATTCAAGAATGTATACCAAAATGTTACCTTTACAGTTTATAGAATACACACACACACGTTTAACTAGTTCTCTCCACATGGTGGAATTGAAGGTGACTTTTAACCCTCTATTTGTTTTGCTGTTGTTGTTGTTTTTAATTTTATTTATTTTTTTATACAGCAGGTTCTTATTAGTCATCAATTTTATACACATCAGTGTATACATGTCAATCCCAATCGCCCAATTCAGCACACCACCACCCTCACCCCAACCTACCCGCCCCCCGCAGTTTCCCCTCCGTGGTGTCCATACGTTTGTTCTCTACATCTGTGTCTCAACTTCTGACCTGCAAACCGGTTCATCTGTACCATTTTTCTAGGTTCCACATACATGCGTTAAAATATGATATTTGTTTTTCTCTTTCTGACTTACTTCATGCTGTATGACAGTCTAGATCCATCCACGTCTCAATAAATGACTCAATTTCATTCCTTTTTATGCCTGAGTAATATTCCATTGTATATATGTACCACATCTTCTTTATCCATTCGTCTGTCAATGGGCATTTAGGTTGCTTCCATGACCTGGCTATTGTAAATAGTGCTGCAATGAACATTGGGGTGCATGCGTCTTTTTGAATTATGGTTTTTCTGGGTATATGCCCAGTAGTGGGATAGCTGGATCATATGGTAATTCTATTTTTAGTTTTTTAAGGAACCTCCATACTGTTCTCCATAGTGGCTGTAAGAATTTACATTCCCAGCAACAGTGCAAGAGGGTTCCCTTTTCTCCACACCCTCTCCAGCATTTGTTGTTAGTAGATTTTCTGATTATGCCCATTCTAACTGGTGTGAGGTGATACCTCATTGTAGTTTTGATTTGCATTTCTCTAATAATTAGTGATGTTGAGCAGCTTTTCATGTGCCTCTTGGCCATCTGTATGTCTTCTTTGGAGAAATGTCTATTTAGGTCTTCTGCCCATTTTTGGATTGGGTTGTTTGTTTCTTTAATATGGAGCTGCATGAGATGTGTATATATTTTGGAGATTAATCCTTTGTCCGTTGATTCACTTGCAAACATTTTCTCCCATTCTGAGGGTTGTCTTTTCGTCTTGTTTATGGTTTCCTTTGCTGTGCAAAAGCTTTGAAGTTTCTAGGTCCCATTTGTTTATTTTTGTTTTTATTTCCATTACTCTAGGAGGTGGATCAAAAAAGATCTTGCTGTGATTTATGTCAAAGAGTATTCTTCTATGTTTTCCTCTAACAGTTTTACAGTGTCCAGTCTTACATTTAGG
Organism: Lagenorhynchus albirostris; assembly: GCF_949774975.1. NCBI lineage: Eukaryota > Metazoa > Chordata > Mammalia > Artiodactyla > Delphinidae > Lagenorhynchus > Lagenorhynchus albirostris. Next base: position 80,629,091 of record NC_083102.1, on the reverse strand, counting down.
TCTCGAATCCATTTTGAGTTTATTTTTGTGTGTGGTGTTACGGAGTGTTCTAATCTCATTCTTTTACATGTAGCAGTCCACTTTTCCCAGCATCACTTATTGAACAGACTTTCTTTTCTCCATTGTATATCCTTGCCTTCTTTGTCATAGATTAGTTGACCATAGGTGTGTGGGTTTATCTCTGCGTTTTCTATCTTGTTCCATTGATCTATGTTTCTGTTTTTGTGCCAGTACCATTTTGTCTTGATTACTGTAGCTTTGTAGTATAGTCTGAAGTCAGGGAGCCTGATTCCTCCAGCTCTGTTTTTTTCCCTCAAGACTGCTTTGGCTATTCGGGCTCTTTTGTGTCTCCATACAAATTTTAAGATTTTTTGTTCTAGTTCCACAAAAATGCCATTGGTAATTTGATAGGGATTGCATTGAATCTGTAGATTGCTCTGGGTAGTATAGTCATTTTCACAATATTGATTCTTCCAATCCAAGAACATGGTATATCTCTCCATCTGTTGGTATCACCTTTAATTTCTTTCATCAGTGTCTTATAGTTTTCTGCATACAGGTCTCTTGTTTCCCTAAGTAGGTTTATCCCTAGGTATTTTATTCTTTTTGTTGCAATGGTAAATGGGAGTGTTTCCTTAAGCTCTCTTTCAGATTTTTCATCATTAGTGTATATGAATGCAAGAGATTTCTGTGCACTAATTTTGTATCCTGCAACTTTACCAAATTCATTGATTAGCTCTAGTAGTTTTCTGATGGCAATTTTAGGATTCTGTATGTATAGTACCATGTCATCTGCAAACAGTGACAGTTTTACTTCTTCTTTTCCAATTGTATTCCTTTTATTTCTTTTTCTTCTCTGATTGCCATGTCTAGGAATTCCAAAACTATGTTGAATAATAGTGGTGAAAGTGGACATCCTTGTCTTGTTCCTGATCTTAGAGGAAATGCTTTCAGTTTTTCACCATTGAGAATGATGTTTGCTGTGGGTTTGTCGTATATGGCCTTCACTATGTTGAGGTAGGTTCCCTCTATCCAACTTTCTGAGAGTTTTTATCATAAATGGGTGTTGAATTTTGTCGAAAGCTTTTTATGCATCTATTGAGATGATCATGTGGTTTTTCTTCTTCAATTTGTTAATATGGTGTATCACATTGATTGATTTGCATATATTGAAGAATCCTTGCATCCCAGGGATAAATCCCACTTGATCATGGTGTATGATCCTTTTAATGTGTTGTTGGATCCTGTTTGCTAGTATTTTCTTGAGGATTTTTGCATCTATATTCATCAGTGATATTGGTCTGTAATTTTCTTTTTTTGTAGTATCTTTGGTTTTGGTATCAGGGTGATGGTGACCTCATACAATTAGTTTGGGAGTGTTCCTTCCTCTGCAATTTTTTGCAAGAGTTTGAGAAGGATGGGTGTCAGCTCATCTCAAAATGTTTAATAGAAATCACCTGTGAAGCCATCTGGTCCTGGACATTTGTTTGTTGGAAAACTTTTAATCACAGTTTCAATTTCATTACTTGTGACTGGTCTATTCATATTTTCTATGTCTTCCTGGTTCAGTCTTGGAAGCTTATACCTTTCTAAGAATTTGTCCATTTCTTCCAGGTTGTCCATTTTATTGGCATAGAGCTGCTTGTAGTAGTCTCTTAGGACGCTTTGTATTTCTGCAGTGTCCATTGTAACTTCTCCTTTTTCATTTCTAATTTTATTGATTTGAGTCCTCTCCCTCTTTTTCTTGATGAGTCTGGCTAATGATTTATCAATTTTGTTTATCTTCTCAAAGAAACAGCTTTTAGTTTTATTGATCTTTGCTATTGTTTTCTTTGTTTCTATTTCATTTATTTCTGCTCTGATCTTTATGATTCCTTTCCTTCTGCTAACTTTGGGTTTTATTTATTCTTCTTTCTCTAGTTCCTTTAGGTGTAAGATTAGATCGTTTACTTGAGATTTTCTTGTTTCTCGAGGTCAGCTTGTATAGCTATAAACTTCCCTCTTAGAACTGCTTTTGCTGCATCCCATAGGTTTGGATTATCGTGTTTTAATTGTCATTTGCCTCTAGGTATTTTTTGATTTCCTCTTTGATTTCTTCAGTGATCTCTTGGTTATTTAGTAACATATTGTTTAGCCTCCATGTGTTTGTGTGTTTTCCCGGTAATTCATTTCTAATCTCATAGCGTTGTGGTCAGAAAAGATGCTTGATATGACTTCAATTTTCTTAAATTTACTGAGGCTTGATTTGTGACCCAGGATGTGATCTATCGTGGAGAATGTTCCATGTGCACTTGAGAAGAAAGTGTAATCTGCTGTTTTTAGATGGAATGTCCTATAAATATCAATTAAATCTATCTGGTCTAATGTGTCATTTAAAGCTTCTGTTTCCTTATTTATTTTCATTTTGGATGATCTGTCCATTGGTGTGAGATGTTAAAGTCCCCTACTCTTATTGTGTTACTGTCGATTTCCTGTTTTATAGCTGTTATCAGTTGTCTTATGTGTTGAGATGCTCCTATGTTGGGTGCATACATATTTGTAATTGTTATATCTTCTGCTTGGATTGATCCCTTGCTCATTATGTAGTGTCCTTGCTTGTCTCTTGTAACATTCTTTATTTTAAAGTCTATTTTATCTGATATGAGTATTGCTACTCCAGCTTTCTGTTGATTTCCATTTGCATGGAATATCTTTTTCCATCCCCTCACTTTCAGTCTGTATGTGTCCCTAGGTCTGAAATGGGTCTCTTGTAGAACGCATATATATGGGTCTTGTTTTGGTATCCATTCAGCAAGCCTGTGTCTTTTGGTTGGAGCATTTAATCCATTCATGTTTAAGGTAATTATCGATATGTATGCTCCTAGGACCATTTTATTCACTGTTTTGAGTTTGTTTTTGTAAGTCCTTTTCTTCTCTTGTGTTTCCCACTTAGAGAAGTTCCTTTAGCATTTGTTGTAGAGCTGGTTTGGTGGTGCTGAATTCTCTTAGCTTTTGCTTGTCTGTAAAACTTTTGATTTCTCCATGGAATCTGAATAAGATCCTTGCCGGTTAGAGTAATCTTGGTTGTAGGGTCTTCCCTTTCATCCCTTTAAGTATATCATGCCACTCCCCTCTGGCTTGTAGAGTTTCTGCTGAGAAATCAGCTGTTAACCTTATGGGAATTCCTTTGTATGTAATTTGTCATTTTTCCCTTGTTGCTTTCAATGATTTTTCTTTGTCTTTAATTTTTGCCAATTTAATTACTATGTGTCTCAGCATGTTTCTCCTTGGGTTTATCTTGTATGGGACTCGCTGTGCTTCCTGGACTTGGGTGGCTATTTCCTTTCCCATGTTAGGGAAATTTTCGACCATAATCTCATCAAATATTTTCTCTGGTCCTTTCTCTCTTCTCCTTCTGGGACCCCTATAATGCGAATGTTGTTGTGTTTAATGTTGTCCCAGAGGTCTCTTAGGCTGTCTTCATTTCTTTCCATTCTTTTTTCTTTATTCTCTTCCACATCACTGAATTCCACCATTCTGTCTTCCAGGTCACTTATCCGTTCTTCTGCCTCAGTTATTCTGCTATTGTTTCCTTCTAGTGTAGTTTTCATTTCAGTTATTATATTGTCCATCTCTGTCTGTTTGTTCTTTAATTCTTCTAGGTCTTTGTTAAACATTTCTTGCATCTTCTCGATCTTTGACTCCCTTCTTTTTCCAAGGTCCTGGATCATCTTCACTATCAATATTCTGAATTCTTTTTCTGGAAGGCTGCCTATCTCCACTTCATTTAGTTGTTTTCAGGGGTTTTATCTTGTTCCTTCATCTGATACATAGCCCTCTGCCTTTTCATCTTGTCTGTCTTCTGTGAATGTGGTTTTTGTTCCACAGGCTGCAGGATTGTGGTTCTTCTTGCTTCTGCTGTCTGCCCTCTGGTGGATGAGGCTATCTAAGAGGCTTGTGTAAGTTTCCTGATGGGAGAGACTGGAGGTGGGTAGAGTTGACTGTTGCCCTGGTGGGCAGAGCTCAGTAAAACTTTAATACAATTGTCTGATGATGGGTGGGGCTGGGTTCCCTCCCTGTTGGTTGTTTGGCCTGAGGCGACCCAACACTGGAGCCTACCTGGGCTCTTTGGTGGGGCTAGTGATGCACTCTGAGAGGGCTCACATGCCAAGGAGTACTTCCCAGAACTTCTACTGCCAGTGTCCTTGTCCCCACAGTGAGCCACAGCTACCCCCCACCTCTGCAGGAGACCCTCCAACACTACCAGGTAGGTCTGCTTCAGTCTCCCCTGGGGTCACTGCTGCTTCCCCTGGGTCTCAATGCACACACTACTTTGTGTGTGCCCTCCAAGAGTGGAGTCTCTGTTTCCCCCAGTCCTGTCACAGCCCTGTAAAATCAAATCCCACTAGTCTTCAAAGTCTGATTCTCTGGGAATTCTTCCTCCCATTGATGGACCCCCAGGTTGGGAAGCCTGATGTGGGGCTCAGAACCTTCACTCCAGTAGGTGGACTTCTGTGGTATAAGTGTTCTCCAGTCTGTGAGTCACCCACCCACCCAGCAGTTATGGGATTTGATTTTACTGTGATTGCACCTCTCCTACCATCTCATTGTGGCTTCTCCTTTGTCTTTGGATGTGGGATCTCTTTTTTGGTGAGTTCCAGTGTCTTCCTGTCGATGATTGTCCAGCAACTAGTTGTGATTCTGGTGTTCTCACAATAGGGAGTGAGAGCACATCCTTCTACTCTGCCATCTTGGTTCCTCTCCAACCTTAATTGTCTATTTGAATACCTTGATACTTTCTTAGTTTACTCCAATGAAAATATAATAAATGAAACTCTAACACCCTTCAAAAAATGCGTTTTTTTTCAAATGGTGTTAAATAGTCTCATGAATTATAAACATGCTATTCACCCCCACCGATATAACTATTTGTGGTAAATGTTATTTGCTATATCCCCATCACTTCATCTTTCACCCATTACTCAGTTTGACTTTGTACACATTAGTGAGGATTTAGAGATGTAATACTTGAGTTCTACAATTGTCTTTTAAATTTTGTATTCACCTTCTACTGATTTTATAAATTAGAATAAACCCATCTGGGATTACTTACACTAAAATGACCATTGCAGGGATGATTGGGACAGCAACAATGATAGTAACGACAACTAACACTACTGAAGATTTCCAGACTCCATCATAAGCATGGTGTCTTCTTAATCCTCAGACTACCTCCAAAAAAAAGATAGTTGGCTGTCCCCTTTTAAAGATAAGGAAACTGAGATGCAGAGAGATTAAATAAGAGATGAATTAATTTGCCCAAGATTATGTAACAAATCATTTTGAATTCAAAATGAGGTCTGTGTGACTTCAATGGCTTTGGTCTGGAGCACTGTACTCTTCCACAACAAAAAGGTCATCTGTATGATAATAGCCTCTAAAAGCTGAGAAACAGATTAATTGAATCCAGAATCAGTCAATAGAGAAACCTATCAGAGGGATTTTTCACTAGTCACCACAAGACTCCTCAATCTCCCTAAGGTCTTCTGTTAAAATGAGCTGTGAAGTTGTCGGTTTAAGACACAGAATATAAGGAAATATGAACAAACATTAACTTCTAGTCCTTATTCTTTTACTAATTTTGTATAAGTTTCAACAAGTTCTTTCTGTATCACAGCTTTCTCATTGTAAAATTAGTGGGTTTTGATTCACTGTTCTCTAATAACACTTTCAGTTGAGCATTTAAAAAAAACTTATGTTTGCCTCAATTGTGGAAATATACACACAGTAATTTTGTATTCCAATTGGAGTCTCAAGAACCAATTTTGACAATAAATTATTAAAAATAGTGAGATTTGATGAATAAATCTTGGATTCCTTTCATGTCAGCAAGACTGGTGGTAAAGACTATCAGGGAGATTGAAGTCCCAAGGGATGACCTTACATGTTTCAACAGATAATGCTTAAACAAAAGCAGACCACCTGGACTTTGATGGCTCCTGTTCTTTCCATGGAAATGAGGTTAGAAGAAAAGGGTGGTTTGCCTTTGGAAATGTTTGTCTTATGTAGTCAAAATCTCAAGAAGCAGATTCCTAATAGTTCTAAACTGAAGGTCGAATGTTCAAAGCTTCTTGTAATATTGATTAAAGTATAGCGTCCTTTGGAGAACTTTGACCGTAATGAACACTGTCAACATGGCACTGCTTGGCTAAGCAACTTCAAGTTGAATATAGATGGAGATTGGCACTGTTATATTAATACACTCAGTTGATGTACTGGGGGAATCAATCTAAATTGTCCTTAAATTTTTAAAATTACTATTATTAAAAAATTTAGAAAAGTGAATAGAATGGAAAACAAACTCTATCCAGTCTTATGGTCAATAAAAGTATCTGAACATGCCGGTTGCAAAAGACCTTGGCATTGGAAGCCTTAGCTGAAAGGTCAGGAAGTTTCATTAGCCCTAGTAAGGAAACAGCATGTTTAGAAGCAGTGAGGAAGAAGCATTCATTCTTACAGTAAAACCTGCCATATCCGAGAAGTTTGCCTTGAAAATACAACTGAATAAAATAAAGGGTTGCTTTATTTCCAGTGCCCAGGCCTGACCTACTGAAGCCGGCCCCCAGTTTCCAGCAATTAGGCTGAAGGAGCTAAATCTGTCCCTTCCCATCCCTGCTATGGTTTGGCGCCACCTGGTGGAAGTTAAGCTCTCTGTTTTAATAGAGTAGGGTTGAGAGGATCATCACAAGCATCGTTTTCCATTAAAGGACTGGTGGGGGTCAGAGGCCCTTCTCCAAATACTGAAAAAATGATTTGAATAAGGAATGAAAAATCAAGGCATAACAGACACATGGCCTAGGCCAACACTTTAGAAATCTGAGAGAGCAGAGTGTGGATTAGTCAGTTTGGGCTGCTATAACAAAATACCATAGAATGAGAGGTTTAAACAATAGACATTTATCTCTCACAGTTCTGGAGGCTGAGAAGTCCAAGATCAGGGTACCAGCTCAGCTGAGAGGTTCTGGTAAGAGCTCCTGGCTTGTACACAGCTGCCTTCACACCCTCCAGGGCAGGGGGAGATAGTAAGCTTCTTATAAAGACACTAACTCCATCATGAGGGCCCCACCCTCATGAGCTCATCTAAACCTAATTACCTCCCAAAGTCCCCACCTCCAAATACTATCACATTGGGGGTTGGAGCTTCAACATATGAATTTTAGGGGGACACAATCATTTGGTCCCTAAGAGAGTGAGAAATAGAGTGAGTGATCCTACTCTATTAAAATACCAAAATTCTCATGCAAACTTTTAGTATCTTACAAATTGGACTTTTCTGTCTGGACCAAATAGCAGTTATCATAATGATTATTTTTGTTTTACTCAGTTTTTAAGAAAACTTTAGTCAAATACAGAAAGCAATGATTGCCATTTAAAATCTTGTATATATGGTTGAACAATGTACTGGAATACATAGATTCTGGGCAATATTGTGTGTGTCTATTTTCAAACTGCTTTTTTCTTTCTTTCTTTTTTTTTTTTTTGTGGTACACGGGCCTCTCACTGTTGTGGCCTCTCCCGTTGTGGAGCACAGGCTCCGGACGTGCAGGCTCAGCAGCCATGGCTCACGGGCCCAGCTGCTCCGCGGCATGTGGGATCTTCCCGGACCGGGGCATGAACCTGTGTCCCCTGCATCGGCAGGCGGCCTCTCAACCACTGCACCACCAGGGAAGCCCTCAAATTCCTTTTTATTCCACCTTTACTGGGAATCTTTGTCTCACTTCACTCTATGTCTCAGTTCTCTTATCTATAAAATTACAATGTTGGATTAAATACTCTGGGTTCTGCCCTAGAATTAACACTAAGGTAACACTACAATGTAACATAGTAACTATACTGTTATCACAAATAACATATTTGTGCAGCACTTTACCCTTTACAAAATGCTTCCCTATGCTATCAGTTAAACTCCCAATAGCCTCGAATGTCAAAGTTTGTAATGGGCCATTTTACAAATAGGAGGAATCAGGCTTTAAGTAATTTGTCTAAGTGAGAAAAATTGGTAGTTTATGGGGCTAAGATTCAAACCTGGAATTTCTGATTCCAAATTTCATTTTTGGCTACCAGGCCACAGTATTTCCTCATCTGGGAGATCAGTAATGTATCTAATTTTTTTCCCCATTAGTCTCTTATTTAACGGCTTCTTTTAAGTCAGCTTATGCTCATTCTAAAGTGACACAAAACCCACTGTACCCAGTGCTTCTCTTAAGCCATTTCCAAAAGCCAGTTCCACTCTCAAAAAGATCCTCAATACACACGTGGGATATTCCATTCTGCTCTGAGCCCACAGTCCCTCTCCTTTGAAAGTGGGGAGTTTCTGAAGTATGGAAAAGGTGCCAAGATCGCTACTCAAGAGAGACGATAGCAGGGATTCTAAGAAAGTAAAACCAGATTCACATAACAGTATGATTGGTAGATTAGCTTCCTACCTCCGGAAAGGCCCAAACAGCTGTAGAGATGGAGCAGAGATACCAGGAGAGGCAGTCTGGGAATGAGCGGGAGTGTAAGCTTTGATGCCAGATGGAACTGAGCTCATGTCTTGCCCTCCCCTGACAAGCTGAGTTAATATTGGTCAACTTTGCTGACTGATTAGAGTCTAGGTCTTCTTGTCTGCAAAATACCTACAACACGTGGCATTGGAGAGGCTACAAATGCCACAAATTTATAAAAAAAGCACCTAAGTCAGTGTCAAGAGCATTGATGACATCTGATAACATTATGTCTAATTATACATACCAGACGGTTCAAGTGAAACTAATTAATTAAATTTCCATACCCATTTACAACTCTGTCACCTAAAAATATTGTGGACTATGATTTTTTTAAATGTTTTAATGCAACCAACACAGTAACATGATAATAAATAATGTCAAACTGTAGGCTTTGACTTGAGAAACCCATATATGCATTGAACAAATTCATTCAGCAAATATTTACAGAGCATCTACTAATGCTCAGTGCTGGGGAACAGGACAGCTATTTTTTTTTTTTTTTTGGTATCATGGAGTTTATATTTTATTTACACTTCCACTTGATTGTCTACATATAGTGGAGGTGCACTTTTTAGAAAATCTTGCTATTGATAAGCCCAAATTTACTTTTAACTTCGGTATAAACTTCCCTTGACAACTCTAACTCCCACAAGTATAATAAGGCAATAGATATGTTTGGCAGAGCAACTATTTATGTCCTGTCTTCTGTGTTGCCAGGGTGATGACAGCAATATTGAAAACACTGGAGGTGGTTGCTATTGGCAAAGATCCTGACTTTCATTTCCAAATGGAAGGACTGTAAAAAGCAAAACGTAGACTGGGGTGTGGGCTGTAGACTGGTCATGGCTGTACATAAACTACATGAATGGATTATTGGTGATTAACCAAGTGCGGATGCTATTCTTGGAAATGTAATACTCATAGGCCATATTTCCTTAATATTTAAAAATTAATGAAATGTGGTGATTACACCAAATACCTCTTTTTTTTAAAGCTAATACCATAACATTACACACTTTCAAATATTACAGTTTTCGCCCACTTATCTTCTTTCTTTCAGTGGAAAACAATTCAAAACGTTTACGGCGCTTTTGGTCCCTCAATATAAATTGAAATGTTGCTACAGTTCAAATTCAGCTTCTAAAGGATTTTTTAAACATACTGACTATATAAAGGGAATAAGTGATTATATACCACCCTGAAAGAAAAAGTCATCTAATACATTGGCTGAATTCTTTGTCTTATTTGAATGCACGACACATGTCCCAGGAGGTAAGCAATTGGTGACTTTTCTCCCTCACCAACAACTTCAATCAATCTTTTAACTCCACGCCAACTAGTACATTGGCACTGAATTAATCAAAAAGGAAACTTTTCGTGATGGATGCAGTGCATTGACCCAAACTCTGAGTCTTCTCCCTGAAAGTGTGGTGAGAGAGAGTGTGGTATGGAGAGAGAGAGGGATTGAGATGGCAGAGACCAAGACTGCATTTCTTTGATTTCTTTGCTGCTGGATTTTTGTTTGTTTGCTTTGTTTCTTCCTTTAGGTTTCTAATGTATTTTCTTTCATCCATTATGCTATAATGAGCAGCAGAGTGCTTAGATGACAAATTTGTTTTGAAACAATTCTGTATCAGAGCAACTGTAATGGTTACTTATCTCTCTACCCCTTTGGGGTGACTCTACCAGGTTGCATTATATTCCATCCTGTGATTGCATGCACCCACAGAACAACACAGAAAATGGTTCGGCTGGCTAGCACAGCATTACCAAATTTGTCACGAAAATCTAGTGAGTATTTTTTTTTAACATCTTTATTGGAGTATAATTGCTTTACAACGTGTTAGTTTCTGCTGTATCACAAAGTGAATCAGCTATATATATATAGATATATCCCCATATCCCCTCCCTCTTGCGTCTCCCTCCCACCCTCCCTATCCCACCCCTCTAGGTAGTCACAAAGCACTGAGCTGATCTCCCTGTGCTATGTGGTTGCTTCCCACTAGCTATCTATTTTATATTTGGTAGTGTATATATGTCCATGCCACTCTCTCACTTTGTCCCAGCTTACCCTTCTCCCTCCCCGTGTCCTCAAGTCCATTCTCTATATCTGCATCTTTATTCCTGTCCTACCCCTAGGTTCATCAGAACCATTTTTTCTTTTCCTTTTTTTTAGATCCATATATATGTGTTAGCATATGGTATTTGTTTTTCTCTGACTTACTTCACTCTGTATGACAGACTCTAGGTCCATCCACCTCACTACAAATAACTCAATTTCCTTTCTTTTTATGGCTGAGTAATATTCCATTGTATATATGTGCCACATCTTTATCCATTCATCTGTCGATGGACACTTAGGTTGCTTCCATGTCCTGGCTATTGTAAATAGAGCTGCAATGAACATTGTGGTACATGACTCTTTTTCAATTTTGGTTTTCTCAGGGTATATGCCCAGTAGTGGGATTGCTGGGTCATATGGTAAGTATTTTCAGCGGCTCTTTCTTGCTGTAACTTTCTGAATGCTTCGATTTTTGAGACTACTGTTGACCCTTGATCAATGAGGGGGTTTGGGGTGCCCACCCTCTGTGCAGTCAGAAATCTGCGTATAACTTATACTTAGCCCTCTATATATGTGGTGTTCCCCACCCAAGGATTCAACCAGTCAAGGATCATGAGTATCATAGTATTTACTACTGAAAAAAAAATCCACATATAAGTAGATCCACACAGTTCTAACCTGTGTTGTTCAAATCAACTGTACTTAGTGCATTTCTGGCCAAGGGAAACATCATGAAGGTGTGACAGAACTGCAGTTGATTGCAGCTATAGGTAGACCAGGTAGGATCTCTGAAACCCAAACGTGTTCCTTATAAAGTTCAAGATTCAGCCTCTATTGCCAGTTTATTAAAAAAAAAAAAAAGATACATTTCAGGAAAAGCCAAATGGAAGAGACGCACAGGACAAGGCACGGAGGGTGAGGGGCTTTCACGCCCGCTCTGGGTGTACTATCCTCCCAGCACCTCACTGTGTTCATTAGCCCGGAAGTTCCAGTGCTGGATTTCTTGATGCAAATTAGGTTTTGCCAATTACATGCAATGCTGGGGTATTTGAAAGGCGGGACTAATATGGAGACATTTTGTATGTTTGACCTGGTTTGTTTGTTTCTGTTGCTCAAAGTCATATGGATATGAAGTTTTCCTGCAGCAGTTTTAAAACTTTCCTGGCAGAGTTTTAGTGTTCTACGTTTTAGCTTCTCAGGTTTTGAGAATCATTGTACAGCCACCTCTGAAGACCCAGGCTGGTGCTTACTTCTCAAACCGTTCCAGAAATTTTTGTACCCAATCTTCTGTCAAGTCACTTTCTGCACAAAATACCTAACGTAGTTTTGGTTTCCTATATAAACCTTGTGTATTTTACCTCTCATGTCCTTCTCTGCTTAAAAGCTTTAATACCTGACCACCCTTTGTGGGAATCTAAATAATTAGCATCACACCAAAGGGGCTGTACAATGACAAATTTTTCACAATTATAGATGTATCTTTCATTATTTTTTCATAAATTCCCTTGTTTTCTTTCCCATATTCATTTATTCATAATCCAGTATATTTAGCACACGTTCTCTTAAATGTCTCTCCTCTTGAACTTGTTTATTAAATCTACCTACCTTAAAATTCCCATTCTAATCTGCCATTGTATGATAAACCTCCTATGATCATGTAACCAGAATTAATCTCATTCTTTCCTAGCTAAATTAATATAGCACTTGTGTTTCTTTAGGATCATGTGAACCTGACATTCAACCCCATTCAATTTCAACTGAACACTGATAAGTCTCACCCCCAATTTACATCATTTATTTACCCCCAAATTATCAAGTACTTAACCATAAGCCAGTCATCCAGCTAGGCACTGGAGTGAGATATGAATACACAGTCCCTGTCTTATTAAACCTTATATCTTAATAAGGTAGATAATTATTAAGTAGACATAAAATGAATATGAAAGTGTCAACTCTGATGTGATAAGTGCTATAAAGAGAAGAGTTACCTGCCTATACAGGAGATCTTACCTGGTTTGAGGGTTAGGAAAAGCTACCTGTGGAAGTGACACTGGAGGTGATACCTAAAGAATGATGAGACATTAAATGGACTGGGGAGGAATACTGGCAACATGGCATGTCAGCAAGTCTTTTGCTAAACAGGCATTCAAGAAGGAAATGGAGTCCCTGCTCTTTCTACAGGGAGGGTTCATCTCTGGGTGATTCTAATGAAACCTCCTCCTTATTTTGCTTTGGATGTGGGGGGAACACCTTTTCTCATACAGAAAGAGCGTTATCAAAGAGCACGCTTTCCATTCCACAGGGCTTGCTACACCCATGCCTTCAACTGTGTCTCTTCTCCCCTCCAGTTTTTCACACACACACACACACACACACGCGCGCACACACCCGGGGGAACGGTTGTATTAACTAAAGACAAAACCACGCATTTATTGAGTACTTAATCTAGGCCCTGGTACTTTTCTTGTTATTTACGGCTATGCTGGCATTTAACCTTCACGATAATCCTATGAAGTAGGTATTTACAAAGGAGGACAGTGCAGCATAGAAAATATCGAGTTGTATTTACTAACCACTAGATATGAGCAGCATTGAGCCTTTACTATGTGCTAAGTGTAACTGTTGTGAGCACTATTTTTGTAGTTATTATTATTCCCATTTTACTGGGAAGGCTGGGGGGAAGGGAGATTAAGTGACTTGCTCATGGTTACACAGCTAGTGTGGCCGGGCCAGGATGTGAAGCAAGCGGACTCAGTACAGCACCTGTGCTACTAACTACTCCGCAGCTTTCCAGGGCTGGTTCTGATCCTGCCTAGTAAACCCCAAAGAGAGGATTCTGGCCTCCATTTTTGGAGTACCTCTTCAGAAGTGAGTACCTAGTACCTCTTTGTTCTAGTCTTTGGGTTCTAGTCACCAATTCTGGGACAACCAGAAAATTCCCACTCATCATCCTGTTATACGTGAGAAATTTCCTCCGTCATTCAATACACTTCTGGATTTCTGTCTCTTCTATGGTAATATATACTGAGAAGTGCACACAATTTAATATTAAAGTAATTAAAATATAATTAGGATCTTAACTTGCTTTAAACAAATGTAAGTAAACAAGTGAGCCTTGTAAATAATGTATTATTTTAGATGATTCACAACATCACTTACTTCCATTAGTTTGTACTGGTGAGAACCAAACTATAGTAGAAAGATAGAGTTAATATATTTGTATCAAGAATGAACAAGAAAATATCACCAAGATGATTTTGCTAGCAAGAAGACCAGCATAATGGAGAAAAGTATCTGTCATAGAAGAAACTTAGAGAAAAATGGTCTTACCACTCTTTTATAGATTCCTTTGCCATTACATGAAAACACAGAAGCAGGGTTTTAAACAGGTCCTGAATTGAATTCTAAGGATGCCTCTGGAAGAGTATTGAGGTGTCAGTAAACACCCCTAAACTATATGCAAAACTTGTGTTTATTTGTGTGTGTGTGTGTGTGTATATATATATATATATATATATATATATTTTTTTTTTTTTTTTTTTGGAGGAAAGAGTCCATAGCTTTTACCAAGTTTCCACAGTGGTACCCTGCAAAAGGTTAAGAAACACTGATGGAACATGGTGGTATAATTATGTAATTATCAATACTAAATAGATCCAAGAGAATGTATTTTATTTATAATTACCAAAAAATCACTCATCATTATCTATTAAATAAGAGAACTGTTGCGTTAAAGATGGACTAGATAAACCATTAAAATAAGCACTGATTTATACACCTCTGCCCTGGATGAAGTCAAGGTTGGCCTCAGGCAGATTGATCCCATGGAACTGGGTTCCCTGGAAGCAAATTTTACCTTCATTCTTATATCCTTTAAAAAAAAATTTTTTTGAGGTGATTACAAGTGATATAAAGTTCTCAGAACTAATAATTTTTCAAGTTTAAAATGTTCTGATATGGGCTTCCCCGGTGGCGTAGTGGTTGGGAGTCCGCCTGCCAATGCAGGGAACACGGGTTCGTGCCCCGGTCCGGGAGGATCCCACATGCCGCGGAGCGGCTGGGTCCGTGAGCCGTGGTCGCTGGGCCTGCGCGTCCGGAGCCTGTGCTCCGCGACGGGAGAGGCCACAGCAGTGAGAGGCTCGCGTACCGCAAAAAAAAAAAAAAAAAAAAAAAAAAAAAATGTTCTGATAAATAAAAAGTTAGTAAAAGTGGATTCTCCTTTCTCCCATCTAACTACCGGAAGGCATAATTATATGGGTCTCACTGGTTATACCAGAGATACTGCAGTAGAATAATCTGATGGACAGTCATCTTCATTGTCCAGAATTGGTCCTTCTTCCTTAGGCAATGCTAGAAGGTCAGCTTATAATCATATTGTTGGTTTACAAGATTATTATGTTAGCTACTAATTTGTATGAGTGTAAAAAAATAAATCTGTGTGATTTAGAATTTTTAAAAAGTAAAAGCAATATGTACATGTACATACACATACATATAAGAAATCTTTAAACAATACATATATAGAGTTAATGTCATATTTGTCAGATGACATTTATTTTAAGAACTATTTTATTTAATAAAATTTTAGAAAAATAGACCAACTTAACCATACACTTGATGGTGTATAATATACTTACATTTTCTTATCTCTGAATAATCTTCCCAGCATTTGTTGCATTATGATGCTAAAAATGTCTTCATATGATTAATGTACCTTGAAGTAAAATTTTCTCTGAAAATCCTAATATTAGAAGATTTTCTAATAGATTCAGAGACTACCCAGAAGGAACATATCTACAAGAAAATTAATTGACTTTAAACAAAATAAAACAAACACCAAAAGGGAAGGAGAAGGACAAACGGGGGAGATGAAGGGTGTAGCCTTTGTGGCAGAGTCTGCTGTTGGTCCTCTAACTTGTCCTTTCATCTTCTTGATGTATGACTGGTCTACATTTCTCCAGGTCTCTAGCAGTTGGGTGTCATATGTGATTGATTTATCTCAAATGGAATGGGCTGGAAGGACAATGTGCCAACGTCTAGGCCTAAGTTTTCAGACCTTCCCATTCTCCTTCCACCTCCACTCAGAGTAGACCATGAACATAACATCAACACCATAGAAAAGGAGCTTTTAACCTGTAACTCAAGGGCCAACACTAGATAGAATTCAATGTGCTCATGAAATCTGGATGGTGAAAAATTAATAAAAAGATAAAATTTAAGACTTTCTTCAGTTGAAAATGTAGACAATAAACTATAGTACTATTAATAGTACATGTGGCTTTGGCAAAAATAGAAATCATAGGGATTTTTGAATCATATTATAGCCATTGCAGATATCTTAAAATATTGCTTTTGTTCCTAATTGCTTCAAACTTATGGTATTTATACCCATAATACACATTTTATATCTTATAATTTAAAGTGTTAAGGAAGCACACATTTACATATTTTGATCATGGTGTTTTAATGTAATTTGTTTCCTTTTTAATCTGATGCATTTTACTTTATGCATTTACTAAACATTATTCTGCGAAAGTCCATATAATTTAGCAGATTACTAAAGAGGTCCACGGCACAAAAAATTTAAGACCCCTGCCTGCCCTGGAGGATGGGAGAAACAAGAACTTGGAAGGAACTTGAGTCCCTAAATGACCACAAGAGAAAGAACTTCCTCACAGCCCAAAAGATGCAACACAAATTTTTTCATGAGAGAAAGAAATAGCTTTGTAATTTAAGCCAACCTACTTTTGAGTCCTTTTTGTGGCAGCACTCTACATATAACTAATATATTCTTTATTACCAACTTCTATTTATTACAGGAAAGAAACACTATTTACAACTGTTTACTAAGAATTAAAAGAATGAAGAAAAAATGTTTTTAAGAATTAAAATAATAGTTCATTTTTATGTAGAATTAAAGAGTGTTCAATGCCTTAATACAATAAACTACCTATGTAAACATTAAACTGTTATAAAAACTAAGCAGAATCTTTAATCCATTTT